>NC_064439.1:9302432-9917932 GCF_023343835.1 Lagopus muta | reverse complement strand
AGTGCATGGGTAACCCCACAGGTCTTCTCAGCCCCATACAGATGTGTCTGGGGTGTTCTGGACCATCTCATATCCCATAACAAAGTGACAGTTTGTCAGCTGAACTGAGTTTTGAGATTCACCATCAGTATCTAGGCATAGAGAATGAACACCTGGTGAGAACTCTGTGTGAATGTAATGCTCAGATACCACTGTAATAGGTAATTTTTAATCTATATTTTATTTTTTTTAATTTTTAAGATGAGGTTTATGCATAACATTGATGTGACTTAACAACTTATTGGACCATATGTCACTTGGATCCTGGATTTCCCCTTGCCCTGTCTACCCTGCATGTCCAGCCAGCTGCTGATGCTAGAATCAGATGTTAGATGTTTGCCTGATGTTAGGAGATTCAGTGTGATGCTAATGCTGCTCAGGAGCAGTTCACAATCTCTGAGTCAAACACCTGGAGACATTCGAGGCCAAGCTGGATGCCAAGCTGGGCAGCCCTGGCTGGTGGGTGGTGACCCTGCCCACAGCAAGGGGGTTGGAGCTTAATAATTTTCAAGGTCCCTTCCAACCAAAGCTGTTTGATGGCTGTCAAACCCACCACTGTGTTTAGCTGAAGGTGTCCTGTGGGCCATAAAACCTGATGCCTCCATGTGCTCCTCTTGATACAATTGCCCAGATGTCCTCCTCTCCTGTTCTGAATGAGCATTAGGAGGGATATGACTGCGTCCTAGGAAAAGCTTCTCTCAGCCACAAGCATCCAAGATTTAAGCATTGTTTTTTTTCTGGGTTTGTATGTTCTGCAAAGCTAGAGCAGTTTTTTCAAAGACGTTCCAATACCTTCATCATGAACCAAATCTTCTTCTTCTTCTCGATGGGAAGGGAAATATGCTTATTCTTCCACATTTATCTTATACATGGAAAAGCAGAGGAAAAAAAAATATATATATTACCAATTACTCAGTGCCTTCACCTGGAAAAAAAATCTCTTGTGTCTGCCAAAATACTGCACTTGAATGTATATTTTAAACTGAACGTGATCCCTTTCCAAAGAATATGTCAATACTGCCCTATGACGTTTGGAAATGTTAGCATTCTTTCCAGAGAAATCTAGATCTACAAATGATTTCTTGTAATAACGAACAGAAATAGCTACATTCCTTTTGAAGTTAACATGGAGCCCCTCAAACTGTGGTGAATTCCCCCCACCAGAGTGTGTGACTAACAAATGTCCACATTTTCAGCTGAAGTCCAACACATGCCTATGTTATGCTAGCTATTTTCTAGACCACACATTTTTATCATTCATCAAAGTTTAGTGTCTAGGTTTATTTTAGCCCTTCACATAAATAAGATGAAAGCTCTAGATCATCAGTTCTTTCTGCTTTTATTTACTGGAAAATATTTCATACCACTTTCAGAGATTAAGATTTGGTAACACTTTATTTTAGCTGTCTTATTATTTTAATTTATGGAGTGTTCTCAGTAATAGCAAAGATCTTAACAGATACCTATGGTACAAAGTGGGTGAGCGCTGGTGGGGAGTCACAGAACCATAGAATATTCTGAGTTGTAAGGGATGGAAACAGATCATGGAGTCCAACTTCTGGCTCCACACAGCACCAGCAAAAATTAGAATGTATGTCCAAGAATGTTGTCCAGACACTTCTTGAATGCTGTCATGTTGGTGCTATGACCACTGCCCTGGGCAGCCTGTGCCAGTGCCCAAAATTAAGTTAATCCCAGATCTAAAGCAGTACAGGAGGAAACAGAACATAGTTAGACATATGTAATAATGCAAGATAAGCAAGGAATGAATACTGAAACTGGGAGCCAGGTGTTACTGGAGTAGAGCAATTTTAGAGCAGGTCTGTTAATAGAGATTGCACGTGGGAGTTGCTCACTGTCAGTGCCCCAAACCTGAGCATGAGAAAATGGTAAAACATCATAAAAACGTGCCCAACTTAGAACCAACTGTAGTCATTTCCATTACTTTCTTTTTTTTTTTTTAAATTCTGCATGGACTTTGGAGGCTCAGAATCTGATGTTTATCATTTTGGTAGTCAGATCAGTAAAAGAAAAACTGTGTTGTAACAAAATTTACCAAATCTGATATTGGAGGAATTCTGATGTCAAAGTGTGAATAAAATATTGATAGGATGCTGATTCTTAAGCTATCTTGAGAAATATAGGTCATGTGTCAGTGTTGGATGACTTGCAATTTGCTGTACCCTCCATGGCCTTCACGTAGGCAGCTGTATCTGAGTCTGTCCAGTAAGCATGCAGCAAGAAGACTGAATGCAGCAGTTTGATGTTTAGAACTGTTGTACACTTTTTTATGGATGCTGTAGGAATTAGATGTTCAGTTTGCAAGGAGTTTCAACAATGTGAAATGTCTTATCTGTGAGTTGAGTGCTTTACAGTCTCCTGTTGTGCTGAGTTAACATCCCGTAAACAGGAACAGCTCAACAGGCAGGAGGGGGAAAAAAGGGAAGGAAAATGTTCTTATTTAAAGGAGAAAGACAAGGGGAGGAAACCTACCCAGAAATTGAAAACTCCAGGAGTTCTGAATCTCTGAACTAAAAGGAGAAAAAAAAAACTGGCTAAAAATATCACAGGAATCCTTGCCTAAGCAAGCTAAGGTCTATTACATAACTGTGAATCCTGGCAATAAGTAATGCTTGAGCACAGTGTATTCCTACAGCACTGCAATCTGTCTGAGTTTAAAGTGTGTCCTGTTTCCATTTATGTCCAGGTGTGGTATTATTATCCCTGATACCAGAAACCGAGGTGAAATAAATTTATACTGCAAGTACTGGGACTTGTATGGATGAACAGCAGTTCACAGGAACAGAAGGAGCTTCTCCAGAAGCCATTCCTGTGCAGTGGATCACTCTACTTTAAAATAAATTCCATCCTTGGTGTATTTTTCAAAATGTTATGATCCAGAAGAGTCTGATAAAACGTCTTTTCTGGGATGGTGAATGTTGTGGTTTGCTGGGTGCTGACTGGAGTCACCTGGGATGTCCCTGGCATAGCAGGAAAAAAAAAAAAAAAAGGCTGACCTTACTGGCTGTCTTGCTTGGAGATCAGAGACATTTTTTCCAACGCTGTTGCTGGCTTCTGGAAGATGTTATTCAGTGCACGAGAGTGAAGGCTACCTGTGGAAGCCCCAGAAACCTTTCTATACCCTCCCTACTTTTCAGAGAGATCAGAACACATCTGTTTTGCCAGCAGTGTTCTCTTGAGGTTTCTACAGGTTATCCCTGTGCCATTCATTTTATCTAAAGTTGATTTTAGTCTTTATCCTCAAATATTCAGTGAAGAGTGCTATACAATAAGTCAGATGAGCAGATACAACAGTTTCTTGCATAAAATTTTATGAGTTTTCAAAGATGAAAAAAGGATAAGCAGCACAGTCATCACTTTGCAGTCTTTCCTGAGACCTCGTCCTCTCCAGGGAAATGACAGATCAATTCAAACATAACTCAGTAAAGTGTAAGACAACAAGTTCACTGTGGATTAAAATTTAATCCTTTTAATAGAAACTTTAAGTTACAAGGAACTTTTAGCTTTCATTGGATAGCTTTTCCTATTAGCCATGTTAGTCAAGTCTGGTCCAAGGTGGTCAGAAGAGGCATCGCTTCTCATGCATACAAACAACAAAACCAGAGCAACAACGAAGAAGGAAGCTCCCTGGCCTTATCTAGGCGAGTGCCCCCTCTTTTAGAGCTGTAATGCACACCTGAAGATCTGCCCAGTAGTGTGGGACCCACAACAGATGCTGATTGTTATTGACATAATAAAAAATTTAGCCAGACACGAACCAACCAGCTGACAGCTGCACAAGCAGTTTGCTGGTAGCTTCGGAAAGGTCATGGAGCTACATGAGGTTTAGTAACCACCCCTTCCCTTGATAAGGCACATGGCCAAGGGAAGTTATAGAGCACAATTTGCAATTGTCATAGATAGGGCAGTAGGATCTCAGAGTCAAAAGGGATGATTAAAGGCTTGGGGAGACAGCATAGCTAGGTCGTATTTATGCATTAGAGAAGCTGACAACTGCAGGGGACTGATTATGGAACTGTTGGTCACAGCTTCTTTTAGCAAAACTGATTTTGCTGGGGAAGAGATTAAAAAAGTGCTGCAGCTCCTAAGTACTGCTGTCTGGTTTTGATGGACAACTAAATTGCTCTGCCTTAAATAAATATTAAGTATGACAAGGAAAGAGATTTAGATCCACCATCAGCTAAATCAGTGCATAGAAATTGATGGAAGGCTTTGAGATAAAATTATTCCTCCCTTGCACACAGGTGCTCAAGATTTTTTTCTGTTGCCTCTGTGTATTTTTCTGTTATGTAGTACGTTTACCTTCTGCTGACTGAAGTGTGGGCTTCCATACCCTTGTCCTGACCCAGTTCCACCAAAAGGATTTTTCTCCACCTGATGATGGACTCAGACTCCAATAAATGCTATTTGCAGACACTCTCACCAGGAGAACTGGAGTCCAAAATACATTACAAGGCACACTTTCAGAAGAACTTGTAAATTATCTGCTTGGGACTTGTACAAACAATAGGTATACAATTGTACAATCAATAGGTGTACAACCAACGGGTATACAGAAGTTAGGTTTAGTAAGATTACTGTGGTGGAAAGATAATCAAAACAAATAGAAATACTCACCAGTGTTGTAGGCTCATAGTAAACTCCACAAGGAGCAATCTCCAGAAAGACATCCTTACTCAGTGGCAGTCAGCACTTAAACGGGATCTAGGAGAGATCTGACTTTCAGATTATTAGCATAGTAAGCAAGTTTTCTGCTTCTCTGCATGACCTGAGTAACAAATACTTAGGTGTACAAAAGTTTTTGCAAAAAAGTTAAAATATAACCCAATAAGGCATTTGTCCAACAGAAGCTGTAATGCCACAAGTGCTCAGTGAGAGTACAGCACTAGAACTTTTGTAAACAAGCTCATTAAGGGCAGCATTATTGAAGAAGTTGAATCTGCTGGCTGGGTCTTGCCAGTCATCTTGACAGAGGAGAGAGGCAGGAAGAACTTGTCTTTGAGAGAGAATGAAAGTAGCAGTGACTGCTGCTACTTTGTTTGTACATGCTGTCAGTGAACATCTTAGCAGTAAAAAGTACATAATGGAAGAAAATATGTTTTTAACATCTGTTTTATCATTTTCTACTATTTTTATGTGGGAAATCCCTTGAATGCTACAGTAACTAACATTAATGAATTAAAATAAATACAAATAAGTTCCAGTTTGTTCTTATCCAATGTGTATTTTTATTTTCTGATGAGAAAATGATCTAATTTTATCTGAGAGCTGTAGACATGGTCACTTCATGCAGCTGACAGAGTTTATTAGACAGTATGAAGAATCGCTGCGCTACTGCATGACTATGATGAGCTTCCCCAGCACTGAAGCATGTTCTAGGCTGGCAGCTATCAAACCTTTCATTTTGTGGGCTTAACTGTATCAATTTTCCCTTTTGCACTCCTCCCTTCACCACTTCTCCCTATCCCATACTCTTCTGCTTGGCCTGTACCTTCAATGACTGTTCATTCCATTAATGCTGTTCATCCTGGTACTTAAAGCCAACTTGTCCCCTTCAAATTACTTCTGAAATCCCTCTCAGGGCTGAAGTTGTTCTCCAGCAGGGCTGATGCTCCAAAGTCAACAAGTTCTCAGCAGGCTTTTATCCTGCAGTGCCCATCCCAGACCTTGGCTATTTGTGTCTGGGAGACAGTGTGCACTTCACCACCATGCATATCAATGTCATAGGTCCCCATGACTAGAGAGGAAGAAACTTCAAATATGGTGCAAACTGTCCTAGGAGAAAAGAAAAGCTGCAAGGACAAGACGCAATGGTATAGCAATTCATGTTATTTATAAATTGCATGGTTGTTATTTCAGTGGGGACACGCCACCACTAGCTTGATCCAACAAGTATTAGCAAACATTCTTTGCACTCTCTGTAGTGTGGAAGTGTTAGCAAACTTTGACTCCATTTCTCATAATGCTTGTAATTTCCGTGTAATCTGTTTTCTGTTATTTAATAAGTTCCTGCAAACTCATGAGCTCAATTCTTTTTCAGCTTTCAAACAGATGTTATCTTCCTTAAAAATGATCACATCCCAAATGCAGTAATTTTAAGTGCACATTCACTGTGCAGTCCAACACTTCTTGGGTTTGAAATCACATTTTATTACAAGCCAGAACAGCCGTATCTTGAAACAAAATGTGGATGTTGTTTGGAACAGGGACTGAATACCAGATAGCATTGGTCTAGGACGGACTGTGAGGATGAAAAGTCATTTTCCTCTTCTTTCTTTTGTCTATACCATTTGTGTAAATTGACATTTAATTTTTCCATACAACAAAGCACTTCTTCCACAGGACAGGTCACAAGCCAGTCTATCTTCCAATCTCAAGATTCATGATTATGTGTTGTAAGAGTTGGGTTCAAATGTGCTGTCAGAGGAGAATTCCTTTGTTCCCATCTCTCTCTATGGACATGCCTTCCCTATCACTGAGTGCTGCCCAAGTGTGGACAGGTTGAGGCCTTCAGAGCATGAATTCCCAATATTCAAAACCTCAGGATTTTGTTGATCTTTTCAGAACTTTATAATCATCTAAGTGTGTAATTCCTTAGTGCTTTTAAGACATTTTTCTCTGGGTATGACCAAAACACAAATGGGACTTACAGCTTGGTTCTGGCCATGGAGTTTTTGGAAAACAGAGAATTTTGTTCCAAAAGTTTCCTTGGTTTGATCTAGGAAACTTATGCTGCCTCATAGGAGATGTGGCATCTGGACTGGTCTATAAATGCGTTCCCTTTCAGCAAGAGGACTGATCATTCTATAGACCGGTCTGAGGGCCTTATATACAACATTTGAATTGAAATAGAGCATAGGGCTTGTGAGTATCTATAACTGCCTCCTAGAAATGCCCCATCTCCATGGCAGGGGCTACGCTGCCTGGAGCAAGCACCTCCAGTGCTGGCAGTGAGCCACATTGCAAAATGCTTTGGTTGAGCTGTGTACACAGAAGGAAGACAATCTGCCTTCTCTTTCTCCCTCCCTTTTTTTTCTTCATGCTCTTTCACTTTGTCATTCATGATGGATAAATCTGGCAGACAAGGGAAGAAACTGATTTTTTGTTATTATCAGCCTGAAAGAACATAAACTTTTGCAATTCTCTTGTGTTAATGTTGTGCAGCTGTTTGTCTGACTGTCAAGGAGCAAAAAGATATTTTAAAGCTCGGACTTTCGCAAACAATATACCTCTGATTGCTTTTCAGACAGCTCAGAAGCAGCCTGGTTGCAGATATGGGCTGATTCTGCCATTCAGGACGCTTGCAGCTGAGAAGCAACAATCAGTGTAAAATGGAAGCTGGTGTTTGGTGAGAATCCAAACCCAAGTAGGGAATTCAGGAGCACCAGGAGGTTTACCTCCATATTCTGGGTTGCTAGAAAGTAGGCAGAACTACAGAGTAACATCCCTCGGTCTGCTCTTTTACATACATTACAGGTTTTGTTACTCTCATATTTCTTGTCTGGGACTCCAGCTTTCTGTGCAAAGGCCGGGGCCATACAGACAGCCCTCAGCTGATAACCACCCCAGTGATCTGCAGAGGTGCCATGTTTCTCACCTGCAAGGACCCTTCCTCCCAGATAACACCGCTATGGCCTGCTTTCTCAGTCATACTTCTGACCCCAGCACCAATTGGAGTGACACTGAAGTGTTATAGGAAACACTAAAGTGAGTGCTGTTGCAAGTAGGGAGAATGACATTCATTTTCAGAGGATATGATTTCTTTAAGTGGATTTACCTTCTGATGTTGTCTGTTAGATTTTAAAATTACCATTTGCAAATTCTTCAAATGATACTTCTGAAGCATAAATACTAGTGCTAAGTTTATTACCATTATGAAAGGATTAAACAAGATCTTCATTTTCCATCAGTTTGGCTGGCCTGATTGTTCTTTAGGCCCTCTCCCCTGCACAACACTCTAGAAGGAAATTCTGACATTAAAAATTAAAAAAAAATCCTGTAATGTTGTATTTAATTTGAATGAGAAGTGAGAGAATGGGGACTACTGCACAGCGTGCCCCATGCTTGCAGTGTCAGAAGAATCATGTCACTTTTCAGCAAAGTAGAATTATTTGGCTCCAAAGTGCCAGCTGTAATTAGACTTTTCTTTTTAAAAGAAATTCCCACTGTGTAGGCAGGATCAGCTGCTTTCTTTGTGAACTCTGAGATCGCAGAGCCACTTTTCCCTTGCTCCCTCTGCTTCCTTTGAAAAGATCTGTTTCTTTGGACCGAATTCATCCATTTCCATTGTATATGTAGTACAAGACATAATTACTATATAAGAGCTGGAAACTCAGAAAGGCTTTATTTTGAAGGCTTCTGCCTAAGGATCATTGTCATCTGTAAAAAGTTATGACTGCATTGCTATGATCTGTTAGATGAGCAAATAGGAACATCGTTATGCACTTTAAAAAATAACTGTGTGAACCTAATCCTGCATTATGGTAGTGCTCATGAGTTCCAAATTAAAGCAGTAAATGCAGCTTAATCTTTTCCTTTTCACTTTCAAAAGCCACAAAGATATTTAAGCAGTTTCTATCTGTCAGCTTTCAGTGGCAGAGGATAATCTCATGCAGTTGGGGTGAAAGGCATTTTTTGTTTGTTGATTTGAATTAGCAAGAAGAGAAGGAATGATAGAAATGGCAGTGGGGGTCTTGGAAGAAGAGAAAAAAGAGGAAAAGCCATAGGGTGGTCTGGGGGCATAGGGGAGAACATAGGCACAGCAATAAGAATACTGAGGAAGGAACACGAGCACTGGAACACAAAGAATGAAAGCCTTTAAATGAATTTTCTGAACAGATAGAAAAGCACTCCAATATTTGGAAAAAGGGACAGAAAAGGAAATGCAAATCAAAGTATGAAGGCTGTAAATCAGAAGGGTGGTGGGAACATCCCATAGAAAGCAAAGAGTTCAGTTGGAGGAAGGGACCTGAGCAGAAGGCCTGCAGAGGTGAGAGCCCAGGAATCAGAGCAAGAGGAAGAACGATGGGAGCTGAGGAAAAGCTGAGGGGTGGCTACATGGACTCAGCAAGAACCAATGTCAGACCTTTCACATTTCTTCCTGCAGCTTTGCAAATGAGAGAGAAGCAGAAGATACCCTGTCTGTACCTGAAACAAGGCTTTAACACTACTTCATAGAGTGCTCTCACTCTATGCAAGCTTTGAAAATAAGTTTCTGAATACAACAATAGGCTGAGGTGTAAAACAGGCTGGAAACTGCTAGTCTGCTCTGATAATCAAGGGGGATATTTCACAGCTTGTGCTTATTATCTGCAGAAGGATGGAAAGGGAGAATGTTAATTAAATGGTTGGAGATATGAAGGTGGGAGGAGTGAGCTGGAGGTTTTACAGCATGATCAGAAAAAAAGACAAACTGGCATCACAAAAAAAAAAAAAAAAGCTTAAAAATTAGGACACACTTTAGTAAGAATAAATCCTGGTGCTCACTTTTCAGGTAGGTATAATGAGCTACTGTTCAAGAGAGACCAGAACTAGAGATTTAGACACTGGGTCAGTTTTCTTCTCTCCTTGATGTTCTCCAGCAGTTTTTTAAGCACAATGTATTTACCATCCATTGACTTGACTCAAGGTCACAATCTTCTTCCAGAACTACAGCTAGCAGGTCTGGAGGCCAGTTTCAGCTATTATTCTTGCAAAATTCAGTTCCCCTGGAAAACATAGTAATGAATCATTAGCAATCCCAGAAGAAACAAGGTCAGAATTGCAAATTATCACAAACCCTATCCTTCAGGAAGTGATTTTAATAGTTTTGTGGGTTTTCTTCTTTTGTAAATCAATTTGATAGCTTGATTTAATTATGCAATTTTTCGTTTTTTCCAATTACCATTTTCAAGTCTTTTTTTCTATGTTAAAGGTCAATTACAGCAACAATTAGAAGGTACCTCACTCTCCTAGTAGAGATCAGCATTGCCCTTCTAATACCTACTTTTTTGGCTAACCTGGATTGGAAAAATATTCTTGCCTAGTACCAGTTTCATTTATAATGATGGGCTTCACACTTCAAGGACAAGATCTCTCTTTAGACACTTCTGTCCACTGCAAGTTTCTGTGCCCAGAAAGCCTGGGAAGCATTGCAGATTCCCCCCAGGTCAGCTCATTCACCAGGATCTCACATCTTGCTGCCCAAATAAGGCCTACTGGGATTAAAAACATAGCCACTGTCCTCTTTCAGTCCAGATAAAGTTTTATATGTCAACCTGAATGAGGATCCAGATGCCAAAGACAGAGTCTGTCCTGATAGGTTGGATATTTGCATTACAGAACAAAATCCAGTAATTCTAAGTGGACAAAATGAAACTGTTCTGCACATACCAAGTCCACATAAAGCACATCTCTGCAGTATTTGTTTTCCACAGTGGGTAAGCTGTTGTTTGAAACTGTAACATGGAACCCTTTGAACATCAATCTTAGTTGCTGTATGCTATGTCCAGAGGGAACTATCTTTGGTCCATCCACTGCTTGTTGCTTGCCTTTAGTCTGCAGACTCTCTATGTTTTGTCTCATGCTTCTGAACGCTTTCCTGGATGCCATTGAAGTAAAGAAGTTGGTATTTCACTGGCAGTTGGTTATTCTGAAAGATCAACAGCATGCACAAAAAAAAAAAAAAAAAACAAAAAACACAACAAACAAAAGCATAAAAACCAACTCAACTCCACAGCAAACATCCCAGCCCCAACAGAATCCAGTTATCTGGAGTTTTGTGCCAGCTTTTTTCATTTGCCTCAGGAGTAAAGTATGAGCAAACCACTATTCTCAATTGATAGACCAGCTCTTACATACCCTTATTTTCTGCATGAATTAAGTCACCTTAAAAAAAAAAAAAAAGAAAAGAAAAACACCACATTATTGCCTTCCTACTTAGAAGTCTGCAAAACCACTGATTTAAATACTGTTCATGGAGATATTAGATGAGATTTTTTCCCTCCCATGTTGATAGCTCTAATTACACTTTTAGATAAACTTAAAATAGATGCATTTACGTATACACTCAAATGAACTTCATTAGAAAAAGTGCAAGTAAGAATACTTCAAGTCATCTGCTTTTTTGTTTTAAAAAAACCTTTTCACATTGTGTTCCTCTTAATGACTGCTCAAGAGGAGTTTCTTTTAAAAAGCATAAGCAATAGAAGAACGTGGATGAGCTCCCATGTGCCTTTTGCATATTCCTCACGTCAGGAACTTCCTATTTATAAAGAGCAGTGCAAAAAGCACCACTGGGTACAGACGCATGCGTATTAAATCCAAATTCTGTGTTAACAAAATGACTATTTGAAGCCCTTTATTTCCACTGAGCTTTTACCAAACAAAAAGCAGTTGACAACTGAGGACAAAAAGCCCTGAGCATTTTTGTTTGTCAAATTGACTCTTTAGCAGATCTATTAGGAAATCAGAAGCACAAGAAAAATGTAAATTGCTCCAGGCTTTTGTATTGAATCTTCTGTAACCAGAGGCCTTATCTGACCTTCACAATACACACATCATTCATTAGCCTGACAATCAGAAGACATACTGTCAGGTATCATCTTTGTTTTAGCATTAGTATTACATTACTTTTTTTTCCTTCTTATTGTTCTTTACTTTCTTATGGCCCATTACCTTTATTAATTAAAGTAATTTACTGATACAATGTGAAGAGATAATAATATATAATTGATGTATAATCAGTGAATACACAGACATTATAATTAAGAACTATACAGGAAAGTTAAGCCAAGTAAGATTATTGCAACAGGTAGACAATAAATGGAAAATGCTTACCAATGCTGTAGGCTTACAACATCCTCCACAAGAAGTGATCTGTATGAGATCCTTCCTCAGTAGCAGTCAGCTCTTAAATGGCCCTAGGAGAGGCACAGCCAGGCTCCACCTCTTCCGGCAGCACAGCTGAATTGCCTTCACCTGTGCTCCCATGGCTGACTCAGTGCTCGCCTCAGGTGGTCCAGCAGAGGTTCAGGCCGTGATTCAGCAGTTCCCATACAGAAGTTAATAGAAGCATCAGCCAAATTACGAGTCACAATTTAAGTCAGTATGTGAAATGCATGCGAATGAAAAATCTGTAGTGAATAAACCCTTTTGTATTCATTCCTTGGGAATTCACTTGTCATTCGCAAGAGTCACAGATGGCTCCTGGACTAGAGGCAATGGCTGAAACAAAACGTGGTGAAGAAAATTAATAGGTGGAAGAAAAGAACTTCACTAAATCATTCAATCGTTTGTCATGGAGAGAACCTGGGCTTTTCAGCTCCTGTAGAAACAAAATAAAAGTCTCCTAATTTGGATACTGATCTCCAGATTAGGGCTGGCCAAGGATTTAGAAATAATTTCTCTCCACATGAATGAGAATTGAAGCAGTGAAGAGATGTTGATCCCTAGTACTCCCTCCATTATCAGAGGGCACTTTAAACCAAGTTTCTTTACTGTTAGAGATGACAGAGGGGAAGTTCACAGTCAGCCTTGAGAAAGACAGATGGATAGCACTGTGCAAAGTATTGCTATAATTTGTATAATATTGTGTTATATGTATGTTATATGGGATAATTGGTCTAAAGAATATACACTGGTTCTCATCATACAAAGGAATGAATATATGGAAAACTTTTTTTTTTTTCTTTCTTTTTCTGTAAGTGGTTGTGAGCAAAAGACCAGAACAGGCAGACAAGACACTACAGTACAATGTGTCATTGCTGTATGGCCATAAGAACTGAGACTAGAACATTTCACAGGCATTTAAGGACACAAGAAAGAAGGCAAGGCTTACCCAATTCAGACAAAGGATCTGGGTTACTCAGCCAGACTAAGTGGAGAGAGTTGCATACTTTAATCTGTCTAAATGAAGGAATCTCACTGTGTTGTGAGATCTTCCTGATAGTTTCTGTTTTTTTCCTATTGTCTCTACAGTTACTGAGTGACCAGATCAGAAATGGACTTGTAGAAATAGATATCAAATGCTGGTGAGATGAATCCCAGCTCTTCTGGAGCTACTGCTACTACACAGCTGCTATCTGCAGGTGAGGGTGGGGAGTAACACTGATGGGTCGCTTAATGCAGTGTATCTTTGAGTGCTGTTAAAAATATCAGCCTTATTATTACTGGAGTTTAAAGACACACCATAAAGCTTCTAGAAAAACAACAAACCAAGAAAGAGATTTTATTGCAGTTTTTTCTTCTTCAGCATCATTCCTAAGAACCTGTAGTTGTTGAGGTATTTTATCATTTGAGCGTTCAGGCTATGGATAGTTCCAATCTGAAAAGGACATAGACATGTGAGAGGCATATTCAGAGCTGTGGAATGGCCCCAGTGTAAAGAATAAATAAATGAGCTTCTAGAATGAAAAAAACTTTTCACAAAAAAAAGGATATGAAATCAGGAGAAGCATGTAGGTAAATAGGAAATTGCTTCTAACTATTATTCTCAGTCACAATAATGACCCCTAATTCCTGAAGCAGGAGATGACGGATTCAGAATGTACAAGAAATACATGTTTGGTTTTTTTCCTTCATGGTATGACTAGGCCACAAAACTATGAATGGCTAAATAGCAAAAAGCAATGCAAAAAAAAAAACCTCAAAGGCCTTTAAACTGCATGGAAAAACCTCCCTGGGTCAAGAAATTTCAAAACTGCAGTATGCTGAAAGGCAGGAGAGCACACCACAATACCTGGATGTTAAGCTTGCACCTGTTCCCATAATCTTTCCTTGGCATATGCTATCAGCAGCAACTGGCATCCAGGTGCTGAGCTAAATCAGTAGTGGAAGCATTGTCATGTTCTTACTGTGTGCCTAGTGTGGCATTTTATTTACAATCTGGTACCTACAATGTATAAATCAGGATTATAGATACCTTCTAATCTGGATTTGGCAAGTGACGTATGCAGTGAAGCACACACAAATTTACAAAGACAAAGCTCAAATCTCTAGTTAAAGAGCCTGATGAAGTGAAGAACTTCAGTCTCACAAGGGCACCAAGCAGTTCCCCCATTCTCTTCCCTATGCACTCCTCATTCCTTTAAAGTTACTTTATGGCCTTGAAAGGATTACAGAGACTGAAGAGTTAAAGTATTTTCTGAGCCATTACAGGAGCTTCACAGTAAATCACATTTGCCAAGACAAAACATTTAATGTCAGGATTTATTAAGTTGGAGCTCCCCATAAGTGATGCACAAATCATCCAGAGACAGGAGCTCTTGAAGCAGGTCTCCTGTGGGCAGTTGTCAATAACACGCTATTTTACTGAGAACCCACACAAGCATCTCAGTTCAAGTATGTTTAAAGTTAATCAAAGTTGAAATTTTTAAATAGAAAGAAGCATCCAGCTCCTCATCGAGGCCACATGGGAACGGCAATGCAGGCAGCTTGCTGAGCTCTGCACTGGAGTAAGAGAACAAGAACATCAGCAGCAGCACTCTGTATCATTCCTGAGGCAGCTTCAAACCCAGCAGTGACTGAAGCTGGGAAGAAAGGCATCCAGTATTCCTCTCTATCAAAGTGACTGCCATTCACACACTGCCTTGGAAGGGATGGGATAGTCTGTGTTCAAAAGCAGGGTCATCTCTTGGAGGCAGGTGGGCAGAGATTTCAGATTTCAGATGTGGACATTATCAAAGAAACTTCAGCTTTGCAGGGAAAGACTAACATCATCAATGTGTTATTCAGTTTCTTGCAGCTGTATCCTTCCTAGGAACTAGTCTCAGTTTTACTTCATTCTTTGCCCATAATGAGAAAAATTTCTAGTTATAAAGTGGTTTGGTGGTTACCTGTACTGGGGCTTCTCTCAGCCTGCTGGCAGCTCCAGGAGCATGTAACACTGTCTCCTGTGATACTGTCCTAGTGTTTGTAGAACTGTATTCTTCCAGAAAATAATTATTTACAATTATTTAAAACATAATTGATAGCTATGGTGAGATGTTTTGGTGAGAACCACCCCAGTGCCGGTATGAGGGTGTAGATGAATGACTACAAACTACCTTATCTAGTGATTTAGAAACAACGTGCATCAGGAGCATGGCTCAGCAGTGCTAAATACAGTGCTTGAGCGTGGGTCACCCTGAACACAAGCAGAGATGACCTGTGATGTGCTTTGGGCTGTCCTAGGTTAACTCCACACCTTGGTGATGGGATCGGGAATCAGGGCTCGTTAAGTACTCTTGGTAGGGGGTGTGGGGCTGACACAGCTTTTTTGATGCCACCGTGCTTTTTAAGATTACAGAATCAAAAAATAGCATAATAGAGATCACGAAAACAATTGCAGAAATGTTAATCTTCCTCTTCATCAAAGCTGCAATCATGTAAAGTGCCGTCCATCTAGATTAAAATCAGAAAAGCTGTGCTTTTAAAATGATATAACATCCCAAGTTTTTACTGCGTGAAATCAGTTCCTTCTGTTAGGGAGAGAACTCCTCTGAGTTCTGCTTTCTTCTGGGAGGGCTCCCAGCACAGCAGCTGATTTCTTCATCTGTTTTGCACTGGTCTGAATCCTGGTACAAACAGCAAACCGATCAGATTCCACTTATCAGGCATTTTACACTGTGTGTCTCTTGCTAGTCTGTGAGATTGCTTCTTGTTTTTTTTGTGTCCATAAGGGAAAAAGTGGAAAACAAAATGAGATGAAGGGAAATTGGGATTTTTATGGAGAAACCTGTCCAAAGTTTTTATTAAAATTGAAATTAAAGAATATTGTTTTATTATGTGGCAGAGGCACTATCCAGATATTGATTCACAAATTAAATGACTGAACAGTTTACAGCAACCTTACCATGGGTCCAAGATGCTGAATTCCTCATGCAAGGTGCTGCACAGACAGCTCATGATTGCAGAGATTTCCTGACAGCCCCTCTCATTCTTCCAGCCCATCACCTCACCTCCTGTTACTCAAACGCTCTCTTAACATCACTCCAGCACCCTGCTACGGTTGTGGTACAGCACTGTGTGTGCCTCTGGGCTATGACAGTAGAAAAGACCTCATCTAGCAGAAATCAGATGTGCCAGTGCCAGTCCACAGTTGTAACTCAAATAAGTTTATCTGAAGATTCCTGCAGTGCTAAGAAGTGGTTCCTGTGCTACACCAGAAAGAATCTTCCCACCTTCTGTGCCCACAGAATCCTAGAAACCCATATCTGGTCTGCTGAGATGAGCAATCACATGAAATTGCTCTGATAATTAAGTCATACAGCAACTACTCAGCATGATCTTCTGCCCAACAGAGAATGTGAGGGTTTGTATATATGCTAAGTTATTTATTAGAGGTGTGATCCTCATTCAACACAATGAATGTTTAAAAGCATCCACTTTCTTTAGTCCTTGAGAAAGATTTTTGTGGATCGGACAGTAATTAATACTCAGCTCCGTTAAAAGGGTTCTCCATGTAGGTATTTGGATCATTTTATTTTCAAAGAATGTATTTTCAACTTTTTCTAAGCCAAAGGCCTCCCTGTGCGACCTGAAGAAGCCTTTCTGAATGCAGTGGCACAGTGGAAATTTCCCTCTGGGGCTGATCCTCAGTGCCAGGCTGGGTTACAGCCTCTGGGAAGGCTGCAGCAGAGGCAGTGGGCATAGCTTCTATACTTACAGCATGCCTGGGAGGTTCTGAGTTTTCTCTTTTTCATCCCTTTGTGATGCTATCAGAATAGCAGGTAAACCCCATCTCTTCTATTTATTTAAAAAAAATCCACAATAAATAGTCATAAACTCAATACAAACTTGCATCAGTTTTTTGTTGTAATTCAAAAAGGAAGATAAATCTTTATTGCTGGAGTTATTTCTGCATAGCCAACAGATGAAAATAGAATGCAAGAGAACCACAATCTGCTTTTTTTAATGATATCTGCTTTTTGTCATTCTCTCTTCCCTTCTGTTGTTTTTCTGAATGGGAAATTTCCAGCGGAATGGAAATCAAATGTAAAAGAAAATATAGAAATGCAGCATGAGGAAAAAAATCTTTCACAAATATTTAGAATGGTGTTTATTTTATGCCTTTATTTCTTGATAAAAATAGTCCCCAAAACTGAGTGGAAAAAATGCGAACTGTGCTCTGTATCTTTAAAATACAATTGTATTAATGCTACGTACAAAGTCACAGCAGCACACGGAAAACAAGGAAAAGAGAAGAAAAAATAAAAGGATTTCCAGGTGTAGCAGGAAGAAGTAGCACAAGACTGTGACACAGAGTAAATGCTGTCACTGTCACATCAGGTTCTATCAGATACAGTCATTGTGCCACAACATGCCCAACAAGTACAATTTTATGGTTGCCCTCTGGTGCCATTTTTACTATTTTAGACAATTTATCACTTCAACAGATGCCAGGTTAGTGTGATAGAATCACAGAACATCCCAAGTTTGGAAGGAACCCAAAAGTCCAAAGATCATTGAGTCCGACCCTCAGGTCCACACAGCACCACTCAAACCCAAAACCTGTATCTGAGAGTGGTGTAAAACAAACTCCTGCTGCTCTGGGCGGCCCATTCCATGCCCACCACCCTCTGGGGCACAGCCTTTCCCTTACCCCTGGCTGACACTCCCCTGACAGCTCAGTGCTGTTCCCGCAGGCTCTGTCAATTGCCCAGCCCTCCACCTCAATGGAGTCAACCCTCAATGAAGTCAACAGCTCTTCCTAATTCAGTATCACACAAAAAAAGAATTCCCTAGGTGCTTTGTCAAGGCCTCCATCTAAAGGCAAGCACCAGTTGTTTTCAGTCAGCCATGTCTCAGAATGTGGGGGATACAGGCTGCAGTGACAGCAATGGGTGACTGTCCCTCCTGTAAGCAGGCAATAGCCATATTTTTCTCTTGGGTTAACATAATTCTGAATACAGTCCTCAGAAATGATAAGACCAAACTCCAATGCAATTTACAGAATAAATCCATCTGTGAAGTGGCGGTGCCTGATTGGGGTGTGCTTCTCCTGAGCATCCTACCTGCCGCCATGAGGTCTGTGACTGCTGACATACAGGAGACATTTTCAGAGGGAAAAAAAAAACCACTACTGCTTTTCAAAATACTGGTTATATTCTGTTTAGTTCCTTCAGTGTTCTTTTTTTGGCCTTTCTTTTTTTCCTTTGCTGCCTTTCCATGGAAACATAACACAGCGTATTGTTTTGTTTAATTTTTGTCATTTGCTTTTCTTCTATTGACCTCTAATATGTGTCTGATTCTATTTTTTTCAGAGAAGTTAATGATTCAGGAAGAGGAAAGACATTTTCAGGGCGACTTGAATATAAATGATAAACTATAAGTCACATTTGTTTGCACATGGATAGTATTTGTGGTTTCACACTGTTCCAAAGCCGGGGCTCTGCTTCCAAGAACCAGCTGAGCAGTTGCCTGTTATTTATCAGTGACCCAAGCAGATGATTTCAGGATGATTAACAGGGCTGTCAAGACACGCTTACATGCAGGCCAAAGCAATCCCGCTTCTTGTGAAATACTTTGAGATGTTAGAAATAAATAAATATACAAACAAGACTAGAAATGCCCATCCACTAACCTTGTTGCTAAATGTCTTTTAAACTCTGGCAGTATTTTGTCTGTAATTAAGGCCCAGATGAACTTCCCCACCCTTCCCATTCTACGTGGTTTGCAAGCAGCTGCAATCTCAACCTCAAAACACAGTGAGGTGATTGCCCTAATAGTTTTTGGCTTCTCGAAGTGAGAAGGAATCTTTAGAGATAATAGTGCCTTCCAAGGAATACAAAGCAGCTTAACTTCAGCATCCCAATAGGGTTCATCCAAACAGTAGCTTAAACTTCCAAATATTCCAAGTTTTCCTCCTTCACCTGGAAGTTAGGGTAGCAGATCCCCAAGGTAGGTATGATGCTACCAGGGAATTGCCTTCTCTCCAGGGTCGTCCTCTTTAATCTGTGGAAGTGAATTGCCCAATCTGATGCTGTGCTTGGAGAAGTAAGTTCATCCTAAAACCCACTGAGCTGTGTGCTTTCTTTCTGCTCATGCTTAACGAATCTGAATTGCAGCTCTGTAGCATTGTGGGGAAGTTATCTGTGGTCTATTTATGAACATTTTATAATTAAAGGATAGGAAATGATTATTTTTATATCAATCAGTTGAACTGCTCACATTGCACTGTGGTCACAAAGTCTGTGACCTGAGAATGTTTGCCAAGTTCCATGACACATCTTTCAGTACAACCAAACCATATGCAAGCCGAACTTGGCTTACTTTGTTTTTCTTTTCTGGGCTGTGGGAAGCTAAAAGAGAATCCGTGAATGTTATTACAATCATTACATTTACTTGTTTCACATTGCCAACTCCAGGCATCACCCTTGCGGAGTCAATAAATACCCTTTAAATCTTTTTCTATTCTTTCCAAGCTGCATTTAATGCCATACTTGCTGTTTACATATGTGATTAAATCATGTACATGTTTTGGAGATGATTTAATCTAACAGTATGCAGCGAAGCATTCTCGAATACGTTTAAGTTGGTAAAGTTAGAGTGGAAAACTGATTACTCAGAAGCAACTAAATTGCTTTTCTGTCAGTTTCTTCATGGCTTGAGGTCTTCATAGTCTGCGAGTAATGTGAGTAGAATCCGAAGGGAGAATGCTAAAGAAAAAAGGCTTAATTTTACTAAAAGATGAACTGGCCAAGGTCAGCCACCTGTCTCTGCAGTAGAGCGATTCTGTCAGGTGGAACGTGCTTTCTTTTTACGGTGCTTTTTGTCTTTTAATATCTCATATGCACTCATCAACCCAAAATAGAGGGAGAAAGGCCTGCTTTTATCAATGAAGAAAACCCCTTTGGCTCTTCGTTACTTTTGAAATCTTTTTTTTCTTGTTCAGTAAAGCATTTAATCTGGTTTTAGATAAACAGAAAAAATGCATTCAGTAATCTCTCCTTTCTTTACTATATTATACTATATTATATTTAAGCTATAGCTGTAGCTTAAAAAATGTAGGGAATGATACTTCCTTACACTTCAGTGATGCATCCAGATGGAGGACTATTTTGATTCCATTTTCATAAGAACAAGGCACCTAACTAGACTTGCAGCTTTTTTTTTTTCTCTTTCTTTCTCTGTTTTCCAGATGCTATATTCTACCCTGGCAGTATGGCCATTTCCTGTCAAGCAAACACAGCAAAAAGAGGAAAACAAATGCAAAATTTCCTACTGAGTGATTCAATTCACCTGGTGTAACAGTTGAAACAATAAAAGCAGACTTCTATTAACAAAGTCCTGTGCACAATACTTAAACTAAAATGTGTGCTCCAAAGCCCTGTCTCCTTGGAAAGGTAAATGAAAACTTTCCGGAAAAAAAAAATTGTTTTTTTCTGCCTACAGGGCACAAAATGCCAAGAAAATGCCACTTCCACCAATGACAACCAAATCCAAGAAACGTACCACTGCTCAGTTAAAACTGTGATTATTTCAGCGTCTACTGTTAGTGCTTTATGAAGTGTTCTGCTTCCCAGGCTAGATTATGGTAAATTTTCACTCTTTTAGAAAGTTGATTGCATCCTCTGTTTTCCATTTGCTGGAAAACTTCTGAGGAAAAAAAAGAAGAAAAGCAGGTAAGTTGTGATATTGAGCTCATGAAAATCAAAGATCCGAATCAGGTCACACTGAATATTGCAGGGAGGTTGGAAACTAGAAGATCTTTGAGGTCTCTTCCAACACAAGCCATTCTGTGACTCTGCGATGATTCTATGATTGTTTCTTCCTAAATTGCTGATTCATATTAAAAACAAACAAGTAAACAAAAAAAACTTGTTAATAAGCACATTTTTTTGTTAAGTGCTGTAAGTTCAGACAGTGATATGCTATGACTGCCTGTCTAAAAGACTGAAAATAAGGTGACACATTCACTTTATCCCCCATAAATGCTCTCAACTAGCCATTCTCAGAGGTTTAGGTCAGCCCACAGTCACCTTGTAACCATTGGACTAACTAGTCTCCTACCGGTACATGCATGGCAAGAATCTGCATTGTATTTCTTGGATTCACACCTTTTCCCACTTTGGTTTTGTAACATGAATTGCTGTAAACATTCCTCAAGAGGCCTGAAGAGGGATATCCAGACAGCAAGACGGAAGCCAAGCAAAGATGCATCTGTTTTGAAGCATTTTGATGTAAACTGAGCCGTGTTCTTCTGGCCCTGAAGATTTGTTGCCATAGCGGATGTGTTTCTTGAGTCCTGAGGATTTTAAAGCTGTTCTGGATTAAGCCTGATCCTCTTGATTATCAGACACAGGACCTACTCTTAAGCACTGGAGCCAGTGTGCGCCAGCGAGTGGGAGCTCCAGAAAGTTCAGATGCTCTGAGCAGGCACCACGCAGGGCTAAAGAGAGAATGGGCCTGTGGTATGTGGCTCCAGGTCAGCAGAGCTGCAATTTCTGTGCCTATTGACACAATATATATCTTCATTATCTTGATCCTGTGCTTTTTAAGGACAGAAAAGAGAATGCTAGCATTGCAGATTAGTTTTCCTTATGACACTGAGAATTGGAGTAAGCTAACTCCCTAGAGATAGGTTATTTTGTTGTTGGAACACATCCCTTCCTGATCCCAGTTTTGCAGACGATGTTGTTTTCTGTTTGTTTGTTTTAACAGATGGTTTGTTTGTTTCATCTTTCTACTTTTTCTTTTTACATCTGTGATTACAGATAGACCTCTGGATTCTTCTAGAAAAAAAAGATTAGTGTCATTAGTGTCAGAGAACTAGTCTGCTAGTTCTCTGTTTTTGTGCATTTAATTTAACATGCTACATCTTAATACATTAGTAAATCTAAAAATATTTCATATATATAACCAACGAACTTCTTATTTCTGTTACACATATATAAATGTGGAAATATTTTATATATGCCAGAATCATTTTGCAATAAGCAGAGGGAGGAGCAGAATTGGACCTGTATAATTTGAATCAACCTTGAAAATGCTCTATGATGCATCAAAAGTGAGCTCAGTCCTTAGTTAGCCTAAATGTCCTATTGGAGACACTAGGAGACACATTTGATAATGAAAGCACGTATCAGTTGGGTTTATGTAAAGCGATAATGAACCCACATATCAGTTGGGTTTATGTACAGCACTTTAAGTCCACGCTGTTGTGCACCAACAAAAGAGACTCAGCTGAGTAGAACAGCCCATAAGCTGGAGCTTGAGGAACTACCCTGGAAAGGATTTTGTTGAATTCCAACTTTTTGCGGTTCAGAACAGATTGCATTGAAATGAAATTCAGGATGGGGCTCAGCCATAATGAAAGAGAATTGTTGCTGTCTGGTGACTGTTCATCTTGCAGATAGTTGTAATTAGCTCTATTGTCCCCCGATTAGCAATTGCTGGCCTCCTGCCACTTGACTTCATAATGATAATATTAAAGAACTGAAATCACATGTATCATGCTACAACCTCAGAGGTGCCACTATGTGCTCTGCTCAGAGGCTAATTACATATGTGTTCATAAAAAGAAGCACCCACATTAAATGCAGGAAGACAATAGATAAGAACAGTTGAATGAGTGCAACATAACTGAAACTTGCCACCTTCTACATACAATTTGTATTCTTGTAGTTTCAGCCTCTGCTTTTGCATGCTGAGAAGGTTTCCTGAGCTTGGTTGGATCTGTGGTTGGGGACTTAATAATCATCACTGAATTTTGGGCCAATTTTTCTTTGTTCCTTGCTTCAGTGATAGTATATCTCTCAAAGAAGCTTAGATGCAGCACCTGTGCCCAGGTATTCCTACTTGAGACTCCAAGAAACTACCTAACTCCTGAGCCCTTTTGGTCCTTGAGGTTGTCCTCAAGTCTTGTCCTGTGGAGTCCTCACACACAAAAGTGTCTCTGCCACTGGTGAGATAAATGGACTTGTAGGTCTCTTTCTGCTGGGTGCCTGCCTAATTTTCAGGTAGTTGACACACAGCATCTAAGCATCTAGACTTCTGTAGATAGCTCTCTACCTGAAATTAATGTGGGTTTTTTCTTATCTGAAGAAACAAACAATTACTTGTTTAAAACAGAGTTAAACCTCAAGCTCAGATTCAAATCCCTTCAATCTCCTGGTCTTGAATTTTGAAAAAGGCTTGCAGTGCCAATTCACAGGAGTAGAAACTAATTGCCAAGCAGCATTTGTGAAGAAGAGTGTAAGTTATGTTGTAACTTCATGACAGATGTCCTCAAGTTACTGCTGCACTGTGTGGTGCTCCCCAGTACCTCAATGTACTTGTACCTCACTTGCAGTTACACACTGCTCTACTCAGAGCTGAGATAATTTCTGTGGGTTCAAACTCAGCATGTGGGGAACCTGGTTTTTAATGCCAGTACATGAAGAATGTTATCAACAAAAAGGATAAGAAGAAAATAAGTGTGAGATAGAAATTACACAGCTTCAGGAAAAAGAAACATTAATCTCAGCCTTTCTTTCTGAGATACTATGTTCCAGTGGTGGGGTTCCATTTCAAATAACTGTTACTGAATTCCCCTTTTGAAAATTATTATCCCTCTGTTCATATCAGAGGGATACACCTCTTGTAGGACTGTTAAAACACTGATATTCACATTATTACCCATACCCACTTATGTTGGTATTAGGTTTGAGAACATAAAGCTTGTATTTGTGATGAAACAAAACAAAACACGTAAAACCGCAGAATTACAGAATGATTTACGTTGGAAAGGACCTTAAAGTCCATCCAGTTCCATCCCCCATCCATGGACAGAGACATTTCCTATCAGATCAGGTTGCCCATGGCCCCCATCCAACATGATAAAGAATCCCTCTCCAGCTTTCCTATAGGGCACCTTTAAGTACTGCAAGGCCACTATCAGATCTTCTCAGAGCCTTCTCTTCTTTAGGCTGAACAACACCAATTCTCTCACAGGACAGGTTCTCCAGTCCCCTGAGCATCTTTTGGACACTCTCCACATCCAGGCTATCATTACTTCCCTTGGCTTTAAGAGCTCAGAAAGATAAGCATTTTTTGAGGAAAAGTCCAAACAAGTTAAATTTGAAAATGGCATACACTGTACTCAGCAGTTGGAAACCTTTGTCACTGCAACAACATTCAGTGGTCCCATTCTCGTGATAGGAACATTTTATTTCTCTTGCTTCTGAATCCTTTAAGTGTTTCACAAGGAGTTCCTCTTTGTGAGTTCTCTCCCTGGAAGAAATGCTTATTTTGGTTCTACATTTGTCTGTTATACATTTGCTGCCTTAGTGTGTTTTGATTTCTTTGAAGAGGAGCTTTATTTAATTTCTTCTTTATAGCAGCCTTCATGTTATAATGACTTCAGTTTATCATCTGTGCTGCATTTGTGGAAAGGAACGGGCTTTCTCATTGCTTTGAATTCATCTTGTTTTGAGTAAGACTTGTTATAAAATGGAAGTAAAGAGGTTGAAAGCAGCATTACACCTGTATAGACACACTGCAGAACCAAAGGAAGAATAAAAAACTATCTTCTACTTGGTCATCAGAGCTTTCTGAGCAGGACAGGAGGAGAAATAAGCCAGAATTAGCAAGCCATAGTGCATTTGAGGAAGACACAGGAAGGAGTGAAGCACAGTGTGTCTCTTGTGCCACTTGTACAGATCCATCCTTTGTCTCTTTTTTGATTGTTTGAAGCAACGCTTTGAACAATTGAAGCTAGCTAAGCAACAGCTACTTTGCTTTGTTTTGTTTTTAATCATTCTATTCACCTTTAATTAGCCCAATCTAGTAGCCATGTTCTGCAATTGTTGTTCACCACTGAAGCAGCAACTTAATGTTCCTAAATGAGGACTTTATATTTTTCAGAACTAATTATTGTCTGGAATTTTCTTCACAAGAGGGAATTGGAACTCCAGCTTCCCCAGGTAAGGCTGAATGACAACTTTTGCACAGCTTTTGCTGAATAATTCAGGGGACTGGAGAACCTGTCCTATGAGAGAATTGGTGTTGTTCAGCCTAAAGAAGAGAAGGCTCTGAGAAGATCTGATAGTGGCCTTCCAGTACTTAATAATATATTCATATTATATGAATAACTCTGAGTCTGCAGTTACAGCTCCTCTGTGTTACAAAGACCATTTGTATCCTTTAGAAATACTTTTAGAGCATCAGTTTCTACCTTTGTTTTGCTTCAGTGTACTATGCACTGAAAGCTTTATTTCCAGAAGGGAAATTACATTAGAAAATCTACCTGCAGTATTATCCCTGTACCTCCAAGGTAGCTGGATAATATTCACAGCAAATTTTTGTTGTTATTGGATTTGGTTAATCAAGAATGTAAAACAAGGCCAAGTAAAAATAATTAAATAAACACGTGGGGTTTCCTTGCATTCCCTTGTGCCTTACAGTCACCTTAAGTGCCCTTTCCCTCAATGTCTGTTGACTTAGGACAAATCATTTATACTTTTGAACACTGATGCTTTAACTGTCTCTTCTGCCCTGCAAGGGCCCCGTTTTTACTGCTGAGAAAGGAAATAAATATGAATAAATAAATCTTTGCATAATGTAGATACCTCTTGAACACGTTGGTTAAAATCCTCATGTTTGATGAATCTTTCCAGTACAGAAATCCTCTGCAATCTGTCACATTTGCTGAGATGGAGGAGCAGATGTGGTATACTTGAACATACATGCTGCGACTTTGGTGTTGTAGGAGATGTACAAAAAACAGAACAACAAAAAAGTCAAAGTTCTGTGAACTCAGAATCTAACCAGGGGAAGAGCCAGAAGATCAATAAAAGTGATATAAATTATTGTCAGCAAGTAAGAGAACAGGGAAATTTCCAAAGTAACCAATGGACTGTTGAATCATAGCAGAAAAGGAAAGTTTAGAAAGGTGACTGAAGATACAGCGGGAAGTTTTACACTTCTTTGACAGAGGCTGCTCTCAAACATGAGCAGAATCTGGAAAGAAAACACAAAGCTGCTCTTTGAAAGTCTGGCTAGGTATAGGCTAGAAACATCCTCCCAGAAAAGACTGAAGATGGCTTCAGGGGCAAATCTGAGGGGAAAAAGAAGATATTATTGGCTGGGAAGTTCCCAAAGCCTTTCTCAGATATGATAGAGAGGAGGAACCTTGAGAGATAGAAAGAGGCTAGTGGCGTGGGTGACTTAATTATCCATACAAATATATATAACTAATACATGGGCCCAAGAAAAGCATGCCCCATGAATGAGATGTGAACCTGATAACAGTTTGAGCTGAGTGAATGAATCAGAAACGGTGTATTTAAAGATGCCAGGCAGAAAGATATTGTAAGAATTAGACTGACTGCTCAAGATCATGATGGTCAGGTTATGTTCTCATGCAATCAAATGCTTGATACTTCTGCCCAGAAGAAAGGAGCAGATAATGCTAGTTTTAAATTAGCCATGTTGAGCCAAAGAATCTACAAAGTGTTACAGCCAGAATAGGAATTTAGTTTGGACAAGAGCAGGATTTATTTCACCCACGTTTATAAAGCTAAAATATAGATATTACTCTTCATAGTAAATGAAGAAAAAAGGACATTTTGGACATGATTCAGGTGCCTTATCTTAAAGCTGCTCTTCAGAAGTAGGTTGAGTTGAACCCTACAGTTCTTTGAATATTATTGGCTTGATTTTAGACAACACAGTGCTTGTGTTTGTGGATTCAGAAATATCTGCATTCATAGATTCGAAATCCATCTACAGAGAAAAAACACAAGGAAGAAGTCAGGCACAGGGGTGGAGGAAGAATTAGTGTCTGTGGATGACATTTACTTGGATAAGATGTAAACAGAAAAGACAGAGCTGTAGAGGATCCCCATGCGGGAATTGAAAAGGACAACAATTTACATAAGAACTTACTGAATGAACAGTTAAAGAGGTAGGAGGGTTTATTTACTTAAATCAGTAATTAGAGAATACAGACTAACACAGGAAAAACCACAAGATGTGATGAGCATACAGGGAGAAGCATTTCAGAATTCATCAGTTTTCTCTTGGAATATGCAGATGTGAGTTTTTGTCAGAAGTAGAGGCAAGAATAGAGAAGAGTTTGAGGAAAGGATCAAGTTTCTGAGCAAATTCTTTATTTTTTTTCCAGAACTTAATCTCCATACCTGTAAATTGGGACCATAGCAAATACTGCATCCTAAATCATCTTGCAGAGCCTTGCAGAGCATGGAGATACTCTTCCTGGAGGCGACAGACAGCAGGAGCCAGAGCGACTCTTGGTCCTTAGCAGAACTTTCTAATTCATTTTGCTTCTCATTGCACGCCCCAGCTGCTCTGTTACGATGAACCAATGTACTCTGTTTTCTCCAAGGCCACATTTTGTAGCATGCAACGCTTCTCGGTGAAGTATAATATGGCAAGACGAAATCTGATTCACTCACTGTATGCCATAGCTCATGTACAGTGCACATGAGCAATTGTTTCCATGAAGGCAGTACTCACTTTGTTTCTTTTCCATCCTGCCTCTCCCATGTCTTCTATCTCTGTATTTAGGGCAGCAGTCTAAAAGGGAAAAATTGCTTAACTGTTCATTGGATGCAGTTAAAAACTCCTGAAAAGGATGAGCTGGATGGTATTACAGATACAGCGGGAATAAAACTGGTTAGAGCAAATTGTTGCCCACATATTACTGTTCTGTAATGTAGACGTCAGAGGCAATGAGGAAAGATTTTCCAGTGGGAAAAACTAAGCTGTTCAGCTTGAAACAAGCAGAGCAGATTAGGAATCAGGGCTCTCTTCTTCTCAGCATAATAACTGCTAAACTGAAATGAAGTTTTACAGCAATGACAGCTGCTGATTCGAGTGCGTATCCCACCACTAATTTCTGAATTTCTTGAAGTGGGAGACATTGATTGTTTTGTTCCATTTTTAACACGCAGCCCTAGGATTCCTTAACAGTCATTTTTCTCACTGATGATCAAACCTTTCAGTTGCTGTCTGATCCAGGTACTTAAGCAAACCATTCTTTCTGCATTACAGGAAGAAAGAGAAATCCAGAGCAAAATTATAGGTATGCCTCAACTTTGGGAAAACTCAGATTTTCAGCAGAAGTCTGATGTTGATTCTTCTCTGCTAAAAATATCATGTAGTTGGCTGCAAGACTGCTTGGCAGAGGACTTCAAGTCAGGGTCTTCAAGTCTGAGGCTGCTTCAGGTGTTTACTACCACCTGGTACCTCTTACAAATATATGGAGGGGACTTGGATTTTAGGCTAAAAGAGTTTGGACAGAATTGCAATAACAAATGAGTAATTACTCATTTAAGCATCTCCACTAAAACTTCAGAAAATGATTTAAAAGACTGCTATCACTTCAGGGGTTACATTTGCAGTGTGTTTTAATTCCAACAAGGTTTGTGAGCATCTTAAAATAGAAATCCTTGTTTTCCTTCTTTAGTTCACTAAACTGTGGTTGGATTACTGGTGGTAACATAGGCAATGATAAGAGAGTTTTCCGTCAACATTAAGGCCCAGAGTTTTAGATTTTCTCCTAAAATGGACTACTCAGGATACAAATACTTCCATGTTTTTTGAAAGTCATTGAGAACAATAATATTTTTTGAAACTAAACTTGTTTCTTCCATGCTGGGTACACGTAACTCAGAGTATCACACAAGTGCATGAGAACTACAGGCTGACTTGCACCAATTTGTGCTCTAAGATGAGGGCATAATTTGCTTTGAAAGCCAAAATGCATTTATTTTTAGACTCGTGACTGCTCATGCCATAAAGGAAGCTAATTTCAAAATGTTTTCCTAATTACAAAGGAACAGAGTATTTTGCTGCATTACAATAGCACTTTTCTCTGAAATCTTTGTGTACTGTATTATACAACACTGAATCATTTATAATTCCACAAAAAAAAAGTCTAACTCCATTGAACACAGGCTGAGGGTTTGGAATGCTAATATTTAGCACAGATGGCTTTTTCTTCTAATACCTTGTAGTTCATTTACATTAATATGTCTTTGTGGGATTATAAATACGCTATTACAAATGCATTCTGTTATCATCTGTACAATAATGTGTGGCATATGAAGATATCATCACAGTAAACCGCACTTTGTGACTTCTGCCATAAATAAGTCTCCTTTTTTTACTTCCTTTTGTTTACTCTCCACCTTCAGTCTGCTTTGCATTTTTGTGTAAGTTGGTTGCAGTGGTCCTTGGGTTTTTAACTGCTTTTTTCAGTGCTGAAGTGGCATATTTGGGAGAACAGCTGACTGGGTGCTGCATGTCCATAATACAGTTAACACAAACTAGCCCACTGGCTGTTGCTGTTTATCTCCTCTTTGCACTAAAATAAAAAGAAGTCTGGCTGAATTACCTGATCACAGAATGACTTTGATTTGTTGTTATGGTGCATCTATCAGAAATGAAAGACAGTGGTAGGATTTCCAGATGCTGTGTACTTTCTTTAGATACAGAGTAGTTTTAATGACACCTTGCATAGTATGGATGGAACCCTGCTGAGAATATTGCACGCAAATCTGTGTACTAGTCTGTATGAAAAAGAAATGCAGACAACCAATAGGGGGAAAAAAAAAGTCTTTTAGGAAGACTTTAGGATTTGCCCTTTAGGAAGACAACATCCTTTGCTTTCCTCTCATCCATTAGGCTGGTCATGTTATCATAGAAGTAAATCAGGCTGATTAAACATGACTTAATCAAGATTTAAACATTGACTTAATAATAATAATAATAATAATTGTATATTTGATACATTCCAAGAGATGTTTCATACTAAGACAGGAATCCTTAAAATGTGAATTGAGTCTGCTATACAGCTATTATTTTAGATTATTTTTAGTAAAAGTTTTTGAATTAAAAGGAGCATCACTGTTTCATCTTGGACTTGGAGAGCCCACTCTTTCCTGTGATTAGGAAAGACTGAAATCTCAACACAAACTTAATGAACAACAAACACGTTTCATAATGCAGAAGGCATTATATGATGCTGTGGAATATATGCTCATAGCATCACTCAGTTGGACTGAAAGCCTTCAGCAAACAAGTGACTTCAGAAATCATCTGTCATTAGAAATCTGTAAATTCCTTCTATTTTCACAGAATACTAGTGTTGATGCACAAACCAAAAATCCTTTGTTCCATCATTTCTTTCTACTCTCAATATCCAAATATGTATCCCTGTTAATGTATTTTTCTAATTTCACTCCTATGCCGAGTCATATCAGATATGAAGATGTATGGAATGGTTTTAAACCAGAGTCACGGAATAAACTATAGGCCTGATGCTATGGTCACTGAAGTGGAAACATCAACCTCCAACTGATAAATGGCACATGCAGGATATTTTTGGAGGTAAAAGAAACTCTGTATAGTGTCCCATAAATGATGTCAAGTGAAAGGATGAAAACTTTTAGTGAACATTTCTGTGAAAAGCAGTATTGCAAATGCTATACAAAAATCCTTCATATTTCAATATTATCTTGAGCAATGTGCAACTGGTTCCTGGTATTCTTACTCCCAGATTGAGAAATATACCCACATGTGTGCTGTAATGGTCTGAAGCAACAAATAGGGTCTGAACCACACGTAATTTTAAAGAACTAATGGCCAAATACTGCAGTCAATATTGCAGATTCAACAAATCTTTAAAAGCAAAAAGCTCTGCCACACAAAGAAAGTGATCGCAAACTACTATGGTGAATAGGAAAAATAAGTATGCAGCTATACAGTTCACCTCAGTAGATTGAGAATCTCTTCTTTTCCTGCTTTTCCCAATAATTAAAGTCTCTGGCCTAGATCAGACAGCAGGCATTGGCCAAAGCACTTCATCTTTACTGAAATATATTGGAAAACATTTCTTCTATGAGATTTCTCTGTTTTCTGGTCAGCCAGGAGGTGGGTGACTGAGGCAATACCTCTCCAAGGAGCAGCTGAGCACAAGCAGCAGAATGGCCATGACTTGCAAAACTGTGGCAGGGAAAAGCAGAGCCCAGAGGACAGAGATGCTTGGGTTGTGTTTGCCTGCATGCTCTTCTGAGGTGACACCAGTTCTGCAGTTCAGTGAATTTAAGAGTATGTATACAATATCCAACCAAGAGGAGGTCAGCTGTGAGCCATATTTTTTTCTTGGTTCATATTCTGCTGAAGTTGTGATAATTTTTAGTGCTAATGACTTTGCACTTACTCTTCCACTACCACTTCACTCTTAACAGAGATTTAATGTCTGCAGGAGCATGCAGCATGGTACAGGTTTCTCTTGTTTTGGATGCTTAGGACATTTTAGGACATAAAATGTATTTCTTTCAATTCTTTTCAAATAGACTGTCAAGTTGTCCAAGCAGATTAGAACTCCGGAAAAGGAAGACCTAAGACAAAATTCAGAAGTTCCCATTCAAGCCAGAACCACAAATTTACATAAAACTACTTCGTGGTTTTCAGCTCTTCTATTGTCACTGCGAGGCTACTCTCATGTCACCTTGGAGCTTTCCCTTCTCCAGGCCCCAGCCCTCTTAGCCTATCCTCTTTGGAGATATAATTTGTGTTACAGGAAGGCTACCTAAAGAAAACAATCAAGTAGTGAGTGTTTCTGTGAGTAAGCTCATGTGCAGCTTTTTCCTTAAGTAAATAATTCTAAAAAATTCGTAATTTCACCTTACTGAAGAAGAGGAATTACAGAATGCCTATTAGGTGATCATTTTTCAGATAGCTCAAATCAGTTCCTGTAGCATCTATTTCCACATAGTGTCGGGTAACCTGAATTACAAATTACCTTATCAAGAATTTGAGCTATATGAGATTGATTCAGCACAATGGCACTTCAGAGCTCATTAAGAAAAGTGAGCCCCTTCAGAGGCAGACAGTTGACACAGAGTGCGTTTGGAAGAGCATGGACTGAGCGGGATGCTCCTTGCCTGCAGAGGCAGATGAATGAGTCCCTCTTCCCTGAGAGACAGGGGCTTAATGCAGAGCTATGCATTGTGTAGCTCTGTGTCCTGGTATCTGACTCTACTCTCAACTTTTTGAAATAGCTACTTGAGATAGATTGATTTTTAAGCATCTTTCAGTTTCTTAATTTATTTGATCCTAGGAGAATCCTATTTATTTTTATTATTGATTCATATTTAAATTATCTCTAACAAATGTATTATCGAGCAGTAGGGTAATAAACACACTCTGAGTAAGATGGTAGCTTTAATTCACAAGCACAAATTTTGTCTCCAGCCTGAGATTCTGTAGGTTAATTTGGGGGAGATTTTCGTTCCATAACAACATTGTTTCCAAATAAAGTGTAAAGTGAAAACTCAAAGCATTTTATAAAGAACATTTACAGATTCTTGCACCCAAGGAATATCTTAATGTTTGATGTATTACATCATTAGGTTCACTAATAGGTGTGATTAGACACAAGTATCTGCTTATAATAGGATCTTGCTGGGAAGACTGGAAAGGGTGTTTTTCCAGATGCATAACAGTTTAAATTATTCAAGAACAGCGGAAGATGTAGTTATGTGAATAATAGATAAATCAGCAGACCGTGAGGAAGAGACCTAAAATAAAACTGTCTATCTGAAAAACCTTTCCAGTGATAAGGGAGGTAGTTTTGATGACTCAGTGGTTGTCTGTACCCAGACATTAAGTGAAATAGCTGTTTAAGAAAATAGTGGTTTGAGGGTTTACATTGAAACAGTTATTCTGGCTATCTCACCACATTTTCAAGTGTAAACAAGACTTGACTGCTGAAGTATTTATAAGTTTGGCTGCTCGTGCTTATTTTAACTTCATGTTTGCAAAAGTTGGATGACTTCAATGATTAATTGTAGTGTGAGAGACTGAGAAATTACAGCTACCCCAAATATTTCTCTGTGGTCCATTTACCTTATTAGCACAGTGCTCTCCACTGTAAAGATGTTGATATGGGAGACCAGACAATGAAAACTCTCGTTATGGAGAAAGTAAAATAAATAATTACTTTTTCTATTGTAGACATTCCTGTCAGGATTCTAGCTTAATCATGCATGGTCATACAGCTGGATAAAGTTGCTGCTATATCTTGAGTTACTACTTGGTAATAGAGAAGAGTTTTGTGTGACTGGCTATCTAACATGGCCCAGAGACCTGCAGTGCTGGGCTGCTCTTACTGTGCTACTCAGCTTGGTTGATATTGAAAGAAATGTTGGGAAACACAGGTCTGAAGGTAAGAAAATAGTTAGAAAAGGATTTTGGATTCTCCATCAAATAAAACTAAGGCTCAATTCTTTGGGCTATTTTCAGAATTGTGGTAGAAGGAGACTTGCAAAACCAGGCCTACTTACTTAAATGTTGCTGTGGCAGGTAAAAAATCCAAAGGTTGGGAAGGTTAGAAATTTTGGTCATGCATTTTCACCAATCCTCTCTCAACACACTACTCTTAGCAGCTGGCATGGTGATACACATTAATTACTCACTAGTTTTGTGAAGTCGACCAAATTGTTCTTTCTTTTAAGTGTATCTTGAAAAATGCCTTATTCTCTATACAATTTTATAGATACATTTATCCAGACAGACAATAACCAGGTAGCTCAGTATCAATTCTTGTGCGACTTTACCAGCCATTTTCTCTCTCCTTAATGAATTATTTAAATTTTTCCATTGTAAGCCAGCTTCTGATTGGACTAATTGTGTTGTTATCTAATACAAGTTGATTTAATTTTCTTCCTAGATGATCATATGTTACCTTATCAAATGCTTGTCTGAAATCCAAGTACATCCATGGCAATCCCTCACTTTGGTTTGCTGCCTAAAAAGCTATCAAGCTTGTCTGGCTGGCTGTATTTTTAGTATTTCCATGTAGTTTTGTCTCCATGACAACAGTCTCATCTATGGACTAGATAGTGATAGCTAGTTGTTTGTTACACGAAGCCCATGAGTGCACCAGGAAACTTCATGTTTTGAAGTCTTGCTTAGATATTCACCCATATAAGGTGCAAAGACTGCTCTCCCAAACAACTTCTGAAAGAGACAGGGCAAAAACAAACAGTAAGTAGTGTTGTCTATGGCCCGTGTTCAAGATAGTCTAAATGGACAACAAACAATTGTATAGAAACAGGCACATTCCCATCACACAGAAGGAAAACCAAATGAAATTTAAGATCAGGAATATGAGAGGCACAACATATCTAGTCTGCAAAGTGCTTATGATGCCCTCTGACAGTTGCTGAATAAAGGCATCATCCAAGATAGGATCTATTCCTCTTTTTTCCTAAATTCACAAAGCCAGACAATTTCAGCTGGCTGGAGCACAAGTGGGCCAGGAACTACTGGATACCCTGGGAACAGACACAGCTCAGAGCAAGGCAGGTTATATCAGCTCTGTTGTGGTCCTACATGACCTAGATATTTAGATTAGATAGTAGGAAGAAAATTTTTACTTAGAAGGTGGTGAGGAACAGGTTGTCCAGAGAAGCTGTGTATGTCCCATCCCTGAAGGTGTTCAGTGCTAGTTTGGATGGGGTCCTGGCAGCCTGATCTAGTGGGTGGCAACCCTACCCACAGCAAGGAGTAGAAGTGGATGGTCTTTTCAACACAAACCATTCAATAATTCTATGATTCTATGACCTCATTCATCATCTGATGTGACGTGGTGTTTGCTTCAAGATAATCACAGAACTGTAAGGGTTGGAAGGGACCTCTTGAAATTGAGTCCAATCCCTTGTTAAACCAGTTCCCTGCAGCAGGTCACACAGTAGTTGTCCAGGAAGGTGTTGAATATCTCTGGAGAAGGAGACTCCACAACTTCTCCAAGCAGTCTATTTCAGTGCTCTGCTATTCTGACAATCAAGAAGTTCTTCCATGCATCGCTATGGAGCTTCCTGTGTTTCAGTTTCTGCCCGTTTCCCTTCCCTATAAAGCCCAAGGAAGACTGGAGATCTTTCTCCACAGATAAGGACATACACCTTGCTCTTGTGCCCAACTCTTTAGTAAGGGAGGATCAAGCTACATGAGCTTGAACCTTTACATTTCCAGCATTGTGCTATTTTGAAGTTGAGGCCTTGAATGGATTTTAGATGCAATATTAACTTAATTATAGTATTTCCTAGTTATATACCACCAGGTATGAAACAAAGCCAACCCTACAAACATAACAGATGTGGTAGCATATCCACTCAGTGAAAGGAGAAATTACAAAATAAAAAGAAGTTTGGGCACAGTAAAGTTTCTCTAATGTTTTGTAGCAACAGTATTATAAAGTGAATGAGTAAAATTTCCCAAGAAAGATGATTCTTTGTTTATTTTTTATCTAAATTGAAGCAGAAACTAACTTCTGTGTCTTCTAGCCCACATATATGTCATAATTGTAATACTTGAATGGCAAAGACAATGGTAAATCACAATTTTTTAATCTTCTACAGAGGTCTGTGATACCTCAGACATTCACACAAATGACGTTTTTGATAAACATAATAATCCAGCAAGAGTTAACATCGGTGATATGATTACAAGAAGATCATTTCCACTGAAGATTATCAAAGTATGCTCTCATAACCCCCCTCTAACTCAGCTGCTGTTTAAAAAATGTGTAGTGTCCAAGTTGCTTTTATATCTGTACTTTCTGTTATTTACTCTCTTTGATATGACTTCTACCTCTTATTATGTTTGAAAGCTATTTTTTTCAGATAACTGTTAGAAGCCATGGGTCAGACACGTCTATATAGAAAAACCACCACATGTGGGATGGATAATGGCAATGAAATTAGCATGAAAATCATTTAGTCTGAAAGAGTGAAATTACATCTATTGTCCTCCCAAGGAGACAATACACAAAGGGCTAAGGGAAGGGTTATAATCAGATACTTTGATTAGGCTTGTGAAGAGAAACACAAAATGCTGCTATTATGAGTTCCCATTCCCACAGACATTGGCAATTTTCATATTTAAGATTTCAAACAAACAAACAAAACAAAAAAACAATTCCTCCCCACCTTACGCCTCTAAATTATGAGAACAAGTAGTACCAGTTTTTTTTGTAGGATAATGTGTTGGGTTTTTTTTCCCAATACTTGCAGTGAGATAGGCATTTAAATTTTGGCACTGAATTTTGGCTTAGTCTAAGCATCCAAAATCTCAGTGGCCTTACTGAACTTATCAGTTTGTAGAACAGATATGGGAAGACTGAAATATAGAAAATGAATGTAATTCCAGTTTTTTTTAAGATATGTGATTCAATTTGTCTATAGTCGAGAGTCTAGCTATGTCAAAAAAAAATTATTCAAGTATTTGGCTGTCCATTCCTTTATCTCTTTTCCTCTGCTGTGAAAGATCTTTTTAGTCCCAGCCTGCTCCACTGTGTCTCTGAGTTATTTCAAAAACAAGAACTCTTTTTTCATAAAACTATTTTTCCCTCAAATGCATGAAGCTGCACTGTCTCTTGGGTCCATTAAATCTCTTTCCAGGTGAAAAGACAGACTTTCATATCCTCCACATTTTTTCATCATATTCAGAGACCAAGCATAGCTTAAAAGTTCCAGTGAAAGGGTCACTCATTTCTAGAGCAATACAACCTCTCTTCTGAACATTGCACAGCATGGGAAACCTCTGCTTTGCACAGGAAAATCAAATTTACCTTGAAATAGAAATGCTAGAACTGAGCAGCCACAACCAAAGTGGAAGTAACATGCTCAATTCTGTAGTTTTAAGAATCATTAGAACTGCTTGAAACAAATGAATTGCTTTTCCATTCTAAATATTGCTTTTGTGTCTGACTTCTAAGTAAACATTTTTGTAATTCCTCTGGCAATACAGACTTAAAATACCCCCTTCTTTAGAAAAGTCAAATCCTACAGGTAAGCTCTCTTGAAGGCAAAATGAGAAAGTACAAGCTTTCTAATGTTTTCTTCATGCTATTTTTTATAACTCAGAAAAGTACACTTCCCTTGTTTCGTGTTGTATAGAATAAAATCATTTGCCAGTTTCAAACCTAATCCGTAATCAGCAATTATTATTTTTTTTCTGTATTTCTTCCATAAATAATACCCAACTGATCTCAGTGAAGTTATTTCCCAGGGAAGTCAAATAAAATGTACTGCCCCTTGTTCTGCTGTTTAGGAAGACAGATTTATATAAGCAATTGTAAGGTATAATTACATTGAACAGGTCGATTGCAAAGAGGATGCTAGTCTACTGCTGTCCATTTGGTGATGTCTTATTGCAGGGAATGTACAACCAAATACATGTGTTTAAAATGCTGGGTAAACTGCAGGTGAAATTTCCTTCCTTGGTGGTACTCTTCAGTGGGAAAACACTAGCAACATTAGCAGGATATAGGTAACATTCTTACTTACACTATGTTAAAACTAAGGCTTGCTTGACTGAAATGTTTGATGCAGAGTGTAGTTTGGCTTAATGTAGAACTAATCAAGGCTTCATGTTGGTGTGACCTTAAATAATCACTATCTTCCATCAGCTCTGCTGGAAGTAGACAATTACGCTTTCTTTCACATGCAGAAATATGTATTTATAGTGTGGCTGATAAAGTGCAATGGGTATATTCTTGGAAGCCAAGACAAAGCTCTTTTCTGCACAAACAATCTGGTTTTGAAAAGAATATTATGCAAGAAATGCTGCTAAGAACTACAGTGCAATAACTTCCATTGGCAATACCCTTGTAACTTATCAGGTAAGCAGGAGTTTACAGTGCTGCTAGCATCTTCTCATTTCTGATTTTCAAAAGGTCAATTTTGAGCTCAAAGTGTTACTCTTGACTAAAATAACAGCCTATCTTGAATTTTGCTGAGTCTTCACAAGCTGATGAAAATTTTCATCTAAACTGAGACAGCTTTCTCAAGTCACACACCCATTATTTTCTGACCATTCCTTGTAAACAGGTAATCTCCTTCAAAAGCAGTTGATGGGAATGGGAGCCAAAGCCTTCATAGGCTCTGTGATTGTTGTTTTCAACTGCCAGGAGATCAAAAGGTTTTGCTGTGTAGCTATTTTCTTCCTTTTGAGGATTCTTTAAAGAATAAACTGTCACAGAATTTTTTCGCTGACAGAAAAAATATTTAACCCAGTAGAAGTTTTTTTATACTGTATTTCATACCTGCAGCAGTCAGGAGATAACTGTGGTTATGTACGCTATTAAGTCCTCATTCGTATGAACAACAAAGCATTCAAAACTGTAAAAAAAAGTTGAAAATAATGTGAGCATGGCAATGATTTTGCTTTTTTTTCCTGACAGTAAAATTATTCTCTGCTTTAAATCTTTAATTTCTTACGCAGGAGGCAATTTCTCCAGGGAAAATCACACACATTAGTTAAGAGGAAAGAAAAAATTTGTACTCATAAATTTTAACATATAATTTATTTACTTGTTTCTGTGGATTAGTCTGAAGAAAAATGTGAAGGGCAAAAGCCAGTATGGCTTGATTAATGGTCAAAAAGGCCTTTAAAGGATTAGGAGTCTGGATGGATTGTTTAAAGGCATCTAGAGTTCTAAGAAGGCTTCTCTAAATGTTTTATCTTAAAACAATACTTTACCTTTGTAAATTGCATAATAATAATTCCTACCATATGGTGAGCATAACTGCACTTAAGAGCCTCATTCCAATTTCACTTACACTGGTTTAGCTCTCTTTTCAGTGCAGTACGTTCTTGTCATATACTGCAGTAGAAGAAATACAAATTGATCACTAGAAATAAGAGGAACAAAAACATGTGCTTCTAATCCCTAGATCATATCAACAACATGGTACCAAAAAAAATTATAAAATATTTGAAAATAACCTAATTATGGGAATGGTACCTCCGCCATCTGCCTCTGCTTGTAACAGCCAGCTAGGTTCCCATCCAGCACAAAGATAAGATGTACTTCTACATTCAAACCAAAGCTTACATTTCAATATAGAACTGAATCAGTTATTCATACAAAGTAGAGATTAATGTTCACTTTGCAAGCTTAGGCACAACTCAACATTGAGAACACACAGTGAGGCTCTACTGGTAACAAAACCTGGGCTGCTGGTACACAAAGGCACTTCTCACCTGTATGCACTGCCATGCTATGGGAACCTTCTGTTTACAGAAGTATACCTCTAAAGATACTATCAATGAATAAACATGGAACTGTCAAACACACTGAGAACACATTTCGTGTCTCTGCCTCATTCCATTCCTGTAACCTAAACTACATCTAGCCGTGGGGAACTTTTTATTTTAAGAAAAAAAATAGAAAAAAAAATAAACAAACAAATGAAAAATCAAGAAAAAGCAAATCCAAACTAAATAAAAAATCTAGGCAAGATCTTTTCCAGTTTTCACATAAGCTCTGACCTTTAGAGAGGCTTACAGCAAATTGCTTAATGAGGAACTTCAAACCCTATGTCTGTGAAAACAAATAGAAATAAATGTACAAATATGGCATGAGTTTCCAAACCAGAATGATGCATAGATGTCTGAATTGTCTCTGGCACAGGGGCTCATGAATTATTTCTGTTACTTCATGAAGATATTTGTGAAGTAATTTGGACTTCTCCCAACAGAGCTATCAGGTACCATAAATATTTGGGAAAAAGCATGCATGAGTATCTGGATATCCAGATCCTCAGAATTAAATACAACAAGCTATACGTGATAAGAAAGCAGATGAAATTTAAGAAAACAACACGCTGTAAAGTAAAGCAGAGCTGACCACAATAGACTAAAAGTAGTATTGTTTACTGCAGCAGTTTCAGACAGAAGAGCTGACATACAGCAAGGCTCAACTTATCACAGGACATCATCTTGAAGCATTATCTGTATGACAGTATCATAAATTCTCAAAAAACAAACAAACAAAAAAACCCATCCAGTTTGTAGAGAGGCAATCCCCTCACATGTGTAAATGAGAAAACACAGTTTTCTTCCCAGCAAAAGGGAACCAGCCAAAATAAGCAACCATTTTTCAAGAACACTCACGAACTTCAAACTTGCAACTCTTCAGTGTGTAGCAAAAATCACTAAAATTCACATCAGTAAAAGCAGTAAAGAAAAATCCAAGAGTATTTACATGAATTATACAGAAATGGAGAAACTGTTGGAAGAGATGATAGTAAACAACAAGATTTGTAGATCATCTATAATATTCTGATTTATAATTGCTAAATAGATTAAGAAGTTTCAACTGTAAAAAGTTCAGCAGCAGAATGCCACAAAACCATCTTTAAGAGAATAAAGACAAAGCTTATCAGGAGCAAGGAAGATTTTAATCGCTTTTCAACTGCATTATCAGCCATGAAAAGCAAATCAAAGATACATCAAACAGCAGTAGATGTTTAAAATATGCACTATGGTTTTTAAGAGAGTATTTGATAGAGTCCTTTTTTTAATGCTATAAAAGCAATATATATATATATTATACAATGGTTTTATATCAGAGTGTAGCTTGTACAAAGTAGCCAGACAGTGACAGACAGTGTTGGCACTGATACCAGAGAGGTTCTCTCAACACTGTGTTTGGCACTGAATTGGTAGGATTTTAAGACAGACAAAATGTGAACAGACTAGTCTGACAGCAGAACACTACTTGAGCTTTGCTAATGATACAGCTCTTTTACAAAACAATCAGTAGCAGACCAACTGAATAGAAGTTCTCATCCCTTTGGAAAAAAAAAAAAAGGTTAATAGGCAGTCATAACAAAAAAGTGCTGAGCAGCCAGTACTTTCTGATTTCAGCATTACGTTAGAGAGCAATGAGTATTAAAACAACTTGCTTTCATGTATCTTATATGTAAAATGCAGATCCAAGGAATAATCACATGGACACAGTATTACAAATTGGGAAGCTAGATACATCATCATTCTGAGTGAAATTTGGTCACTGCAAATTTAGGACCTCAAGACCAAATGAATCTTTACTTCAAATATAACTTCCTCATTTACATGTGAATGACTGCACGATTTTAAAAGCAACTGCCTCAGGAAAATAGCAAATGCTGAAAAGAAAAGAATGTATAACAACTGTGTAGGCTTGTCCTACAGTGCACTAATTCTAATGTTCTGAGAATTAAACTATAGGGATGTTATGACAGGTGTTTCAATGCCTGACAGGGAAACATAGAAAAGAGCAATGTTATTTGTGGCACAGCAATTTGTAGGGAAACTAACAGAACATCAAGTGGATGAAGAAATGGGAATGGAAAAGCTCTTTTTTCTTATCTCTTGTCTGATTGTATGAAAGAATTCAGAGCCAGATAAATAATTGACTATTTTGACACTCAGATTATTACACTTTTATCGTTACCTTTCATGCCTTGTGGAAAACTGATTTCTGGAAGGAACATATCTCTCACTCATAATTCTCTCATTACAACAGTGAAGTTTTTGTTGTTTTTCATGAATTTACTTACCTTCCACTCTTCTCATAGAATTATGGACCTTGGGCATTTTGAACCTGCATTTATCAAGCTGATGATGCTGACAGAATGAATCACACATGCTTGAATTTCTAATTTCATTCATACATCTCTTGAATTGGTTCCTTTTACACATCATACCCTGAATCTAGACCTAGGAAAACTGAATTACTGGCTGAACTATAGTTGTAAATAGCATGTTAGAATTCCTATAGAAAGTTCTTAGCCTTTTCTACTGGCAATACTAAGTAGCATTTAAAAAAAATAATAATAATTTGGGTTAGATTATCCTTTTGAAGAACTATTTTTGGAAATGAAGAGCTCATTGTCCCTTCCTTCTCCCTGCAAATATTTGCATTCAGCCAAGAAGATTTCTTCTGGTTGATGAGCATTAGTGCCTGAGCCCCAAAATGACACTCAGCTTAGTGGGTGGGATTCAATCATGGTATCCAGATGAATCCAATGCAGAAGTAGCACGGCAGGTAACCTGCTAAACAGGGTAATTCCTAGGCACAGATGAAGATCTCTAAAACCACCAAATGACCACAACTTATTTCCTCTGCTTCAGAGCCCTGAAAAACATACACTCCTTGCTGCATTGCCCATTCAGCATGTGTCAGAAGGTGGTGGTGCTGGTAACTCCTCCTAACACCAGAAGCAGAGTCAGTGCTCTCACCATTTCTGTTACTGGCAGGCAGTATGACTGATGTATCACTATGGCTTGTGTGATTGATCTCTTTCTTGGTCTCATTTGGATTTTCTCACACTTCCTTTTTTTAAGCCAGGGACTTACGAACAATCAACTGATGTGACCAACCCCTTACAATTACGGTGATCAGAAATGGAAAGTCACTGTTCTCTCAGCCATGGTCCTGCAGTTCAGAGGACCAGGTAACCCAAGATCTATCACTAATACTAAAAACTGAGCTGAAAAAAGGCATTACATGCCTCTGCTTTTTCCTCATCCCTGTTTGTCAGGTGATCATTTTCATCAAGTATCAGTACAGCGTTTTCCTTAGACATCCTCTTGCTGTTCACGTTTTAAGTCTTTTTTGTTGTCTGTCAACACAATGGCCAGTGTCAACTCAAGTAGAGCTTTGGCTTTTCTTATTTTCTCCCTATAAATGCAAACTGCAGCTCTGTAATCTCCCTGTGAAGCCTAAACTTGCTTCAAGACAGCATACATTTTATTTTTCTGCTCGAGTTCCAAGAGGTGTTCCCCATTCAGGCAAGATGATCTTATGCTTATTTAGGAGTAAATTCAAAGTGGTATAACTGCTTCTTTTGAAGTTAAAGTGTTATGCATATATAATCCCTGTGTTTAGAGTGAGACAGAATCACTTGAACACACTGACTGGAGAGCTTATTTACACTTTATTTCTGGGACATTCTGTCTTTACATTACCGCTATCAGCCCTGAATGTAACAGTTCTTGCACTGCTAATAAAGAAAGTATGCCTAGTATTCCATTTTTTGCTGGAAGACTCTGTGGAATATCTATAAATATATACCCAGCTCCAAGGCTAAGTCCCTTCTGAATGTGAATAGCCTTTAAAAAATGTGGAAACTCCTGTGTTTTTAGATCATAAATATGTCATGATGCATCCTTTATTTCACTTTGTGCCATATGGCTCGAATATGAATGGATTATTTTTTCATTCTTCCTTTTTTCCAACCTGGAAAGATATTTATATTTATTTAATTTATTTGAGGTTTTCTTCATTCCTGATAAGTTCTTTATTTTTTATTTCCCTGTGAAAATATTACTTGTTATTTGAGTAAATTCCGCTATTTCTTTCTTTCCTATCAGGGTTCTTATGAAGTGAGAGACAAGGAACTGAAAAGAAGAAACTGAACACAGTTTAGATGACAAAAAAAAAAAAAAAAATTACAACAAGCTACTATATACCTACCATATTTCTACTGTGGTATGTTTAGAATTTTCCAAATGCCCTGTGCAGTTCTCTGAAGGATCATGGCCTGGGTCAGATCTGGTCCTTAGAGATAAACAAGTCAATCTTTTTTCCTCAGCTGCAACCTTTTTTTCTGTTTGTTAACATACTGGTGTAGACATTGTAGATTAGAAAAAGGAGAAGGGGTCTTGCTTCAGATGAACCACGTTTAAGGACAAATCTGGATCTAAGTTACAATTCTAGAGATTTCACGTTTTCTCACTTCAGAGAAATTCCAGATTCACAAATTCCAGATATGTATGAGAGAATTAAAGTAAGAATAAGGTTTTTTATATATTTCTTTTTAAAATTAGATTATCTCATCCGAAATTTGGTCCTGTGCTCCAAAATGAAAGTTTCACAGAAGATCTGAAAGAAATTTGCTTTGAAAACCAAATCAGGTTGATTTGGGCCATTTTTAATGCACCTCACATGGAACTTCCTTTTTTAGAAAGAAAAAAAAAATCTGCAAAATGACTTTGTCAGATAAAGCAACATCCTGAGCTTTCAAAAACCAAAACTTTTATTCTTTTTTTTTCAATTGTAAAGAAAATCTAAATCAAATGCAGAATTAGATTACTTGTACGATATTTAAGTAGAGAATGTAGTATATAGGCAAAAGGTGTTGAAGGTGTTACGCACTACTTAGTTTGGGAAAATGATGAGGTCAACAAAGTAACCATGCTACTGGGATCTCTAACATTTTGGGGTGTCTTGTTGATACAGAATCAACCTTTGCAGCTTTCTGAAGGAACTGGGCCTTGATAATTATATGATGAAACTGAAGGTACCTCTCACATTGAAGCAAATAAATAAGGACAAAAATAGAAATAAAAAATCAGCACAATAAGTATTTGCTTCTGAAACTGACAACTAGCTGTGTTTTACACATGTTCCCATATCAATCTTTCACTTCAGTGAGGAGACTAGCCCACCTCTTGTATGTAATACGAATTTGACAATAATAGAAAAGATTAAACAAAAACAAAAGAAATGGGGAAGTAAATATTTTCAGAGGTGCCAGCCCTGGAGCCAGCATGGAGCATTTCCCGTGATGAATTGGTTAATTGGGCACTAACAAGCAACTAAACAAGCTAAAGTTAGTAACAGGCAGCCAAAGGCTGAACGCTTGCCCAGTTTATGAAGAGTGGAAACATAAAAGACAGTAAAAACTTTATTCATGCGCTGTGTGTTTGTGTTTCTCTCAAAGAGAGTTTATGAAGAGTGTTAAGTGGAAGAAATCTATTCAGACATCCTATATTGTCTGCAGTGTTGTAGTAGTTCTGTTGACAGTTTGGATGGTTGGACAAAATCAAGACCTTTAGGAATTTTTTCATCTACTTGTGTCCCAAAACTCTGACTTTCTGCATTTGCATCAATGTGACAAATTCTGTGATCTTCTTGGAAACCTTCAAATAGAATTTTGGTTACGTACCTCGAAACATAGCACCCAAATGATGTTTACTTGTCATAAATGCAAGAAAAATCTCTGCATGTTTTCTTCAGTTTATGTAAGTGTAATTCAGAACAAAATCCAGCTAATGTTTTTGGTACTTATTTTGCTTATTTTTCCTTCTTTTTGGCAAAGTACATCATATTCTGTTTAGTAAATGCAGTCTTGGTAACAGATCTTGCTTCATCCTCTTGCTGTTGAAAGTTGCTTGTGTACAGGGATTTGAACATTGCTGGATTTACTATGAAGCATTAATGGATTTGTAAAACAGCAGGAGAACTGACTACACTGACTCTCCAGTAATGACTGCCAATAGTTTAAACATTGTTTTGAAAGGTGAGGAAAATGTGCTGTAGTAGTCCGTCCCTAGTAGCAGAGGGCTGAGTTATGCTATTGCTTGTCTGGTCAGAAATTTTGAGTCCCAGGATACAGAGCTCCACATACTGGAAAAAGCAGCCCAAGGGGAATGCAGCAGCACGAGCTATCCATGGTCTTTATGATCACAAAAAAAAGGAAGGACAAAAGAAAGCACATTTTGGGATTTGTTCCAGTCATCAAATTTCCCAGATAATCAGCCCAGAAACTCCTGCCTGGCATATTCAGGCTGCTTCTCCCTTCCTTACCAAGGTATAACTGTTAGTAAAGCAGTGGCTGGGCGCATGGACATCTGAGTAACTTGTGTGAATGCCATTGCTGCAGATTCTGACTCCCTTTGCTTCTTTTTCTTTTGCATATGGGGCAAAGAGTGTAAAACCGAGACTCCAGACCATTGCAGAAATGCTCAGATTTACATGAGCACTGTCATTGGAAAAGATTTGGGGCTGATTAGAGAATCTCTGATTTTTATTTTTATTTTTATTTTTAACTAGTTTTGGTTCAATAGAGATCCAGATACACTTAGAACACTTTCTTCAGTGATGAGACAAAAGCACCTTCTGAAGATTCTCCTTAAATATCCCAGACAGCTGGGATGAATTGTTTCTTCCAAAGTGTTTTTTACTATAAATTGCTGATAGAAGGGAAAAAATGGGTTTGTTCTGATACCTTCCCTCTTAGGTGAAGCAATTCCTATTTAAAATTAATAAATTCATAGAAATATTGGAGGATGAATTAAAAAAAAAACAATAATAAAAAAAGAAATTATGTAATGCAGAACATTAGCGTGCCTTCCCACAACTAAAATTATGCTCCGGGTAATAAACTGTGGCCATAAATATCAAGTACCTATGGGAATTTTTAAGGGCAGTAAGCTGCTGGAAAGGTAAACAAAGGCTGATTGTCAGTGCTATCAGGATAGTCATCTTTCTCTTAAAAAAAAAAAAAAAAGCTTTATTCACATATGAAACACTGTAGAGGAAAACATTCAAGAATTAAATAAAATAGAAATTGGATGAAAATGGTATGCCTAACACACTGGGTAAATTTCATTAGTGAACAAAAACTGTAGCCCACCACACCTTTGGAAATCCTGAATGCCCTGTACCAAAGTTCATTTTCACCATATAGCAGGCTGTTAGTGCTTCAGCTGAACCTATCCCAGTGAAAGAAAGCAGGTTACAAGGAGATACTATCTACTTTTATCTGAGCAAGTTGTAAATGTTGAAAAAATTACATCCTTTCAGTTCAAGATTGCTTTCTTTGTCGAGAATACAAAGACATAGGCAAAAATGGGTAACTCTTGTAACATTAAATTACTTACAGTTAACATTTCATTTGTTTTGGTACAGTTTAACCATTATGAAACTTTTTTTTTTTTTTTTTTTTTTTTGTCTTATGAAATAGACTTACTTCCAAACATCATTTTCTCTGGTAAATTAACATGCTTGTGGGAAAAGGAATGCAAAATTAATTGGCAACAAATTGTACAGAAGAAGATCTGTAACTACAACGTAAAATGTACAGATTGGACTTATATCCATTAAAATACTGACAAGATAAAAAGGTTGGTAAGATACAGATGTATAAGACACTGTACATTTAAAGATACAGGTTGGACTGAGGATCAAAAATTATATCAAGAGTTAAACCTTTATGTTGTGTTATTGTTCTGAAGCCATAAATTCTTGTAAAGCTTGAACCAGGATAGTGCTAGGATGGTATTCAAAAGCTTGTAACCTGGAAGCAAAAAGGAATGCTTGCCTGTAGTCCTTGTTCTGGCTGATGGCCCTTGGAATGGGTCATCAGGAGCACCCCAAGGTGATGGGGTATTGCTTTCAGGGAAGAAAAAACTGAGTATGGTCCTATTTGCTACATGTGGAGGGTTGGATGGTTGGTATAAGATTGAGAAAACAGAAAAGGGAGCAAGGGTGGGTGATGGCTTAAAGATGTAGGGAACAAACACATAGATAAGTTTCCAAAATTGTAACAAGACCTTCCTAGGGCCCAAGAGGGATATTACAGCATCGATCTTAACTACATACTTTGTTACTAGACGACTGAGAAAATGCCATCAGATGTTAAGGAACTTCCTCAGCAATTTCTTGTTTGGTATTTCTATTATTGCCCTAACTTGTCTAGTCTCGTGTGACTTAGAAGTCTTTCTGCCAAGTGATCTTATCTCATTTCTTACAAAAATAAACCTTTAGTTTTACAGAGAAAACCAAAGATAAACCTCATTTTCTCTTCTCTTTCTCTGTGAGCATAAAATTTATTAAGACATCAGAGGAAATATTTAAAGTAGCCTACTGTCTCAGCGTTTGCTGTATGTTATTGGCAGCAAAATGAGGGGAACCCTGCTTTGACACTACACTGAAGGCATGTATTCAAGAAGGTTGCTCCTCTCCAAGAAGGATTACATGCACACAGACACATAATTTTTCCATACATTCTCAGATCCTAGGAGTTGATGAGGCCAGAGCTATAGTGAGATATCTCAGCTCTGAGAGCAAGCACCTTGTTCAGGGACGTGCTGATTTTGTTTTGTCCTCACTTGGATCCGTGACACATCAGTAGAACACCAAGTTTATGACTCTAAAGTTTTAGTTATACGAGATCAGTCTCCACACTTGCATACTTGCAGCCAAGAACTATAGTTTGCAGCATTGGCAATTTCTGGTATCCAGTGCACAGCAGTCTTGCAGAGTAAGTGTGCAGTCTTCACTGCTTAATATATAGCTTAATATAGCTATATATACATATATGTATGCTTCATGTAAAATCATGCTGTTTTAGAGTATATTTTTACAGAGTGTAAATTTTTCTTGTCAAATTCATAAGCGCTTGCAAAGTCTATTAAAGTAATCCTCTTCAGACACAGAAGAACATCAGCATTCTGAAAAGAAAACCTTCCCAAAAAAAGCCTGTGAGAACAAAGGTCCCTAATGCTACTTTATATTTAAGAAGTGCTAATGGGTAGCATCTAAAATAAGTTTCCAATATCATCTTGTCAACCAGAAAAATGATTTTTGCAATTAGCAAATGGAGTTTGATTAATGGACAATTATGAATGAGTTCAGCAGGAGCTGATCGGTTTCCATCACTCTCACTGTGAAGACTTTATTATGAAGAAGAATATTTGTATTTCTAGATTGTTACTGCACAGTTCTAGATCTGTGATCTTTAGTTTCCAGATTGGGTCTCTGGCGAGATTTATTCCAAAATGAATTAATTCCTATATTTGTATTGAAGTCTGTAACAAACACTGTTGCTTTGTGGTTTACGGGATATTACAAAAGCAGATATCTGAATGGAGAAATACTTCTTCTTCCCCACCTCTGTAAGTAATTCCTTATATGAGAAGTGAGTGAGATCATATTTATATATAATATAAATTCATATTATTCAAAATACTGTGTAGTAAAAAATTGAATAAGTCTAGAAAGAAAGAAGGTAAAAAGCTAGTCATACTAATTAATTCTAAAGAAGAGCACCAGAATTAGCATGGTCAGCACTCCCCCAGTCATGCAAAAGGTTTCACTGGTCATTCATTTTAAACTTTTGCAAAACTCTTTCAGTAAAACGGTGCTGTAAGGGGAAATTCATGTTAATCCCACTGATGCTTCTTTTTATTCAAGCTTATTAGAGGACTGAGGAATATCTATTTTGTAGAAGAGAAACTAAAAAATACTTTCTTCAAAGTATGTCCTTACTTCTCCCACTCTTCCTCCACTAATTTCCAAAAAAGATTAATTTTCATTGTTGCAGAAGACCAGATTTGTATTTTGGCATGACCAAAGGGGTGGTTACATCTTGCAGATAACAACTCTGAGAGCTGCCAAACCTTGTAAGGACAGAAAATCCAATGACCAGAAGCATTATTTGATTGACTGACTTTGAATAACTCAGTGATCCATGGGCTGATAAAAACAAAAGATTCATTTGTAAGGTACAACTGTGGGTATGTAGGGCTTTTCTGCATGCTTAATTTCAGGCCCAGCTAGCCCATATATACTAAGAAATTGTACCCTGTTTTCCAGTTTCTAAATAGGGAGAGACTTGGGACATGATTCCACTCACAATGAAGTCAATGGGCATCTATCCACCAAATTCAACAGGCTTTGAACTGGGCTCTTTGTTCTGAACACTGTTAGTAAGCAAAGCTGTGAGAAAGTATTATTAGTGTTTGCTTTACTGAGCCTCTTTAGAAAAAAATTGCTTGTGAGATGTGGCTATGCACATGTAAGTGTATGGTTGTATATATAAGCTACACAGAAACAAGAAAAAAAGTATTTTCATAAACAAACTGCTTCCCTTAAATGACTCCTTCCTGTCATAGCTATTTTTGATTTAAAATACTATAAATAGAGCAGAATAGATATTACTAGAACAAGGATTTCTCCTGGGACAACGTACGATCAAATAATTATGTATCATCTTTAGAGAGGAAGCATGGGAGTAGTCTTGGTCTCAACACGTGCAAATGCAATCTGACCTTTCTATGATGACTCCCTTATTTTCACTGCCATCTTTTAACATTTACTTGACATTACCCTCCCTGGCTTTTCACTTTCTTCCCACTTCCACATGGGCTGTGGTTCCTTGCCTGTCCTCCTTCTCTCCAATGCTGCATTCAATCATCAACTTCCCTTTGGAAAATCCTGCCTGTAACCTCAATGAACTGCTTCTGATTCCTCAGGGCAATTCTTAATGACTCAGAAGTTAAAAAAAAAAAAAAAAAAAAAAGTCAATGGGAATTTGTTGTTAATTCTCAATGAATTTCTATTGAATTTGCCCATCCCTGCTTTCCAGTCTCCAACTCTGTTCTAGCTGTACATACAGTGAAAGATTTTTGTAAATGCAGACTTCAGTGTGGTCAGATGTGGTCAGACTGTCTACTCTTTCTGTCACTGCCAAGTCTTCCAGTCTAATTAATTTCTGCTCAACATAGCATACTATGCAAAGGGACACTTTGAGGATTTTGTGATAATTTTCTCAGAAAATCATGCGACTGTGCATTAGACAAAGGAGGAAATAATGTGTGCAGAGAGCAGGTCCCCAAATCTGCTGCTGAGTGAGCAGTGCTAAACTGCTTGTATTTGACTCGCTGGGAACACAGTTGGCTAGTGGACACTGACAGCGCTAGCAGCAAATAGGCAAGTTTTGAATTGTAACCTAAGCGGAGAAGATTTTGTTTCAGCATGAATTTTGTCTGTATGAAATTATACATGGCTGTCCATCAAGCTGTTTGCCATTCTGTCCTTACACTGTGACTTTCTAAGCTGTTTTTCTTTAGAGCCTGGGCACAGTCATGATGAATTACACAGGGCCTAGTGTTTTAAACCTCTGTCCTTAACACTCTTGCATTCCATAAATGACTAAAAAGAGATTTGCAGAGCTACAGACTGCAGTACTGCTTGTGGTCCATTCTATTCTTCTTCATAATCAGTTGTGTATATAGGGTGATGGGTGTGACTGCACTGCAGGCTGATTCTCAACATGAGTAATTAGCATTTAAGCTCTGCCACACCAGAGTAAACTCATCAAGGATACCACAACACTGCTGACTAGGCAGCAACTGCCCTGATCAAAACTTAGGAGTAAAAGCTCATTTCTATATAAGATTCAAGGATTTGGGGTTGATTGTCTGGTTAGGGTGGAGGAGGAGGTGGATTATCCTCACAATTATGTCAGTCCTTCAAAAGTCTGCAATATCAGCTTACTAACACCACAGGAGAAAAATACCTGAGAGAAAAACAGATCCAGCTAAATGCAATGGGAGTTTTTCCACTGAATTTATTGTGACCAATGTTGCAACTCGAGGACTGTAGATGTCTTTTCCTTCTGGGGAAAATGCAGGAGCTAAAGCACTTATCTGCACTGGATCTTTTTCAGTACCAATTTCCTTTCAGCTTTCAAGAAAGGTGTACAATGTAAAAAAGAGCAGTCTTCTCAACTTGGCACTGCTGCTGGTTGGATACCAGGCTAGACTATTCTTTGGATTTTTTTTTATTTTTTTTCTTTTTTACTGTCAAAAACTTCCTTTATTTTCATAGCTAGCTTTGCTTATCGCCCACAGGGCCATTTTCACTCACTGAGTGGAACCACAGCATGGAGACTTTCCAAAGTGACTTAGCCACTTTTGGAGAAAGACTTTGTTACGCTGGGACTCACAGGAATATTCAAAACTCTAAATCTGAGGAAGGTGCCTAAACCCCTAAATCATGGGCACAAGTCCAACGTGTCATCTCTCATGGCTCTAGAAGAGCATGCAGTGAACACAAGTTAGGCACTTACCTTCATTGACTGTAAATAAAACTCTGCGTGTTCAGAATGGACAATAAAATTTACTTCCATATAGACAACTGTGCAAGAAACAAAAATTGTTCTCCTAACAATGATATAAAGACTGTGATCAGTAACCCATAAACTGTTGAAAAAGGTCAGGCCTGAGAACAACCCAAAAGTCTGAATAGTTCAAATCCCTTTTATCTGCTAAATGAGGTTGGACAGTCTTGTGAGAACTGTTCGGTTTTTTTTTCTATGGGGTTTTTTTAGTCCTTTCTGCTTCTAAATAAGCTGTAAATAGCCTGAGAAAAGGCTTTCTCATAGTATTTCTGTTATTCATATTCAACTCCCAGGAGACCAGGGCAGTGTGAAAACAAAAAAGGAAAATAATTTTTAAAATTGCCTAAAATCTTAAAGTTGAAAGAGAAGTGCATGAATGAACGGGCTGGAGAGTAACACAAATGATGAGGCCAGCTATCTTATCGTAGATGACTTCCTGAGCATAGGAAATTAGCATGATAGGAGACAAGACCATAAAAATGCAAGAACAGCTCCATGCAGACCAAAGGCTTGTCTAGTCTGGTATCCAACCAGCAGCAGATGCCAAGTTAAAAGTACAAGAACAGCACAAGCACAAATTCATGCCTCCCTGGGGGTGCTCCCAGTGGCTCATGTTTTATGGCTTTCTCCAACTGGTGACAGTATTCTCGTGCAGAGAACTGAATGTCCAGGAGAAAGGCAGTTCCTTTCCATGGGAACTACAGGGAGATTGCAATTGCTGCACATCTTCTTTCTACCTCCAAATTCACTGCCCACTGCCCTACAGCAGCTTCCCTCACATGGCACGAGCAGCGCCCACTGCTCTGAGCTGATCTTTGCATGTACAGCAGGCCACAGGGCAGTAGCATCTCATCAGCAAAGGGTAATGAGAAGGTTTGTCTTATTTTTTCCCACCTTACACAATTTCAAAACTACTGAGGAGAATGAGGGAAGGGTGGGTGGAAAGATGGGAGCTAAAATTCCCTCCTAATGGCTGCTGCTGTTAACTACTGGTTTCTCCCTGTATTCAGGTCCCGGCTTGTGTGAACAAAAGCAGAGGAAAGTTCTGTCTCCCAGGAGACCGAGACCAACATGGAGAGAAGCCACTCTTGCTATCCAGAGGCAGAACTACCTGTGAGAAAAGCATTTAGTCTGACATACACATGCGCATTCTTCCCACAAATGCACTGGCCCCCATGTGTCCATCAGCACCCCTCTGCCCTACAGCCACTGCTTGCTGCTCCTCAGGGGAGAAAGCATCATCACCCCAAGGATGGCAGCACATGGCAGAGGAGAAAATACTAGAGAGCATCATGTCAACAACAAATCCCAACACCAAAAGAAGCAGTTACAGTCTGTTAATTCAGGATTAAGCTTCAAGAAGTGCAGAGGAAAGGAGGAGATCAGTAGAGCTTGATCAAGTTTTTTATTACTAGAACATGTTTATTACCTTGTAATATAACTGCATATTATGAGAGATCCTGTTGCCACTAAAACAAAAAGCCCTGTCATTAAAAAGGAGGCCACTTTTAATCTCTCTGGTGTTACAAGTGTTCTTTTACTCCACCATGTCAAGCGGTTTCCTTGTAGAGAATGGCATGGGAAAGAACTTCCACAGAACCACAGAATTGCAGGAGTCAGAAGGGACATAAAGAGATCAAGCCTAATTTCACCGCAGTATTAAACAGGATGGAAGGGAATATATAGCCATAAGTGGTAGTACTTCTGCCTTTGCATAGCTGACTCAAGAAGGTAAGGCCAGCAGCATTAAGAAACTGAATAAACCCCTTGGCATTTATACAATCCTTCTCAGCAACACAGCAGGGTGTAGGAATATTCTCCTTCCAGACAAATCATCGTTCCTTTAATGGCTAGGCAGCTGGCCAGCAGGGATTACTAACCTCATTAATATCTCATGTTTAGTTCTAGCTTATAAATAGAGCTGCAATTATGCATGTACATGGCCTATGCAACTAAGTGTTCTTATCATTGTTTCCCGCCCGTCCTTTTCTCCAGTCTTTCCATTTATTTTCTTTGTTTATTGAGTCTGAATTTAGACTTTAAGCTCTGCAGGTCAGAAATATTTGTTTGTACTGTTAGTGTGATGATCTTGTACTGACTGGAGCTGTTGCAATGCAAATATAATGCTGCTAATTTGTTAATTTGTATGACAAATCCTTTTGCATGTATCTTAACAGCAAATGAACAAACACTCTGGTGAGCATTATCTGGACCACAGCACTGGAGTCTCAGGTCAGAAGCTACTGCATAACCTCAACTTTTTCTCCTCTCTTAATAAAAGATAATGCTAGTAACTTTTAATTATGTATATAATAAGTACTAATTTTTATCATCAACTTTTTTTCTCAGTTAAATCTGCAATTACAAGTGCTTTGTACAAGCACACTTATGGAATGTGGAAAAAATAATCCAATGCTGACAGTAGCTAAACATAATTCTTCCTGTTTTCATACTGTCATTGCATTCTTCATCATTTCATGTTGTAGACAAAATATGATGATGAATGGGCTGCAGATAACTAGTTACACAAATATATTGTAGCTGTGAATCCATATCAGGAAAAGTTTGACACAGGACGGTAACATTCAGCTGCATTGAATTTCCATCATGAGATTTTTGCAGAAGTTTCTTGATATATTCCACATTAATATTTCACAGTGTCTGAAAAAGATTTTTTTTCTCTTTACAATTGGCAGCCACGTCTGTCTGAAAGTGCCAAAGCAGCAACCAACAACTTCTAGCAGTCAGTAATCCAGCAAATCAGTTCTTTGCTTAAAGAGATTTTACTACAGCTTGAAATTGTGAAAATCAAGTTGAAGTTGTAAAAAGCCCTTCTCTTATTATGTCAGGAAATCTATTTAATTCCCATTCTGCAAGCTTGTCTTCTTCCTATACCTTTTTCTTTTTAAAAAAAAAAAAATTTCAGGCAGGTTGTATGAGCAAAATCTTGGGTCCAGCTAACAGATGTCTTCACATAAACCTTCACTTAGGGAAGAAAACACATCAGCAGTGTCAGTACAAATAGCTTGGCCTATTTTTGAACTCCAGAAAAGGCTTTAAAGTGATTTGTATTCTTTCATAAAAGTCATCAGTTCATTTAAAACTTGACTCCACTACTTCAGCTCCTCTTTTTTGTGTTACTGAGCCAATGATAGAGACTGAAGTCTTGGCTTGCCTATGGGTGTATAAAGCAGCCAAGATGCTGGCTCTCACAAGAAGCATCCACTTGTGCTTGGCACTGTGTACACGTGGTCCTGCTCCTCCACATCCTCTTCCTCTTCCATCCCTGACTGCACTCACATTGCAGGCATCAGGACTAGGACAAGTGATGAGAGAATGCACTTGAAATCCTGCTGGTTTGCACCTGGAGCCAGAAAAAGTACACCCCACTGTGCTCATACATAGCGTCACTTCTTATTAGCTGCATCTGTGTTCTGCCAACACACAGAACCCACTTTCTTTTTTTTCCTCTTCTTTGTCTTTATAAATATTCCACCAGCTTAAAACAAATTATCAAAAACATCCATCATGCATAGATATGTACTTAGGCTCAGCATGGAGGTAGAAATGGTAGAGAAGGGGATTTCTAACACTAGAACAAAACAGACAGTTTGAAGTACAACTAACAATGAATTTTCTGGAAACAGCTCAACAATCTTTATGAAAAAGTCTCACGGAATTTAATTACATTAAAAATAATGAAAGGAGGAGGCCACATGAATTAAATAGGATTATAAAGCAAGTTTTAAAATATACAATTTGAAAAGAATTAAAGAATTGTGCAAAATATAAATGTTTTACAGAATTAATTCAATAATCAGCTCGCTACTGGCAAGTTCTCTGTGAAGTTTTAAGTATATTTGGAAAGACTGTTATTCTGTGTTGCAAAAGAACAGAAATATTCAGCACAGAAATTTTTGCTAACTTAAAAAATGTTGTGTACTACTTAGACTCTGAGTGAATTGCCACAGCACTAGTTCGCTGATGATGATCTGAATCCCAGAAACTACTAGCTAGAGATCAAACCAGAACAGAGTGACAAGGATTGCTTCTTGTGCAGGACTCCCGAAACAAGAAAATGCCTGCTTTCTTGAAGACTTTAGGGATGTTGGCTTCCCCGAATTCAATACGGAAAATCCTGTTTTGCTCCTTTTTATAGTTGCCATCTAATCTGGGTTCACCACTACAACCTTCAGAAGTCACTGAGCTTGTACAACCACATACAAAACAAATTTGTCCAAATCCATGAAACTCTTGATATCCAGACTGCAAAGACTTTTTACTTTATTCTCCCTCAACAAGGTACTCACTGCTTCCAGTTCTCCATAACTCACCAGTTGCAAATGAAGCAGAAGTACACAGAGTAGATAAAGCTAAGTCAACACTGTTTTACAGTGCTCTAAGGACAGTGCCAGCAATTTCCATGATCTGCAATTACTAGCTTTTTAATAAAAGTGCAAATGAACAAACTTGCTTGTTGAAAGCCCTTCAATGTCATGATAAGAAAGCTAAAGCAGCACTAGCAAAAGAAAAGAAAACAACTATCAAGCTATTTCAGCAGAGATTAACGCAGTCAGAACTGACCAGAGCTGACTAGCATTTTCCATTTAAAACTCTGAGGTTCCCGGCAACATTCTGCTTTTCATAATTTGACATTAAAACAACCCTTCCACTGAGAAACTGAAGAACTTCTGTGGTTTGGAGGTTTGTCCCAACTCCATTCCCAAATAAATCTTCCAAAATTTGGACATGCTGCAAAGTTCTGAAAAATCAGTCAGCAAGAAAAAGTTGCTAGTATTTCATAGCTAGGTGATTCTTCTGAGATTTCATTTGTACCCTGCACACTGCAATCCCTGCCTGCACAGTTTCAGCCATTCTCTCCTTGCAATTGCAATTTCTCTTGGTGGTGCTGAAAGCACTATGAAAGTTTCCCTGAAACAGAGGAAACAGAGAAAAAAGCGTTCAGGATATAATATAAATGTGATGAATATTTAGTAAAAAACAGAATCTCGAATCCTGAATTTATGCCAGAAGCACATGTTGAAAACCATGGCAAACACTTCAGTTAAGTTATTAAGAGGATATCTCCCTATGGTACATCTGCTGGTGTTATTTTACCTTTTTCACAACTTGAAATGACATCTAAAATTACTCCTAGTGTAATGGTTGAAGTAAAGCCTTCTAAAGATAATAAATACAAGATGTGAATAGGTGTTACACACATAATTGTTATGCTGAGATCCAGGAGATCTAAATCGCACTGAAGAATCTAATACTGACCATTTTTATTGCTGGATTACCAAAGGGCCCAAGCAGAGTTCACCAATCCCACACAGGAGAGCAGCAGCATGTATACCTGCATTCCCCCATAGCTTCATCAGCCCTTTTCTGGCTTTAGGGCCAGTTAAGACTGGATCCCCCAAGCAGGCACAATGACCTCGTAGCCGGGCTTCTCCACACTCAGACATAACTGTTTGACCACCATGATGGCTATTTCCCCATCATTTTGTTCCTTACACATTTCAACTCAGCCATTGTTCATTTATGGTCCAGTCTCATCTTTTTTCACCCTTCTGTCCACTAAATACTCTTCCTTTAATCTTTTTAAGTTGTTATCATCACAGTCTTGAGACTTCCCAAGATCATCATGCTAGGGAGGGAAAGACCCTCTTCTTACCCACAGCTTATACTTCTTTCTTCTCAATTTGACTGCTCAAATTCAGATGAGTCAAGACATACAATCATGTAAGGACCATTTATTATATTTGTCACAGGAACATTTTGGCCTTAAGTCGACTCTGAAGGCAGAGTTGCGGAAGTGGAATGATAAGAACAACCAAAGCCTGCTGTTTTTGCAACAGCCTTACCGCCGAAGATACCAGCAGTGAAAAGAATGCTGTACACTGGAGATGTGGGTATACTGTAATTTATTTGCTATTTTTCTATTTGAGATTTGCTTGCCTTGTCTTCTTCTACCCAGTTCAGTTCTATGGGAGGAAGTACACCATTGGTTTGAACTTAAGGCTGAGCTACAAGTAAAGGGAGGCTTAAACTAGAACTTGGTGGTCGTCTGTTTTGTTGACTCAAGTAACAGAACAAAGTAGCTTCCAGGTAGCAGCAAAGCAACAACTGTTATTTAATACGGTTGTGAGTGCTTCTTCTCTTTCTACAGTCATGCTTGAATGATGAGGTCAAAGTCTTTCTGTCCATGGTAGTGTAATAAAGGCTTGCCTCCCAAATACACCCTGCCACATGCATAAAAATACATGAAGGATTGCCTGACTGCTGGCACCAGAGGTGATGACCATGGGCCATTGTGTACTGTGCGTGAGATGAGTTCTCCCTGTGTAGTCTTTTAGAAGAGCTGAGGCTGAAGAAACAGGCATGCAAGCAGTCCAGGGTTCAGTCAGGCCCCTGGAGGTAGAAGTGAAAATAAGCAGTATTATAAAGGCAGAAGTACAGACTGGCTTCTCTCTTTCTGATACAAGAGGTTGATTGATCACATCAAAGTCCATGTTGATTTCATTAGGACTGGACTGTCTGGAACTCTCATCAAAGCATCTTAAAATTGCAGTATGTAATTTGCTAGAAAATACTATAAGAAACCTGAAGCAATTAGAATCCCATCATTTCAGTCAGGCACACATCATAAAGTCCCTACGAAGTGCTAATAATAATTCCTCCCACCTCAGCTGGGTGCTATGAAAATTAATCCATTACATTTGTGAAGTATCCAAACACTCTGAAACTGAACACAGCTCAGAATAACTGGTGAGAAAATTGACAAACCTCTGTTCTGAGGAGGGTTTGGACTGCACAAATTATGCAAGACCTAAGGTCACATATTGAATAAAAATAAGAGGAAATATTATATTTCTATGCACAGAATGAAGCAGAGATACTAGGAAAAGTTACATAATGATGATCTGAATTGTAATGCATACACCAGAATGCTAAAAAAATTGTTACAGACAACTTTACATCTTCCATTTTGAAGGCTTGTCTTTATGATGGCAGTTAACCTTCCTTCCATTCTCTCATCCCTCATTCCTTCCTTTCCCTTTTTTCTTTCCTTCCTCCTTCACTCCCTTCCACCTTTGTTTCCTCCTTCCTCTCTCCTTTTCCCTCTATTTTTCTATTTTTAGAATATCATGCTTTGAATCACCACAAGAGTGACTCCTGCACATAAAACTAACAGCAAATACTTCCAAGCATCTCAAATTCACTGGATTTTTCCAGCCTTTCAGAACCTGATAGCATCCAGACCTTGTTTAGCGTTCAAAGACATTAAATTAAAAAATCAGAATCCTCAGATGTTTTTGCTCCAATGCACTCAGCATGTGACTCCCATCTTTACTTTTGCTGAGATCCAGCAGAACTTGGATCAAGGACCCAGAGAGCAACAAACCAAAGCAACAGTTTAAGTCTCATGGTTTATGCTTTTACCGTAAAAAAAATTCTAAAGCAACAGATGAGATTTGGGGCCACTGATTCATATAGACATGTTTACAAGCTTAAGTAATGTTTTAAAATTATAGTTGCAAATCATTGCACAGTGCTAATGGGCTGAGTGAGGAAAGAGTTAGGTATTATGATATTGAAGTATACGGTGGGACTGCCTGGCAGCCACACAGACAGGAGACAAAGCACACCTCATCCACAGCCATCTCAGGGAACTGAGCAGCAAAAACACAGCTCTAAAGCCTGCCCTGCAGATATACATAGTGTGTGTGAACATGTCACGTGTTCTTGGACAAGCCACTTCACTTCTTTTTGCCAACAGTTCTTGCAAGTGCATGTCTGAGAAGTGCCTAACAGCACAGAGCCCAGGACTGGTGCTGTCACTGCAGGTCTTCAGGTGATTTGGTCACACAGTGATTCGGTATTAACACTTGGGCTGCTGAATCTTCCAGCAAACATTTGGTACAATTTGACAACCACAAGTTATGCTGCCTAGATACAACTCTCCCATATGTTTTAAAGTGACAATGGAGGAAGCACCACACTGAAGGAGCTGGTGAGAGCTCAGCAATTCTGAAGTTCTGGTTGCTTTTATTTAAATTACAGAGAAGACATGCTCTTCATCTCCTGTTTTCTTCACAATAACTTCTGTGAGCACTTCAATTGTACTGATGGTATCTCAGCAACAACTAAAGATCAGGTTTTAATGAACAGAATACTGCTACCACCTGGCCTCTAAAACAGGCAACTAAAATTCTTCACCAACTTTCAATTCAGCTACATTTATTTTAGAAAAGAAATATCACTACCACCAAAAACATCCTATTAGATGAACATCAGCCTTTATTTCAGGATGTCAATCCCACTCCCAAATGAGCTACTTAGTAGATGACTATTAGCACAAGTCAGAAAATACTTTTTCTACTGACATAGGAATTTGAGACTGCATGTACAATTCAGTTTGGAAAGGCCAACAAAAAGTTATCAAGGAGATACATTCCAAGTGCATTTTTCTTTCATTCTTCTCTATAAGTCAGGCTAACTAGTTGAATTGTAACTTTCAAGAAGCATCGCAGTCTTAACTTTTCTCAGAAACAGCATAGTGTGTCATGGGAGAAACACATCAAGACTCCATTCACAGAAACAAGTGGAAATTTGTTTCTATTTTGTTTTTTATTCCAATGAGACCAGATGATAACACCAAAGCCAAAATATTTTTTATGTGAGCATTTATATTCAAAACCTTATGGGGAAAAGAGAGATGTGAAAAAAATACAGAAGTTAGATAAAAGAAAAATTAGACAAAAATAGATTATCTTTTACTAATGCTTTTTACTAATTTTTTTTCCCCTCAGTTAAAAACCTCAGATGTTTGCTGTTCAAAGCTACAGAAACAAAAGCTATGACCTGGAGCCAGAAGGTTTCCAGTTCTGCTTGTGATGTTTCAACATGTGATGTTTCAGAGAATTTATCTGTCTTCGAGTAAAATATTCAGGAAAAAGAGAAAAGCTTGATTTTGCTGATGTTGATTTTGGGACACACATTCAATTTCTTTCTTCAGAGTAGCCAAACTGATTAATTTACTGCTTTCCTCAGATTCTCAAATGTAAGGGCAGTAGATGAAAACATCTGATTTTTGAATCTAGAATGGCCTTTGGGACAGTCACTTCACAAAGCTGCTTAATGCTATTAAGACCTCAGATACTATGGGCTGCAGGAGCAGAATGTCATGCAGCAGGGAACACATAATCAAGAATACAGACTGTGTGTTTCTTATCTGTTCAAAGATAAGTAATGGCTGAAGCGGAGTTTTCAGGATCACATTTCATATATGCCTTCTTTATTCCACAAAACAGCTTTTCTTCATATTATTGTTATTTTACTAATTTTTTCTGTCATTTAATCTCAGTCTCTCCTCTGTGAGACAAGGAGAATAGGTCTACTTTTGCTAGCCATGAAAGCAAAAGCTGTGCAGATACACAGGCTGTATGCACTTGCAGCCATTAGCATCATGTAGCTATCTAAGACAGATGCTTAACATTAAGCTAAAGCTAAGGGTGTGCATTTTTAGAGCAGTATAGATCACAATTCTCTCACTTTTTAGAAAAGTGGTATCCAGAAAGATATTTTGGTTCATGTCATTTTTATCTTTGCTTAAAATGGACTTTTGTATACAGTACAGCATATTGAGGACAGAGGTATTTGCATTCAAATACAAGCCACAGTCATGGCACCGTGGTTACTATGAGAAGTCACTCAGTTCACAAAAGTTTTACAAAGACAGAGAGCCCAATCAAAAAGGAAAAATTTCTCCTACATTGGGCATAATAAAAGAACCCAATAATAGTTCAGGGTTTCCTACAAAGAAGAAAGAAATATTAGAAATATCCTAACCATGGGCAAAGTATCAGTAGGAACCTAACCTTCTTAGGCACTGATGAATGCAATCAAGATTTTCCTTCCATAGGAGTTCCCTGCACTCATAAACACAAATCCTGACAATTATATATATATATTTTTAAATCTCTTCCATTGATCCTGCTGTTTTCTTGATAATCCTATTTGATTTTAAAATTCTGTAAGCCCATTCCTTTGTCCTGAAAAAAAGTTTTGTGCTTTGGGAAGGTCGTCTGTTCCAATAAGGTGTGTTTAAGCAATTGTTCCAATTATACCAGATTCTTATGGGAAACCTCAGCTTTTCCTGCAGGATTTGCTCTGCTTGATAGAGTGAGTTAAAATATAATTTCCTCTCTTTATCCTATGGGGATTGATGAAGTTGCAACAAAAAGTAAAATAAAAGTTATATGCCTTTTATTCTGATACAAGCAGACTGAAAAATTTCTCTGGAAAGATAAGTAGACTAGTGAGATGTCCTAGATCAGAAGCCTACATCAACACCTACGGCAGTGAAAATTGAACTATTCAGAATAGAATGCTGACTACAATATTCTATGTTTTCATGACTCTTTATTATTCCCAATTTAACTCCCAGAACTGACTAACTTTTTTTTTAAAAGTATTTGGCATCCCACTTAAAAAAAAAAAAAAAAAGTATTAACAGCTTAGAACAAACTACTCTAATTTCTTGAAATAATGACCAAACAAAATAAGACTTGCTGTTTACAGGAGTTTCTAAAGAGGAAAAGAACAACAGACAAAAAAAAAAAAAATCCCCAAATAACCCTCATCCCCAATACTTATTTTTACACATCAGAAAAGAGATACATATCAGCAATGCCATCACAAAGGGCTCATAGCCATAGAGAATCATATACCATTTTTTGCAAGCTATCATTAAATGAGTGGGCTTCAAATTAGCAGATGTATCTCCAGATTAACTTCATCTTAAATCTTAGTATGTGAATTCAAGAGAGATGAGAAATTCTTACCTAAATGTTTAAGACCCAGGTGACATATGGTTATAACTGAACAAATGTTTGTGTCCATGGTCAGGAAATGAAAAATATTATGAAGAAATGCACATACAGATATTAGCCTAAAAGGAAAATGTCAAGGCAATGCTATGAATTGGAACCATGTAAACAATTTTTATGACTATTTGGAGATCAGTTGATGTGAAACTGAAAGCAACTTAATATTGTGTTGACAGTATTGCAACCAGTTAATACCATCTTTTTAATTTCATAGTTTTAATTCACATTGTTTTTATATGTTTATGCATTCTAGGGAAGGAAGTGGAGGGAGGATCTTTCAAAAGCCAGGGTGGACAGCAGAGGATATTTTAAGTTTGTCCACTCGTGTGCCTGTGTATATGCAATGAAGTAAAGAAACAAAAAGAAGTACACAAGAAATACTGCAGTCTCATTTTGGAAGGTGCCACAAGCAAGTTGACCTAGAAAGTTTATCTTGTGTGCCTAGAAACACACTGTCAAAAGCTTATGCAAATCACAATTTTCCAAGAACATGAACATGAGGAGCTGGCAATATACCTATTCTTCTCATTGGCGCAGCCAGCAAGTACTAGAACTGAGCCCAGAAATTTCAGGAGTATGTCTTCTCTTTTGTTCACCAGCTGTTCAGCAATTGTGAATGGGACTTATAGGACTCTTCCTTATTAAAAGTCATTTTAAAATTCAATTTTAAAAATTTTAAAAACCATCAAAATTTTAGTCATTCAATATTATTTAAAGTAAGCTCTGCTAGGTTGTTCTTAATTTTAAAAATACAAACAAGCCTATAGGAGACATTTGGATAGTGTTTAGAAAAAATTAAATCAAACTCGCCATACTGTCATAATGAAGATTAAAAAATAACCATTATATAACATCTTATTACGTATCTTAAGAAAGGCCTGACATACAGTGTTCTTGATAGGAATAGCACTTATTCATATTTGCCTCATAAGATTCAAAGAAGTGTGCACCTACTTTCCTAAAACACTCCATGCCCTGCATTTCTGTATTAGGTATACCAGCTTAAACTTCTGTGCAGTGTTAAGATCTGTGAAGAAGCAGCCCAAGTTCCCATACCAGTATGGAAGCAATTGGTTCTTGGGTGTTACTGATGTCACTTATTAATCATCATAGAAAAATACATGTTACCAAATAACTAATTTTGGGTGACCAAGCCAGTTAACCCCCCACTTATTCATAAAGCAAGGACAAGCTCTCTAAGGATGACATTCACAGACTCAGCCAAATAACTGATGACATTCAGTTGAGGATAGCTCCCTTGCAGGTGACAATCCTTATGGATGCATTTATATAAACCTGTATATTTCCATTCTAGCAGTACCTGTAGAAGTTGCTTCTCCTGGGAGTGCTCCACACTGGACTTGGGAGGAAACCCAATGAGCTTCTGCCTGTAGCATTACACCTCAGAGCATCACTCTTCTTACTTGAGAAATTCCCTCTGTTCATTTGAGAAGTGGTGTATTGGTTTTCCATCAAAGATATATTTCACTTTTTCTCCTTTCTACTCTTTTGCTTTCTGTTCCACGATTCTGCAGATTTCCACTTACATATGGGGCTGTGTTAAAAGTAAATTCCTTCTGTTTGTTTCGCTTAAGAGGATACAACACAATAGAAAAAATATCATATCTTTGCTGTTGAGAACTAATAAAGAGCATCTCGGGAGATTTTTCACTTCTGCCTCTGATAGAGGTGAGCCATGCTGCAGACAGTAAATGAACACTAACGCAAATTTTGTTTTGGAAGTAGTGAATTATCATGAATACTGATATGTTACAAGTCTTTACTGATATGTTACAAGTCTGTGGTGCTTCTTTTGTGAAACATTATATTAAACATCAAGGATGGTGAAATTCCTAGACTTGATGAGTGTACTGTACCTGATTAATCTATGAAAGAGGTGGTGTAAGAATCAATTTATTTGCTAAATAAAATATCAATTTAAATGGACCTTTCAGTGCTCACTAGTTTGGGAACATGGCCTGACTAATACATAAGTAGTTTCTGCTTCTGCATTTTAATAAAATATTTGAGGCCAATATGATCACAACTTTCAATTAAGTGGTCACCTAAACATTGTTACACAACTTAAAATGGAAAGCAATCTCATAAAAAGTTATGAATAATCTTGACCATCAGCAAAAAAATGAATGCGCACTTTAAACTAGTAAGCAAGATGTTTACTAACGTTGGCACATAAAGCATATGCAAACTGAAATTAAAACTTAAATGAGAAAAATTAAGTTAACCAAAAAGCAACACTTCCCTCTACCTGCCCTTCTCTTGTTTCTTTATCTGTTTTCAGTTCCTTCTTACAAGCTGTGGTAGAGTTGCAGAAGACAAAGATCCAGCAATTAATTCCCTCACTCATTCATACCCAGGACATCACTGTTAATCACAGAATCTCAGAATCACAAGGGTTGACCTTAAGAGAACATCGAGTCCAACCTCTCTGCCAAAGCAGGTACTCTACAATAGGTCACACAGGTAGACATCCAGATGAGTCTGGAATATCTCCATATATTAAAAAACAAACAAACAAAAAAACTCCACAACCTCTCTGGGCAGCCTGCTCCAGTGCTCTGCCACCCTTACCAAAAGGAAGTTCTTCCACATGTTTGTACAGAGTTTCTTATGTTCAAATTTTAGGCCATTACTCCTTATCTTCTTGCTGTACATCACTGAGAAGAACCTACCGTCATGTATTTGCCTCTCATCTCCCCAGATCCTGCACTGCTGCAGGTTATCAAGGAGGATTCTGGAGAAGGAGCATTGCTTTCTTTGCCTTCTTTCTATTAAATACTTGCAGATGAAGCAATAAAGACACTAAAGATACATTTAATTATGGAAACTGCTGGAACATAAATAACACCACAAGTACTTCCAAGCCATTCTGACATCTTGTGTTGGACAGTTGCAAATAGCAAGTATGTACAGAAAAGCATAAGAACAGGAATAAATATAGTTGGTCTTTCATAATTATTTCCTCAGAACCCAGCGATTTATGTTTTCTAAACCAGCAATAACAAATTTACACTTAACTCACTGTATAATCAATGAATATACAGATGATATAATTATGAAATACAGAAGAAAGTCAGGCAAAACAGGTTATTACAGTAAAGAAGAATGGATGGAAAGCTTACCCTTGTCCTGGGCCCACTGAGAAGACTGTAAGAGGAGCAATCTCCAAAAGAGATCCATCCACACTGGTAGTCAGCTATTAAATGGAGCCTAGGAGAGGTGGAGCCAGTCTCCATCCCTTCCTCTAGCACAGGATAATTGTTTTCACCTATGCTCCCAGGGCTGCCTCATTGATTGCTGCAGGTGGTCAACCAGAGGTTCAGGATGTGATTCAGCAGTTACACTCACTATAGAATTTTCTCCCATTATGTTTTAAAATATTTAATAATTACAAAATTTTATCAACTCTGATATCCTTTGGAAAGGTCTATGTGTCATCCTTGCATTGCGTGTAATAAAGTATCTCTTCTCTTGAATAGTGTGATTGTGATAGTGTGATTTCATGTCCCCATGTCTTTTTTTGAGACAGAGTACCAGCAATTGTTTATTATTCGTCTTTATGCTACCTACAAGACTCTCCTGGAACACTGTTTAAAAATTTGTGCCGTATTAACTTACTGCCAGTCTTCTCTACCAAATCATTTTTACATGAGAAAATGCACACTGTAGTTAGCAGCTCAGTTCTTTCACTTCAGAATTCCTTTAGAATCCTCTGGGAGTGGCTTTGTTACATATCTTCTATCAAAATCTTGATTTTACTGAAGCACTGCTCACAAGGAAGGATCTGCCATGGGGAGCTCTCCAGACTCCTCCAGTGAGATCACAGCTGTAAAAAACCTGTTGGTTTGTTGGTTTTTTTTCCTATGGGTTATCTTTTTTTAAAACGTTGATGTATCTTGATCCTCTATTTGTTGTACTGAGGCTCTGGCAGGCTTGCTGCTTCTGAAATGTTTGAAAAAGGTTTTATTAGTAGTATTGTTACCATTTGGAAGTTCATCTCTGGTCCTACTCTGCTTGTTCATGTGCATTCCACAGAATTTTATGATCTTTCTGGTTTTCCTCATTTGGGCTTGGTTCTTTCTTTAGAAGCTTCTCTGTGTTTTCTATTAAACTCCCCAGATTCTTTTTGTTTATGTAGCTCCTATCACAATTCAAATACACCAATATCTAGGACATTCCTAAAGTCATTACAGATCCTTTAACCCATAAGGCTCAAGGAAATCACATTCCACAGAAACACATTGTTGAAGATCATCCGAAAAATCTGTCTGTACTTTTACAATTCCATGAACATATGTTGCATCTTATCATTTCATGGCCAATCACCTTCTTCTCCAACTTTGTGCACACTCCTTGAATTTGATTATCCCCTTATGCATCCTTTCTGCAGCGTCATGTCTGCATCTTTTTTCCCAACAGCATTAACATAATCAATGCACTCAGACCTTGGCAGAATGGCAAGCCTTTCACATCTAGAGTAGCTACAAAAAAAGCAGAACATACTATTCATTTTCAGAAACACTTTTTTTTTTTAATTTTCTTTTCAGAAACAACAGAAAAGCTCTTCATTTCCAATTCAGTTAGGTAAGTGACCTCTATGAGCAATACATTCAAAATGAAGTAGTGGCTGTGACTGCTGTAGTCAAAATCATAGCTACTATGTATTTTGAAATCCAGATTTTTTTTTCAAAATCCAGGTATTTGAAATTCAGATAACCCCTGGTAGGTTAGCATTATGGCTTGGCAAGTGGGAGTTGGTTAATGATCTTAAAAAGCTGCTGAGAAAACTAGACTGAAATGACTGCTACATGCTATCTAGTGTCCTGAGTGGATAGACAGAATTGCAGAAGGTCAGGAGACAACAGTAAACTCATGCTCTCATGCATGAGTTGATGATACTTCGAATCTGAGCCCTGTAATTCATCATCATATTACAACCAAAATGCAAATCAGAGGCAGTGGGTGATGAATAGCATTTAAGGGACAGAACTGCACCAAAGACTTGTAGGATTTGAGCCGGGGGCTGTTTCAGTAACAGTAATAACATCTACACATAAGTTCAGCACTGTGTGAAAGCTGATGTTAGCATTTGATCTACCTCTCATTTGATCAGCCTTTCATGTCATCTTCTGTTGCTGTGCACTGAAATACTTTTAGTGAGTAGATGCAGTTAGTTTAAGTATAATGTAATTTGAAGCTCATTTACTTTGAGGAAGTCCATCTGATCAAAGCTCTGGGATGGAGGGATGAAATTTGTTTTACAAGAAAATATATCAACATTAAAGGTTTGTTGCCATGTAGTATATGCAAATGCATTTAAAAGAAAACAAAGAGGACAAATGTAGAATGACTAGGAAGGGAACATTGTGCATGTTCTTCAGCATCATATCCTAACCTTATATAAAATAATTTTAAAAAATAGTATATCCCCAATTTTTCATAATCATTGTCTAGGACATTCTGAACTTGTTCCTTTAGTTTTGGTTCTTGTCTTGTTTCAATTGCCTTGTGCCATGTCATTCTAACAACTGTGTAAGAAATATGCTAAATACTACCAAATTTAGAAAAATAGCTCATTACGTCCACTCCAGTCATTTTGTTCCAATGTAAATCACTACATAAGGTGCAAGGCAATAAAGACTGTGCATTGTACTTCCATAGCCTGACCCTAATATTAAGTCCTAAGACCAGTGAGTCAGTTTCTGTCTGGTATTTTGACATTTGCCTCTCACTAATCATTCTGCACAATTCCATTAAAAAACAGTATATATTAAAGCAGGGAAATGGCATCTCTTAGGATTAATTTCTAAGTTTCTAACTGAAAATAGCATTCTGACTATGGAAAAACTGAACTAGCGTTTCAGTTCTGGAGATTGGTGTGTTATTTAATTGCAGGCATATTTAGTTAGTTAGTTAGTTAGTGCTTGTCTTTCCACAACATATAAGGTGTCCCACATTATAGGTGTCGTAAAGGAGCTGTAGAAAAGGACATGACTTGTGCCATCATTTCTGTCTTGATCATAACCAAGTCAGCTATGTGCTCACCTAAAAAGAGCAGTGTGATTTATAGAACCTTAAGGTTTGGGCAGTATTTACATGGTTCCACAGCCAAATGCTTGATTGTGCTCCCAGTTGAAGCCCAGGGACCATTGCCACTGATCTCAAGGAGAACAGGGCTGGGCTGCAAATGCAGGGCTAAGGGGAACGGGACAAGAATTGTTTTCTTCTGAGAGCCCAATGACTCCAGTCTGAGCCATAATTCTCATTATCCACTGCAGCTCCTCAACCCAAGGATACTCAACACCTCTAGAGAGTCACAGCAAACAGGAAAGAGGCTTGTCTGTCACCATGACTGAGGGACAGAGAATAGCACAGTCTCAACCATCATTCAGTCCCACTCCTGCTCAGCCACAGGAACGGCCTTGAACCAGATCAGACTAAAGAATATGCAGAAATAATGTCCTCAGCAAACCTGGCACTACTGTGCCACAAGGTTCATACTCGTTCTTCCTACCCTACTGTTTTTTTTTTGTTTATCAAGTTTTTTTTAGAAATGAATTCTGCCCAAGTAGGCCTTTGTTATTCACAAAGCTTATGAAAAGCTTAACATGAGCCAGCAGTGTGCTCTTGCAGCCTGAAAAGCAAATGGTATCCTGGGCTCCATCAAAAGAGGGGTGGCCAGCAGGGACAGGGAGGTGATTGTCCCCCTCTACTCTGCTCTTGTGAGGCCCCATCTGGAATACTGCATCCAAGTGTGGAGCCCGCAGTACAAAAAAAGACAGGGAGCTGTTGGAGAGGTCCAGAAGAGAGCTATAAAGATGATCAGGGGGCTGGAGCAGCTCCCCTACAAAGACAGGCTGAGGGAGCTGGGCTTGTTCAGCCTGGAGAAAAGAAGGCTGCGGGGTGACCTCATTGCAGCCTTTCAGTACCGAAAGGGAGCTTACAAAGAGGAGGGGAATCAACTCTTTGAAAGGGTTGATAACTGCAGGACAAGGGGAAATGGTTTTAAGTTGAGGGAGGGGAGATTTAGGTTGAATGTCAGGGGTAAACTCTTTACAGAGAGAGTGGTGAGGTGCTGGAACAGCTGCCCAGAGAGGCTGTGGATGCCCCGTCCCTGGAGGTGTTCAAGGCCAGGTTGGATGGGGCCCTGGGCAGCCTGGTCTAATACTAAATGTGGAGGTTGGTGGCCCTGCATGTGGCAGGGGGGTTGGAGATGCATGATCCTTGAGGCCCCTTCCAACCCTGGTCATTCTGTGATTCTGTGATTCTGGATCCTGAATGGACAAAGGCATGTAAACTGCAGAGAAGAACAGAGTACACATCTGCTCCTAATATTTCATTTTACAGACATATCCCTGCTTACCTGAACGCTTCTATTTCCTCACCCACTAACACTGGCAGCCTGTGTCACAACTACCCTGCTTCCCCCTGCTTTTCAGATGTTTACTATTTAACTTGGGCAACTAAAGTGGGTGGTATTGATTTTGTCTGTGAAACATTCCTGGAGGGGTTTGATTTGCCAACACGTATTTCTTTCCTTCTCCTATGTGGGAAAATTCCTCATACAACCATCAGTAATTCATCTCTGATTAGAGTGTCATTCAAATCATACTATGCTGGATAATTAGGCTGCTCTTACCACTGCTCTTTTTTCTGTTGGAGATAAAAATTTTAGATTGTTTAGAAGTTTGATTATGCTCAAGATGAAATTTCCCCTTTCATATCTCCTGGGTAGACTTGAGTGAAGCAATAGAAACCAAGTCTTATCTTGATAAAGATATTGACATCTCATATCTCTTCTTTCTAAAATTCTTGCTTTTAATACAACAACTAGGCTGGTGGTTATTTGAAGTTTTTACACAGAGTATCCTAAATTCCTGAAGTATGCTGAGCTTCTGTCTTCCTTCTGAAGTATTTAAAAGGAAACAAGAAAAAAAAAAACAAACCCACACAGTGTAAAAAATATTCTATCCTAAAGATATAAATACTCATAATAAATACAACCTGCATAATCATAATAAATACAACCTGTATCTCTAACTTAATGTAACTAAATATTCTCTACAATCAGTTTTGATGGAAATTTTGATGGAAAGGCTTGGACTACTTACCACAGAATAGCACAGGGACTTGGAAAAGACTCGTAGAAAAACTTTGTCTGCTTTGTTGATGCACCCAAATCCTTTTCACTGCCTGGTTAAATTCTACCCTGCAATGCAATTCATTTGCTGTCACTGTTAAAATGGGTGTCCTGAACAGTTACCTGGATATCAGTCACTACATTTATGCTCACTTCAAATTGTAGATAGAGTCAATGACTAATTCAGTCATTCTGCCAAATTTCCTTTAGCTCCTTCCCTGGTAACATATTTTACCTCAGATTTGTATTTTAGCAAGTTACTGAACCAAACGTACTCTAAAATCCTTAAGTCTTCATTTCTTTGCTCTGCACTTGTTCATCTTTCTTTACTGTGGATTGCTAATATTATACACAACACTCTGGATGAGATCTGACCAGTCCCTTGTGTGTCACCCAGCCTCATTACACTTCTAATTCTACAGTAAGCATCTCTCCTGTATGTCCTAAGATCACACTTATTTATCACAGCCATTTCACATCAATACTCATATTTGTCAAACACTGACTTGAACACACTGGAGTTCCTGCTATTATCCTTTGTCTTATGGTTGAAAAACTTATTCATTGTTCTCTAGCATGACCTTCCATTTTGCTCTCTTAAATTTTCAGCTTTTTTGTCATAATTCATTTCCAGGTTTCGTAAGATATCCAGATCCTGACATCCTGAATCACAAGATGGTTTTTTTTTGTCAAAAATTTAAAATATTATTGAAATTAATAAAGTAGGACCTCAGTTTGACCACCAAAGAACTGCACTGTTATTTCCTTTTATCCACCTATTTACACATCTACACTATTTGTCAGATCAGTTTAATCCTATTTAGCCAAATAGCTTTTTTTTTTCCTCTCATTAAGCTCCAGCATTTCATGTTTAACTAGCAATTTCTATGACACTGTATCAAATGCTTTACTAACAGCTATCTAGAATAAGTTTGATGCATTTTCTTTGTTTAGATGGAATGTTTTAGTAAACTATCAGATTCTATTTTTCATTTGCCTTCCCTTATACTCTTCTTTACTTTCCTAAAGACATGTCTGCTAGTCAGTCAATTCAATTTTTCTATAGTTTTTGAGTTTTGTTGGGTTTGGCTTTAGAGTTCTGTGCAAAGTTGATCATTTACTTTAAATTGTATCCCTCTTTTTTTTTAAAAAAAAAAAGAAGTAATAATAAGTAACCATTGCAACAACTCTAAACCAACTGGGACAATTGGTCCCTTGTTGCAGTAGAATAAAAATTACTTCTAATTTTCTGAAATGAAAATATTTCTTTACGTTCAGGAAAACTCATAAATCACCAATCAAACCTAGAACTTCATAGTAAATCATATGGGACATGGTATTAGCCAAGTATTTTCTAGAATACCCACTGCCCAAATTATTTACTTTACATTAAATTTTTACCATTTAAATACCAGATTCTACTCCCTCTAGCCATGTTAATATAACAGAATGCCCATTAATTTAGCATGTTCAATAGATATTAATAACAGAATCTGCTTACAATGGAAATAGGAAAAATAGTATCCCCTGGTCACAAGAATTGAAAAGTTTTCTTGCACTGAAGAGTCATTTTTGAAATCAAAGAAGACTTGAGAGTCGTACAGATTTTAGGGAGAGAGTATGAAATTGCATAATTTACACTAAGTCTATTATAGACTACACACAAGTCTTCCACAAACAGCATCCCTGTGCTACATTCAGACTGAAGACTTCATTGTTACAGACACCTCCTTATGCAAACCAAGTGAGTCCTGAAATCAACACAGCAAAATGAAGTCTTCCTTTTTTCCCCCTCTTTTATATTTAAATAACTTCTTTGTATTTCTAAGCTGTACAAACATAATTTTTTTAGTAGCCAAGCTACTTGCAAATTATAGAAAGATCTCTCCGGAGACTTTGAAGACTTCTTCATGTCATTGTTTTGTTGCTTATGTGAGTGTACTGTTTGGATATATCTGTTATGCTGTTATTGGTAAACTGCCATTTTGCAGGCCAGTGTGAAAAGAAACAAACAAAAAGCAGTTCATGGAGCAGTTCAAGCATTACCACTAACAGACATGATCTCAGCTACAGCCTGAAGCTATAGTATGAACTACTATTCATGTCTAGAGACAGCAGGGGACTCCTGATGATGCTTAAGTACAGCCTTTCCTAAGAAAACTTTCCCTTCTGCATAGCACTGCTTTGTTTATGAAACAAGCACTGGGTTCAAGAAGTGATGTAGATAGAGAGTGACCACCAACGACTGCAAAAGTTCAAAATAGTTAGGAGGACTTTTCGAATGTGAACATCTGACGGGAGAGGCAGATTAGAAACGACTAAAGCTCCTTTTGTTTATTCAGAGAATCTGCATATTATATTCACCTCTGACAGCAACTACTGCATTTGGTACAGATGGTCACCTGTTGCACAGTAGCAACAATACGATGCTCTTCACAGGGCCACCAGCCCCTTGAAGCCTGGGCAAGGTTGTCAGTTCCCACAAGCATGAGCACGACACAAATGGTTGGCTCCACTCAGGCACAGAAGTCCATACAAAGAAAAGGCAGTTTATCTATTGTGCTTCAATCGGTTAATTGAAACAGGCTCAATAATACCACGTTTTAACAGTTCAGAAAAAAATACTGATGTGATTTTTTTTCTTCATTTTCTACAAAATAAAAGCTCCTACCACTAGTACCTGAAAGGCACAAGCAAATTTTTCCTTTTTCATGGAAACCCTCTCTAAATACCACTTCCATTGCTAATGAAATCTTCCCTTACACATCTGCACTGCAGAAAACAAGGCCTAATGAAATACAAGACGACAGAACAGTGCACCGTGGGGCATTTAAGAACATCTCACAAAGACTTAGTGTGAAGAGCACCCCTTTTGCACTTTGACCTAGGTCTGTGTTCTATACTAAGACAAAGATCCCTCCGACTTCTAGAAAGTAGAACTAGAAAAACATACAATAGCTTAAGGTCACCAGTCCTGAAAGAGTCACGTGGTCCAAGACAGCTTGTATGCATTTTGAGGAAAATCCTAAGTTTCTTTATACTGTTTGGGTATTTGGGGCAAATGTATGGTATGAATTCTGTAAACAATGTTTTTTAGATGGTTGAAGAAAAGAAAAACTTTCAAGCAGCAACAGCAAAGACAAGAGCATGATTTGTATTTAGACATTTTCAAAACATCTTGAACTCCACAAACAACATAAATAAGGCTTCAGCAAAAAGGGGATCAATGTAATCACTTCAGTATGGAAAGCTGTCAGCTTCTCCATGTGCCTGCAAAAATCTGACCAGCTACTGATTGCCTACGGCACGTAACAGAGGTCTCTGAAGCGACAGTACAGAACAGAAAGTACTTGTTATTGGTACAGTAACTACTACAAATCTTTCTTTGTAGGCAGACTCTTCCAACATCTGGAATGCAAGAAAACTTTTCATCTTTTCTAAGTGTTATGGGAACAGAGAGCTCACAGGACATTGACATTCATCGATGGGACCATTATCTACATTGACATTAATCGATGGGACCATTATCTGTTGCTAAATTCCCATAATCATGTTATTGCCCATTCTATACACCAGATACTGCTGATTCAAAGCAGTATCCAATTCAACCAAACTTTTTCACCATCTCCTTTGAGAAGAGGAGGAATTTCTCTCCTTCTTGGACTTCATCCTCTTCCTGCATGTCAGCTCAGTCTGTGCCAAGAGGGCACCTCCATGAAATCTCTCTAATCTTTCCTACAAATTTACCAGGACATTCCTGGAAATGACAAGTCTGCTTATGTTTATATGCTTTTTTGCTTTCCTCCTAACACTATCCACTCTTGGTTGCCTAAGAGTATCAGTCTAATTTCTGTATATCTCCATACATACAGCTGTTTTAGTTATTTTTTTGTTTCAATTTTTCCTCTACAGCTGCTGTGACAGTGCACTGAACTGTGCTATGTTTAAGCAAAAATAACTTGAATTAACATTTTCCAGACTTCATCTGTGAATACTTTTTGTCCTCTTTGGACAAAAAAAGGAAAACAAAAATACTTAGCTATATCTAAATGAAAACATTAGTATTTGATGCATCTCTCTTTCATCTGTTGTCTCTTTCATGTCAAAGAGTCATTGGGAATAGTGACAGAAGCAATGTCTGGGAAATATCTGATAATTTTAATTTTTGTCTCAAAATGTTGACTCTTCGAAAACAAAATATCACAAAAATCTGACTCTGGACAATCTTCTGATAGAACAGACACAAGTTTCAAAACTTCTTTGCTAATTCCACAACATGTGGGTTGCCTTATACCCAAGATACAAATTACTGTCATTCCACAAAAGGAATGACAATTTCCAAGAATGTTTCTACACAAAATGTTAACACTAATTTGTTAATTGGTTTTCCCAGGAATCTCAGCTGCAGCAGACTAATGAATCATTTGCTGAAAGAACTGAACACTGGGTTTTAGTGTCTGGCATCTCTTATATCAGCTGCTGAGGCAGTTCTGCTGATGGACAGTCTGCATGACAGCTCCTCTACATAAGGGTCTGCTGTCCAGTTCACTGCTGAAGTATCTGAAGAGCCCTGAGATTTTGAAATTTCACTCAGAAACTGTATTTAATGACTATTTTCTTAGCAGGGAGTCATTCGTCACGAAGTGCAGTAACTTCTAAAGAAGTAAGGATTTTCCAAAGACTAGAAATAACAGTAAGACATCAAATTCTGTAATAGAGGGGAAAAGGTATTGAGATTCTTATTTTGGAATCCCTGATGGCTCTGAAGAAAGAACAGTCCTAGTTAGCAGGTGTCAACAACCAGGAAACCAAAGAGGAACCTCAGACTAGTCTCGGGAATCACACAATTACAGAATGGCTTGGGTTGAAGGAGACCTCAAAGATCATCTAGTTCCCAGCCCTTGCAATGTGCAGCTCCTCATTTCCAAGATGTTTGACCTGTGGGTCTGCCCCAGAGGCTGAGAGGTATCGGCACAGGAAGGTTCCCCTCCACAGCTGCTGTTTTTGGCGTGGATACTATCTGACATTTCAGTTCACCTGTCATGTACAGATCAAATTCAATCCAAAGGAGGTACAATTTTCTTTTACAGTGAAAATCCTTCCACTGCTTGCTGATACACCATCCTACAAAAAGTCTTTATTTCTACTTTAATATTTCCTTCTACTCTCAGCACGCAGGTCATAACTCTGCTCAGTACAGCACGTAGTGTTTCTTCTTAATGGTATGACAGAGGTGATAATCAGATCTTTGTTATTAACATTTTTGCAAATGGATTTTAAAAATACGAATGCTCTCTTCAGCTTTGTCTCAGAAGTGTCCTTGGTTCTGCTTATAGCTGATTATTTTGGGTGGCCTAAGACTGTGCAGGAGTCTTATGTAGCCCACTCAGTCCCTTTTAATATATACCATTGAAATTACAGCACATATAAAGACAGCAGAAAAACAAACCTAATTTATTCTCATTCTCATCCCAAAGCCAGCTCGTGAACTCTGTTTTTTTGTGGCAGCATGCATGGGTTCACACGAATCTCACTAAAATAAATATTCTACATGTCTTGTGAGGCGGTAAGGCTGCCCTGCCCCGGTCTCTTCTTGGCACACCCTACACCCGTTCGTGGGTTCGTGCTTTTACCTGTGCCCGCTGCCGGCACTCCGTGCGCCTGGGACAGCCACGAGGGCTGCTCTGTACGAGCAGAAGGGCTCCTCTGGCAGCAAGAGGCTGGCAGAGAGCGGGAACGCTGCCAGGAGCCCCAGGGAGCACCTGAAGGGCGCCGGGGGGACGTCCCGTCGAAGGGCAGCGGCTCGCACTTCTGGGAGGGAGCGGGAGCGGCGAGAAGAGGGAGGAGGAGAAAAGCAGAGGAGAGGGGTTGAGGAGTAAGCGGGAGGAAAGCGAGCCGGAGTGCAGAGGAGGAGCTGTACGCAGCGAGGCTGCGGGCAGCGCACAGTCGGGCCGGGAGCTGCCAGCCGGGGCGGGCGGCCGGCGGGGGCAGGCGCGGGAGCCGCCTACAGCCGCAGGGCGGCGGCCGCCCGAGGGGCAGGGGCTCGGCCGGGCGCCCCTCGGGCCCTATGGTGCGGCGGCGGGACCCGGCTGCTGCTCGCCGCCTTCCGAGGGGGCCCGCGGAGCGGCGCGGGGCAGCGCGGCCCGCCGGCACTCGGCTGACATGAGGAACCTGCCGATCCTCCTCCTCCTCTCCCTCAGCTGGAACCTGCGGCGGGTAAGTCGGCGGGCGCTCAGGCGGAGCGGAGCAGGTGCGGGAGAGCGCCTCGTGAGAGGGAGTGCGGGCGCCGCGGACGGAGCAGAAGGCGCTGCTCTGCCCCGCCGGGACCGAGGTGTTTCACGGGTGCTGCTGTAAAAATCAGCCCGAGTATGAAAACCTTTAAGGTGCCTTCCGTTCATATCTGCGTTTTTAAGCATCGATCCGTCTAATCCCTGCTTACAAACAACCTGCGCTTGGGAAAGCAGGGCGATGCACTTCGGTGACCGGCCCTGAGCGAGTGCCCTCGGCATTCCTTCTGGGGTCCTGGATGTAACAGGGCGCTGTCAGGCTGGAGCCCCCCATCTCCTCAGCCTGGAGAGGTACGTCTGGAGGGCTGTGTGCTGTGGCAGCTGTCCGGTTTGGCACACGTTCTGTGTTTGAAAAGTGATGTTGCATTGCCTTCAAGTGCAACCAAATTGATGTTCTCAAAGTAATCTTCACTATAGATCACCGATAGCGGGAAGCCTGTATTTACTCCACAAGTGCCAGAGGTCGAAGATTTGCAAGTTTTCTTCATCTCAGTAGCTGATTTGATTTGCTCTTCAACTATTTAACGTTTCTGTGCAGTGGAACTCACCCTCCTCAGACTTGCTAATCATAACACTTTTTGATGCGTAAGAGATCTACTGAATGTTTGCAATTGGGAAAGCATTTTCTTTTTCTTTCCAAAATCTGTTACGTGAAAGGAAAATCTAGATAAGTCACTACGTTTACTCAAGCCTTCATTAGAAATAGGAGCTATTTGGAGAGCAGACAGTACATAGCAAAGTGATATCTTCAGTTTAACTCTGAACATCCTGTGATAACTGCTGGAAATCCTAATTTAAGGATCTGGACTCCCTAGAAGAAATCTACTTGAAAGTGTAGAATAAAAACAGTCGTAATATGGTAAAAGGAGGTAAGGCTCTGATGTGAAATGATTAGTTTGGAGGAGAAGAGACATTCATATGAGTTTTATAGCAGCCCCTGCTGTGCTTATGGCCACCACACTGCATTCTAAATAGCTGTGCACCTGGCTACCAGGAGCCTGTAGGACAACAGGTTCTCAGTCCTAACTCTGGCTCCAAGGTTCTTGGATCTACAATCACATATTAATTATTGCCATTATGAAAAGTTGTGTGTGATGAATCATAGGCTATTACCAGACTCTGCTGTTGTCTCCTAGAAAAAGGAGGAAAGATCTCGCTTTTACTGTGGGGGTATGTGTCCTTTCTTTCTACTGGATGACTGAAGTACACGTACCGATGTTTTATTTCAGTATGATCTCTGAGAATCCAACTGATATCAGCACAGTTTCCGGTGCCTTTTTTTGTCTCCCATCTCCATCCCTGTCTCTTCCCATCAACATAAATAAGCAGAGTCAGAGCCATAAATGAATGAAGAGAATACAATTTTAAAAATAGGATTTTAAAAGGAAGGCTTTTTTCCCGTGTAGCACTTGCTTGAATCAAACAATCATGCTCTGAGACCTTCAGAGATAAAGTATACATGGTGGAAAAAGGAAGAAGAAAATCAAAATTTACCATGTCAAAGATAATAAAGGCTGACCAGTTTTCATGTTCTGTCACTCATATTGAAACTTTCAGCTTCCTGACTTGAAGAGCATATGCTTAAAGAAAGATGGGGGGGAGGGGAGGAAGCAGCAAATGTGTTATTTTCCTGCTTCAGTTTAACCAATTGCTTTTCTGGAAAAAGGGAAGCAACAGCATTAGTGAATTCACTAGATAGTGAAGTATTTTTGTGTAAATGACAATCGGCTTTGGAGTGCTACATGGAGAATCATTAAATGCTCTAGTGCATTACTTTAATATTTTGTTCTGAGAAGTCCTTATGTGAGAAGCCAAAGTGGGCACTGACTGTGTGTGCAAAATGCCCAGCACATACTTGGTAAAAATAGCATCAGTTCAGGTTGTGGTTTTCACTATCAGTAGTTGCACCCTTCATAAAGCATTTTGATTTGTGTTTCAAGACCCTGGCTTCTTTGTTAATTTGACACAGGTGATTGGTGTCCATCCAGAATGCAGATTTCAGCTGGAGATTCACAAGGAGGAAACAAAATGCATGGAACTTTTAAAGCATGCAAAACCAGTGGACTACAAAGGTAAGAAAAGATGAACTATAATGTAGAGAAAACTGGAGTATCACATTTTTCTCTCTTCATCTTTTTTGCTCGCTCAGTTGCAGTTGCCACATTTCTCTATATTGTGCATATAATTTCTATGTATTCTGGATCACATGCAGCTTTAGCCTTAAAATTGCAACTGGAGTTAGCGTATGGTGAGAATTGTGCCAGGCTGGGCATGCACTGGGTGTGATGCGGGATGAGAGAAAGTGTATGCTCGTGCTATGTTGCACGGGCAGAGGAGCTGTGTGCTGATGGTGACAGGGAACAACAAGGAACTGAGAACTGAGGAAAAGCTAAAAGCCTTGGTACAAAAATCTCTCTCTGGAACTTGTTAAAAGTAAAATACTAGTAGTAGAATCACTGGGTTTAGCAGGCAGAAGATGATGTAGGCAAAAGATAACATTCACCCCAAGAAGACCACAGTCATGCAAAGGAAAAATTGGACAATAGTGTGACATTCAGAAAATTAATATCCTATGTTACTGTAGTGCTTTTACTTTCTTTGCAAATATACCCAATGGTAATTTGAAATTGAAAGGAAGAATTTATCTTTTATGTATTTTTTTTATGTTTGCATTTTATTTGAAAGGCAGAACTTTGTTAAAAATTGGAGCTTTTTAGGAAAGTTGGAAGTCAGTATTGAATTTCTGTGTTGCTTTTGTTTGCTTGTTTTGTCTTTTAAACTAGCAAAAGTATAAGTGTTTTATAATTAATTATCTTTTGTAAACAGTATGCCAGAACACACGAGCAGGGTAAAGTTCTTCTTGGAACGCTTTATTTGCATGCATTACATGCCCAATGCTCTTCTGGTAACATGTAAAATATTGAAGGGAAGGGTGGGTTTTCAGCAAGGTGCTGGAAAAGAAGTGGGAGACTTTAGATCTAAGAGCAACTGCATGCTTTTAAGTCCAAAGGAAGATCTTGATATTTGCAAAGTAGTGACACATCATTAAATTTCTGTTGTCAAACGCTTTTCAGGTGGTTGTATGTAGTTTCAAATTAGTTTGATTGAATTGGTCATTGATGTCCTGCCTTTTTCTCTTGTAGTCCAGGTGCATGGCATCTCAGAATAACTGGGCTCCTTGGAAGATTGCAGCTCTTGTAGTGCAGTAGTTTTCCCTTGGTACTGTTAGATGATACGTGGTATATTTGTTTTTTCACAATCTGTTTTGAATTCTGTCTGAAGATGGTACCTTAAGGATCTGCCACCAGCAATGTCCTATGAGCATAAACACCAATCTCAAGTCAGGATCCCTTCTCCACTCCACTTTTTGATTTGGGAGAATAAGTTCCTCAGTGTATGCTCCAATACCAATTTAGATACAATAAAATAATTATAAGGATCATCAGTAGTTTGTGTTTTAGTACAAGCTATTTTTGATTAATCCAGATCAGTAATTAAAACTATTATAATAAAAATACACCATTTACATTTTATTTGTATGAGTGATAAGATAGATGGCTGTTACACAAATAATATGAGTGTGAAGCCAGATGGATAAATAATTATTGGCCTGCTTAATGAATTAAATGATGAATTAATAAACACATTATTAGCTATTATAAGGCTTTGAAAGTCAAGCTTTCTTGAAGATCTGTTTTTGTGATCCAGATACTAGGCTACTCCAAGGGAATCCCTGTCATGCACAACAGTTTTATTTTGGGCTTCCCAGGGGAAGAAGTTTTTTCTGGCAATGTTTCTGCCAGAGTGGGGAAGATGGGGGCTTCCTGACAGCAAACTGCTGTGTAAGAGCTTTGTATCTTGGAAGACTGTATGTCTGATGCTGTTGATTCAGCCCTGCAGGTAGAGATAATGCAGCAGTGGAAGGATTTATGCATTTAATTGAATGCCTGGCTTAAACAAATGGAATATTCCACTTCAGAGGAGATTGGAACGTAGCCCCAATGGTAACGAACCCTTAGAAACTGTATGTTTGATATAATAGAACATACCCTGTGCTTCATGTTATAGATATCTTCACTAAGAACTTGACCAGAAGAGTCTATGTCAGAAACATCCATTTCCTAAAATATTAATTCTCTCTGTGTCCTTATTTTCCTAATAAACTCTGCATTCATGGAGAGATGTAAGGAATATTAAAACAGAGACATGCCGATTGTTGCAGTGATGCTCTGACTGCTGATAAAGAAGAGTTACTAATGAAAATTGGCAAGCTGGAACTGGTCCAAGCTCTAACTCTGCCCCCAAAACTTGTATTGCACTTGAAATCAATTCATTACAATAAATCCACAAAAACCACTTTGGTTTTTCCTGAATGAGAAAGATAACTGTACAGTCCTTGTCACACATCAGTAAATGCTACCTGCCTCACAAAAGTTGCAGTGAAACCCAAGGTTCTGTCTAGGATTTGGAAACGAAGGCTCAGTGGGAGGCTTGAGCCCCAGTTCAAATTATCAATTATTAAAATGTTTCTTTTAACTTTTGGAACAGCTGTGTGGCCTTCACAGCTCTGTGTAATACGCTCCAGAATTTGACCAGCATACACCACTAATGAATTTTGGAACTGCTGAGTTTCATGGGACAGGCAGTTTTTTCTTTGGTTGGACAGTAATTACATTAGGAATACTGTATATATGTTGACTATTCTCAACTGTGTGGTAGGGACACATTGAGGAAAGATTTAATGATAATGGGTATTTTTTTTACATCATAAAATGATGTTATAGTCATCTACCTTATGACATGCAGTAGAATTTAACTGAGTAAATCATTAGCTATGAAGTCCACAAAGACCTTGCTTCATGGTTGAAGAAGGCATCAGTTTTTCATGGAAACACTGTATAAATGCTCTGTAAATATCCTTTGAACAATGTTAATGATATATTAAAAGCACATAACTTTCTACTTCGCACCCTTTGGGGCAATTTCAGGCATTAGCCTCTCTTCTGTTAGTGGAGAGCATTGCGCTCCTTGTAGGGGAAAAAAGCCACTCTCCAGAGGTCTGTGTTGGGGCCTTTGCCTGTGTGGTGATCTCTAGCAAATCTAGTTGCTTATTCAATAAAGACAGCCTCCATCCTCATTTGTTTATTCCCAAAGTACAGATGCACCTAAGCTGGAAGCCTGAGAGGTGGGGTGAGGTTTTTTGTCATCTTGTTTTCAGAGGGCAGGTGATTTCCATTTCTAAATTGCTCAGAAGTTGCAGACCTTGAGGTCTGTATGAGAAAACAGTATTTCATCTTTTACCTTCTACCCATGGCTTGTGTTTTCACAATAAAATAGAAAGCTCCTATTATATAAATTGTACACACATAAAAATTGGCTGATTGCAAATTTTGGCATTTCCTCTGTATTTAGAATTTTACCTTACAGAACAATTGATTCATTTCTGTTCCTTTAAGTGAAAAGTGAAGTCTTAGAATCCAAATGTTAAAACTAAATCAACAGACAGGATTCTAGAACAAGAAGTATATGTATATATATATATATATATGTATGTATGTATTTTAATTCATTTTGGACTGAATGGCTATATAATTAAATGAGTCTTTTTGGATCTTGCTCTCCAGAATGCATTTTTGTGAGACCTGTCTGCCAGACAACATATTTACTTTAAATATGACATCTTAACACTGAGGAAAGAATACAGGTGGAAAGAGAAATGGCTTTGGAAAAAGAAGTTAAACCGTAATCTAACCAATGGAATTACCGTCAGTAGAATTTCACGCGGTGATTCCAACACCAAATTTCTCTGAAAGCTCTTCAGAATGGTGGGGTAAATATTCTAATGGACCAAAAGCTAGTTTGTCTAACTAACCTCTGCTATTAAGGTTATTTCTCCAGTAAGGAAGGTGTCTGTCTTGCATTCCAGACTCACACGCACACGTATATAACTCTGTGTTGCACAAGTGAAGGACTGACTGTGAGTGTAATTATGCCAACCTGAAGATCGCTCTCTTCTCTTGCTTATGTTGGAGACTTACACAAAGCTGGATGAGGTGTTTCTCCTGATGGGTCCCCTCTTTCTTAATCCTTGCAGTCTTTTCAGGGTCCTCTGTCAGTTCCTGTTTGTTTTTGCACTTGTTTGCTCTGTAAGGTGTGTTCCGTAGAATCATGGACTGGCATAGATAGGAATGGACCTTACAGATCCTCAAGCTCCAAATCCGCTGCTGTGGGCAAGGCTGTCAGCTCAGTAGTCAGGGTTATGTTTTGGTTAGACTGCTTAGATTTATCTGAGGTAGCATTAAATATAGAATTTAATGATAACTGGACCATGGAACTTCTTTCACACAGCACCAGTGGGTTGTTAAGGAACACTTTGGCTTTTTCAGATCTGAATTGCTGCCTTTCTTGCTGTAGTACAAGCATGCTGCTTTTTGGTTCACACAATTTTTAAAAAATATTTAAGGAGCTGAGGGGTCTGCTTTGAATGTTTGGTTACTCATGGTTTGAATTAGTTGAACTGTCATTGTTAATGGAACCATGTAAAACTGTCTATGGTGAAAGTTATACTTTATTATTTCAGAGCAGAAAATAGCTGGCTAGTCTTATGAGGAGCCAGACCATAGGTGAGAAAGTACTTTGAATGAAAGAAGGTATGGGAAGTGTAGTTTCCTACTGAAAACTAACTAATCTGTGATAAATAAAAAGATCAAGAAAATATCCTGGTCAGCCTCATTCCAAATTCCACATCATGGAGTTACTAAGAGTGACAGTAAGAAATGTATTTTTCAAAGAAAGGAAGCATTGAGTGGCCACAGGTATATTCTGCAATTTTGAAGGTCTAAAATTCCTGTGCCCCCAAAAGGTAAATAGAAAGTGAGCAGTGGATGTTAATAATTGGAGCCCTGAAAAATAAGTTGTACATCTGTAAGAGAATTAATTTTGCTCTCTGGAAGATTCTTAAGAAACATCTGCCCTGTGTAGTTTTGAATTTGAGTGCTGGTAGAGACGTCTTTGGCCATGGCAGGCATCCATGACATCAATGAAGAAGCAATTCTGAATACCAAAGCTCTAAAAAATTACTGGTTAATACAACAAATAGCTCATAGATGAGAATCTCTCCAATACTTTACTTTCAATATTTTCTGGTGAATTCTCTATGAAAACGAGATTGATATTTAATGGTATTAGCAGCTTTGACCATATTATACCATAATTGACTATATGATAATTATTTTTTCTGTATATTAAAAAGAATTTTTGTGTAGTGAGATGGGAATGCAGTGTACTTACACAAAACATATGCTGTTGTAAGTAATTGGAAAGTGAGATATACTTTGTAGAAAGTTTGAATGGAAGAACTTGCATATTTCATTACATTACTCTAAGAATATATGAATTACCTCAAAAAATAAAATAGACCTGTTGATTTTTGGTTTTCTGGTGGGCAGATGTTCTTCAGAAAGGAAATAATGTTCTTTTAAATGTTTTGTTAAGTGAAAACTTGAGTAATCCTCCAGGAAGCATCAAGAACACAATTTTTAACACTCCTACTAATAGGACTGGCTTTTAAAAATCTGTAAATGGCAAATGTCTTAGGTCAATAGGAGATTAAAATCTATTGTTTTGATGTTTATTTTTATTAGTTCTATCTGGTATAGTGTGTGTAAACTTCCAAAATTCTGCTTGCTGTGCATGATTCGTTTCTGTTGATCAGTAATTTAAAAAGTTTATATTTCCATTTCCTCTGTTTCTGACTAATCAGAGCTTTTATACACTGTGCACAGTTTCACAAGAGTGTTTTCGTTAAAGACAGGCGTATTGGAGGTGCTTCTGGACAGCGTTGCAGCCTATCTTCTCACATACACACGAGCATGTTTCTGCCAGCTCGTGGACCTGTTCCACCCATAGGCATGGAGCAGAGCAGAGTGCAGGCATCAGGCACCTCTTGGGAGGCATCGGGCCATGGGTGGGAGTAATGACCAAGCCTGATGCAGGGAACAAGGGTTAGAAAGCCCTAGAATGTCCAGGTAGGGCCACAGCAGTGAGTCAGGGCCCAGGTGGAAGCAGGCATGGGCATGGCTGTGGGGAGGTTGAAGATGTGCACCAGCAGCACAGCTGAAGACCCAGGCCTGAGCTGGGATGGGACCATGGTCAGAAGACTGGGACATCCCTAGCTCAGGCTGCACAGGAACACTGTGATGTATTCAGGTTCTGGGCAAAGGTACATGGAAGATAATTTTAGCAAAGTAACTTCAAACAGCAAAGGCTTTTGCCACTGTCTTCTTCCTGCTACCTCTTTGAGCTGTTCTTCTGTGTTTTCTTTGCTTCCAATTTACTAGCTCATTGTTTCTGGACCCCCTCCTTTTCCTTTCTTTCTTATTACTCGTATTAAAATGTAGAAAGAATTTCATTCCGTATATGTTCATAAATTCCCATGTAGCCTAAATTACATGCAGTGGTGTTCAGACCTACAGTCTGGAAAACATTGCCCATAAGAGGTGAGGTTGTTTCTGCTTTGTCAAGTTAAGTACAAAAATCAAAATGTTTCCCTGCTTGAAAAACAAACCATAGAGTAGTTGACAACTTCCTGGCGGATTTTCAAAGGAATTTCACTTTGTTTCATGTATCATGAACATTTAGTTTAAAAAAATGTTAAACCTCTCTCTGAATTGGCAATTTTAAAATCCAAATGCAAAGTGCCACCTAGTGGCTATTATATGTGTGTGTGTATGTATATATATATATATACATATATATATATATATCTGCAGCATTTTCAAGTGGTAACCCAGTGTTATACTGTAAGAGGTGAAGAAGCATGTTTATAAGCAAGCTTATTTCTCAGAGACCAAGTGTCAGGTAGAAGGACGATGAATATGCCTATATGGAAACTGCAAAAAATGAGAAACAAAATTTAGGTTATAGTCTTTAAAAATTCCTTTCATTATGAGGTATCTGGAGGTATATCACAAGCATTACAGACCAAACATTCAAGTCAAGTAAATTATATGTTTTCTACTAGGTAAGAATATTAGCATATGACCCTCTGACAATAGTTCATGTATCTCAGTGTTGACTGTAAAATGAGACAATGGTAAAGAGCAGTATCTGCTTGAAGTCCTGCAAATCCCATCTAGGTCTCTGTTTTGAATTTCCAAGATTGGCAGGAAACTAATTGCAGTTTTCAGTCGTGCATGATGAAACTTATGCTGTACTATGAGGGAAAGCTGACATGGAAAAGGCAGGCTTATGGAAGTTTATGGACTTGTTCAACAAGTATGTAGTAATTGGAGTGGGAATGGGAAAAGGTGAGCTGAGAGCCCAGAAATGTGAGTATTGTTTCGCAGTTAGTCTTCTAGAAGCCTCTAGCAATACAGTGTGCAATAACAGGCACATTTCAGCTGTTAGCTGTAGACCAGTTTTCAGAATCACACTGTAGTTGTTCAGTGAATATAAATGCTTCTAGGACATCTTAGCAGTTTTCTCAGATTTCCTGTACGATAGTAAATACACTTACAGGTATACGTAAATTGAGGCGTGATGCTCATAGAATTCTGATGACAAACACTCAGACTTCTTTCTGATGATTGTTGATGCATTTGAAAGTGTTCTGTAGAAATGCATCTTTTGTGCTATTTCATCTGTTTGATTGAAGGAGTACAAAAAGCTATCGTTTTTTTCTCTACAGTAAATGCCTCTAAAATCCTAAAATACCGAGGAAGATCTGAGGTAAAACATCTATTCCATGCAAATTGTTTGTGACTTGTAAAGTTTTGAACATCAAAAATTTGCATACTGTTTTACTTCCTGCCAAGCTATCTTCAAGATGTAAAGCAAATTGTGTTGATAGATAGTGATGAGAATTACACTTGGACCACTGTATTTCTGTGTGAGATTTTATGTTAAGCAAAGCTTGAATAAGAGTTTGGGAATTCCGTGATTTGGTTGTTAGGATTTTTGTTTTTGTGTGTGTTACTGATGACACTCCAAGGTCTACACTGTTCAGCTGCCTTTTTAGCGAAAGCTTTTCTTAGTCCATATAGTAGCACGATACTAATTGATAAAGGCTTCTGAGTTGTGTGCAGATTACGATAGCAAATCCACCGTCTTACAGAGTGTTTATTAAACAGAAGAGAAAATCTGTGCAAGTAGTCAGTTTTTATGGATGTGCATGAATGCTTTGATGTCTCATCTCAGCTCTCAATTGTTAGTGAAAACTGGGGTGAAATAAAAAGGTCTGAAGTCACACAAGCTGCTGATTATTACTGTGCACTCCAGAACTTGTTCATGCTGGCTCAGGCAGTACGTCTGTCCAAGCCAAAAGAATTTCATTTTGCCACTATAGTTATGAGTGGTGGCAGATGAAGAAAACAGTTTCTTTGTCTCTGTGATTACTGGTATGTGATGTTGTTGATGTTGTTTCTGGCTTTAAATCAATTGGAAAGGAAGCATGACCTGATTTGGCTGGGGTTTGCATTCTTCTGTTTTGCATAAACTCTACTGTTAGATCACGGGAGTAAGGCTTAATTTTAATCCAGTACTGCAACTCAGGAAGCACCCAAACATGTTTAAGTTCTGTTGACTTCAAAGGGTATGAAGATATAAACCTTATTTTTTAAATTATGCATAAAAGGACAAATCAGCATGGCCTCAGAGGTAGCATTACTAAGGCTAAAAAAAGCCACAAATATCAGAGGGAGCATAAGATAAGCAGGTAAAACACAGGTTCGAAAAAACTCACAAGCCTGTTCTGAAAGAAAGGTGTGAACCAACTGTAGGGGTAGATACACTGGAAAGGACAAACTGTGGGATTATCAGGAAAAAGGAGTGATTATGAAGATCAAGGAGCCTTTACACTCTACATCAGTCACTAAAAAAACTCATTCAAAAGGTAAGGACCAGAAACCTGGAAAGAGTTGTCAACAGGATCTTCTCATCTGGTTGTAGAATACAGCTGGAAGGAGTGCCACTTTCATAGTTCCTAGTCCTAAGTTTCCCTTACCATAAGGTAAAGCTGAAAGAAGTCAGATATATTGATCTAGGAGTTAAGAGTTATTAAATGAACCAGAATAAATAGTCCCCTTCAAAGTAATTGGAAATCTCGACAAACCAATGTTTATCAGCTTTAAGCAAATGAGAGTGGGATTGATTAGAATACAAGTACATACTGTCTAGATTCTGCAACTAAATTAGTAACTTCAGACTCTCTTGGGAAGAAATGCATGTTTTGAGAATGAAATTCCTCTGAACATTATTAGGAGTCTGCTTTAGAAATATATGAAATTAAACAAGTGAGCAGTGCATTCTATGGAGATGAGGTCCTTGAAGTCTTAAAGGCCAGTCAAGAATACTTACAGGTCAGATTTGCTCTAAGTACACTGGATGAACCTCTCTTCTCAGACCAACGTACTTCTGGAGGACATCCTGGATACTGAGTGCCACCTTGCAGCCTACTTTGCAAGAAAAAAAAACATGTTGTAAAGATGCCCACAAACAATTTGTAGCAGTGGGTAAATTGTCCATAAGGTAGTACAGACGATGGGAGATGGAATAATCGGGAAATAACTTCTTTGCCCCTTTCCTACCCTCCCATCAGCTGCCATTAGAGACAAAGTGATATAAAGGGACTTGCCATGGAAAGCATTATAAAACAAAAAAAAAGGTAGGTTCGTTATTACAAATGAAGTAGGATGTGGTGATGGCACAGGACGTAGGAGTGGATCTAACTTACGATGGAAATTTATTTGAGTTGCTTGACCAGGTTCCATTTTACATTGTCTTACGCACCCTATTAATTGAAATGAGTATGGGAAGGTATGCAATGTAGGGAATACAATAAATTTGCATATCTTTTGGGATTGAAATGTTGATGCAGTATACAAAGCAGTGGAGGGTAAGGCATTACTTGTAACATACCCACACAGTAAACTTTGTGAAGTATTCCTCCTAGTAATCTCTTACTTTTGACATCGTCTTTCTGAATTCGTTTGGAGCTGTGTTCTTCTAAAAGGAATGAAGAAGGACTCAGTCTCCATGAGCAACTGATTCCTCTGGAGAACATTTATGCAGATGTCAGCATGGGCAAAGCCTTAACGAACGCAATCTATCAGTAACAAGTTGTTACTAGTATTACCATCAAATGTTCCTATGAAGTTTTATGACCTCCTTCCTGAAATCAACATACAGAAGCATTCTTTGTTTGAATCTCCATTACTTAATTTAGGAGAGAAGATTTTGTAAGTCCATACCTATTATTCCAAGAATTCTCCAGTCACGATGTATTTCCATCATATAGGCATTGCTGAGACCAATGAATTACTTAAATATTTCTTTGTGACGTTCAGTTTGCCAATTACTGCACATTAAAAGTTTCATTTAACTGTGATTAAGAGATTCTCAAAATTTTGAAGTTGCTCCTAGATTATATTAATACTCAGAAGTTACTTATTACATTCTTTATCATTCTTTAGCGTGACATGGTTTTGATGAGACATTTTGAAAACAAGTATATTGACTGACTTAAAAGAAGCTGATTAATCATTAGACTTTTGTGATTCCCCAAATATTTTCAAAGAAAATATAATCTCTGTGGCTTTCTTTCAAGTTTAATCTGTCTTGAAGTACTAATCCAAAGCTTCCACTGAGTCTTAGATACTTATTAATGAGGTAAAGACAGTGGATGGCTAGTCCCAGGCAGAGCTTTCATGTCTCTTACTGTTGTTTTTCTTTAAGGATGTGTTGGAGTTTGGGATAACATCACCTGTTGGCGTCCTGCAAAGGTTGGAGAGACTGTCACTGTCCCTTGCCCAAAAATATTTAGCCTTTTTTCTGGAAAACCAGGTATTTAACTTCAAAGTGTATTTTTTTCTTACTTCTTTTTAGTGTTTGATAAAATAATGTGTTAAAAATGTTGACTTGGAGCCTAAGGTTTTAGTTTTTTTAAGAGCTGAAATAACAGATTTTCTACAGAGCTGTTCATGATACATCATGGAAGGACCAAATAATTGTTTTTGTGGTCCATCTGGTATTCTTAGTTTAGGTACTAAATGTGCATAAATTCTGATACAGTGCAGCTCATCAAAGCTGTAGATGTTGCTTACTCTTCTGGGCCTGTCTGCATTAATAATTAATGCCGCTGAACCGGACTGACATCTCTGACATCTGCCATCAGATTACATACAGGTTGTTCCTTCTGTGCTTAGGAGAGGTGCTCTGCCTTGCCTTCATGAGAGTTACGAGCCAACATTAACACATAATAGCAAAAAATTACTGCTATTAAAATTTAAGGGAATTATTATGAAACCTTTCATGCTGCTTTTAAATAGAAGCTGAAATGAACTCCTCAGTGACTAAGATTCCTAAGACCTGTTCATAGGATCATAGAATTGCTCATAGAATGACCTTAAAGATCATTGAATCCAACCACTATCAAACCATACTACCCCACTTCTAAGAACCCTCCACTAAATCACGTCCCTGAGCACCACAGCCAAACGGTTTTTAAACATATCCAGGGATGGGGAGCTTATTCCAGTGTTTAACAGCCCTTTCTGTAAGGAAGTTTTCCCTGGTATCCAACCCAAACTTGCCCTGGTGCAACTTAAGGCCGTTTCCCCTCGTCCTGTCACCTGCCACTAGTGAGAAGAGACCAGACAGCTCTCACTGTAAGCACCTTTCAGGTATTCTCTTAACATGTTCCTCTGCTCTGCCTAATCAAAGAATCTTTATCTACTTATAAAGTGAAGGCATTTTAGAGTGTATAAACAGGTTAGAGAGGTTTTGTGGTTTGCCAATCGACCCCTCGTAGTGTATGTACAACTTTCTGCTGAAGACATTGTGCGAAGAAGTAACTGAGGAGCAAGATAAAAATCAGAAAAGTTTTAGTTTGGAATTTATATGAATATGTTTGGTTATTCTTGATTTAAGCTGATCTGTGACACATTTATTTGCCCCTGGGTGATGGAAAGCAGGCATCTTCAAGTTAGTTAAAGACCAGTAATAAACTCCAAACCATAACAATATGTTATTAGAAAGACAAGCATCATGAATATTTAAATTGCTGTAAGAAAGATGAAGGGTAGTTGCTCATGATTTAACATTTTAAGAGTAAATTATAATAATTTTAATGACTTTTGTTTATTCTAACATCAGATTTTCTCAAGCTGTTTCATATTGGATGAATATTAGTGCATATTCGTTAGATTAAGGAGTACTATTATAGATTGCCCCAATCTCATTTGAGTAACTTCACATGGGAGAGAAATCAACTTATTTTCTCAATTCCAATCAAAAAATCTTTTATGAAACAGTTCAGAATTCCTTTTCCATTTTCTGTATCTTCTGTAAGAACATCAGTGACTGGTTCAAAGGTTAAGATTCAGCATGTGTATTTATGTCATCATTCCTCAACCTTTCACAAAGTTCAACCTTTAAAATCCATTACGAACTCCACTGATGTTTGCTGTAGCAGTAATTCACCACCATAATATCTAAGAGCTTTAATAACTCTTCAGGAGATCATGTGGTATTGTCTTCTAGGAAAAAGTTAAAGTCAGAATACTCTCACTGAAATTACTTTTCTTTCAGATTAGCTAATCTACAAGTTATCCTCTTCATAAAATGAACTGAAAGCCTCATTCTAGAATACTTCAGACAGTACAACAAAATATTTCAGGCTTTTGCAGATGTAACAGGAATAGCTGTTGTACCAGAGCAGAAGCCTACCATCACAGCTTGGAATATTTCTTTACTGTAGAGACTACTCGGAGCAGTAGTAAAAGTCAAAGTAAAGTTAATGAAGAGCATATGATAGGAAACAGATGAGTTGATTTAACAGGAGACTTAGGAAATAGAGTATATTAACAGCATGTTTCCAGAGGATAACAAAATTAGATTGGCTACATTCATTGTTGAGTAGCCTTTTGAATCCTTCTGATTTAAACTCTCAAATTTTGCTTTACAGGAAATATTAGCAAAAATTGTACCAGTAATGGATGGTCAGATATTTTTCCTGACATCTTAAGTACTTGTGGATATAATGACTATGAGGATGATTATAAGGTAGGAAGAACATTTTTTCAACTCATTTAAATGCTGATGTTCAAAATAGCGATGAGACATAATGTGCTTCCAAATAATCCTATTTTATTCAATCAGAATTAGTAACAAACTGTAGACATTTTTGGTAGCATTGCTTGCCACGTGCTTAGATTGCAAATGTCATGTAAGACAAAAACAGAAATATAGAATTTTGTAATTGTTTCAAACATAAGGCTATGATCAGTTGTTAAGTGCAGCAGTGCATCCACATTTCTAATACTGACTGAGCTTTGTTTGTTGCACTTGTTTTGCGTGGTGTTATTTCCAAATGTTTCTATTATAACAAATCCTAATAATGTAATAAATCTGTTAATAATGTATGCACCATTTGATTGCTGATATGTCTAAGTTATCATGAGTAAAATAGAACTAACATAGGTCACTGGAATTATTGCAGATTTATGTTAGACTTAAAATTGGATTAGCCATTAGAAATGATTCAAAAAGCTATCAAGACATCATAAACATAGTACAAATGGAAAATGAATTTGTTCAGTTTGTAGAAACTATTTCTTGTTCTTTGTTATTTAGAGAAATACTCTTTCCATGATGTTTTGCCTATTTCCTACCAGCTTTTCTACTCACTCTAGCGGCACAAGATTTTGTTTACAAAAAATGGTTTTCAGATCACAGTGTCAGTACTTTTGTTATTGTGAGCACATGAAGTAATCTCGTGGATAAACATTCTTAACCCTTTGGGTTTTCCTGAATTGTATTATATATGTGGAACCGCTCTAGCAGATGTATTCCAGCCTACTGCAGAGATGTGCTAGCTTTCTAGCTAAGACATGGTTCTTGCCATTTCTTTCTGTATTTTAAAGCCCTGCCTGTAGATGAGCATGAGCAATAAAGAATTTTTAGAATGTATTACCTTCCTATCCTTTCTGAAGACACATTTCAAAACACTGGTGCAATCTGACTCCTTGGGAACAATCCCATGTTACTGCTAAACCAGCCCTTTAAAACACTGTCATCAACCCAGACTTTGTCACAGGGAGTCAAAATAGGTTAAGACTTAAAAAAATCAAATGAGCAAATGACAAAATTTCAGGTAGTGAGATGTACTCAATTAGTAGAAGTAGCAGTAGAAATAGAAAAGCAGATCTTGTTTGAAGTAGCTACTACTAACTTAAAGGAGCAATTTGAAATGCAAGTTGATTGTACTTACAGGAATGAAGCTAGAGAGGCTGGAAATGGGTAGTAGTAGTGACATTTGAACAAGCCTGATAAAGATTAAATAAGAAACAAGGGAAGATAAAAATTAGAAGAGAAGTAGAGAGCAGATATGGGAGAAAATGATTAACAGAAGCACGATTGAGAGAACATTCTAGGCATCTGCCATAGATAGTATACAACATAAATATGCATACCATGTTGCAGGGATGGAAAGTGGAAGTGCAAGCACTGATTGTGTTTCAAGCAACATGGCCTGACAGCCACTGTCCTCTTTTCTCAAGTGTCACTGTCATTGTTCAGAGGATATTCTTTGCCTGAAGATCGTAACTGGTTAATTCAGTGAAACATAACAATAATTCTTTTTTAACCTTAAAACTGACAAGTCAAAAAAAAAGTCAATACAAGAGTGCAGACATATCGGATGGCAAACTGATCCTGTGCGAATAATAAGAATATGCAGTTGTTTTAGGGTTTTTGTTTGGTTTGTGGGTTTTGTTGTAGTTTTTCTTTGTAATTAAGAAAGGATGGAATTATCAGAATGAAATCTGAAAAGGAAAACAGGAAAGGAAGTGTTTAAATGCATCTCTTCATGGGAAAAATTATAGAAAATGCAAATATCACTCAGTATTGAGATTTCAGGAGGCATTTAAATGCCAGCTGTTACACAGAAAGCAGATGATTTCTTGAATTCAAATCTTACCAGTTAGTGGTAGCATCTTTAAGGAAAAAGCCGTTCCTCAGTATTAGTCAGTATATTTCAACTGTATTTGACCCAGATTTTCAACAAAAAGAGTTAAAAATGAAATCGTAGCCCTTCAAATAACAAAATGTTTTGGACATAAAAATTACATGCGACCATATTTTTCAGGCAACGTATGAGGTTATTCTCAGAGTTAAAGTAAATACAGAAATAATATTTTAGGAAAAGTGACAAAATACTTTTCCTATGGTAAGTCTTAAATGTTTTTCCATACTCTTTCCCTGAAGAAAATGTTTGCAGAAGAGGTAGAAATTGTCTTTGTTACAGATTGATACCTGTATCTTCCCTACTGGATAAATTTCCATTATAGACCCATTTATAGGATCTATAATGGGTCTGTATTTATAGGTAACCACCTTGAAGAGTAGGACTCTGAACAAACAATTATGTTTTCATCACATCACATCAAATTGTGTATTTAAATCTTTGTTATATACTTCCAATCTCTTTCCTGTAAGAAAATTGGTTGCTGCTGACCTTCAAGATCAACTTTCAGATTCATCTTGTTCATTCTAATAAGTATCTTCTTTTTTCTTGTATATTTCCTTTGAGCTTGTGGCACCACAGTGGCAAAATGGGTGACTTGATTTGACCATACGGGAAAAACATGTCAAGGTCTGTTAACCCCAAACAAACTTCACTGCAACCTTTTCTTTCATGTCAACAATGCTGACCTTTTAGTTGGACGCACGAGTCCAGATGTCCTCAGAGGGTATCACGATCTTTATCAGCATTACTAGCACGAGTCAAGCTGCCTCATGAATGTAAAGGACTGAAATGTGGCCACTTTATTTAAAAAAAAGAAAGACAACTACAAGTCAGCTAATACAGTATTATCTAATCTTAGCTTGAATTGACCTGACATTTATTATATCACAGGCTATATGGTTCAAACACTTCAGTAATACAAAGATAAATTCATGGAGAGGAAAATTCTCAGTGCTATTGCACATGATGAAACTGTTGCAGCACGTGCCTGTATGGAACATCATCAGTGAAAGGATTATCTGTGGTTTGGCAACTTTCCACAAGCATCCATTCTTAGGTTTCTGCCATAGATAACACCCTGAGTGAGCTGCCTTGGGTACTTCCCAAAACAGTTGCAGTCAAGGTAGCAAAGTCAGGACTGACTCAGACAAACACTGTCCTGAATGTCTGTAATTGCCTTTAGAAAACAGGTGCATTACTACTGTCTGTGAAGTGGACCATTGCCTTGGACTAATGGATTGTTTGTCCTGAGTCTAAATTGAATGTGTCCCTTTCAAGAAAATGTATTGCATAGTTGCTGTCTGCCAGTGTTTCTCTGTCTGCCTGTGAGTCATGCTATTTTTGTTTGCATTACATTCTGCATTTTTCATTACTTTTTCACAATATGTGATTAGAGACCACTATTTCTGAAAGAGAATACAAAATTCTTCTGTCATGCTCAAGTGAGAAGGATGGGGCATGAGTATAAGAGTATAAGCTAATGTACTCTCCTTTGGGAGCACAGTGGGAATTTTTTTTATTTCATATAGATTGTCCACAGATTAAAGTGAACTGAAAGAGAACCATGTTGGAAAAGGGTTTACATTAATCTGTTATTTAAAGATTATTAAATACCAAGGAATACATATTTTATGAGATATATATTTTTGTAAATTCAGTTCTGCGCTGTGCCGTCCAAAAATATGAAGAAATAAGTGCATTGTCCCCATCATATGATCAATCTCTTTATTCCAGCTTGTATTTAAGGTTTTACAAGACTTCAGAAACAGCTGCCACTTTGTTGAAGTTAATGCTGTAAAAGGAAGGAACTAGGATTTGTATTATATTTCCACCTACATTTGCAAGTATCACTATTTCTAATGCTCTCAGCCAAGTTGCTTGGCCCAAACAACCTTATATTCATTGTGCAGTTTAAAGTTTTCTGATGTGTTCTTTCATATCAGTATTTAGACATTATTCAGTATTCTGAAACGTGTTCTAAAAATTTAAGAGCTTGTATTTTAATATAATTGTAAATAATCGCATTTGTGAATATGAAATTTACATATAGCATTCCAAAAATATACTGGGCCCTAGAATAAACGAAGCAGTCATTTGTGATGATCATGATCATACTTTAGAAGTAATCAGTTATATCTTTTGGTTAATAAATAAAGAGCTGTTCATTTTTCTTTTACATGGAGGATAACATCCTGTCAGTAGTGATACTCCTTTGAACAAACACTCAATTCAGTTTTGCTCTTGAGCACAGAATTACCCTCCTACCCCTAGAGGTCCTTCCAAACCGAGGCTGAGGATGAAAGATCCCCTGGGTAACTGTCACCTTTCCTAGGGAGCTTCTGTGCCGTTTCTGCTGTGTAAACAAACAAAAGACTTCAGTCTCTTAAACTTAGTAAAAGAAACATGAAACTATCTGTAGAGAAAATGTTAGCAGAAAAAAAGTGTTCTGAGAAAACAAAACTGTACATAGGAATAGATTTTATGAAAAAATCTCTTGAGCATAACAGTAATTACACAAACTTGTAATCAGATCTCTTCTTTGTATGTGTAATGTCTTCATGTCCATGGAATCAGTTAGCCATAAAAAGCGTTAGGTCTTTATAGTCTACAAAAAAGTGTGCAAGTCATCACCCACTGATTTTGTGGTACCCAGTCACCAGTTGACTTGGTTATTGGTTGCAATTTGAATACTTGCCTTAAAACATTAAAAATAAATTGTTGAATTTCTTCCAAAATTGTTGAATTTTGGAATCAGTATTTCTCAGACAGCCACGTGAGTATTTTGCAAGGCCACATATTTTACTCCTGTGGCAAAAATACTAGCAGAAATTTTCAAGTCATTTCAGTTTCAAAATATCATTTTAACTTCACATGCATGGCTTGAATCAACTTATACTTTGAAAACAGTTACAAAATCTAAGCTTTGATATTTTCTCTTTACGAAAATCTTTCAAAACCCTGCGTGCAGTTTAGTTCTAAATCCTGTTTTGGAGTCTCCATACCTTGTTTACACTTCTGTTGGTCTTATTCTTTCTAATTTAATCTGGAGGTAAAAGCTAAATTAGTTAACTAAGACCTGACTGGTAATGGTTCACACAGAATAGTAAGGAATAGAATGTGCTCAAATTACGTGGAAGAGGTTGGTTTTCACGTGCTGTTGATTTTGGATTATTTTGCTGTTAGTTTTGCAGCAGTACCAATATGAAGACTCAAAGTGGTGCTGTGTAAAATATAGTAACTGTATCTAGGTCAATGATAATTTGATTTCTTTTTCTGGATTTTGACTGCCACAACACAGTGCAGAATTTTGTCCTTTGTCTGCTTTTCTTTGTGTAGTTATTAAATACATAATTTCAGAACTTCATTTGCCAGTTTTTTTGCTGAATCGTTAGGAGTGTCATAGTTCTAATAATCTAAATATTTTACTTAGTTTTGCAAATCATAACACATACATTCAAACAATCATAATTTTTGATGCTGTGGATTCAAACTCTAGTAGTGTTTATTTAGCCTTGCAGTAGTTTGAGGAACAGGTTTATTTAATGGTGTAGCCAATTGAAAGTAGACCTGAAAGGAAAAATTTATCTTCTTAACCAGGAGCACTGAGAGCTTATGAATTAGATACCAAATCTCCAGGAAATTACAGAGGCAGTATTGTGGACAGCTCAGTCAAGAACTCCATGTAGAGTATTTTATTGGTTTAAAAAAAAATATATATATACAGAATTTTATTATTAAGGGAAGGAATAAAAATAAAATATAACCGTTGTATAACCAAGATGTTATAATCACAATACAATTGTGTATAATCAATAGATATCAAGATGTTATAATTGCAATATAATCAAAAGAATAAGGCAAAGCAAACAAGGATCACAAAAGAGAATAAGTAGAAGAGCTTACCCTTGGGTTGAGCTCACTAGAAGATACCAAAGAGGAGGATCTCCAGAAGAGATCCTTCTGCCCTGGTAGCCAGCTCTTAAATAGGTCCAGGAGGGCTGGAGCCAGGCTCCACCCCTTCCGGCAGCACAGCTGAATTGCCTTCACCTGTGCTCCTCTGGCTGACTCATGGCTCACCTCAGGTGATCAATCAGAGGTTCAGGCCGTGACTCAGCAGTTCCCATACAAACCGTACACCAAATAAAAAATACCTTTCTGTGATACTGTTCTCTCACCATCTACCTATTTCAATTTTACACTCACGTCTTGGAAAGTAGAGGACACAAGTCTGAAAGTGAAAATAGACTGAGATTCTAAGAGGCAATGTAGCTGTAAGGCACTGGTTATAAGAAGTTACAGAATTGATTATAAGTTGTTACGGAAGGGCTTTTAACTCTTAATGCTTTTTATCAAAGCTTTTCCTTGAATACATGCAACGTGCTATTAAGAAAAAAAAACAACTGGAAATATATATCTTGGTCTTTTTAACAGTGCTATAAATTCATTCTGCAGTACTGTCTTCTGCAAGATACCTTGTAAGAGAAAAACAAAGGGTATTTTAAACAAAAACAACGTCTGCAGATTACACCATCTAGAACTGGAGCTGTGCCCATGACATGCTCTGTGCTCACTTTAGATCTAATGAGAATGATAAGTCCTTTTACCAGTGTCTTACTTGGAATGACTGTAAATAGCAATAGAAAAAAATGAATTAAGAAGACAATCCCAAACTCTGGTTACACAAAAGCTTTCATCAGTTAAAATGTATGGTTTTGAACCGAGCTAAATTATCTTCAGTTTCATTTAAAACAAGTTTATTTGAATTACCTGAATGTAACTGACTTAGAAAGCATACGTAATCTATGTGCTTACATCACTGCATATACATACGAAAGGCCCCATATGTTGCAAGAGTTATGCAATGAAATACTCAAATCTGTAATTTTTATTAATTTCTGTGAGCAAAAAATAAATATTTAATGCGTAGCTTAATCAGTAGGTGCTGGCACCTGATGATTCAGGATTTCATCTACCAGGACTAAATGATCCTTGGGGGTCCCTTCCATCTCAGGGTCCTCTATGACTTAGTGGATGGCAAGGTAGACATGAGCTAGCAATGTGCCATCACAGCCTGGAATGCCAGCTGTATCCTGGGCTGCATCAAAAGAGTAGCAGCCAGGAGGGCAGGAAAGGTGATCCTGCCCCTCTGTCTGTGCTGGTGAGACCTCAGTTGTGGTACTGTGTCCAGATTTGGAGAATGGAGACATTCAAGGCTGGTCCAGGCTCTGAGCACCCTGATTTAGCTGTAGAAGTCTCTGTTCATTGCAAGGGTATTGGACTAGCTGATATTTAAAGGGCCCTTCCGATTCAAGAAATTGTGTGATTCATTAAATTTCCTTTAAAAAATGCCTCCTCCCTCACTTCCATGTAATTTCTTTGTACCAAACAGTAGCATTTTCTTTTTCATTAATCTTTTGCAACTTTGAGATACATGCTCATTCTGTTATATGCTGGCATCACTACAGTGCTGTGAGTAGTTATCAGTAATAATAATAAGACAGTTGGTAACATATGGACACACTGCCAAACTGAGGTTTTTTAATAGTAAGTAAAAACTACGCATTTTATGTGACTAACAGTCAAAATTCAGACGGACTTTATCTGACTGCAATGGACTCACCTGCATTTAAGGCAGACAGCCCTTGTCTTCTGTAGTATCAGAAGAGATATAGTCTTTGCAGACTGGCTGCAAGTCATCCTAATTTCTTTGATCATCATAAGCACAATGAAGCACATGAATCATAGCATAGAAGAGTCTCTTCTCTTCCATTAATTCCTTTGAGAGAGAGAGAATGACTAGTTCTGTTGAGCTTCATACCTTTTAGAAGGATTATATACCATTACTATATTCATTATTATATTATACATTATTAAGCTAAAGGAAGCCTTACTCATTTCTCCTTATCTCTTGTAGCTATTTGAAAATTTTTTTTTACAGATACATTAGGGTTGTTTTTTTCATGATATTATTACTAAGGAAACAGAACTGTGGTATCTGAAATTCTGTGGGAGTTGGACCTCAGGTGAAAAAGTTCCAAACAAAAGCGAGAAAAAATGCTAAGCTTCAAATGCTGGCCTTTAAAACTAGTTTGAAAATAAAAAAAAATCTTATTAGAAATGGAACCCAAGAATGTGTAATGCTTTTATTGTCTGATGGAAAGCTAACCAAGTCAGTGGAGAAAAGCCTGAGACAGAGCAATATTGCCCAACTTTAGACACCCACGATCTTCATCTGCTCTGAACTTTCTTGGTTTCCTTTGCATTTAATGAAGATAAACCAGGTCTTTTTACTTTATTATCCTTCTAAATTATTTTAAATTTTTCTTGAAGGACAAGATGAATAACACTGCTGCTTTTGTTCCATGGTTATAAAGAAACCTTGCTGAGATGAATTCACCACTGCAAAATTCAAAGGCTTAGTGCATCTCTTGCTTTACTGTACTGTCCTGCACTTGTTTCTAACTTATTCTGAGGAAGAAAACAGGAACTCTGCATTCCTGGACATTAAGAACGTTTACAGGACAGTAAAATTACTTATCCAAAGATCAACTTTATTCAGCTCTGCAAAAATTTGTTCCATTAAAAAAATAGCAGATGAATTTCACCAAGCAGATAACTTTCAAAGTTGTTGCTCTGTGTAATGGAATCCCTTGTGATTCCAAGAAAAGAGAAAGGAAAATATATAGAGAGTTCAAGTTGTTCTTGATATGAAGAAATGCAGAACATGTAAGCAGAATTGAGGTTTTCCTGTGGGAACATTGTCTGGCTGCAGTTTCTCAATAATGAATTCTGATCCAGAATCATTCTTATGATCTTACTGGTGCAGGCCATCTAACAAGTACAGTGACCGTGGGTTATTAGAGTCTGTAAATCAGTTGATCTCTGTTCTTTATTTATGCAAATACAGTGTGTTCTGTGTCTAGGGTAGGAATGAGGGGAAAAATGTAGGACCAAAGCAAGTCATTCTGGAATGAAGATGGGCAAAGATAGGGGAAAAAATGAGCAAAGGCAATGCAGTCTAAACATAGTTATATATGTTATATACTTGGCACCAAACATATTTCCTAAACAAATACTTCCAAGTCACGACAAAAATTAAGGAGAAGATACAGTCTGTCTGTAGATATGGTGTACTTGGACCTTTTAAAGGAATAGGCACATCATAAAAATACAATACATAGATGAGAATTAGAAGATGATACAAGTAGCATGTTTTATAAGCAATGGACTTGTTGAGTTGCTAGTAATTGCATCAGAAGTGATTAAAAAAATTAAGAGATTTCTTCTTATCCATTCACAATAGAAGACAAGTGTGAAAACTTTCACTTTACAGAGTAGGCTTTCTTACCTGATTGGATCTGACTGAGTTCAGAATGTCAGAGCCAGAACTAGAACAGATTTCTTGGGACTTAGAATTTGTCCATACCAGCACAGTTAACAACATTGCATTCTTCAAGTCATTTGCATAAACTTACTTATCACATACTCTAAAAGCTGGAAAGGTGAAATTCAACTTGCAAATCAAAATTCCTGAAGGAAGATACATGCTTGAGACGTATATGACTAATCACTAGTATGTGGAAATGGCATTGATGTGATTGCATAAACGCAGATATCCAGCAGCGTTTAGCATCACTGCCAACATTACAGTAAAGAGATCCTATGTCATATCTGCCATGCAGATGTCTTAGAAGCCCTGGGGCTTCTCAAATAGGACTAGTTCACCATTTAGGGTAGTGGATATCGTTTGTTAATTATGTCAGTGGAATTGACCAGAAAGTGATATCTACTTAGGGGTGAACTGAATGACTCTTGACTTGCAGTTCTTCTTTCTGCAATCAGTATCTCTGGATGCGGAAGGAGAGCTAATATGTTGTCATGAGAATCAGAAAAGTTGGGTAAAGTAAAATACTGAACGTGGGATTGTGGAGGATGAGAAGACATCTTCATCCTGTCTCACTTGGTAAATTATCATCCATGATTGCCAACAAAGTTGTTCTCATCTCATATACTGATCTGAAACCATCTGGTGCTAAATTCGGCATGCTCACTGCAGTGTAATGAGTTTGTAGCTGCACTTTAGATTGTCTAGCCAGCAAAAAAGTGATTTAATAGCAGGTTTTCTTACTGCTTATTTTGTAGCTAGAATGTTACTATTCTCTGCTTGGCTTTCCTTTATGTATTAGAAGGGAGATTATATTAATTAACAGAGGTATTCTGTACTGATCAGTAAAAGCACACTTTTGACTGACTACGATTTAAGACATTTAAGACATTAAACATGAAGGTGCTAATATAGCTTACCTGAATTTACTTTGGTATATGTGATAGTAAGTCATGTAGTAATGCTTGCATCTGTGTGTGTTACACAGCTTGGATTAGTCAGTCAGAAGAATAAAGACACGTACTCAAAGAAATTGAAATTCACTCCCTGCAGAAGTGGAAAACCTTTGGGTGATGTAATAGTAAAGGAAATTATGACTCTTTTTTGTGAAACTAAATTCAGTGTCAGGTAAAAGCCAAATACCAGATTAACGAGTTCTCAAAGTGTCAAGCATTGAAGAATGGCTAGTGTATGGCTGAAAGGAAACGTGCAAGTTGAAATTACTTCTTGTAGCTACTGGATTCTGATCTGTCATGTAAATCTGGGATAAGTAGTCACTAGCAACAGAACTACATAAACAAAATTGCCAGTATCTTTAGTGTAAGCAAACATATTTCAGTAATTCAAATATTTTTATGGATTCTTGCTTCAAAATAGCAATATTTCTATTCCTGTCAGCTTCTAATACTTCCCGTGTATCATGTGTGTGCGGAGCTGTTTACAGGATTCTCAGAAAAAAGTATTTCAAAGCCTAATAAAAATGTCAACATGAGAATTTTTGAATGCAGAAGGGAGGTGATTCACCTAGGCAGAGGGAACTGTCTGGAGTGTAGAGACCGCGGTACTTGGAGATGCGTACAGTTTGGTCTGTGGAGTCATTTGTTTAACAGCAGATGCATGAGCTTACATGTGCCAAACTTACACACAGCTTGGAGTTATTTCTGCTGCTTGGCAGAAGGAGACTGTCTTTGGGGATTGTATAACCGACTCATAAAACATTTCTGCCACTGTGCAGCAGAAAGGGACCATACAGCTTTTTAAGGTTTTCTAGCACAATGGGAAACCCAAATGAGAAGGAAGAAGTCATTTCTACCAGGGGCTCTGAAGGACACACTTTGCATCAGAAGGCCTGGTTTATGTGATTACCTTTTGAAGAGTACTAGCAAATACAAGTTACAAAGGGATGATGGTTGCTTTAACATTGCAGGATTTGTTAAGCTACTTTGTGGTTCTCAAGACAAGAAGACAAGAGCATTGTAAAGTATTCCCTGTGTTGTCCCCATAATCTTACCAGGTTTTACGTGTATGGCTTTATCATACTAGTAGACAGCTCACTGCTGCTCTTCTGCAGTGTGCTGACTTCTGTTTAGCTGAGCATCAGTGTTACTATTTACAGGGCATCTCTGCTCCTCATTTTTGTCTGAGAAACTGAATGTGAAAACTTCCACTCAGTATTTAAACAACGCAGATTTGCTGTCACTGCAGCTTCTTTTGCAAGTGACATTTATCTCCTTCAAATTTACAATATTTACATGGTGGACGTTAAGAAGCTTTGATTTACAGACCCTCCAGATTTCTGTTTGCATGTTCTGTAGAAAAGCATTTTAATGGGGCCTGGAACTGCCAACAAGATGATAACAAATAGAACAACATATTATGGAACTGCTGTGCATTGTTTCCAGGCTTTGAGTGTGTTCTTGCTACACTTGATAGGCACAAAGTCAGGGAATAAAATTCTTCACCTCCTAGAATGCTGATGATAGATCATGAGGCTGCCAAATTGTTAAGTCATTTATTGGAGCATCCTTCTTCCATGATTTTGCTGGGCAGGGCAGGCTGAATAAAAAAAGTGTCCAGTGTATTTGCAGCATTTCGAGTGAGTTACTCTTCCGTTTTCTAACAGTTTACTTATAGGTACTGCTTTATTACTGCTTTTACAGATGCAGCTGTAAGATCTGAGTGCTATTAATATGTGCAGTACGTATAGAAATTCTGTCAGTTTTATTTAACATATTCTATATTGCTGTTAAAAACTTCTATTTCACATAGCAAAAAATTCTATAATTTTAGTATTTTATCTAGCTTTGTGCAATCACTTTGCTGTAGGCACAAACGAACAAGCAGTTTAATTCTGAGAGCATTATCATCGTTGTTCAGAATGGGTTTTAATGTAATATGTTCTGGCAAATTTACATATAACTGTAGTTAATGATCAGACTGTACACTTCAGTCTGCTTTTTCTCTGCTGATATAATTCCTTTCCAAGATTTAGCAACTAACTTTACAAAATAAGGAATGGGAAAGGGTTGTTTGGGTGACAAGTATTTGAACATACAGATTAGGAAATGAATGGAATTTAAAGATGTCCTTAAAATTAATGGGACGTAAATGTCCTTAAAATTAAATTCATGTATAAATGCATGACTAAGTACACTGGAGCAGAAGGACTGAGAGATTGCCTCGTTCAGTGACAATCCATTCTTTCAAACTGCATCTCATTCTTACTTTTCAGATGTCTGTGAACATTTTTTGACCAGATACTTTTTTTACCTCATAGACATGGGATAATCAGCTAAAATTGCAACTTGTGTGACTGAACGTGTTCAAAGAAGGGCAACGAAGCTGGTGAGGGGTCTGGAACACAGGCCATATGAGGAGAGGCTGAAGGAGCTGGGAATGTTCAGCCTGGAGAAGAGGAGGCTCAGGGGAGACCTTATTGCTCTCTATAACTTCCTGAAGGGAGGTTGTAGTGAGCTGGGGGTCGGCCTCTTCTCTCGTGTCATTAGTGATAGGACCAGGGGGAATGGTTTCAAGCTACGGCAGGGGAGATTCAGGCTGGACATGAGGAAGTATTACTTTTCAGAAAGGTGGTCAGGCACTGGAATGGACTGCCCAGGGAGGTGGTGGAATCACCGACCCTGGGGGTGTTCAAGGAAAGACTGAATGTTGTGTTGAGGGACATGGTTTAGTAGGAGCTATTGGGAATAGCTGAACGGTTGGACTGGGTGATCTTTTAGGTCTTTTCCAATCTTAGTGATTCTATGATTCTATGAATTTCTTAGGCTGTATTTTCTACTGATGTCTGTTGGTTTGATACGCTGCATTGCAAAAATATGTTGGAATAAAGGTATAACACATTCTCATCGTGTAATATAGAGCAAAGCGTGAAAATAATGCTATTTATTTGGTCTTGAGAACTATTTAATGGAAAACTGTATCACTTCAGTGAATTCAAATATCAATAAGTGGTTTCAGCATGTGTATATTTTTGTGCAGGTCAACTTCTATGTAAGAGTGAAGGCAATTTATACCCTTGGTCACAGCGTATCTCTGATTGCTCTCACAACAGGAAGTATAATTCTTTGCCTTTTCAGGTATGTATTTTTCACTAGTAAATATGCACAATAATAAAACAGTTTTAATTATTGTCTTATTACTGATTGCCCAGATTTTTTTAAAAAAGTATCATTTTTGCATTTTCTCAGACAGCTGACAGTAACGTAATGCCTACAGGACTTTTGCCAGCACCAGTCATTACAAAAAAATTCAAAGCACTTTACAAATGTATAGACATTACAGCCTACCTAGGAATGAATCTATGCATAGGTGCACATCATCTAGGAATCTATAAAGTAATTTTTGTTTCATTTTAAAAATCAATACACTGAATTGTTCTTGAAAATAAGTAGAATGCTGGTCTCAACACCAGACAACTGGTGCTGTTCAGAAACTTCTGAGTGGTCTCCAGGCATCACAGGTAATCCAAGAGGGTTTGTAAGGGTGTGGGTAACTGTGCTGAAGGACAGTACTTGGTGTGCAGTGTTTTACTTAGGCAGTGTTGGGAAAAGCAGTACTGTCTGCTGTTTTCGGCTCATTTCTGAGCATTCAGGGCATTTTCTGAGACAGAAAGTTATCCCCATCTGTCAAAAGAAAGAGCAAAATCTTATTATTGATATCATAGCTTTCCTCATTTTCTTAACTTTCATGCCGTTATGCTTCATTTCTGTCTAATTGAATGGCTTTTATATTCTCCAGTATTAACCTTACACAACTTTTCATTTCCACTCTAAGAACAAGAAAATGCATCTCTCAAATTAGTAGAAAAAGATTACATGTAATATTAGATGTAGAGGGCTGCATAGTTTCAGTCCTCTGATTAGCTTGTTACTGTGGCATGCTATAAATTTTATAGACTACTGTAAGATTTTGTCAATATTTGAATATTTAGAGGCAGTTCAGAGTGGATAAATGACACATGATACTATTTTGGAATATCTTTGAAAAAAATGGAGTCACTTATGGGTATAATGTGTCCACTACCAAACACTGAAAGCAGATCATGCATTTCAAAACTGCTAATACCCAGTAACACATTTCAGACATTATATCATAGACATCTGAATGTAGCAAAGAGACACTTCTTGTGTCATACTGCAGCTGATGCAATTGTAAAGTGTCAGTGAGAAAAGTGAATGTAAAGGGCTGTATGTCTCTGCATATCTCTGAGTCGTATGCCATCCTGTACATTCTGGTCTGTTTTTAAGGACAGAGTTTGAAAATAAGATTCTGTAAAGTTTAGCTTTCTGCTACTTACCTGTTTACACCTGCTGTCCAAAAAGTACACTTTGCCCTGAAAGGGTCCAGAGGTTCTTTATAGGTAATTTCAATATAGTATTTGTGAAAATAGTTCACTCACCCCTGAAATACATTCTCCTTTGCATGTAATCAGCAAACTGTCTTTGTTGTATTTAAAAAAGACATTAAACAACTTTTCAGATCACACTGACTACAGGAGATTGGCTAGTTAAGAAGATAGCTAAAAATCACTGGAGTCACTAAAGCAGGAGGGTTGTGAAAATTCTGACTTCACCCAGCAGGATTAGGATTTAAACTTGCATATTACTAAAGCCAGACGTTATGATAATTATGCCTCGCTGGATTTGTATATTTATGCTACCAATTATACTGCGTTTAATCGGGAATATATTCAGTATCACGTTATAAATGAAAACATGGACATGAAAAAGAAGTGGAAATTCTTTTTCAGGTACTACTGTTTAACTTCCACACTCCATTGTATATTATATCTGGCAGAACAGATACAGCCTCAAGCCTTTCCAGTTGTTTAAAATATCAGCTCTAAGCACAAAAAAGGCAGAACTGTTGGATGATAGAAGGTGATTTTGCCTGAAAGTTTCCATGCAGTTGAAGTTCATTTCCATGCAGTTGCAGTTCTGTGCGTCTCTGTTATGTTTCTTCCAAAGATGATTCCCACTTGATCCTACAAAACCGTTAGATAGCCTTCCATTGTTAATACATGCAAAGGACAGGTTTAGAAGCGTTGCAAAACAAAAGGATTTCATCTCTGAATAATCTTCTAAGCTCAGAATAAAGGCATAGAATATGAAGGTCTGTAATATCATTCTATCTTAAGATGGCAACGTTTTTCAAGTTGCTGTGGTGTCACTCTCCACGTAATTCTCTGTGTACTTACTATGAGTAAACTAAATTGGAAACTCTCTGGCACTATACTTTTCTGTTGGACATTGCCACATTGTCAGGGCTAGTCTTGTTTCTGTAAACATTTTATAAACATTGAAAGTAATGATTTTGACTTAGTCAAAAGTAGTATTTTTACCCTACATACAACGTAAATTTCTGTTCCTTCATTTTGAATGTCTGAATTTTAGTATATCGTGAAGTTTTAGAAAATTGAAAACTGATTTGAAATAATTAATATTTTTCTCATACTTTAAAACATGTTTTTTTTTTTCCAACTCAGAGTGAAAATGAATTGTAGAACAGCATGTCTTTGTGTAACACTTAGATTCAAGTTGGAGCTCTTAGAATACTTCCTTCAAGATAACTCCTGTATTGCAAAACCAAAAAAGTCAGATTCTCTACCTGACACTAATATGTGTATCTTACCAAGAAGAAAAGTATGACTGAATCATTTTTATAAGATGTGTTTTCATGTGTATCAACTATCAGTCAAGATTCAAGATAGTTTTCTATCATGACTCACAGTGAATAGAATAGCAGCTTTTGTTTTGCTGCTAAAAAACAGCATTTCTTTGTTACTCTGAATCATCGTACCTAGCCCTAAATAAAAAGATTTTTGACCATCTACTCTGAAAGGTTGATTTGACAGCCTTTTGCAGATGTAATGTTAAAATTTCATGCACTGAAGGGGATGAAAAGCTAGTAATCTAAGTTGGTCACGAAAATATTTTCTTCCACTCCAGTCTTGGTATGTATTTTGCATGTATTGAGTTCCATAGAAAAGTCTGTTGCTGTCCAAAATAATAGTAGTATTTCAGCTTTTCTCAGAACCATTTTCAGTGAAGGACACATACAGCCACAGTAATTAGTGTTTTTTTAAACAGCTGCTCTAAGTTCAGCCTGGTATTATGTCCTTGGCCAAACTGCAGGCTAACGAGATGGATTTGTCATTTATTTCCCAATGCTCTCTCTAACTGTGCTTGTGCTAGTCATTTCAGAATGTGCTAGTTGGTGTTGTGCAGAAATGTTCTTCAATGATAAAAACATGAAGATGACTTAGAAGCTGGCATTGCATACCAGAGTGCTAGCTGTAACATCCTATTTCATCTTCATTCTTTCATTGCTCAGCTTGCTAAAATGTCCTGGCTTCTGGCTATTATTCAGATACAGTTCACAGTTCTGATTTTGACCAAAAAAAACCCCTTTCAGTAGCTTGATTTCTGGGGATTGGCTAAAACAAATTTCTGTTGCATAGGATGATCTTGGAAAGAATGTGTCTTAACTGAAAAGCCTTCGACTTAGAACTAACTTCTCCTGAACACTCAACACTCAATTGGAATATTTAATTTGTCTTTTGTGTATAAGTCTTTCACATGTGTGCTAAAGAATGCTAAACATGCCTAAAGAAGGGAATTTTTACATCTCATTGGACAGAAAGGCAATTTAATGCTTTACATGCATTTTTAATTGTTCTGGCATTGACATACATCATAAGATAAAAAGCCATTATATAGAGAAATTAAAAATAAAACCATGAAAAAAATTGTTGAGAGTGTATCTGAAATTTATGCAGAATAAAATAATAATAAAAGTTTTATTTGCATAAAAAATGAATGCAGACACAGAATGATAATCAGTGTTTACTGTCCATTTACATTAAAGTGGGAGAGAAACATTTTGGGATCTTTTGGTCTGCATTGCTGAAAAGGAGTAAGAGATCATTTATTTATATATCTTGGACAGTATATAATGATGACGATGCTGAGATGATGTTAAAGGAACATGAGGCAGCACTGAAATGTGACGGAGGAGGAAAGGGTAGGTCTTACTTGAGGTTCCTATTACTAAGAAACAAGCAGAGATGAGTAGAAGCCTCTTCAAGAGGTTTTCTGTCTTGAAATCTAAAATGACTGTTTTTAAATCTCTCCTTAGAAAACTTCATTGCACTCGGAACTACATCCATCTGAACCTGTTCCTCTCCTTCATTCTAAGAGCAATCTCCGTTTTAGTCAAGGATGATATTCTCTACTCCAGCTCCAACACAGCTCACTGTCCAGAGGACCAAACGTCATGGGTAATAAACCTCATTTACAACCTGATGTAATACTCTTGTGTCACTAAATTGTCCTCCTGATGCTTGTAATTATTTGGGTATACCAACCTGCCAGTATAGGCAAGTGTGTAGAGAATATAATGACTGGCCAAGTGATCTGTTAGAAGTAGACACAAGTAGGAGAAGCAGAAGAAAGAGAAGTTGTTGTTGGTTTGTTTGTCCATGTACAGACAGACAGCAGGTCACCTGCCAAAACAAATTACAGACAGTTATAGCTAAGTGGAGCCACTGCATTAATACAGGGAGATTTCAAGGCAAACAGGAGTGCCATCAGCCAAGAAGGGTGAAAGGCACCTTCTCTGGAAGTGTTCCAGCTGCTCTGTCAGGGGTCCAGGAATGAAACGAGTCAGTGATATAGATATTTGCAGGAGTTGTCTTTATCGATTTATTTTCTGGATATGACAGAAGCATTGTTACCTGAATTCTTGGGAAGTGTGCTAAGTCTGGGTGGTGCAGACTTAACTTTCCCTCCCAAGGTGCTATACTTTGCACCTGTAGCTAGAATAGTGTTGATATCACACCAGTGCTTTGGCTGTAACAGAGCAGTGCTGACACAGCATCAGGGCTGTCTCTCTGCAACCAGCCCACAAGACCAGTAGGCTGTGTATGGGCAGGAGGTATGGAGGGAACATCCCTGGGACAGCTGATTTCACCTGGTCAGAAGAACGTTCCTTAACTTATGCTGTCATGCTGAGCAAAAAAAAAACAAACTGGGGTAGGAGGAAAGTGGGAAACTCCTGTACAGCTGAGTGATGCTTAGCTGCTTGTGTTAAACCGCAATCTAATATGTTTACTGCAATTTCATACACAAAGTTTAGAAATATATATTGTCCTACTGCAAAAATGCTAACTATGTAATATTCCCCATTCTTTACCTCCTTTGTTTCAGCCAGAAGTGCTGCAAAAGAACTATAAATATAACCGAATACCTTCAGAATTAATTTGGTAAAGTTTAAGCTTGCGGAAATAAAATGGAAAGAAGGTATTTTTATATTGATGGATCCACATTACCCCAAAGTGTAAAATCTTAGCAGTGACTACCAAGCTGTATGTATGAACTAGCAATCTGGGTCCTTTCTAATGAACATGTAACAGCTTTGGGTTAGACTAACAGGAGTAATCAGGTTAGGTCCTTCAAAGATTGGTCAGTGGACCCTGGAATGCTCTTTGTTTTCTGCAATTTCTTCTATTCTCCAGTTATTCTTTGTAGGAAAACCTCTTACTTTCCTGGTGGAATTTGTCCATTTTTGCAGACTGCTGAATAATTTCTTTTGTATTATATGTGGGATGATCTGATACCACATGGCTGTGGCTGTTTTGCCTTACATTGACTCACATTCATCACGTGTGTGATGTTCCACAGTTCCACATGCACATTTAAAGGCAAACAATTCAAAATGCAGTGTAATTAGGTCCTAGATCTGAATAACACTGATACATAATTCAGGGGGCATTTGGAGAATGCTCTCAGACATATGGTTTGAATTTTGGGTGGTTGCTGTGTGGAGACAGGAACTGGACTCAATGATCCTTGGGAATCCCTTCCAACTCAGGTTTTTCTATCATTCTTTGATGTATAATTTTGGCTGACTCTTTAGTGATGGATGCTTTCATTGTTCAGCATCTGAAAAGATGTCTAATACAGGATTTGCTGCAGGAGGAAGGGAAAGTATTTTGTTGTAAGTTTCTGGTACGTAAGTCAAGAACACAATTACACAGGTAAATATGGATTGGAATTTTAAGGAGAGAAAATTTTTAGACATTGACTGCTAATTTGGTTGTGAGCAGCCATAAACATCAAAGCAAATTTTAGCTTGCATTTTGAAATATGTAATGTTCTCCATGTTGAATATTCTAACCCATTACTGATCTGCAGTTTATAATCTTTCCATGGGTACAAAGTCCAGAGGTAAGATTGATTCTACCAAACAAGATCACTGAACTAAGCTGTTTCTCAAGGCTTCTATCTTTCTGACTGGGCAGCTTATCTCATCTGATCCAAGACTTTTCTCTGGACATGCCTGTCTCTCTTCATGAGCTGTAGAAGTATCAAATAGGTGTTTGTCTTACATCAAAAACCTTACTCTTATATCAAGAGTTAAGTGAAATTAATTCAAGACTTTGTGCTTCTGTTTAGATTTCTGAATGTATACAGGCAGGCAGTGTTACTCAAGATGCAGTGAGTTATCTAGGACACCATGTAGGGCTGATGGATAGTAAAACGTTCTGGACAGGCACCTGGAGTCTAGGTTAACTTAGGGTATGTCACATAACAGACACTTGTGTAGACAGAGGTATCAACCAATAAATAAGTAAATTACCTGCCTAGGTATGTCATGTACTTGGAATTTTAACAAAAGCTGTGGGCATACAAAGAGAAGGGAAAAAAGTAAAGCAGACAGAAGCTGTAAGCTTTGTTTAGTCCATTTTGTTTAGTCTGTTACATTCACCATATCATCACATCTCTCAGCTCAGTCTCAGCAGGAATGTTTTGATGTTCAATTCATACATCCCAGATTCCTGCTGAGAAAGGCTGAAGTAGCAGCAGCTAGCACTGTGAAACATCAGCAGAGCAGAGCTCTGAAAATTAATTCTGAGGATTAGCACAGAGACTGTAAGTATTTTGCGACTTCATTTTATGTGTCTTTTTGATTAAGAAACCATAACATTTTCTAAATGGAAAACATTTCTTACAAATCCATTCAGCTTTTTCCTCTATTTCTGCTTAGAAGATTCAGCATATAAAGTTATAATTTTCACTCCATTTCCAGTTTAGCCTTTAAAAACTCATAAAGCAACTTCATTATTACCTTTTACTGTGTTAGGAAGACAGATGAAATTTGAATATATTTATTAGCCACCTAGTAGACAATCACTTAATCTAATAGCCATTCATTTACTATTGAAAATGTATGCATTTATTGATAACCACCTTCTTTTACAGAATTTATATTACGATATTTTCCAAATTTCTGAGTGCATTTGCTATGATTATGATAGAGGCAAAAAAAATCTACTGAATCTGGGAGTAACATACGTAAGGTGCTTCTCCTGGAGAGAGTTAAGATGCATAACATGTAATAGCAGAATAACACAGCATCTTTCCTGCAACAACTCTGACTCCTGTTCTCACATTTCAGGTGGGCTGCAAAGCTATTCTAGTGTTTTTCCAGTACGGTGTTATGGCAAACTTTTACTGGCTGTTGGTTGAAGGACTTTACCTCCACATCCTGCTTGTGTTAATATTCTCCCCCAACAGACACTTCACAGTCTATCTGCTGATTGGATGGGGTAAGAACGCAAACGCCTTCCAATTAAACAATATATTTTAATCTGTGTATTAGGTTCAGTATCTCACATGAAATGATGAAATGATACAGTTTCTGTTGACTGATGCATGGGCATGACTCCTTGGGAATTTTAGTTCCCCTCATCAGCTCATCAGCATAGGTGCAGCCATTTTGGCATGGTGGGGGGAATAAGCACAGAGCCCCCATGCTCATCCCTCAGAACCCTCAGTGCTAACTTATTCTTAGTTGGCTCTGACCTCTGCCAGTCTGCACTCCTGACAATGCCAGGAGTTGCTCAAGGAAGAGGATGATGTGGGTCTGTCCTATATTTGGGAGGAGAGAGAAAATATAGCTGCACAGCCACAGACTGTGCTGTTCTACGTGCATTTTTCAAAAGCCCAATAGTATTTTCCATCTGTTTCTAAATACACATGTTCCTGTAAATTACCGAAAGTGCAGTAAGGTATGGACTTCCACTAGTAAGTGATCATAAAACATTAGGTATTGCTTGGAAGTTACGATAAGCCAGTGTATGGAGTTGGATCCTTATGAAATGACTTACTCTTCATTTTTATATTGTAGTCCTTAAGTTGTATCTGTGTCCCTACAGGTCCCTCAGATGGCTTGAAAGACACATAAGAAAGGCTTGTGCTTTGTGTATTAGCAATTAAAACTATGTAAGAAATGTAACCACTTTTCTGCAGACTTTGTAACACGTGAGCTTACGTCCTAGCTCATCAGATGGGTCTCACACCCTTACTAAACTGTTTAGCATATGCTGAATATTTGGGAAATAAATGGTTACTACTGGTCTGAACTAACTTTCTGATGATTGTTCTCTTTGCTTCAATTTCAGGAATTCCTACCATATTCATTATTACATGGACAGTGACACGGATTATTTTAGAGGACACTGGGTAAGTATGCTGGGGAGAAAAGCTTAAAGCCTACAACTGTGCCACTACCAGTCATGTTTTGTATGTGGTGGTTTTCATACAAAAGTAGTTTGCTTTTCTGAAGGAGACAAAATTTCAGTAAAGATTTAGATGTTCAGAAGCTCTTCAGAACGCAGCTTAAGCTGCCAGTTTACTTTGAAATGCAAAGTGCAAGAGTGGTTAGAGAGAGGTTATAACTGATGTTACCCTTTGAGACCTGCATGTAGAGCTGTCTGATTCAAAAGTCAGGACAATACTTAAAGTAGCAGTGGGGGTCCTTGGATTGTGTGCTGCCATGCAGTACTGGGCATCCTAATTTCAAAGAATCATAGACTCGTTAAGGTTGGAAAGACCACTAAGATCATCTAGTCCAACCATCAGCCCATCACCGCAGTACTACTAAACCGTGTCACTCAATGTGACATCCACCTTTTTCTGGAAAATCTCCAGGGACAGTGACTCCACCACCTTGTTGGGCAGCTTGTTCCAATACTTCACCACTTCTGAGCAGAAATTTTTCCAACCTGAACCTCCCCTGCCACAACTTAAAGCCGTTACCTGAGACAAACATTTATCGCACTCCACTTTCATGGATCTGGCTGATATTTTTTGTTCAGTACTGCTTTTAAACTGAAAAATCATATTGCACATAAATTCTGCTTTCTTTGCAAGACCTCCAACTTGTAAACTGAAGGGTAGCTCCTTTCTCCTTCATCATTACTATCTCAGAGGAACTTTGTAGGGTATTACTGTTGCTTAAAATTACTCTTTCAGAGTGTTCATGCTCAGAGTATTTATACCAGAATTGCTGAGCTGACAGTGAAGATTAATTTTTCAGTTTTTCAGACAAAGTTTCAGGTTCAGTCTCATATTTTCCTAAGCCAGTTCTAGCCATCCATAACCTAAATATCCCACAGGGAAATGATGACATTTAAATTGTAGCTGTCAGTTGTGTTAGATCTTCCTGCTACCTAGAGGCTGTTGTTGAGTGCCTGCTGCAAAAGTATCCTGTCACAAAGTGAAACTTAACGTGGTTTTCCTAAAGGTCATCATCTTCCACAACTTCTAATGTTACGGTCTGGTGCCTAGTATTAGAGCTCATTTGAATATATGTATTGAAAACAGAGAAACAAAAATAAAAAGCAGAAAAAGATTAAATTCCAAATTCTAGGATTTGTGATTTTAATGTTCTTGGACTTGCATATAGCAAACACTTCTCTTCATAGATCTTGCTTGCCAGATGGTATTAGTGTCAACACAATTTTCCCTCTTTTTTTTATAGTTGCTGGGATACAAATGAGCATGGTGGTCCTTGGTGGGTTATACGAATACCAATTTTAATTTCTATTATAGTAAGTAAACTTTAAAGCATGAATTATATATCAGTTCAGCACTGTGCAGTGCATGTAGCCATTATTCTTTGCTGCTAGTTACAGACAAGCAAGAATTCTGTTTTAATGAGAAGAAATTCACGGTCGAAGACATAACATAAGATACTGAGCACATTAAGATTTGTTGCCTTCAAAATTTATCTGTCTCCTATTAAATGAATAGTTGCTTTTATTTGTGTTTCGTTCTTTCTTTAACATCCCTCCTCCTTATGAGCCTGGGGGAAGCAAAAATCTAATTACGCTTTTCAATGAATTGAAGATTTGATTTTGCTTGTAAATAGATAGCTCTGCAACTGAGAATCTAATATTATTGCAGCCATAAAAAAATATAGCTGTGTATATCTTTCTTTAATTGGGAGCCTAATGCAAAAGAATACTGTTTGAGAATGCTTCGTGGGGCTTTATGTGGAGCTCATTAGAATTACTGGAGTAGCATAATAAAATTCCTGTTCATTGTGATGACTGTGTAATTAAATTTGTGCATTATAATTTATTGTTTATGTCAATTTCTGAAAATAGTCACAGGGAAAATTAATTCCTTTCAGATACACGTGCTTTAGTTTTAAAATTTTAGTCAGAGAAGGTAGGTCATTGTTAGATTATACAAAATCCCCAAAGCCTCAATTAGCCCAGAATTGACATTTGGGCTTTCCTTTCAGTTTGTGCCTGCTGAAAATCATTTTGAGAAAACTTGCTATCATTTCTGTAGTGTTTAAAGAGTAAGCAGTGTAGTGTGGAATGAGATGAAGCAAGGGCTCCAAAAAATCTTCTAGTATACAAAGAAATAGATGTGCAGCAGGGCTACAACAGGAAGAATATGTACCTCAGATGAGCAGGAGAATGGGAGATGGTCCAGAGTAAACAAAATACACTGAAAAATGAAAGCAAAACAAACCACTTGGTATTTCCAGAAACATGAAAAAGCTTATGGAGGTCCTATGGAACCTATTGAGGTTCTGTTTAAACAGCTGTCTGAGCTGAGACTTCATGTGCCAGATAGCAGTACTTCTCCAAAGAAGTCCTAGGTGAGGAGATGAAAGTTACCTAGGTGTTCACTGGCAGACTTGAATTCCAGCTGAATCTTAGCATAGAGTAGGAAATGTATTGGGAGGTAAGAAAATGGAGTATTGGTTGGTTAGTGAGTAAAAGTGCAATTTATTGTAACATATGGACCAGAATCATGAAGGCAAAGGAACAGCCATGCTTGTTTTTTACTGGTTCAGTTGCTTGCATGATAAGTGGGACTGTAAGCCATATAGAGGCATTTTGTTGATGATCTTTTCTGGCTTGCCAGGCGTGCACATTTGGAATCCACTGTTACCTTCTAGAGATGTCTTTTGTCTGAGGCAGCATGTTTTAGGGATGAGAGCAACTAAAGATGACCAAGTGATTCTTCTTTGTGTAAAACCACTTCCTCCATGCTCTTAATTACGTGATTCTCTAGCAGTTTGTTCATTTTGCATTTGGGGAGCTGTGAAAGGAGATTTCAGAAGTACAGGCAGCTATTCAAGGCAGTGATACTCACCCTTTCTTGACAGATAAGTAACACATATTGTTGGAGCATCAGCCCACAGTCATCACAGCCACTGTGGCATCTAGAACGCCATTCAAGTTTACTGCTGTACAGAGTGCATGCATGGAGTAAAAGTAGCTAATGAAATGCCATGTAAAATTGGTCACTGATGCATAAAAATACTGCATTCATGGAAAAGCATTTTCAGTGTACATACATACGTATTTCCATTTACCTTCAAGAAAAAGTAAAACTGAAGCCGCAAGTCTTTGAATAATGAGTTCAGGGCTGCCTGACATTCATCAGTGAAAGTAGATCACTACAAATCCTTTGAAAAGGGGTTGTGAAAGTTGTGGCATTTCTGAATTGAAGGTATGATTTCCTGCATCATACTCACACAGAGTCTTCAGTCTGTTCTTGAGGACTGTAAAACTTAGAATGATTAAAAGGATGATCAGCAGTAACAAATGATTTCAGCGTTAGGAAGGACAAAGACGTGTAATTAGTGAGATGGGTACAGGAAGATTCTGAAAGAAGCTGGATTTTGGTAAAATAAAGGATAGTAAAACACCAGAGTTCAGAACTGTTATTGACTGTCTTACATGATAGCATGGAGGAAAAGCACAGATGACAGGTGATACTGAAAATCTTCACTGTTTTCCATTGATTTCTGTGCTACATCCAAATACATTTCACTGGTCAGAGGTTATATTATCTATATTCTCATTATCCAGAACTAAATAGCTTTGTGAAAGCAAGTTCTGAAGTCACTTCCCTAAGTGGGAATAGCTGCAATTAATGCATTATGTCAGAAGCCTTCTCTGGCATCGCCTCCTGACAATTTTGGCTTTAAAAAAGTTAACTGGCAGGTTGCCATACTTGATGCTGTACACATTTCAGAGTTGTTTAATTAGAGATTCCTATTCCAGATAGATAATTTGAAGTACCACGCATTTGGCAAATTGCTTCCACAGTTGCCTTCTTCATACTTTCACTGTAGTGAACTCCTTTTGTTCGAGAAAGAGCACTTTTCATGTGGAAGCTGTACTTCTTTTAACTACAAAGCAGATGAAAATCATTCATCATGTTATCTCATATGGCAACTAGTGTAGCAAACTAAATAGCAGAAAGAAGTAACATGAAGGCAGTTTAAATGATCGCTCAGGCAATGTGTGTAGACTCAAAAACTGACAGCAAGTCAGCCAGTAACAAAGGGTATCAGCAACGTCTTGCTATTACTCCAGTAAAGAGGCATCAGTTGTTTTTGTCTTACAGTTCGTCTGCAATCATATTATATTCTCATTTTACTGTTCTTAGATTTTCATTCAGCAATGTACAAATTATATCCTGTATAAAGACATCACACTCAAAGGATTTTTGTAGAATCTCAAAGTGGTTAAGGCTGGCAGGGACCTGCGGAGGACACTTTGTTCCCTCTGACTGGGTTTAAAAACTCAGCAGCGTCAAGGAATGTTACAAACCCCAAACAAGAATGCATGTTTTTCATTAATCCGAGATTGTGCTTACAGAGTGAAAGTGACACATTTGAAAACAGACTTAAAGGTAATATGTGTATGACAGGCAAGAACGTGAGTCACCTTTTGGTAGTTTTGCAGATGATTTGATACCTCGGGAACCAAAAGGATGACAGTTTATTCTGTTGTGGTAGAAATTAATGAGGTCTGTCAAGAAAAAGAAGTAGTTCTGCTTTTGTGCAAATGTAAATAGTTTTCCTGTTTTCTCCTGTTTTGTGGATAGCAAATATACGAGGAAATGGAGGCTCTCTCCTTGTTCACAAATAATAGCTCCACTGCATATATGTGTACTTAATGTATATCCTTCGGTCTGTAAGCTATACTTTGGTATTTAATTCCATAGATTGGATCAGCAAGAATACTGTCTGCTACCTATTACTTTTACAGAATTAATCAAGTCAAACTTCAAACTCATCATGCATGAAAAATATGTGTTTACTTCATTAAAGGCCTGTGTTTTCTAATGTACCAGAATATCCAGGAACAGAACAGCTAGGGAATGCAAGATACCAGAAGCCAGTGAAGAAACTATGAGTGAGATTCATAGTCCTGCTGAGTGTTAGTCTTGGATGTTCTAGACTGATCAAGGTCTGATAACTTTTTTTTATCCAAGTGCTTCCATTCTCCTTCCATGAAATGAGGTAGTCCTAGTGTTCTATTCTAGAATGCTGTTACCAGGATAAAATGTTATACTGCAAGAGTCCGATTTCTTCAGTCATAATGTATTCATCAGTACCCAGGGCAGACAGGTAACTCTCCATGCTTGATGGAAGTGAACAGATTGCCCATTCAGCAATCTTCTATTCTCCCTATCCAGACAGAAAATAATGTGAAGATGAGAGGCAAGGGAGGATCAAAATTGTAAGCAGGACTTAGATTGTCCTTTTGCTTCCAATCACAGATCCAAACAATTCAGGACAATCATTGATTGCCCTGGATCCTATCCAGTGTCCCATCCTGCCAAAAAAACTGTCTTCAGTTGAGATTTCAGATGCAGAGCGTTGTTGACAAGTGGGACATTCAAAGGCTTTTCCAGACAAAGAGTAGTAGCCATGTAGAGGTGCACTGGACATAAGAGACAAACAATAGATTTATCTGTGTAGAGCTAAACATGTTCTGGCAGGAGGAACACAGTGCTGACTGCTGAGTTGATTACTCTGATTTGATAAGCATTTCTTGGTGCTGCATCTTGAATGGAGAAGTCTGAAATCACCATTGTATTTGTTTTCTTTGCAGGTGAATTTTATACTTTTCATCAGTATTATAAGAATCTTACTCCAGAAGTTAAGATCACCAGATGTTGGAGGGAATGACCAGTCACAGTACAAGTGAGTCATACTTTTAGGCTTTATATATAGAGTTAAACTAATCTCTATAAGATTTACTGGGCTGAAACCTGCTACTAGTGGTTGCTGTGACAGTATAATTACATTTAATTCAAAAGCTCCTAATTTTAGGCGATTAAATAAAGGTTGTAACATTATGTTTAAGCAGAGATTAACATAATTTTTTCGAACACCAAATTCAACAAAAAACAGGCAATTTCATAAAGACCAACAAGCTGCTCTTGAATTTGAGCTTAATTCCATGAAATAATATGGTTATGCATATTATGAGAAATAGTATTTTTCTTTTAATGTACAGGTATTTCATTTCGACATAAAAATAGCAAAATGTATGGCTTCAACCTATTTGAAAACTTCTTTTTTCATTTACAAAACATTTTTGTTTTAATATTTTAATATATTTTAAGAGCAAGTAGGAAAGAAATTGTTTCCATAAGTTGTTAGGAGGAAATATAACGTGCTGCATAGAACTACTCAGTTCCTTTTTGGTTCTGTTATTGAATTAATTGAATACGTGAGAGAACGAAATCAACCTAGATGAAATTACACAGTCACCACAGTATTATGTAGCACACTGACATACACAAGTATATATGGCAGGAAATCTATATGTATATATACATATATATATTTATACAGGCAGGAAATCTGCATGTTTATTTCTTATGAGAGAACATTTTGTTTCCCTGTGATATTTATGCATTTTCATGAAAACAAAGCATTCCCTTCCTGTCTGTCCCATCATTTTCCATAGTTTACTGCATGTTATTAGTTCTGTAACAGCAACCTTGTCCTTCATTGTTCAGCCATGTGAATTCTTTGCTTTTAGCAATTGATTGCCTGCTTAAGTTTGGACTGGGTAGTCTTTAGCAGATACTCATGGGAACAGCAGGTTAACCATCTCAAGAAATACTGTTTCTCCAGATCAAATTAAAGGTTTGGAAGGCCCATTTTTCAAAATGCAAATGTGCTTTCTAAAATACAGTGCAGAATTTTCTGTGTCTTTCCTTCACTAAAACAGAAAGTATTATCAGCTGGGCAAAATACTGCTACAGGAATGGAGTGAAAGTATGAGTATAAAACAAACACTACCCATTTCGAATCATAATTTTTCTTCCCTTCCTGTGTCCCATCTTTACCTGGTTTCATCCTTTTTGATGCTCATTTTACTTTTGCAGTAGGAAAGGTTAAGTTGAAATAAAATCAGTTTTCCACTTCACTTGGGAAACCAGAAATTTGCTGCCCTCATCATCTCCTTCAGTTGTAAATTAATTTCTTCTGCCAGAGAAACCCTGTTGCTAACAGTTACTGATATCACTTTTAAGTATGAGGTTTTTACTGTTCTCGAGAAATTCTGCTGTCAGAACTGATTATTTCCACATAAACAGATGTAGCCTCTGGGACACTATGAGTGAAGGAAGGCCTTGAAGACTGACACAGAAAAAATAAAACTGCTTGTAATACATCAACTATTCTAATAAAGTAGGGAAATCACAGCAGCTTCCTTTCATTGTTGAATCCAGTTAGATTCACCAAGAGAGTGATGAATTACGGTACTCAACATTACAAGTTCTTGAATTTTACCTGATAGCAGACATCCATAATCATGCATGACTGGTCCTCCATAATACATAAAAGTGATGTCGTTGGAGTGAAATGGGTGACAGATAAGGGATAATTAACAATTCATCATTTCACTGGTTTCAGAGGCAGTTTGTCAAAACTGTCCTGCTTAATAATGAAAAGTTGACATTCTTAACTTCAGTAGTGTCTCGTGATAAATTGCACTACGTAATTTGTAACATGAAATAAAATTTCTCATGGTATATATTTCATACTATCATTATAGTAGTGAATTTGGGGGTAAATCTGAAATTTCTGATTTAAACATCACAGCTGAGTTTATTCTGGATTGCATTTCCTTGCCTACTTTGCATAGAAATTGTACGAGCATCCTTACAGGTGGCAATTTAAAAGAAATGAACCTGAAAATACTAATTTAGGACATAGAATTCACCTTTACACAAGAACTGTAAAGTTTTGCAGGAAGTCAGTATTCCTCCCCATTCTCAACAATTCATGGTGGTGCTCAGGGACGTGATTTAGTTGTTAGAGTTAGGGAAGTATGGTTAGACTGCAGATGGCCTTGATGATCTTCAAGGTCTTTTCAAACCTGAGTGACTCTATGATTCATGCTATGTAAAAAATGCCCTGAGTGGCCTGATAGCCTCTTGTGAGATAGGCTGGGAACTTGTCACAAAACTGGGAACTTGTCAAAGAGGCACAGCAGAGGACAGGTCCTACGTCCTACTGTTGTCCAGAGGTCAGTGGAAAAAATGTCTTTTGATTTAGAGGGACCCTGGAGCCTTCACCAGATTTTGGAAGAGCACAGGGTCAGCCAGATCAAGTAGAGCTGCACACATTAATTTACAAAGGTTACTGTGAGGATAATCTTACAGCAAGCTTGAAAGGAAAACAGTTTTTATTAAATGTCTCCTTTAACTATTTGTAAAATGCAATTAATACAAGGTTTATCTAAATGAAATTGCATTAGATTCTTACCTTAGTAAAGCAAGAGTTTATCATTAAACTATGTTTTTTTTGCTTCATCTATCCAGGAGACTTGCAAAATCCACGTTGTTGCTTATTCCATTATTTGGAGTTCACTACACAGTGTTTGCTCTGTTTCCTGACCGCAGTTCCAACAATTACAAAATAATTTTTGAGTTGTGTTTGGGATCTTTTCAGGTAAATTTTCAAGTTTTTATTCAAGTTTTATTGACTTAGATTAGTGCTGCATACCAAGTAATGAGCATTTTCTGTTTCTAGGGATTGATTGTTGCAGTCCTGTATTGTTTTTTGAACAGTGAGGTAAGTCTTGTTTGTGTATCGAGGATATTAATTGCTGTTTTCAGTAAATATATAAATAAGCACCTCTGTAATTTCACTCTATGTAACATATAGCTGTGTTAGAAAACGTTTGCATTCCTGCTTATAGAATATACACATTTCTGTGCAGCAGGATAAATTAGTGTATTTGGGTGAAGAAAATGAAATCTAATTCCTTGCAAATGGCAGTGCATCTTTACTTACTGTGATCTGATTCTGACCCTGGTACAAGTTATGTGAACTGTCCAAGTGAGGTGCAGCAAGCTCAGAAAGTCATGCAAAACTTGGAACAGAATTTAGTATTTAGGGTATGATGTTAGCACGTCAGCTACTTTTTAAGGTGTGATATTTGTTAAATAGCATTCAGTGTGTGTCAGGAGGAATCTGTCTGAAAAAGACGCACTGGGAACTGACATTCTAGTCTACTGTTGTTCTGGTCTTTGATATTCGTAAGATGACTGATTTGAGGCTAATCACTTCATTAAATACAAGTGATTAATACTAGTGACTATTTTAATAAAAGCCACTTGTGGCAGCACAAGTGATACAAATCTGAATTTAAAAGTGGCTGTGGGGTTTCTCTTCACAAACGACTGTAGGTGCAGTTTTCACCTCAATTTTGTGAAAACTGGTTAGAATTTGTTCCCAGAAGTCCCACTTAGTAGCCAGTAAATGTGGAAAAGTTTCTCAGATAAAAAGAATGTTTTCATTCTGTGCATTTTCTTTTTAACACAGGTACAAGGAGAGCTGAAAAGAAAATGGCGGAGTTTGTGTTGGAAGCAGACAGCTGGCAGAGACTACAGACTGCACAGCTCCATTTCTCGAAATGGATCAGAAAGTGTTTCTCAGCTCCATCGGAATTCAAGGGCTCAGTCATTCATGCAGACAGAGACCACCATGATATAAATCAGTTAGGTTCCCAAAACGTGCAAAAACTGTGAGATGCATTTGTTATATGCAGCTTGATGTGGTATTTTTTAAAATGTACAGTTTATTGCTTGGCTTTTCTATATGTTGGTACTTGGGAAATTGATTTGTGCAGTCAACCAGGTAATAACAAAGACACCTGCCCCATGGATGCTTTCTGTTCTGTTCTTTAGTGCCATTCATACTAGTTTTTATGTTATCTTGCAATGTATTAGCCATAACTATTCAAAAACTCATTTACTATGAAGGTCCCTTTTGCCTCCAGCCTGTCTGTGAAACAGATATGTGGGATCCCATTTAATGTAGGCTGCTTTGTTACCTGATGAAAAGGTTATGACGGGAAGCAGAAAAAATTCTTAAACTATATTTATAGGTAATACTTCTTTCCTTAAGGATTAGGAAATTCATTCCTAATTATGGAAAACAAATGAAAAATAAAGAAATGTGAGGTTATAATTAACCACATTGGGATCTTAGTGTGCTAATCCAGGAAATGATTAACTTTTCACAGGAAAAAAAAAAAGAAGTAAGGCTTATTAGCTAATCATATGAATTGCTAAGGCTAATTTCTACAATTTGACTCCTATCCTGTTGTCCCCTTTGAAAGTGTATGGTTTTTTATGTTTTGGTGCCTTTGCAGTCCAAGGCTTTTGTAATTGTTTTGATTAAAACATCAGCATTTGCCAGTAGTGCCGTTCTGATCACCAGTTGTACTTTTCTGTTTAAAATCAAAGAGATTTGTGTTGATATTTTATTAAACAATTTTCTGAAGAGGTGCTTTATTGCTAGAGCAGTCTATCATAAGATAAACAGCCTTGGAGAGCGTTACCCATTGAAAATATCATTTTTATTTAATATTTTCATAGAATTATATCTCTAGAACTACATACTTGGCAGCTGAAACAAAAAATACTGCAATAACGTTAGAACGCCCATTTAAGAAATACTGTAAGTTCTCCTAGTTTGATTCTACTCTGTATCTATCTGAGCTGATTTAAAATTCAGTTGTGGCCATGATTAAAAAAAATAATAATAAAATTAAATGCAATCCCTAAAAATGACCATAAAAGGCATAAATGGAAGGAATTCTCAGCAACACCAAGCCTCCTGTGCAGCCACTTTGTAAAAAAAAAATCTGACAAGTTCTTATAAATACACATGGAACATTTGCAGTTTTAAAAGAAATAAACCCAGTGATGCTTATTTCTCATGTTATGTTTAACCACGTCCACTGTAAATGACACGTTTTGCATGAGTGTTGTTGACTCATAACAGCAATTGCCCTGATATCTCAGATGATCCATCATATTAAGCCAGCAGAAAACAAGGTCAGTAATATTGCCAGGGAAAGGGAAGAATAGTGGCAAGGGCATGTCTTGGCAGGCTTTCATGTACACTCCTGGAAATATTAGTGGGAATACTGTTGGCAGTCATCGGAGTGCCTGTACACCTCTTGTTCTGATTTAATTTAGCTATCTATTGGTCAAACACAATGTATTGTAATGGAATTACCCTGGAGTGATACATAGTTCTGTCAGATCAAAGACAGGAATGTCCCAAGACTGCCCCATGGGCAGCACTCATCAGTGTTGCATGACAGCAACCTTCACTGTGCTTTATGCAACCATTTTCATGTCTGTAAAGACCCAAGAGGGCACTGTTCTTACTTATTTCTACTTCCAGAAAATTTCCATATCCAAATAACTTTATACAAATTTTGAGCATCATTCCATCAGTGTGGAACTTGACTTCCATCTGCCTTTTCACACAAAAGTGCACAGTATGCTAAAATGTATTCAAAAACTGAAAATCAGTTTGATGAATCTAGTACTTGCTCAATGTTTCACATCCCTACGATGCACTGAAATAGCTTTGTCTTGCATTAGATTTTACACAGCTGTGGAGTCAAATGGTCCTGCTGGTGACTCTTCAGAGCCAAAAGGACAATGCAAGAAAATGTTTGACTCTGTCATCCCTGAATGTAGTTTGTATTCAGTCTTAGCAGCTTCAGGGGAGGAGGTGGATGAAGCAATGCAGGTGTATGCTCTGCCCATGTGGCCTTGTGACTTAGCTCTCCTCCTCTTCATTCCTTTACTGCCTTTCTCACTTTGGTTGCATCAGGATCCAAACTGAGTCATAAAGGCTTCAAAGCAGGAAACCTGCTGGATTATATTCCCACTGAAAAGCCAGTAGCACACCATGTTAACTAAACAAGAATGCTGACAAGATTCTCTCTTGTACTGTACTCAGTGGCTGTGCTTTATTGCCTTGGAGCCAGATAGGCAATACCATTCATTTTGAGTGATTTTTGCCACATTACCTGCTGATGATGCTTGAGGGACACATGGACAAATTACTTTCTAGTTGCTGATGGTGATCAGAATCTAAATATATAAAGTTAACTTACATTTTCCTCTTCAGAGATGATGATTTTAGCTAGGCGCTTGATAAATTTAGGTGAAATTTATCTACCCTTATTTATCCCTCAAAAGCCAAATGCCTGTTCTTCAGCTAAAGACTCATTTTAAGTGCCTTCCATATTGGCCATAAAGAAGTAGGTGCTAGTTGTAGACGATTCATCCCATGTTCTGCTGTGCATCTAGGGCACATAAACTGAATCATGCGGTTTTTTTTCTGTATTTACTATAAAATGAGCTGAGGGTAGGTTAGGGCGCAGTAGAATAGAATACAAACGAAATGAACAGAAACTTAAGATTTCTCACCCTATGTCTGCAATTCTCTTCTCCAGAAGAGTCTGTTCAGTTGTGTTGCCAACAAATAACTAAATACTCTCTTTTAAGCCACGTAAGCTGATTGACAAAACTTATCCTCCCATAAATGCTCACATGAAGGCAATGAAGGATCCCTACCTAGTCCATTCAGTGGGATGTCCCTGTCGTTGACTGCCCTCCACGATAAACCCAACAGCCTCATGACCGATACTGATTTGCCTGGGATCAACTTTCAGCAGTTTCTTTTTTAGGTGTTTGCCTTTTTATATTTGTAGAAGGGTCATACAATAAAACAAAGTGCTCGTGGCTACGAGAAATTTTCTTTAAGTGAAATCTTTTGAATCACACTTAAAAACCATCTTAATTTCCTGAGAAACTAAAATTGTCAGATCTCTAAAACTCTAAAACTCTGAGCATTTTCTCAAATGAATTTTCCTGTTTCTCTTCTGTGCCTCATTCAAATTTAGGATATTTTCATTCACAGAAGATGGAACATTGCAGTGTATCCCTTCAGGAAGGCGTAGAGCATTGACCACATTTCTCACTCCCACTCAGAATTGACATGGCCATTCCGTTATCTGTGCAGTCATTTCAACTGCTGACCAGGAGCTGATTAATGACATGAAATGATAATACTGCTGGCCACTGAGAGCAGTGCTGGTTTCCATGAAATGCTGTGTTTGACGTGTTTAAGTAGCTTCTCCATGCATACCATGCTGGAGTGCACTAGGGCCCAACAGACTGCACCAAAGTGGTGATGTGTGCTGCACGTAGCACCTGAGGAACTACCCAGTTTAAGCACGTGCTGGGACTGTACTGTAGTGTTAATAACTTGCTAGCCACAAAAAGTGACAGTTTAAAAAGCCTTGTAAAGCCAAGTCAGAGGCAGCTTGCCCCATTGTGTAGCACTTGACATCCTGACACACCCCAGACAGGTTTCCCTCTGCCTTTAACATGATGAAGGGGAAAGCTGAGTGCCTCAGCAAACTGTGCAGTCTGCCTGACGGCGTGTGAAATAAGTCACTGCCGAGTGCACCCACCTCACACACCAAGCATGAGCACCGAGATGAGTCATTGCCATTATTTGTCTCCTGTTCTTGTGAGTGCTAAAAAACTTACCCTGTTGATACTGAATTTGTCCATTTCAGCAAAGTGATTGTGCATGAAGCCCAAACTCATTACTGCAGGTTTTTTTTTGTTTTTTTTTTAGACAATTTTAATGAAAATTAAACATTAAATATGTCTGATAAAAAAGTACAACCAGAAAGTAGCCTGTAGAGAAAGCTAATTTGTGTGTTAGGGTTGTTGTCTGTGCAAAGTAATACAGGAAATACTTTTACAAGCAAAAGTTCCTTCACATTGCCATGAGTGCCTAGATAAGCTGTGGGCCGCCAGTACTACCACCGTGACATAACCAAATAGCAGCAGGTAGTATTGAGCAGTACTGTTCTGCTCAAATGAAGAGTACTGAAACTGTAATTTCTGACATCTATATTATAGGAGTATATCAACACATATCAGCAAACCAGTGTGTCAGCTACTTAAAAAAGCATTTTTTGATATGATTCTGTGTTTAACCTGGCTAATGATGACAGTATGTTCATACCATTTCTGCTGTCAGCTAAAACAGTGGCTGAAAAGTCCCCAAATCCTTTATTCTCCAAAGCACTGAAGTAAATTTCTCAACCTGCAGCTTTCCCCCCTCCCCTTTCCTGGAGCATTAGTATGAGTATTGCTTTGAAATTCTCTTTTCTTCTCTTTATAACTTTTTATCTGTTGAGTACAGTAATAATTAATGATGCTGTAAATGAATGTGATTATTTTTTACAAAATGTACAGAATATGATAATGTATAGATTAATGCATGTAAATAGATTTCCTTTTCATACTTTAATTCACTATACATTTCCCCTGGTTTTACTTTCTTGTTTTCAGTGTCACATACCTAACAGCCTTCTCTGTGATGTTGTATATAAAGCTGTGAACAAACAAGTGTTTACATCTTTATGCTATCAGTGATAATAGTAATTAATAACACCATGATGAACTGAAGAGGAGTCAGAATAAAAGTTTTAAAGATTTTGCACAGAACTTCTATATGTCAATACCTGTGTGGCTGGCAGCTATTTTCCAAATTGCTCCATCTTGCTTAATTGTGTTGTCTAGGTGTCTTTGAGAAGCACCACATAACAGACCTACAACAAAAATAAAGATTATGTAGAGGGAATACTATATATCTAATCTCCTTAAGGGAAGAATCTATTATACATCTACAGCGTGTATTCTTTAGAAAACCAAGTGAACTCAGAAACTAGATCTTAAAACTAGAAATGGTTCTCTGGCCTTGGCAGCTAGAGGTTCCTCAGCAGTAGGAGTGAAACTGAACCTTACTGCAGGAAATGAAAAGCCAAGCCTGCCCCTGCCATGGGACTGACTCGTGGAGACGGACAAGCAGGAGCAGGACTCAGTGCCAGCGAAAGAGGTGAGCTTGCATAACAGCCATCCCAACAAAGCATGGAGCTGAGCAGGCAAAAACACCCCACAGAGGTATATGGGACAAATGATAGAGAGCTGTTTTGCCTCATGGTCAGGGAGTCTGCTTATCTGTGGCATCACAGCAGTTACCGTCACCAGGAGGGGTCTTCTGACCCTTGAGGGGGCTGAGCTCTCATCCTCTCCCAGCTCACTGGTACTGTGGTCAGCATATCAGTCTGAACCCCTTTGCATTCAACTACACTGTGGAGGAATCAAGCCCAACTTTTGCTCAGGAAAGGCAGCAGCCTGAGCCCAAAGCTGCAGGTTGCTGCATAAGGGCAGAGTCTGTGTATAGCTCCCCACAATGCTGTGCTTTTAGTAGTGTTTGGGCAGTAACTTAAAGGGGAAATCCTGGCTTTCAGGGCAAACTCCTGTGCTGCATGTGCTGTTGTGTTAATGGGAAGGTCCCTACATGTCCAACCAAAGAAAATAAAAATTCTTAATAATAGAACATAATAGTATTTATAACTGACTGCATTGGAATATTTTCATCTTTTCCTAATAACATAGGCTGGGATATATAGTGATCTATTTGACATGAAGTTTAAGTTGAAATACTGTATCAAAGCGTTTAATAAGTAAATATATACTGAATCAAACTAGCTATATATTTTTAACAATCAAAATAAAGATTTTTCTAGATATATGTTACAAAATACAGTCAATGCCCTGGGTTATGCAATTAAATATTAATATTAGCTTTGGAAAATAAAATCAGTGTCAAGCTCTATGTTGAAGTCCTTCATTTCTAAGCTAGTGGTTTTGTAATTGGGACTGCTTTTCAATACAAGCCTATTGAGCTGTGAGATTCTCTGTTCTGAAAGGCTTCATTTAGCAACACCCACCAGCTCATCCCTGGTTCCCTACTTACATTCTTCACCTGCTCCTAATTAGGCAGAAGAAGCCCAAGGTGTTATCTCTGTAGGATATGAAAAATGCTTTGCAATAATGAATGAATCAACAGGCAAGTTTATAACAATGTAATTAATAATGGATCCTGACTACAGGGAAACATTTTGTTATGCAGAACTGTATTCATGAGAAGAAAATTGAAATATAATCTAAATACTACAGAAAATTGTGTTGTAAAGAGTGGTTGTATATTAGGCAGTTGGTGAGTTAGACAATTAAGTCGTTCTTGCTGATTCTAGCTTCTGACATTCAGAGAAGTATCCCAACCATATTGCCTCTGCTAGAGAACAATTAACTTGGCCTTACTCAATAAGAACATGACAAAAAATATTGCTTCCCTCACATATATCTTTGAAGAACCATTTTAATGATTTTGCCTATAAAACCATAATACCTTGTCCTGTGACCACAGGACAGAAATTAATAAGTCTAGATACTTGGAAGGACTGTTCTGACTTGTAACATGTGGAACTAATCTATTGTTAATGAGTTTTAAAAAATCCTTTGGAAGCCCAGCATGTACCTGGCACAGTCTGTAGCTCTGGTTACTTGCCTGATGCCCTGAAGATGAGATGACCCCAGCTTGAAAGACAGAGGCAATACTGACTTTATTATGTAGGCCCAATTTTCTTTTATCTAACTTTAAACATCTCAGTTCTGCCTTCTATTTATAAATCCCATTTTGGGCTGATTACAAAACCAGAAATCCAGTCTGAGCAGGGATGCTGCTTCTGGGAAAGCCCATCCTGTCCCAGCGCACTGAGATCTGAAAGGGCTACAGCAAGAAAAGCCACGTCCCTGTGCTGGGGTGAGCAAGCCCTGCAGTGCCACTGCCCCTCAACCTGAACATATCTACACTCAGTGTTTCTCACACATTATTTGTGACTTAATTTAAACTAAATTATTACTACTTGGTTCCAATCCTGTGACATATGGTAGGAAGCTACTTAACAATTCCCACAGAAAAGTCAGGTATTGGTTGGCATCTCATGAATTGAGGCTGGAAACTAGAGAGAGATTTCAGCAGAGGACTGAAGTTGTGAAAAAGCCTAATGGCATCTTGAAAAAAAATTTTTCTTTATATGACTTAAAGGAAATAATATGGTATAAGTCTAAAACTCCAGGGCATTAGACCTCATGGCCCTTGCATGTCTCTGCACTCCCATGTGGCTAGAGGCTACAACTGTGTTATGTGTTGGGGGAAAAAATAAATAAATACAATAAAAAATTAGAAGGAACTTACAAACTTTTCCAAATCAGAATTTTAAACATAAGTGAATCACAGAAATCCTTGAATTTTGATGCTTTGCCAGTTGTTACAAGATACTCCATTAATGCCATTTCAGACACTTGTTTCAGCTGTAGATTCAGTCTGACATGGCTCCATCGTGTCTGACCGAACAGACAGTACTGGTGGCATAAATACTATGGAAGAAAATTTGAGTCCTACAAAGAGATCTTTAGTGTTAGCTTAGCTATCTTCTTCCTTTATTGTGCTCTATATTCAACACTAGCCTAGAAAAATTCTTCCAATTACCTTTTCATATACTGGTCCATGAATAGGACAATTCTATATATGTCCCCAAAATGTCTTTGATGAATGGTTTGTTTCCTCTGAGTAATAATTATTCATCTCAGCATTTGGCAATAGTTTTGAGTGGTTTTTAACTTTCCTCATGCAATAAATGTGTCATCGGGTTTAAAAAATAGTGATTTATTTGGATAATCTGGATACTCAAGTGTTTGCTTGGCTCACAGGGTGGAAAGTGGCTTCTGACATTCCTTACTGACTTACAGTTGACTGCTTTAGTGCATTTTTCTTAAATTAAGATCAACTAAAAACTGTAAATTATAAGAAAAACGTACAGAATGATTTTTGAGAGTGGAGGAAAAAAAGGATGTGAGTTTAGGGAATAAATGGGTTCAAAACTAGGGTCTAAGGCAATAAGATTTTATGGTAGGAAAATGGAAGAGCTAAGGGAAGGTTGGTTTGGGGGATCACATGCAGCGGGAGGTGGGAAAAAGAGGGGTGTGACAGCTTTGCTGAAGAGCCCATTTGAGTCAATCAATGTTGAGGCCAGTCTTCATGGGGAACTCTGAATGAGCACTTCCCACCTGCATATGGCACGAAGCTAAATTAGAAGCTAAATTGTCACAAATGTACACTGCATATAGAATCTGAACAGTTTTGCTCAAGTTTACAGTGAGTTATACAGGCCGAACAGTGCAGATTTTTAGGCATAATCCACCTATAAACTGATCATCTGTATTTCTCTCCTTCAAAATTGAAGTGTTAACATTTTAGGTGACACACAGGCTATTTTTTGACTCTCTGCATGAAAGGAAACAAAATCTTTTCTGAGAGAAGAATAAAGTTGGGGAACACTAAGATAGAAAAGGCAAGAGCCTTTCACATCACCAGACCAAGAAAGCATTTTTACAGCAATTATCAGACAAGGTAAGATTAGCTGGGAGGCATATCATATAAACTCTGGGTCTTATCACCTACCTTAAACACTGTGACATAACTATGGCAGCTGAAGGATTATGTTTACCACCTCCAGTCTATTTGGTCAACATAAAGACTTTTTGACAAAAGATGCATACAGGAATGGAACCATAAGAACATGAACCTCATGACTACCAATCCTACTAATTTAAGCCTCACTGATCCCAGGCCAGCCTGTCATTCATCACAAACAATTTGACTCTGAAGCCAAAAATCACTCATGAAAAAATAAAATTCTGAAGACTTTCATGTGGCTTGAGGTCTTTCCACTGTGTAAGAGTTTTGTTTTGTCTGGACCTTCTATGTCTTCAACCATCCTCCCGAACTAAAACACAGTAATCTTGGCTTTGCTTTTTCAGGATACTCCAGTTTGCACCTGTTTAGTTGCAAGTGGTTCAGTAATGGTGCAATTTTGGTAGTCAGCAGGCTACAGCTCAAAACCAGCTAAGCAAAACAACAGATTCTATGACAACTCATTAATTTGCCCCTCATTTTTTTTTTACTTTTGAATAGTAATAGTGTTGTTTCTTTACTAAAAGAGCTCAGTTTCCTCTCTGGCTTTTTAGGGCCATGAATTTCAGATGGGCAAAGTCAAATTCCTGCAAGGTAACTTACTGCCTACCCCAACCTCAACTATGTCTTATTTAATGTATTCTTCACATCCCTTGGCAACAAACAGCATTCCCAGGACAGAAGCCTCAGCAGGGGTGGTTTTACCACAGTCTGAGAATGATGAAAGACTTATGCTTCATGTGCATTCCTTCCACAAGTAAAACACAGAGGTGTTCTGATATCCTAGGAGTTCTTTGTGGGAAAATAAGTGAATGAAAGAAAAAAGAAAAAAAAATGAACAGCAAGAAGCATCTGGATATCTGCTTACCATAAAGCTTTATGACTATAAACACTCAAATATTGAACTACTTCTCTGTTGTACTTGCTTGAGCCATACAGGTTATGGTATGGTACCAGCAAGGAATTTGTGCCTCAGTCCTACAAAGGAGCTTAATCTGAGACCCACTTGGATTTCTAGCTTTACATCTACATTTAAGTAAGTGTTATTTGATAATAAAAACATTCCTGTGCTCCCTTCATCCCACAGTCAACAGAAGCGGAATAAAACCTGTTATGTTAATATGAAGTTTTTCTTGCTCTTTCTGTTCAAACCTGCTTCCTGCCTTCCCTTGCTTTTGTCCGTCTGTGAGGACAGAACACTGCAGCAATTGCTCTCCTCCTTTGCCCACTCAAGCTGGAACACCTTGTTGCATTCATTTATCTGCTACAGAACCTTGTTTTTGTGTTTGGTCCTCCTGAAGAGGAACACCTTACAACACTTCCTTTTCCAAAAAGGAGAATTTTCTCCATGAAGTTGTGTGATATTGCCTATTTTGTCATTTTACTCACATATTTCTGCTTTCCTCTGTCATGTCCCTCTGAATAAGCACTATTAAAACCTCATGAATCATGATGTGAATAATTTTAAAAGCAATTGTTTTTGCCAGACCCAAAGCTCTTCTCTCCCTGCGAGTCTATAAAAAGATCTAAAGACAAAGTCACAACTGGTGAAACTGGAACAAAGCTATTTGATTTGACCAATATCCCTTTCCCTAACACATGGTGTTTAGGACTTGATTCAATCCATGCCCTGTTCCACTGATGAGTAAATGGTAGAGAATATTGGTGGTACTTGTAGGATTCAACATGCAGTATTTATTACTGCAAACAAAGTTAACTGCAGCAAACTCACGTTTGATTTCCTGGTATTATCTGTTTAGTACTCTCTTTCATTTTCTTTTACTAAAATAAAATAGAAATATTTTTAAGTCTTTTAAAGCTTATCATCTTGTTTATGTAATACTACTCTTGTAGCTGCTGCTTTTCCTTCCATATATACAATTACTACCCCCGCTGCTCTCCAGACATACGAAAGAAAGCCTACTGGGGAACTGATTTAATTCAGTTGTTCAACCATATTTCTGTATAAGCTGTATGTCTGTATGCTCTCATCGGGTTGAGTCCTATTGGCTGCAGCAGGTTCATTTCCATCCATAAGCCGTTCGATTTATCTACCAGCCCTCCTGGCAGTTTTACAGGGCTTTTTTTCATATGGAAGCACGTTCAAATGTTGTGCTGGATGGCTTCAGGACAGCCCAACGTCAGATAGTACGAACCTCCTTCACCTTTCTGGACTTGGTACATTTTTTCTGTTGCTCACAGCTGACCTTCCCAGTTGTGCTGCACTGGAAGTACAGCGCAAAAGATTTGACAAGCTGTTCGTGATAGCAGTGCCTTACAGCCTAGGGAAAGCAGGAGTTCATCATTAAATGTCTGGTCAATAATGACCAATTCATAAAGAACAAGAAAGAAAGTAGAAGAGCTTGAAAAGTCACAAGCACTTTGAAATAGCAGGAGCCAGGCTACCCAGCATCTGAAGTACATTTAAATTCCTATAAATGCTATGGATCAATAATAACTACACTGACTGCATCCTGGAAGGAAACTGGAGCTATAAAAAGTAATGAGAAAAGTCAGAACCAAACATTAGTAATTTTCTTCATAAAAAGTAAATTTCCATGACTCATACACATGCTATCAATTGCGTGTGTTTAGAGGCTGAATTTTAAGATTAAAATAGTCAACTAAATTTAACCATGCCATTATCTTTATGTTCTTACAGAGATGTTTTGCCCCGGCAATTGCAGCAAACAGCAAACTGATTGTAAGTATAGGCTATGACAAAATCCACCCATAAATTCAATTTACTGCTGACATAAAAGTGTGGACAGAGTTGAGAATTATTTTTCCTGTTCTTTTAAGAATTTGTTTCTTTGTTCTTGTCAAGGTGGCACTGCCTGATTCACATCTCATCAGAGCTTTGTTTTTACAGATACATTTAATTTATTCATAAAGGTGTTATGTACGTGCAGTGTAAACTATCCCTCCCAATATCCTGGAGCACAGTGTTCAGAAGTAGCTGCAGCCATACCTGTTCATGTCAGGCCCAAGGATTTTCATCTCCTCAGCCTTAGCCTGTGTTCATTGGGAAATAACTTCTCTGAGAATAAGAACATAAATGCCATACTCTCTCAATCCAGATATAAGCCTGGCTGATTAATCTGTTTCAGGCAGGAATTTTTGGTGGATGCAGAAGGAAAAGTAGCAGGAAAAAAACTATAGATAAAATGACTCTCTCTTGCTTGTATTCTCCCAGTTTGCAGCCATTCATAGCCTGGGAATCTCCTGAGCCATAACTTAATGTTAATTGGTACATTTGTTGTCCATGAATTGGAGTCAGCCAAATTATTCCCTTTTGATCTCCACAGCATCCTCAGAGTTCTAAATTTCTTTATATATCTGAAATTTTTATTTTGTTTTATTTTATTTCAACCTCATAATTTACTTATTGTAACCTAGTAATTTAATTCAGTATCCCTCAAGTTTGTTATTATGAGAAATTGTGAATAATGTTTCCCCTGTTGCTCAACTTGTGAATCGATTCTGCGGTAACTCTCCACAGACATCTTCTAAACCAGAATGTGCTAGGCTATTTCATCTGTTCTAATGGGAAAGATATTCTGCCCCTCTGACTGTATTTTTCTTCTGTTTTCATCTTCTATCCATCTTCTCTCTTTGCTACACACAGCTGCTCCATTGATTTCTACAAATATGCAATTTGTTAAAAAATGCATACAAGTGGACTTCAATTAAAGATCCTTACTTAATATTGCCTTTGACTTTTGATCATCTTTGAGCACCAAGCCAACATTTCCAGGAAACTATATAAGGGCCCTTTCTGAGAGGCTGTAAATAATTCTTATACATAAGGCAACAGCCACGTATATGTACTGCTGGGGTTTTATCCCCCATCTGCATTCTTTTGTCAGGCATAGCTGACAAAAATAACTTCCTGAATAAAACTGCCTACAAAGAAAATGAAGCTCATGAAAGAATACATAAGAAATTTCTGAATCCCACCCATAATGTATTCAATTTCTTCTTTTCAGAATGCTCTGCTGGGAAAGATTCCTATCACAGAAGTCCTATGATTTTACATGAAATATTAGAGAAAAAAATAATTGTTGGACACGAATCTGATCCTTCTTCCCTGTTTTTCAGTCTCTCTTTTCCACATATGGCAATACAGGCATATTTTCAGTTGATTGAACAGTAATTTGTAATCAGTGGAAAGGAGAACATAAAGAAACAAAATATCCGTTTCTCCTCACATTTATCCCAAGATAAGCTTCTCACTTTTTTCCCGCATGATTTTACCCTGTCTTAGGAAATACTACAATTATACTCAAGGAAAATCAGTGCAGCCCTTAATTAGCCTAATTTAATTCCTAGGGAAATGGAAAAAAAAAGAAAGTCCGTACCTGAGAGTTACCTTGGCTACAGATTTGTGGTATGGCTGCATTTGAAAAGCTCGTAACAGAATGCTTCTTTGTTCAATAGAAATGTTTTTTCTCTAAAGAAATAAAAACATACAGAAACAAATTCTTAAATATGAGCCATGCATTCTTTTCACTGCCAGTATCAGAAGTGGTTGAGAGGCAGTGAGAGGAATTTCAGTTAAAAGCAATTCCTTGTTAGCTTATAATGCATGTCTAAAATTCTTATTAAATAAAAAATGAAAGGTTGAATAACATCATGGAATTAAAATAAATTAAATTAGATGAGTAAAAATAATCTAATGAAGGAATTTGCTGGATGCAGATAAATGCTTAGGTACTTAAAGCCTAAAAGAAGCACTGCTACTTTCCTCTTTGCAAATATTTGATTATTAGCAATAGGTAATAATACAAGGCTAATATCTGTCTTATCTTCAGGAAGGTCTGAGAGCCTCAGTCAAGGTTTCTCCATCTTAGCTTATCATGCTCAGCTTTCAAAATATTACAGCTCATGTTACATTCTTTCTTTCTTTTCCAAGTTTTGGGGTATCCTTCAGAGCCACTGAACTGCAATGCTGTGAGTAAGGAGACATCTCTTTAAGCAAGATTTTTGCTATCCATCTTGCCAAGTCCTCCCCAAGTTTGCTTTCATACTGAAAAGTTACTCTTTCCATTCTGTTTCTATGAAGACTTTTTGCCCTTCCTTCCATGTTACAGATTCTTCCCTTGCTCATTTTCTTTTTTCTTTCCCCTACGTCTAATACTGATTTGATAGTCATTTCGATATGCAATTCATTTAGCTATTCTGAATTTGGCTTTTTCATAATTGGTATATGCATAAAATTATGATACTTCATAATTTCAGAACTCATGAAAAAGAAACCTGGCAGGATGGAAATCACATTTTTCTGCAGTAGCACTGAAGAGAGAGAGAATACAAATGTTAATTTCACTTTCTATACAGTTGGTTTAGCTGTTCATAGAATTTTATTTGGGGGCACTTCCATCCTTTTTTCACTTGTCTTTAAATTTTTGCTCTTTATTTTGCCATCGCATCTAGGCCAATCTGACCATTAACAAGACAGGATTTTAACACCATATACTGAAATGACTACAGATTCTCTGAAATAAAACATTCTATTCCATCTTCTGTGTTTTTACAGTAAATATTTCTTACAAAACCCACATTTTAAGGAGATAATGTTTTATTTTTCTCTAGAGTATTCTCCAGGCCATATTCATGTAAGATGCTGTACATGCACAGATCTTGTCTTCCTGCCAGCCTTAAGAAAAAAGCTTCTTTTGCACATTCCCCAACCTAATCTGTTTTACATGTTTCATTATAATTCAGATCTTTAACTCAGTGCATTCCTTGCTTGTCAAACATTTACCCAAATTTGAGAGGGAAGAAGTTGTCTGCTCTGCATTGTGAGCAGCTGCACTGCTCTATTTCTACTGTGTCTTCACCAGCTTGTAACAGCTTCTTATGAGGAAGACTGAAATCAGGATAAAACTTTTATTAACACCAATGAGGTATAGTAATGAGTTCATATGCTTCTTAAAAGTAATATGCATGGCATTTAGGCCAGCACCTCTCACAGCCAGTGCATTTTGCGTGCCCTGCCCTTCCTGAAGGATCTAACATTATATCACACCCCTTTCATGGAAATCTGTGGGATAAGAAGGTTGTTGTATTGCTAATGAGCGGTAAAGCTCAACAATAACTTGGGCCGGACGTAAACACCCACAAGGCGCCCGGCCCTGCGTGTAACCACTCTTGGCTGCGCGGGAAAACCGCTGAGTTGCGCGGCTATAAAAGGCTCTGAGCACCCGCAATGAAGTCCTTTGTTCTGCACCAGGGAAGGACTCCACACCTCTGTCGCCATGCCCGCAAGGCAGCTTGGTGCCCTCCTGCAGCAGAAACCATTATCAAGTTCATCTAAAAGGTAAATTATTTGTCGCTATACATGAAGCAGAGTTCTGATTTCTCCACGCTGGATGACTTTATTCTGCCTTTGCCGGTGTGACAGAAAGTCCTCAAAGCAAATGGCAGATTTAATTTCTCCTTTGGTTACTTGGCTTTCCAGGCCACTTCCATTTCTGTGGGATTTAGCAGTGGGTGTTTGAGAAACAAACCTGATTGCGCAGATTTTGTAGATAAAATGCGATGGTCTAGAATATCTCTGTCAATCTGAACAGTCTTATTTATGTCTAATTCTTAAGAAAGATCCTTAAACTTGAAGAACCTCACCAAAAAATACTGCTCCCACCTGCTCCTGCAGGCTCCGTGCTGGGCGCTGCAGAATGGCAGCTTCCTATGGCGGGGCTCTGGGCCTGCAGGGCAGCTGCGGGGCACCAAGGGCAGCCTCAGCCCAAGCATCGAGCACTTACCTGAGGATGGGACAGGAATGGGCTCTGTTATCAGACCATCTGTTATCAGACCATCTCTGTTATCAGGGCTGTCCGCAACATGAGGCTGCAGCAGCCCAACCATCAGCGTGAGGATGCCCTCAGGGCCATGACAGCCTGGTTTCACAGGATTTAGTAAGGATTATTCTTGAACAATGTCATATGATAAATATCCTTAATATCAATTATTCGTTAAGAACCACTCACAGTATTCAAGGACCATTCTTCTTGCCTGCTAATCATTCATTATGCACAGAGTTCCCATGCATGTTTGCTTGATGAAAGTTTCTATCGAAAAGCAACAAGCTTGGGAACTTTTTCTCAGCAGAGGTCTGTCTATGGACATTAGTGCATGGCTATTCCTAAACAAATCTATGAAATGCCTCATCTGCTAAGTACTTCAGTGAGTCAAGGCATAAATCGTCACAGTAAATAAATCCATTCAGATAAATCCAAATCTGCCTGCTCAGACAGTTTTTACACAAAGCCTGTATTTGTCCAGTGTCTTGCAGTCTCTCATTTCACTTGGCATGCATGCACCATTTGTAGAGCAGGTAATCTAATTACTTCTTCGAGAGCCTCAAAGTTTGTCCAGTGAGTTTCAAACAAAGCTTAGTTTTATGATTGTATCGTATCTCAGCATTAATAAGATTACTGTGAGTTCAAACATTAAAGGAAAAAAAAGTATAATTAATTTTTCAAAATTATTTAATTAGATGCCTGAGGAAAACATTTGGATTATTAATCTCATTCAATATGTCAAACTGATGCATCCTCATAAATAAAAGTCCAAGTGAAACATTCCAGTCTGCAGGGCCACCAGTGATATCTGAAGATGACAGGTCCATGCAGTGCCAGCTGAATTGCTGCTGGCTTGATACAGAGCTATTTAATATTAATCCACAGCTCAGTGAATTGGCATTGAACTAGTTTAAGTTACAAGGAAGTACATTAGAAACCAAACCACGTATAACATTTACCATTCTGTGCTGACAGGATAGTCTTATTTTTTTTTCAAAGACCTTGACTAAGCAAATCACTCTTTTGCCTGCTTCTCTGGCAAAACATTTATATTCAATTAAGAATCCCATACAGATGAAGCATGTCTCTGAAATGCAGTTTGACCAGTCATCACCTGCTTCTCATGAGATTTAAATGGACTTTGGATCAAGTCCCAGACTGCAATGGTATAGTTCCATACAACCCTCTCTTAACTGATCCTGAAATTTTATTTTATTTTAGAAGCACTACATTATTCAACAGAATGAAGGGAGGGCATACAACACTTCACAAGGTTAAGTGTTAGTGTGTTAATTACGTCCTGGTGCTGTGATGTAGCGTTAAAAATATTGTCTTCTATTCATTATGTTTTCTACTTCTTTGTGATCGTGATATGATGCTAACAACAGTACTAAAGAAATGTGTGAAGGGCACTCTGGGCAGAAAAATTCAGTGCATATTTCACTCAAGCTGGAATTTTTAAGCAGACAGTCAGCTCATAGCTGTAATACATACTTGTGTATGCTAGTGCACAGTTTACATAAGCAAATAGCCACTTGCATAGTTGACATGACTCAAGGTCAAAGATGTTTGAAGATATCACCTCAGGGGAGCCCAAAATGGAAAAAGAATCATAGAGTTTCAGAGTGACATCTAGAACTTTTTGCTAGCAATAAATGCGCTATCATGTTCCTACCACAATTCAACAAATGCAAGAGTTATTTCCTCTGTTGCTCCTCGTAAGGGATATATTGCTAACACAATACTGAATACACATGAAACAAACCAAGCCATTTCACACACAGCAGTCATTTAACTGTCTGTTTTTAAACTTGGTAAGAAATGCAACCCACACGCATACACTGCTGAACTAAATTGATTTTATTTGTCTGCTCATCTCACTGCTTTTATGTTTGAGGTTTTTGACAGCAGAAATGAAGTGTGCCATTTAGTTTCTGTGGCAGCGTAGCACTGACCTATATATATAAGAAGCTCATTTCCTCCAAGTTTTGTTTAATGGCCCGTTTGAAAATGTTTGGTGTATTGTTGGTAAGGGCTTATGTGTATGTAAAAGTAAAATAAGTTTTGTTACTTTTATATTATTAACTATATTTTATGAGAACTGCTATGAAAATAATGCTTCCTGTTTTATGATGTTGATCCACTACTTCAGAGGTGGATGCTGGTGGTACAGCGTTAGAGGTTGAACCTTCCCACTAATATTGCATTACACTTTGTGGCCATGTGACAGATGGCAACACAGGGGCAATGGTCATGGAAATGCATCTGAAGCAGAGATATGGTACTGAATTCCTCCATGCAGAAAACGTTGCACACAGTGACATTCATTGATACTTGCTGAACATTTATGGAGACTAAAGAGTGGATGTGAGCACAGTGAGGTGGTGGGTGGTGTGTTTCAGCAGTGATAAGAGCTGCCTTAGGTCACCTCTGCTCATGCAGATTGTTACGAGCACACCATGCCAGCTCTTGTTCATCACTGGTGAAAATGCATAGCTAGCAGTGGTGACTGTGCTGAAAAAAACTGCTTGGTAGCTGGGAATTTGCAATATTAAATATAGTGTTATTGTGATATTTGTATCAGTTGTAGTTTCCATTGAAATAATTAGGAGGGATTACTTTCAGAGCAACCTTCATGGATGCATCCCCTAGAGAATTCCTCTTCATTCAGTGCAGCCCAGACAAGTCAAAAAGTTGGACACCCATACCTTAATCTAAATTACAGACTGGGATGAGAATCATCTTCTGAGCAACTGCTTTCAAAGAGCCAACTAGAGACAGGTAGAATTGCCTTTTCTCGCTCTCTACAAGGGAATTTTATCATTTCATTTTTCAAGGCTAAAGGCTAATAAATAAAATAAGATGGAGATCACTATCTTAGAAGTTACCAGGGCTCCAGTTCCCACTACTGCTCATTTTTCATTCTAAAGACAGCTGACTAGGTGGTTGATTGTCACCATGTCCCAAGGTCCTTTTGAGAGGTTATTCATCAATAAGGAGCACTGGTTCATGATTCTGCCTTTCCATTTCAGTCTACTGGATCAGCTTCGCTAGGAAGACAGAAAAGTTGCCTGAATATGTAGTCTGGGTTAACTTTTAAGCAAGAGACTGACAATGTTTATGTATATATGTATGATTGAGTTGACTAAATAATGAAAACAAGTATTATACAAAATATGTCCATAACGTGCATGGTTGCTGCTCCTTTTGTAGTTGACCAGGGACATGAATGACCAGAATATTACGACTAGTACTGTTCCTTTTTTGCTGTCCTCATGAAAACAGATGGACCCATCTTTTTTCTCATGAAATACAGATCTTCAAAGAAATTCTACGTTTATCAGTGGACTGCTCCATTATGTACTTCTACTAGGTTCTTCTACACTGAGGACCAACATGTTCTTAAGCAATGACATATTCAGTTGGATAGAACAGCCAGTGAGAGTAGATACTGACTTGACACGTTCTCTTCTAGAAACCTTTGACTATGGAGGGTTCAAAGCATAGGAAGAGGTCGGGGGTACCTATCCAAAAGGAGTGAGATGACCAAGAGGTGCTGCCTAATGATCTGAGGTTTGCTGTAGACCAGAGGAGTGATAAAATATTTTTTCTCCAATTTGTCCAAAATAGTCCTATCCTGGAAGTATGGGACCAGAATGTGCTGTGGCAACAGCTGTAAGATGAAGGCCATGGGAGTTCCTTTGATTGTCTGTCATAAGGATTTTCTTTCCAAAGATCTTTTATCTGTTACTGACTCTCAAGTTATCTAGGCAGTGGTCAGCTTTTTAAATCGTTGTTTCACCATGTTATTTTCAGAGTTTGTTTGTCTGCTTGTTAACTGTAAAAAATTTTATGCTTCTTAATATCCTGAAAATAACAATTGAGTTTGGTCACTACCAGGCAAGTCATATCTGCTGGTAAGGAGCTGTGGTTTCTCAGCAGCTCTTTTTTATCAAGCCCTTTGTCAAGAAACCCAGCACTGTGACCCTGGAGAAACCTAAATATTTAACACACGCCAATTAACAGATGTCATCTTTCCAGATACAAAGGTACACTGGTGACAGGAAGAAACTTTAGAGAAGGGGGCAGCTAAGATGTACACCACGCTGCAAAAAAAATCAGATGGAATGTTAAACTTGAAACATAACAAAAATGATTTTGTTTCAGTGGACTCCAACCTGTGTGCATGGTGTGCTGAACCAATCCAACCAACCCCCAGCCCCTCTGTTTCTCAGGGGACAATGAACAACCAACTCGTACCCTCTACTTCACACTTAGCAAGGAGGTTGTAGCACGTAAGCTACAATGATGGCATAAAGTCTGTTTCCCTTTCAGGTCATGCAAATATCTCAGCACCGAAGTAGAGTAACAGTATGACAAAATTAATTACAATGAACAGCTACAGAAGCACCAGCCTTCAACTCCTAATGCAGAAAGCTGTTCTGGTTATATGGATGTGTGTATATATACCTACATATATAAACATACGTGTGTCAACAATATACACACTGCAGTTCACAGCAGAAAACGCAACCTACAACAGATGATTTCTGAGTTTCCTTCTGTTTAGTAAAATATTTATTCAAATAAGTAGTAAGGGCTTTTTTTTTCGTGGTTTATTCAAATTAAAAGCAAGTTACAGGATAATCTCAATTAAGAGAAATACTCATAAAATAATGAAGCATATTTAATAGCTGGAAAAGAATTGTGACTAATAATTAATTGTCTTTAAGTGGCGGACTACATTAGGAGATTTTGCATTGGACTTTTACAAAGAAAACAAGAAGAATAAGCAAAGAAATTATAGGAAAGGTAAATGGAATACAGCTCACAAATCAAGAATATTTTCTGCAGTAATCAGTGATAAATGTTTCTTCAGAAATATCTGTCTCTGAAAGATGGAAAAACATCTAATGAAATATATGCTGCTGTGCTAGTGAAAATTAACCAGTGAAATAATTCATCCAGAAGAGAACATGCTGTATACAAAGACAAATCAGCATACAGATACATCAACACTACAATACTGGAATTAATATGAATATACAAGGAAAGAAAGAGAAATTCTAAGTGACATCCATGCTGAAAAAAAAGTGTCAGGAATATCAGGAATTTCTAGAGAGTCCTGCTTGTCATCTTTTTGTCTCAATTTGCCCTAATTTGAGTGTTTGGTTTTTTTTTGTTTTGTTCTGTTTTGTTTTGGAAAGATCATAGAATCCTGGCATCATGGAAGAGAGCCCCTGCCAGCTGTAAGAAACCTCAAGAAGTCAACTGACTTAAAACATTCATTCTCAAATATCAGCTAAATCAACCATTACTTCAGCACTTCTGTGACATGAAGACTGAAGGACATCTGATAAATCTTGCTAAAACACTGTTTTAAGCATATCACCTCATCTGTACTAAAGATTTTCCATTAACAGAGGCTCACAAAGTAAATTGACAACATGTTTAGCAGCTAGAATCTTTTTATTTGCAAACAGTCAGGAACTTTCAGGCTACTAGTCTCCTGATTAACTGTTTTCTGCTGTAATGGAAGTAGAAGTTTACACTCAAAAATGACTGTTTACCATTAAATTCCATGTAGGGACTCCACTTTACAGATCATTTATTCTACATTCTGAGTTTTTATAGAAATACCATGTGGCAAATGCAGTTGAGGAGATGAAAAACACTTGTTAAATCATGCTATATTTCTATCCCATAATATTTCCTAGGACATAGTTATACTTACTTTTTAACATCTTATGAGGAGAGGGGAAAAAAGAGAACAAGTGATATATTCTTACACGTCTCTCCACTTAATTACTTTCACTGACATTTACATGGCAACACTTTTCACATATTTCAGTTTCCTAAATAGAGGACCGTTTGATAAAATTGCTTAAATAATCATTAGATCATTATTACCATTCAAAGAAAAAGCAGTTAAAATGTCACTGCACTGCATCTCCCATAAATAAAGCACTCAGAAATGGAGAACAGTTTTATGAGGGCCAGGTGGCATTTTGCGTTAGTCTGCTTTTCTTACAAAGACGTAGAAAAGGTCTGCAGCCCTGATGCAGCCCGAGAGCCTCATCTTTTATAGCAATATGTTCTGTTTCACTGCCATGGCTTGACTACTCCCTCACCTAAACTAAACTAGTGTCAGTGCCTTTTAATGACTCTTCTCTATTTGATATACTTTATGGTTTGCTCTTGGAGGTAGCAAACATAGCATATATCTCCCAGAGCAGTTGAAGTAATGCAGCACTTCCCAGACTGCCTTCCAGAGCACGTGATGAAGAGTATACAGCTCTGTAGCCATTATCTGGGAAATGCTTTGTCTTTTTCTTGCTTTTCTGAGTTTTGAGGATTTCCATTCGGAGTCAGAGCTCACCAACTCACCCAGCACGATCTTCTCTTCACCAAAAATGCTCCACGCGTTTGCTCTCTGTCTTTATGTAAAAGTTACATTTACATCTCACGTCGATTACCAAGTTAGTAGATTGAAAAGTTACACCTCTCGCTAACATTTACTATCATTTCAAGTAATGTCAAACTCTAATTTCTGTATTGTGCTCTTTGTCTATTTGTCTGCCGTGTACTTATTTGCAAAGATGGTACAGGAAATAATACTCATTTGAGGAGAAGATTGCTTCCAATATTCTGCATGGCTGGTGGTAGAAAGCAAAGGGAAAATCATGTTTTTGCATTTTGCACATCAGAGAGCACAAAGACACTTGTACATTACCAATGAGGGCAGAGGGAATTTCCATGCTCTGTCTGCAGTCACTCCAGCCATGCTGCCAGCTGCTCCTTGACACAAGGTCTGTGCTGGGGTTACTTTTCTTCTGGGTCAAATTTGCTCTCAGTAGCTGTGTCAAATTCAGCTGTGAGCTTTTCCTTGCACCCCTCAGTGCAAAAGCCCCAGCCCGGTCTGATATGCAGCCCACTCAAAAGCGTCCTTCAGAGTGCCCTAAGTCTCAGGGCATTGGGTCTGAGCCTGAATGCATTTTTGCATGGTATTAGTGAGAATCATACATGAAGCTGGAATTTAAACGAGCTTTTAAACCTTACTTAGAATCAATGGTGTAAATATACAGGAGGAAGAGAAGCACAGAGTGAGTAAATCTGAACAGAATGTCAAAAAGATTCATTCTATTTGGAACGAAACAGTGGTAAAGAAATCTTTTCCAGAGGTGGACTTATCTTCATTTCCCTGAAAATACTTGCTTTTTTCTTTTTGCCCTTCATCTACTGGGGTGATAATTACTTGGGATGGGCTTTCAGTAATTGAGAACTGTTTTTTTTTTGATAGTGCTCCTTCCCCTTGAATGTCACCACATCGATCTTAACAGCACACTTCGATGTCACTCAGGACAACTGGCTCAGTGAGAGATGGCGGTTCTGCTTAGCAGCAAATCTTCCATTTCCTTTGTTATCCAGACAGTTTCTTTCCACTGTGGCCAAGGACTGTGTGTTCAGTCATGAACACACAGTGCAGGCCTGCAGGAAGGGGAAGATGCATAATTTATGCTGCAGGCCAGCACAGTGTCTCACACACTTTAAAACAAGCACTTCCTATTTCATAACTGTAGCCAATTCTACAGCTGGAGAATTCTTCTGTCCCACTGCACATAAACCTCCTTTGCATATTTCAAAGTCTCAGTTTTACAACAGAATCTCTTTACATGAAGGGAAATGAAAATTTCCTTCTTGCTATCAATAACCTCAAGCTAAATGTCCTTCTTGGCAGGCAGAATAAGTGTTAGCCTAGAAAAGGAAGGACGTATCTCTTGCTCCAGATACATATTCTAATAATCAGAGAGAATCTGCCCTGATCTTGAACAGCAATTATTGTTTGGGAGGACACTGTGTTTAATTTTCCTTGCTGCTTTGCTCTACCAGTGCCATGTCAGCCCCAGCTGCCCAGAGATGTGAACCTGATCCCCCAGCAGACTATTGGAAAACAGTCAGATATTAAATGGAGAGATGTTGCATTTCTGTCTGTCTTTGCAAAACTGCAGTACCTGAAAGACACTTAGGGCAGAAAATAAATCAGGATTAAAGAGTCGCCAATGAGGCTGGTCCTTTTTCCTCAGCAGGAGCCAAATAACAGTGCTGATCCAAACTGATGCCATGGAAGGTTCATCCAGACTGGAACAGTAAGAAGACAAAGAAAAAACAGGATAACTATTTTATTAATCATTTCTGATAGAAATATATTAAGCAGTACTGGCAGTGGATCCATTTGTGAAAGATTTCCCTTCTCCTTGTGAGAATTGTGATAGCAATAAATAACGGCATTTTGAAATAATTTCATTTTCAATGCAAGTCATTCTGCTTTTCATTCCCTGTATACACTTTAATTTATGTAATGGATTTGTTGCTGTAGCACGGATATTTTGTTTCGGGCATTTCACTTCATGCTCTAAACAAATGAGAAACAGTTTAGAGGAGAAAAATAAAATAACAATATTCTTAAAATTCCTCAAAGCCTTGGAAAGAATTGGAAAAATTATCTGTACGTATTGTGGAACAGAGCAGTGTCACAGAAATGTGATGATAGTCTTCATATATAAGCAAGGATTGTTGCAGAGCAAAATAATTCACAGTTTTCCGTTTCCACCAGTGTAAAACCAGATGGAATCAACTTCATCTGTAGGCAGAGGAGATTGGGTTAGGAAGGCATATGTGCTGTAGGAACTGTTAAATCCTGGAGTAGATCACCAAGGGAGATGAAAGAATTCCCAACAAGTGTACATACATTCAGATATATGCTTTGGATTATGCATTACGTGTGCATGTTTTAGATACACATCTGCTAAAGATATGCTGATCTCACAGAAGCAGAATGGGGTAATGGAATATCTCGCCATTCCCGTTGCTTCTTTCCATAATTTATTTGAATTTGTAGCGGGGAATCTCAGAACAGAATCCTCAGCATGAAACATGCTGCACAAATCATAAGAAAACCTCCAGGGAAGATCACTAATTTTCACACTCTACCAGTATCAATATCTAAATAGATGTTGAAAAATCAGCTTGCTGTTCTTTCAAGTAAGTTTACATAAAGGCATGATAAGTTTGTCTATTCTGCACCTCCCTGTAAATAATATTTAATATTTAATAATATTTAACCAAAACATCCTCTGGGCTCCTGTGAATTTAGTGCCAATGGAAGAATTGAGAAGGACAGCTTGCTTTTCCTAAGCTGATGAAACTAACCTGACTCACCTCTTGGTTTCCCAGCTGAATACGACAGTTTGGACAGCAGTGGTCATGTTGCAGAGTAGAAATGCACACTCTGGTGATGCTTTCCCTCTAAATTTTCCAAAGTCATCTCAGAATGTTCAAATTCATCAAAATATATGCAAATTTTTCCACTAGTTTCAGCAGAACCACGCTTTCCCTCACTTGTTGTGTTGGTTCCCTTTCAGAACGGAGGAGGTTTAGCTATGAACTGTCTTTTCCTGCAATTTCAGCTGTGGAACACAACCTTGCTTTAAACTAATCAGGTCACCTGAAACTCCAGAGTCTGCAAAATCTTATCTGACCAGACATGGCAGTTGATAAATACTTTCATTGCTTCAGAAAAAGAATACTGGGCTTTTATGCCATACCATCACATTGTTCTGAACACCGACAAGCTGCCAAGGCAGTGGCAGTACTTGAAAAGATTAACCCTTTTTCTGAGACTCCCTATGATGCCATGAGGTGCTAAGAAGGCAGACTTCACACTTCCAGAATTCTCAGGAGTGTTTTACCAACTCATTTTCACGTTTCAGTTTTCCACGATCTGTACCCATCCTAGCCATAACTTCTTCTACACTGTTTGAGCTCTTGACTTCTGCCTTAACAGGCATGCCTACATACAGTGATAAAAAGCTTAATCACTCTAACCTTCCTTTCCCATTACTTACCATCATGTGTTAAGATCTTCACCACAGTTAGGCCATAAAGAGACATGTTCAAGAGTCTGGCATGGGGTGAATCTCCACTTCAGTTGCTACAGACAATTTAACAAGAGTTATATAGATGGTTCTCCATGTGCTATTTGTGAATTACTGTTTTAACAATCAGAGGTACGGACATTGTTTATGAGGTGTGAGGTGCTATTTTTACAATACAATAAATCTTAAAAGGTCAGCTTGGCAAAAGGGTGCCTGGATGATGGAAATCATAAAAACTAATATATGAAATGAAGTAGAGCAAATTTAGGTGAAAGTGTAAACAGCACTTTGACAGATAAAAGCAACTATCTAGGACTGTAGCAGATATTCCAGTGGTAGAACAAAGCAGCAGGAACAGAGCCAAGTTAATAGGAATACATTGCTGCTGCTGCTGGTTAGAGCAACAAATTTAAGAAACAGTAACGAAAGTGTTGAAAATAGCCATATTTTGAAAAGAGCCAGATACAGTGGAATACTCCAGAAACTATTTTTAATTTAAAAAAACGATTCCTGCACTTTTGAATTGTAATTAACAACAACAACAACAAAAATTCTAAATAAGTATCTTAGTATCCTACAGGACATATTTGAAGCATGAGGTCACCTGGTTCTTAATCAAAAGCTGAGATGACCTGAAAAAATACAAACCCACACAACAAAGTGTAAGCTGGCTTTTCCATCCCTTGGCTATAACAAGAAAAAAATATAATCAGAAAGAGCAAAAAATACTGAAATTGAATACCTCAGGGTTTCACATATCTCTGCTTGACCTTGCTGCATTTTCCTCTGGGATGTCCTGTCACCAGAAACTGGGCTTGGTGCTGTTCCATCTCTTAGGAGCTGCTGAGCAGGCGCTTGCTGTTTGCTTACCTTACTGCAGAATGAAGCTAGTTTGCTTCAGCTACCTGACTTGTCTCAGCACATTTGGGACAGTCCACAAGTATGTGAACAGTCACTTAAAGAAGCTGGAACTTTACTGCTTGCAGCTGAGGGTGTAATTTGAACAGTTTCTCTGATGCAAGGAGGCCTACAGGCTCAGTATTTGTGACTACTCACGCTTGTTTAAAAAGATGCAAATGCTTAGCTTATTTTCATCTGTGAGCTGCTTTGTTTTCCAATGGTATTTCTATCCCATGAGTACTGCCCATACCCCCCCATATTCAGGCACAGAATGAAGCACAGGCCAGGCTGCTGTGGAAACACAGCTTGGGACTGGAGGTACTTGGGAATGGAGATTTCAGCAATGCCTCCTCAGCATGCTGGATGGATACAACCAGTGACCAACGTACAAAAGCTTCACAAAAGTGGAAGGTCACTTGGAGAGCAGTTCTGGAACAGTGGAGAAAAAGCAATGATTCAGCCATGCCTTCCAGCACAAACTTGTTTTCAACACTGAGCTTACATCCACCCTCATCCCACAAGGTTTAATAGACGACTGTGGAACCTTAACATGGATTAATGCCAAAGAGAGACAGCTTGTCTCTGAGGGCTCAGGAGGAGTTGGAAAAAATTGTGTTCTGCCTTCTTTCTACCTAATCTGGCTTCTGTGCAGTTTGGTGATGCACTGTACTCCTCTGAAGGGATTGATGTACTGCACAGTGCAATCCTAGCCTGGTGCTAATTGTGACAGCTTAGTACTAATGTGAAGACGCTCAGGTAACGATGATCAAACACACACACACAAAAACAAAACAAAAGAACACTGAAATTGTATTTATGTGAAATGGCATTTATTTCCAAGTTGGCATTTTCAGAGTAGACATCTTTTTGTATATATATGTGTGTGTTCATGTATGTATGTATCGTGTGCAAACCATGCACAGAACTGATAGCCAAAACAAATGGGGTTTAATTTTATTCTCTTGACTGTGCAGTGATTTCATCCTCAACAGGCTGTGTTGAGCCCATGCAGGCTTTTTCTCTTCTAATACCAGCAGTCTACAAAGGCAGCTGACAGGACGATGAGCTTTTCTTGTGTATTGTAGTTAGTTCTGTCCTACTACAGGAGGAAGCAGCATCCTGTGCCTTTTATCTGGTCCCTACAAGTCTGAAGGCTGGAGGAAGAAAATGGGCAGATAGCCATGAGAAGCAGGAGCAACAAACTGTTCTTGTAATAATAAGTGTTGAAAGACATTTAAAAGATGCTTCATTCTGGGTTGTACTGCATGGTGGTGAGGATTGAGCTGAAAAGGGGTAGGCAGGTCTGTGCTTTATTTTGTGCAGAGGGCAGAATTTCAGCTCTCAGCAGTGCATCATGCATCAGCTCAGTGAGATAAGTAGGTGCAGCACAGCTGTGGCTGGGAGGGATGGTGATGACATGAGCAAATAATTTCATTTACGATTTCAGGTTGTCAGGAAGCACTGTCCCAAGAGAGATGAGCAAATGGCACTTTTGCTGGCAGTGAATCATAAACATGCCAGCAGAAGTTACAAAGCACTCTCTCCATTTAACCCCACTTTCCAAAAGGTAAAAAGCATTTCTGAGTTTTAATGGATCTGAATTCAGAGCCACACTCAAGTACTCCAAATGACTGGGACTTAGATGTGAGAAGTGAGGCAGCTGAGGTTAGCAACCACTCTCTAAAAGTGGCTTCATTTCCCTCGCTCGGCTTCAGAAACGTTCCCCCATCAGCAGCCCTGGGCGCAGGCCCTGCTGTGGGACACCATCCTCTGTCCCTCAGGCAGAAGTTTTAGAGAAATAAATCACAATCTCGTTGATGCTGATGGAGATCTTTGGGATTGACATCACGTTTTGCCTTTGGATTGCAGAACTTTGCCAGGATAACATGCCATCGCCCTGTTTGTTGTATTTGCAGTAAAGCAGAAAAGTACCTCCCTTTCCTCCATGTCTCAGAAATCCTGTGCACAAACTGGTCTGAATTTGGGGTTACACATATTAGCTAGGAGATTTGTGGAATAGAGTATACATTAGTCTCTGTGCAGCAGCTATACATTAGTCACAACCTTTGGTTTCTCTCCATGTTGAAGCTCATTGAGGTAGTTATTTTCTTCATTTAGCAATCTGCCCATGTCTGTTAAGCAGCATTGTGGCGATTTAAGGCCACGTCTTGAATATTCTTTGTGTTATCTTGTCCTTTGATTTCCTGAAGACACTGAAAAATGTAATAATTGTAATTTGCTATTCAAGTATTTATACTTATTAGAGTTTCATTTTCATACTGAATAGGGCTTCGCAGATGCAACCTGGCCTCTGTACTGAGGACTCTGACTTTACCCAGCTGAAGGTGTGTGAGCTTTCCGTAGTCGTTAGGGAGGGATGAGGGAAGAGTTCATCCTGTCTTAGAAGAGGCACTAAAGATTTCTCCTCACTTACTCACTCCATTTAGTAGGGTTTGTCTGCTCTAAGATCGTTTTTGTAGTGTTTTGTTCCACCTGGGAGAGCAGCTGCTCCAAGTGGCATGGTTCCACTCATAAGTGAGAGAGACAAAGGAAATTGTGATATGTGACTCTAATATTACAGAAAAAAATAGGCTGCTTGCTGACAGATGAAGTTAGAAGCCAGCTGTCCAGTCCTGTGTGTCGTTCATATAGCTGTGTTTTTAAAAAGGAGAGATTTATAGAACTGATAAGCAAGGCTTTATAGCAAGGCTTTAAATTTTATTGTGTAGTTATGAATTTACTTCAATCTTCTGAAGAAAAAAAAAAGAAAAAGAAAAAAGAAAAGAAAAAGCTGTGAGCTGATTTTAGCTTTGCTGAAAAAGAGAGAAAGAACATCTTTTTCCTGTGTGCACAGAGATGGGCTGCAGCCTCAGCACACTGCTGACCCTCAGGGCTAGGGGCCTTGGACTGCTGTCCCCAAACGAGCCCCTTTCTGCCAAATCCAACAGCCATCAAGCACTTCGAGAGGATCATAAGCTAAGAAGGGCTATTTCAGTCAATGCAAGTGTAACTGCTACTGCTTTTCCCCCTCCAGACCCATCTGGAAATCTGCACGTAGCTGTAAATAATGTCATTGTTGCTGGAAAGAGCCAGTGCTGGAGGCAGCCACCAGCACTCAGTTTGCAGTAGCCTGGCAGCAGCCCAGCAGCCTCAGCTGGGACTCACACCTCGCACGGACTGGGAGCCAGGCAGCCTTCCAGCTCGCACCCTGTTTGCCTGAACACATTTATTTTTAGAAAGAAAAAAAGCCATAAAGAAGCTGGCTCATTATTTAAAGATTAGGATAAAAATAAAAAATAGAATAGCTGGAGCATTTCAACCATTTTCCAAACAGCTAAAATTCTCCTCTCAAGTCCTGACCCTTTCCTATCCTATCCTGGATGGCAGGCAAATGTTAGTTCTATTTGGTTAGCTAGAGGAGCAGTGCATTATAAAGTGAGTTTGAGTGGGGGCCCAAGGTCAGGTCCTGTGACACCCCAGGCAAAGCAGACATGTCCTGAGGCCTAAGAGGTCAGCAGAGATGACGTGATATCATACCTGAGATGGGAGGCAGGTGAGACTCAGACCCCAAATCTTTTGTCTCTTGGCAGTTAATAGGACTGGCTCTGCCTCTGGATCCTAATTTGTGGTTGAGTTTATCACAATTACAGCTAAAACACAGGGGCGTGAAACAGCTCATGCTCTAGACAGCGAGAAAGCTCTCAATTTCCATCCCAGCCTGCTTGCCTTCTCCACCAGTTCATTACATGAGAGTTGTGCCCCGTCTCTGGCCCTTTTCTTGTCACCGCTTATTCCTTGCAAACGTCACTTTGATGAACAGCACAATTCTTACTGTCGTTACTTTTCTAACTGCTGCCAACAATCTACTGAATGCAGCAGTCAGGCTGTTACAGCACTCTCATTCATGGTACTGTTGCCCTTCTCTGTAGATTGTTGCAGCACCCTCAGCATAAATCTCTATAGCGAACACTTTTGGACTGAGTGCTAATAATAAAATGCTGGATACCTCAAGCTTTTGCAAACGCTGTCTTTGCCAGGGACTTTTTTTTATTGGTTTATTTTGAAATGGCTCTCTTTAGAAAACAACTGTGTTTTACAGCCTAATTTCCGGCAGATGTGACAATCTACACCCCTCTCCTTCCTAGAATAAAGCTGTGGTAGTATGCTGTGTCTTGCTGCAATGCTAATGTCTCCACGGCTGACACGTACTACATGTTAGCAGTGCAAAGAAGACTGCGTGGGACTGTGTTTGGGGATGGGAAAGTGGCAGAAAACTGCAGATGTAAAAAAATATATGTATTTTGCATCAGCACTCTAATATTTAGAACATGCCAGTGATTCATGGTGAGACATGCATCTGGTATCTGTGCCGCTGTGTATTGAAAAATACTGATTGCTCTGTGAATTTGGCAGCAAGATAAAAAAACAAGGTTTTGATCTTGGTGCAAAAATAACAAAGCTGTACACGTGTCTCTGGCATGTCAGAAAACAGCTCAGAGTGGGTTTGCTCTCCTTACCCCCTTCTATTTTCATGAAGGTGAATAGCCTGCCTGCCTGCTTGCCTGCCTGCATGCAGAGAGGGCAGACAAGGTTGGTGTGATGGGGTAAAGGAGCTGTTAAATGCCCACAACATGTTGCTGATTCCCTCAAGCCCTGCACGCTGCCTATTGAGCTGAATCCTGCCCAGAGCTCAGCCCCTTTCAGAGCTCCTGTCTTTACCCAATCTGTCAGTGCCTCGCTGCTTTGTCTCTTCTTGAGTGTTCATGAAGAACTACAAGAGGCGAGACTGGTAGAATTTGATATTTGATTTCCACTTATTTGTGAGCATTTTGTATTTGTTTTCCACAGGTGTGCCAGTAATTACACCACTGGTGTACATCACTGCAGCAGCACAGCAGTGTTGCTCTGACACCTGCAGTTCATTATTTTCACAGGCTCACAACTGGGTGGTCATCATGGAAAATTGGATTCCATCAGCAGGGATGGCTGTACTGTTCCTTATGAAGTGTTTCTAAGGCAGCTGTTTCTGTGCTACTTGAGCATTAAATACAGTATGTGAGATTCCAGTAGCTCCTTGCAGGGCTGCTGGGCAGTCACCAGAGTTAAGGGTTGTAAACACGTAAGGTCTTTAATTCAAATGATGCTGAAAAGCTTATAATGCAAATGGAAAACAAATGCTAGTAAATCCATGATGGTTTTTTTTCACGATCCCTCTCTGCAGCCTGTTCAGTCTCCCTGCTTTTGACCCATAAGTCAAAACATATTTCAGTACATTCCAAAATTCTGTGTGAGCAGCTCCCTGCATTTGGATGTATCTGCCTATTCTTTATGCAACCAGTATAAAATGGATCCCCTTTCTTGCCTTCTCTCTTTTCTGTTGATGATTTTATTCTACATTAGAAACATTATTTTAAACAGTATGTTATGTGTTGTTATTGCTACTATTGCAAGTATGTGCTATAGTGAAAATAGCCTGAGTGACAATCACAGCAAGTTAAAATGTATTATAAAGGCATTAAAGTGGTTGTTAACTGAGCCACTATGAATGTTTGAGTTTTAAGAATTTATTGATTTAAATTATGTATGTTAATGTACCCATCAAACTTAGAAATGTGGATTGTAGCAAACTGCTCATAATATATGAATGATAAGCATAAATAATAACTGTGTCTGTAAATTACATTACTTAATTATGCTGCAAAGATGCACTTTAATTTGGAAAATTACTTGAAATTGATTTCAGCAGTTAATAATTATTTTAGGATAGCAGAGCTTTATGAGCCATAGTCTCAAGTCAAGCATCAAACTTTCTGACAGGTTTTTCCCACTAACCTGGTTCACTGGGTATTGCTATGACCTGAATACAGTGGATGTGACAGACAAAATAATGAGTGGAGATATTTGTAAACCAAAATACAGAAGTGCTTTAAATCAAAGACGTGACTGTTTTGATGGTGGAAACAACCGTGAGTATGGGTGAGAGCTGAGTTAATGAAGGGGGCCTTCTTGGTCCCAAGGACTCCTGAACGCTTGCTGTGGTTTGTAGATCCTTTGGGGATTGTGGTTTTGCTCCAGCTTACCTGTCTGGTGCAATGATGTTCATTGCATTTGTGAGCTTCTCCTTCAGAAGAAGTAAAGCATCAGTGGCTCACAGAAGGAGCTTCTCCTTCACTGTGAACACATGCTAAGAAAAGCCAAAACATTGCAATGATTCAGTTCAGCTGGGTGAGTATATAGAAAGGTGTTATATAGGTAGAGTGTGGGTATAGGGATTTTAGATCTCTAAATCACCTACATTAAGATATCAGATATCTAAGTTGTGAATATGGGAAAGTATGTGTGTGTGTGTACAGAAAATATATATGATTTGATTCCATTTATATTCAAAACTTCCACTGGTTTGTATTTTCCATATTCCCTTCTCACTTCAAATTTTCAGCAGTATATTGGAAATTGAGCCTTGGAAACAAGAAAACTGCATCTTGCCTTTGGTTCTTAGGAACTTGATGATGTCACTGTTCTCCTGACCTTCAACTTCACAGATCAATGACAATCACTACAATAAATTCTGTGTTATCCCAAAATTTCTTACAAACTTGTTAACTGTCAGTTTAATCCAATAGATGTTAATGTGTTACCTTGACTCATTCTGATTTTCTAGTTTCCATCTGAAAAGTGTCACAAGTAATAATATTTTGGAACAAGTAAATATAATTTAGAATAAAAAGATGCTTACTGAGCCAGGATTAAGAAAAACTGTATTACTGTCTTCTGTAAACTCGAGGATAATATGTTCTCTTCCAAAGAATCACAGCTTTTCCACTGCATTCTGCAGAGGATTCATTCCCATCACATACTCTACCACATCTCTTGTAACTCAGGCTTGGATAGCCATTTGTTTGGGGTTTTTTTTCACTCTGAAATGGAACATCTCTCCAGAGACATTCACAAGCAAAACATTAAAAAGCCATACACTTATTGTTGTCGAAATGACAAATCTGTATATTGGTCAGCTGAGCAGCCAGCAGCAAGGACAAAGGCAGTCCATCCTCTGGTAGATGAGGCTTGCTGGGTACAGCTGTGCCAAAGGAGTGGTGGAAGCCACAGGAACCTGGAGTTTGTTTCTGCCTGGGGTTTGTGGAGATTTGTGCCCTGTAACTTTGAGCTGACAAGCCCAAAGATTCCACTGGATTGCAGGGCGTTTGTTCTTTTCCAGATTCTCTGTGTATGGATGGTAACATCTTCACTTTCCCCGGTGATGCTCAGCCCAGCTGTAGTGCTCCCTTATTTCTGCTCTGCTTTGGAAATCTTCGTCTCTAAATGAAGGCCAGCTTGCTCATTTATCTGGGAAAATTAAACATAGATTTCTACTGTCACATCAGCTGGACTTGGTTGACCTTCTACATCACTGATCTTATGCTATGCCAAAATGGGTATTTTGTATTTAAAAAATTGACACATTCCATTGGTAACCTCTGCTGGAGTCAAATGGACTACAACACTGTGCCAGTGCCTGAGCTCCCAGGCTCTGTGTGAGTCTAATTTCAACACATATCTACCTTCCTTATCTAAAGCAAGTGTCCTTGAAGCAGGGGCTGATGCAATTTATTGGTATTCCCAGGTGCAACTATAACAGAAAAGCTCATTGTACTGCTGTGCAAGTTGAAAGTGAGTTAACATTTGAGCCTAAATCCTTCTCTAAATACAACTCACCTCAAAGGGGAGATGGATGAGGGGATTTGGAAGAATTTCTTTATGAAGAGCCATTAATATACAGGGACAGCATGGGAAAAAATCATTTCCCTATTTATCTGCTAGCTAAACTCTCCCATTTCAAATCACACATGATCTAGGAAACAGTGAATGAAATGAATAGCCAGTAGACTTAAAACAGTGGTATTCATTTATACAATATTTATACAAATATAGTTATTTGGTGGAATATACTGCCACAAAACTTTTGGAGGCCAAAATATAAATAGATTTTAAAAAGCTGTGGGATGAATTAATGGAAAAAAGTGTCTTTCTTTCTCTTAAACTGTGTGATCTGTTACCATCTGTGAGTCAGAAAATTCCTATGCCACAGATTGCTAGAAGCTTGGAAGACTTGCTATACTTGGAAGAAAAGTATCATAACATGCTTCCTGTGTTATTCCCTATTTCTTCAACATTTGCAGTTGGCCAGTGTAGATGGGATGAAGCTGACCTGTGTCTGAATACGACTGTTTTTGTGTAGACAGATTTCCAAAAAGACCAATGGAGACATATAACAGCTGGAGGACTTTTTTTTTCTAAGTCAGGATGTGGTACATTGTGGATTCCTTATCTTTTGAAATACGAAGAGAATACAAATTAGAGCTCAAGCAAGCATAAATGTCTGGCCTCCTAAGTCTTTGAAATCGTGGCTAGGTAGTTTTCAGTGGTGTTGTACAGCATGTATTCCTCATGTAGGTAACAATGTATTTGCTTAGTGAAGTTTCCTTGCTGAACAGCTGGAAATATTGAGCCGGTAAACTGAATGCCTAAGGAAACTCAAAATACACATCAATGTGGAGTCTTTCTGCAATGCAGATTCCAAACTCAAACCCCAGCAACTTTAGTGAGAGAATTTCGTTATACTTGGTGCAAATGTTATTACATAGGATGAATTTATCTTTAAACGAAGCCCTTTAACACTGCCCTCTAATGTGAAAAATAGTTGGATGTCTAAGGCAATCTAACTGAAGTTACAATGGTGGTTTCACAGTCATTTTTTTGCCTGTATTCTGCTTCTCTGGAATTAATCAGTCTGCCCTTTGGCTCAACTGTGTGAATATCATGTTACCATTACAAATAAATGCAGCAATCAACAAAAATCTTTTCCACCCAAATCATGTAAGCTCTGTGGGACAAAGAGTGTTTTCTTGCCCACTTCTTTTGTCAGTACAACAGAAATTGACTCCTGACTCCTTGTCAAATATGATTTTAATTTTTTCATTTTCATTAATTTTTCATTATTTTTTTCTCTTAAGTCTTAAGGAACGGCATAAAAATTTTGCTCTACTGAGTGTAATCATTATAATTTCAGTCTATATGTAGCTCAATGCAAGGGTTCATTATTTGAGTCTGCTCTTTAAAGATGATACAAATACCTGATTATGGACTGTGCTTTCTGCATGATTCTTGAAGAACATCCCTGTGTCTGTAGACAGCACACATTCTTCTGTCTCCAAGAAGACCCACATGGATTAAAACGTGTCCTGTGAAGTCAAACCAGCTGCTGTCTTACTTCTTTTTTTCTCTAACAGAGAGAAAAAACACTGCAGTTTTGAGTTGGAGGCAGGTTATGAAACCCCCAGTGTGCAACAGCAGCTGTGGCTTAGGGTAGTTGAATGTTTTTGCCTGGTCACATGACGGGCACCATAAAAAAGAAATAGCAGTGAAACTATGCTGGTGGAGCTGAACTGCTGGCTAGGAGAAAAGGCCTCTTAAAAAAACCCTGTGGCTACCTTCTGTTAGAAAGCCAATAATGTATCCAAACTGCTCTTCATTTGTTGTATTAAACCTATTCAGCAGCAACAGGTTTTCTGACCAGTGTAAGGGATTAATTTCCAACAAGGCTGTTATATTTCAAAATCCAAGAGCAAAAACTATTTGACATCTAGGGGAAAAGGCAACAAATATATTACAAAATGTAATGAATCCAATAGAAGTAAGGGTTCAACTAAAGGTGAAAAATAATCAAAATAATCATGCTATAAATGTCAATGGGTACTATGGGCTATTACAAGATTACTTTATTTCTGCTTTTACTAGGATAGTAGTGCCGTTTTCGGTTGGGTTGCACCAGCATAAATTGAAAGCAGAGCACTTAGGCCTCTTTAGCTTATAATAGGTCATAAATTATTTGGAGCTGAAATTCAGTTTAAAGGTACAGTGTTAAAAAGTTTAAAGTATATCTGTGCAAAAAAAATGCAGATTTGTCTGTGTACAAGTATCTGTAATTTACTGGTCTGTATGTAACACTGTCAGTAACCTGTATGAAGACAAAAATCCAGATTTCTTCACAATCAGAATGAAGCCCACCAATATCACTAAAGAATCCTACTCCAGAATACCTCTCTACGGCTGGTCTGGTGCCCTTATGTCTGCCTAAAGCCAGTTTAACTCAGGACACATTACACTCAGCTGCTGAGATTGGTGAACTGCATTTTGAGAAGAAAATGTTTCTATTACAACTGTAAAATGTGTATACAACACAACTCCTGGAGCGCCTGAATTAGCACCACCACAGAGGACAAGACACTATTAAATCTGCATTCTGCATGTTCCCTTGTCATCCCAAAGTGGATCTGATGGAAAGCAGGATGCTCCAAGCTGTCCTTATCTTGCTGTGAGTGCTCAGGCGTGCCAAGGTCCTGCTGAAGGGCAGCCAGGCGGGAGCAGCTGTGGGTAACATCCTCCTCCCTGTGCTCCCAGTGCTCCTTGTAACACGGAAAATGCTTGGAGGATGGGAATTAAGATGGTTTAGAGCAGCAGGCCTCCTGGTGCTTCCTCAGTAACATGGGTATGTGATTGTTGGCAGTGTTTGGCATAACCCATCCTTGCAGACAGAGCAAAGAAGGGGCATATTAGTAATTTATTGATCTGTATGTGGCACTGTCAATAACCCATTGAAGACAAAATCCAGTTTCCCTGCACTCAAATTGAAGGCCCTCACTGTCGCTGAAGAACCATACCCCACGATTCCTGCAGGGTACAGAAGTGGCACCTCAGGAGCGAGGCAGGGTGCCCAGGTCTGGACGCTGTGAGCAGGTAGAGACAGACCACACACAGTGATTTTCAATTTGTGCAGCTCGATTCACCCAGAGCATTTTACTGGATTTACAAACTATTTTCTTCAACACTTGTTCAGAGAAACTTTTCTGCCTTAAACTACTGAACAGAGATTGAATGCTTTGACCTCTCCCATTAGCTGTGTCCCATTAGCTGATATCAAACCATAGTAATGTTGACTGTACAGGAGAAAACAATATAGATTCTGAAAGCAAACAGAGAGAAGATTGTGTGTCTGGAGGCAAGGTGATCAATGCCTATAAACACAAGTATATGAAAACAGGAAAAAATAAAGACCTGCTGGGAGAAATTTACTTTCCAAACCTTCTCACAGTTTTTAGAGGACAAAACAAATTTTGCACAGAAACATTTCCATTGGCTTTAATTCAGTCTATGGAGTATATAAAAAAGTTTTTCAGTGTGGACTGCTTCATTACTGGACATAGTCAGACACAGATAATGCTTTACTACTGCCAATGCAGTGTCTGCTGTAGTAAAACCCCCAGCTCCCACTGCCACTGATAGATTAAAACACTTGAAACAGCCCAAACCGATCCCATTAGTCAATATAATTTCATCACCTGTATAGTGAGATTGTTACCAGTGGCTGCAGAACACAAAAAGGAAAACCTTGGTAAATCACAGCATTTGTAGGGAAAAGGCTGGGGAAAGCATGCAAGGAAGGAGTCAGCATTTGCTGGTCATGGCTGATCTAAAGAAGTAAAAAAGAAAAAAAGAGGGTTTTTAAAAAATATATGTAATCATTTGCCACTTCATGGTAAGCTTTTGCAAACTGCAAATGAGGGTGTGATTTCTGTGTTTGATATCATTGCCTTTGTCATGCTTTGGCGTGTTGATGCCTGATTTCCACCTGTGAAATCCCCTGGGATGTAACCATTGTTTTAAGTGAGCTTTGCTTCAGTTTTAACATTGGAGGCACAGCAAATGCTGCAAAGCACACTGCAATTTATGAAGCTCAGACAGTGACAGACTCAGACAGTGACAACATACTTTAATTTCCCTTTGTAAAGAGGACTTTCCCCGGATAGCTGACCAACAAGAAGCTCCTATCTGTGTTATACCTGGAATCAGCTCAAACACTTGCATGATAAGACCATCACCTTAACAAACAACTGACCTGACTGCAGGATAGCCTTGCTCAGGCCCAGACTCCCAAACTCCCCTTTTCCAGGAGGACAAATTGACCAATGGATAATGCAGGTGTGTCTGTCCAGCAGGGGAAAAAAGCCTGTTCACAAGGTCATTTATGACTTAGCACAGACCATCCAAGTAAAGTGCCTCTCCTGCATATTTAGGATAAAGAAATATTGTGGCACTCCTGGCAGATGAATTATATCAGTCCATTTAAACCATCGGGTGGGAAATTACAACTTCACTCCCACCACAACATGTATCTGGTCTCACCGTGGCCACTGACTTTACAGCAGCCACTGGGGAAAACACAGTAAGAGGTCTCAAGATGGTTCAGCACACTTTGCCTTCAAGAAGAAATTTAAAGCATCATTGGCTGACAGTTTACAGCTACAAGGGGCTTCCTCTTGAGCCAAGGAGGAAGGGATTCAGTGGGTATTCCACACTCTGCATTATCCTCAAGCTAACAGCATCACTGAATGCACTGATGGATCAGTTAAGCGTTCTGCAAAAAACTCATGACTCTGGGTTATTTACAGTTGTATAGCAACATCTGGGATTTTTGTTTCTAATGACAAGCCTTGCAATCATTAAATTTATGATGTCTTGTGTCCTCTCTTCCTTTTCTCCCAGTAGTCACAATATGCAAATCATCCTTACTGAAGACCTCAGAGTGTTTGAGTCACAGGGTGTAAGGGATGACCCCCAGGTGACTGTGAGCCCAGACAACACCCGAGGGACAATTAAGCACTGAGCTTAATTTAAGTGATGTCTTGGACACTCCTGGAAGAGTCCAGAACAACGCATAATCAAGTCATGCAGAGGGACTTGGTGCCAAGGTGGATGGGGATGTGAGCAAGCTGACCTAGTGGGAGGTGTCCCTGCATATAACAGGGGGTTGAACTGGATGATCTTAAAGGCCCCTTCCAATCCAAACCATCTAACCAAACCTACCATTGTAACATCAAGAAGTAAGCCCTGCTCAACTGGTTTCAATAAGGCACAGAGAGGCCTTCCTCAGGAATTAAAGATTTTATATCAGTATGGTTTCTAAAAAGATTAGGAATCGCTAAACAGAAGTTAGCTGACTTTTATTTTCATGACTTTTCATGGGCAGCTGTAAATGGAAATACTTTCTTCCTCACAATGACCTCACAGGCTCAGAAATGCATGGACAAGCACTTGTGTATCAATAGAGTCCTGATAAACCTGATAGGAAATTAAGCCAGCAATGAAAATAAGCTCATTAGCTGTCTTCCCGTTCCAGCATTTTCATAACTCTTCCTGGTTTGTGTGCCAGTGATGGCCAAGTTCTGCTCACTTCCTGACCACGTGAATTCTACAGATAGGCCGATTCCAACAGTAATTCAATGAAACCTTAGTATTTGCCTGCTTTATTCCAGCAAATTTCAACATGTAGAACAAATGTAGATACACTTTCCAGCTCCTTCAGGAAAAAAAAAACAAAAACTCATCTGCCCATAAAAAGAATAATTTTATGATTTAGCTATGTTCTGCTATACATACTCTAGCTGTTTCAGCATCCCCCCTTTGCTGTGGAAGCTATGGTGCTCCTGTGCCTTTCACATCCTAGCTAAATGACAGCTATGATTAATTAAAGCAAAATTGTATTTGGTAGGATGGTCACATTCAGTGCAATTAGAAATAAATATTCTGGTACAAAAGCAGAGTCATGCTATTCCTGTTCTCCCAATCTTGACAGCAAATATAGGCTGACAGATTAATAATAGCATTTTAAAACAGTTGTAAGAAATGAGCCATCTGATTCAAGAATTCTGTTCCTGTTAACTTATTTAGCTACTGAAAACTTAATTTTCCCATCTGTGAGATGACAAAATCCAATAAAAACACTATTAATATTTATGTTCTAAATAGAAAAAGCTTTCAAAGCATGTTCATAAAGTGGAAAATAAAAGCAGAACTTTGTCCAAAACTTTCTGGCATTTTGCATATTTAAAATATTTCAGCTTTGCTGTCAGGATTGCTGGCTTATGATCTAGAGGTGATACTTTATAATAGTTACTAATATGAGCGGATAGTGATTTGGCTTTTATGGCATTTGAGCGTTAAGTTTCTATTATATGAGTCAGTGCATTTTAACCACAGTTGATTCTGTGAAAAATACGTATTCCAAAATTGCCCAAAGGTGAAACACACATATTTATTATTGAGAGCATTTTAAATGTTTCACAACAGCAGTATTTACCTCCTAAATAAAGATTGTTCAGTAGAATGTGTTTGTATATGTACATACACCAAAACTGCCAAGAAAAATGCTATGGATATGAACACACCTAGGAATTAACAGTGGGCTTCTTCCAGCTAAGCTTTTCATTTCTAATTACTTGCAATTTTGCTTGCTTCTGAGACTTAAGAAAAATCCAGTAAGTTATGGTAGCAATATTAACTTCACAATCATTAGAAGAGGTGGATGGAAAATTAAGTACTGTTTTGCTTGAAACAATTTTACAAGCCCTTATGCATAGAATGCTTTTCTTGCATTGCAGCATACCAATACTTGCTACTTTTCTGACTCATGGACAAAAATGCTTACATGAAAGTACATTTGAAAGGAAGAAAAGCAAAGCAACTACTGCTGAGATGCTCCTGCATGACAAATAGGTTACTGGAGAAACCCCACAATGAATATGAGAAGTCGCTCTTTTTCGTGCCCGTTAGCAAAGCTATGGCTGAACACAGATCTCTGAACTATATTATACTCCACACCTGTACTTCACCAGGCTCTGCCCTGCAGCTCTCTGAGTGGTCAGGCACTGGAATGGGCTGCACAGGGAGGTGGTGGGGTGACCAGCCCTGGAGGTGACCCAGGAACATTTAGATGCTATAGTGAGGAGCAGAGTTTAGTGAGAAATACTGGTGATAGGTGGACAGTTGGACTGGATGATCTCAAAGGTCTTCTCCAACCTTGGTGATCCCATGATTCCATCTTGTTTTTGAGGAGAAGAGAATGTGTAAAAGAATAGAAGTTCAGTCTTAGAGTGGGATATTGTTGATTATCTAAGGCACTCACTTCTTACTGCAGTGGCTTGGCACCACCATGTGGCCACTCTGAGTTTGCTCAATTTAAGGAACAGTTTATACAGAAACAAAAAGTTTGAAATGAATTAATTAGAATTTACAAATTGTTTCAGACTATTTTAGAAGATGAAGTACATTGCAGAAATGTACATCCACTAAGTTCAGAAAACATTATCTTTCAATTGTCATTTTCTTCCCCAAATCTCTGGGGATTTAAAACTTTTTTAAAAATTTAAAATTTTTTTTTAAAATAAAACCACATTTTATTTTATAATCTTTAAATGACGAGTTGGAAAGGCTACAAAAATTAAGGACATTTGCTGTGGGTGATTTTGTTCCAAACTTTACCAACAGTGTATAAGTAGAATGTTACAGAAAACTCTCCTCTTTCTCACTGTAAGAGCCTTCAAAATGATTTACAGGATTAAACAGGTTAGTTTACATTAGAAATCCCAAAGGATTTAGAATTTCAGTAAGTGTCCCAAGCACATCACCTCCAGTGTCTGATTCAGTGTATCTATCAGGACAACTTGAGCTTCCAGGTATTCATTCTGCAAAGGTTGCGTGATGAAATCAGCAGTAATGCATTGTGGAGTGTGAATTTGTTTGCACAGTGGTTTCAGGCAGATAAAAAAAGCTTTACCAAGCATTATTGTGTAAAAGACCAGAGATAAAGCTGCAACGTATTCAGGTTGCTCACACAGAGGGAAAATTTTATGTTTGCTAGACAAAGGATTGCAATCATTTCCTTCTGAACGGAATAACGAAAAACAGTAGTGGAATAGGAATAGGAATATATTTGAAGAATTTTTGGAAAATATACAAATCTAAAATTCTTTCAACACAAAAATACAGATCATCTTTTTTTAGTACAATAAGCAAAATTTGATTCTGTCATTTTTAGAATAAAATTCATATTTTCAACTGAAGTAATACACAGATTTTATTTAAAATATATGCAAGTAATATACAAAGTTATGCTACAAATCTTTTAAATGCCATCAAAAATGAGAAATATTTTGTACCAAACTGTTTTCTGCTTCTAACAAGAGCGCAACAGAATCAAATTGAGTTTTTCAGATTCCTCTGGCTGAGGTAATGCCCACTTCTTCTTTATATAGTGAATGTCTATCTCTCCAGAGTTGTTGGCCAGCACAATTCCTAACAATCCATTTGTTTTTTCTGGTTCTCCAAGTAGAGCCATAGTTATAACACTGAAATCAAAAGGAGGAAGAGGAGGGTGCTATGATTAATTGAGACAAAGTGTTTTCGCAAGTTACTTATCTTTATCTAAATGATTCCTGGTATATTCTCATTATCATAGTGTAATATTCCTCTCTAGAGGAATATTAACTATGATAATATTAATGATACTATACTATGATAATATTAATATTACTTACAGAGTAGAACTAGTTAAAAAAAAATACATTTACTTCCCAAATTAGCAGCACTTTGCTATCTATAGCTGGAAAACCAATAAGGAATACTTTTAGTTAGAAAGATATTCACCAAAATAACTTAAGCCTAAGGAAGAGAGATTGTCCCAGGAGTGTTCCCAGCAGGGAAGAAAGACAATCCTCAAGACTGTAATTCAGAAAGGCTAAATTGAACTGACTATGGATCAATCTATAGAATACCTACGTATGCTGTGAGTGTAACTCACTACAGGAACAGCACTGTGAGACTGCCCTGGTTTTAGTCTTGGTGAATGTACGCTAGCCAAAAATAATATTGTTTGTGTCAATGAGCTCAATATCTATCTTTATGTTGAATAACTTTATGTATACAGGAATCTAAAATATCCTCCAATAAATCTCGTTCATTTTTGGGGCTGATCCTGATTCAGAAAGTTACCTTTGTCCTCAAGCAGTCCACTGATTTCAGTGGAGGTAACACTTTCCTCCACATGTAAACAGCAACGTTTCCACATACAGAAAAACAGCTGTGCCAGTGATAACATTATTTCTGATTTTGATTTATACTAACACTACTTCTTTGTCAGACTGTATAAAATAATATGTACGTAAGTACAGACTAAAATTGCTCTAGATGCAGTTTCTCTAAGTTTCACAAGTTTAAAAATACAATTAGAAAAGCACAGTGTAATGAATATTTAATGTTAAGAAATCTCCACCCAAACTCTAAACAAAACGTAGATCATAAGAATATGAGTATTTTGATAAAATATAGTACTGTAACGTACTTACTTCTCTGACGGAATAGTTTGCTTTGCCACAGGAAACAAATCACTTTCCAGAAGATCCCAGATGTAAATATTAGACGATGCGTCGAGGACAAAAAACACAGCAGGTCTTGTTAAAGCCCACTGCAGGGCAATAACTGGCTGCCCATTTGTGCTGTCATTCCACTGCATGAGGGGATACTCTGATGTCATCTGGTGCAATCTAATGCTTCCATCTGAACAGCCAACCTATACCATTGTCAAAAAGAAGGAAACAAGCAGGTTAAAAATGGCTTCAATTCCAGGCATATAAATAAAATTAGCTATCTGAATTGGGTGGCACACACCTATTCATATTTCACTGTAAAGACTATCCAGATTTTAACTTTTAATGTGACCTTGAGTTCAAAAGCAGCAAGTCTGCACTGAGTATAATAGAGTAATCAAATCCACTGATCTTGGGAGGAAGCTCCAATTTCCCATTTAAAAGTTCTCAAACTATCAATTTCACTGCTATGATCAGCACAACGTGACAGCAGTCTGACCCAGGTTGAGGTCTGAGCCTTGAGATCAATTCAGAAGGCTACTTAGTGACACAGGTAAACTGTAAAACCAGGAGCAGTTTTCAGGAAAACAGACTGTTTCTCACTGATTCCAGACATTTTGTTATCCTGTGGCCTTCATCTTCACTTTAGGAAGACTTAGGATTTTCAGATGACAATTACTTTTAAAGATGACTCTATAAATTGTACTCGCAGTCATAAGGATTCTTCAAATACAAACTCTAGATCAGTATCACTTCAAATACATACACTTGTGAAAAAGGAAAAAACTTCCACACAGGTACACAAAAGCTCTGAGAACTGCACACAGTGACACAAGATACACTGGTACACTGTGGCCAAATACATTTTATACCTCAAGCAATCCCAAGGAAGTCATGTAAATCATAGCATATTTAGAAATATGCATTATTTAAGAGAGGATCAAGTACAAGTATATGCAGGGATGAGTAGATAGAAAGTAGATATGGAGCTAGAGTCAATTTACACTGAATAAACTACCACAAGGGAGATGAGTAAAATACTGTGTGTCAATAGGAACTGCAGAGCTGGGTTTGAAGACACCTGATTACATGCAGGATGCTATTGCTGCCAGGCATACCCCAAGAGAAAGGGGTTGTCAGCAGGCCAGCTGCAAGACCATGAAGTGGAAAATATGACAAGGAATGCCCACAGACATTTCTTTCACAGGTATCTTATTTCCAAAATGATTACCTTACTGAAATACACACAAATAAGAGTGAAAAACAGCTTAAGCACCATCACTGCAAAAGTCCTGCTAGTAATGCTGAATTTCAGTAACATCAGAATAAGGTACAAAGCCAAAGGTATCCATGAGATTGACACTTGTTTTTGTGAGCCTCACATCCTCCACCCTGTACATAAGCAAAGTTAGGACATCAGGACAATATTTGTTTGCCACCCTTCTTTGCAGCTGGAATTAGCTAAATAAATCAATTAACACATCTAGTTAGATTTGTCACACTGGAAAATTTCCCTTGATACGAAATTAAAAATAAACTTGCATTAAGTAAAAATGTTTTCATACCAAAAAGAGTGGCTTTCCATAAGGGAAGAAATCAATTGCATTGATGCTTATTGATCTTATCCCACTCTCCTGGGGTCTGAATAGCTTTGGAAGAACTTTTACATCATGTCTTGTACCACGGCCTACCAGGCCCTACAGAAACAAAACAAAGCAAAAATTATTTGCATTATCAGTATTACAAGATAATGTTAGTAATTCAAAAGTTGACATTTATGTATTCACTTCACAAAACAGCTACCTTTAAAGGTTATTAATAGTTGGCAAAAGTAACCATATTTTGATAGTATTCTCAAATTAAAAATTTTATCCACAGTCTTGTGATAAAAATCCAATTAAATGGGTTCACACCCAAAACCAAAAATGACAGCAAAGTGAATGTCAGCATATTACTCACAACATTTGTTCCAACAATGAAATGATTTGGATCAGATGGCAGAAATTTAACTGTCAGTGTTTGAGGCATTCTCAGGCACACATCCTTTGGGAAAAGACTAGGAAAAACAGACAGGTCAAAGATGAGAAGAATATAGTAAAAGTTCTCCCCTAAAGCTATGTACGTATACTACAGAAACTCTTAATCCAAACGTGCATGGATAGCTCTAGGAAATCTAGGCATAAAAAAAAAACATAAAAAATAATGTAAATATGGTGAAATACCCCTTATGTAACAGTAAATCAATGAAGTGTAGGGAAAATTAGCTTTTTGAGATGCATATGTAAAATCCAAATGCCCCCATTTTCTTACCTCTTATTCAGTTCCATGGCAGAGCTATGTACTAACTTCACTTTCCCTCCAGGAATTAAGCCTAAAATTACAGAAATGAATTATTCAAACTGATTCACGCACTCAAAGTAAAACCAAAGCTATCACAGAAATGCTTTCATAATAAAACTGTTTATTGTAGATGTAGTTTCTAATATGTTAATATGCAAGAACTTTATGTCATTTACAACAATTTGTTTCCGAATTAAAATCTAAAGAGTTCTAACCTTTGCCTTGGTCCCTCACAACTAATTACAGTAACGAGACAGTATGAATGGTTACAAGAAGTTATCCCGTGTTACTTGTTACTGCTGACCAAAATTCTTCAAACTCCAGAAGTTCTTGCAAATGAAAATGAATGGCAGTAGAATTAAAGTTGTGTTCAGCCCACCACCATAGCTTTAAAATGCACTCTTCTTCAGACAGAAATACCCAGCATTACCAGTTAACACATCCAGGTAAGGCACAGGAAATTATAAAACAAAACTGATCAACAATTCTAGTTAGCAATGCTTACCTGCTTACGTGTGCTCAAAACCAGACCAGAATTTTAATCACAGCCATTTTCAGACAGGTAAATATGCAAGTCCACATTTTTTCCAAGAACAAAATATTTTTCTTTGTTTGGTTACACAGTGAGGACTTTCCCTTTTCCTTTCACAGAATCTCCTTTCTCACACTGAATCAAATACCTCACCGAGAACTTTCACCATCATTTTTGAAATGGAGATACAGGTAACAACAATAGCAATATACAAATTTGGTTGACACTGAAGACAGATGAAGAATAGCACAAAATCTCATATTTCTTTAAGACAAGTTGATGAGGACACACAAATACTCTGTCATTACAAGAAATGTGCTCGTCTGTGGTGGCGATCAGCAGCACAGAATTAGCAGAAGAGATTCACACAGTAGTGAAGCTGGGGCTCCTGATACCAACCATTCATCCCAAAATAGCAAAGGTATGCCCTATTCAGAATGAATCTTTTTGTCAACAATGTTGCTTTCTCCTACATTATTTGCTGTCACCACAGACCACTCTTCCTCCTCAGTAACTTCACATTATCAAAAGCTTTACATAGTACTTACCTAAATCAGTTTGTGAACCAGCTAAATCCACTTTCTGTAATTCTACAACTACCTGTAAAGTCAATATTCAACATTAAAAAACAAATACTTACCAGGCCTTAAAGTTCTTTAATGATTGTAATAATGTATGACATACCTACCTAAACATTCCTTTAAAGTCTAACCTTACAACCACTACAGGTAGACTCTCTACTCCCTGTCAATGTTTGCAATGCTAAAAATAGTTTCACATGCCCACCAGGAACTCCCTAGAGGAAGGCAGAAAATGGGAAATCTTTTCCTATACTTACCTAGGATGGTAGCTGGCACCACGTTGGTTTAACAGGGAATCAAAAAAAACCAGCAGGATAATCTTATCCAGAGATTTCTACATTTTGCCTCTTCAGCATTTATTTCATATAAATTACAAACATGACTTCTCCCATACATTCAGCACACTCTCTAAACCACTGCGATTCAAACAAAATAAAGTGCACGAATAACAGCCAAGGTCCATTGTTCAACTGTTAGAAATAACTGAACGTGCTCCAATGAAGCAGAACTACTGACTGCATGTTTAGTGATGTTCCTGTTAATAGCTTTGCCTAGCATTAGGGAGTCAGGTCAAACATTTTGAGGAGAACTCCATCAGAAAGGCCAGCAATGCTGTATTTTGCAGAGATGAAATTCTCATCAGAAATGCAAAATTTGCATTGCTTTTTTTTTTTTTATTATTATTCTGATGCTATATTCTACCTTTTCAATATACATGTTACTCACCCACGTGTTAAGGATTCCATTTTCATCCATTGAAGCTATCTGAAACGGAGGGCCTGACATTTCTACGGAAGAACAATAACAATTCATATCCATGCAATCACCTTCATCCTAAACGACATCAAAGGATTTTCAACATTTCCTGGATTAATGCATTCTCTGAAACTTTTGTATTCTTGCAATGGAATTAACAATGTCTCCTTTATCACACTGCCTGAGAATTTGGGAACATAAGGATAAAAGCCCCTTTATGAAGGCTGGTCCTTTAGGCAAAAGGCGCAGGAAGAAGCACCCATTAGTGTCACACATTTTAAGAACTGTCAGATAAGAACATGTTGCTTTAATGATATGGACTGGAATTTCTGGACATTACAGAAGGATTAAAACTTCCATAAAGCAGTTTTTAAGTGGTAACACTTGTTGTGGAAGAACAAGATATTGTCTTGAAAATGGACATTATTACAAGCAAGCACTCTCATCTGATGTGAAACTGCGCTGAATGAACACAAGTCAGAACAGAAAATAAATGAGAACGTTTTATGTAACTGATACTAAAAAGAACTTAGAAGGCAGAAGGCAATTTAAAAAACCCTAGAATGTGGCTAGGACATATTTATTTTACTAGACACCTAAAGACTCAGACATACTGATTCTTTGCAGAGCACTTTACCTACCCTCCTGATGAAAGAGGCTTGCGAGACCATAATTCTGTTCAGCATACAGAGTTGAGACAGGTTCCACTGCTAGTATAGGAGAGGTGTGGTTGACTGAATTTAGAATACCATCTGTAAATAAGAATAATTCAAAGTAAACATTACACTACTTTCAACAAAAACAACAAACTAACCACTTTTTAGCTTATAGTAGAAAATGATGACAAAGATATGCCCAAATAATGAACTCGGTACCGAGTTGCTTTTAAAAAGTCTTTACAAGTTACTTTTAGAAAGTAAAAATACAATACTGCAAACAGATTTCTAAATTAGCAAAACACTGTTAGATAAATCAGTGTTTCATCATTAGTTTGCACTGCTAATTTTCCAAATTACTGTTGCAGCATTTATGTTGCTTTATCACACATTTAATTAAAATCTTCCATTTCAGAGCCACCACAAAGAGAACTATATTAATTTCAATCTTCATAAGCAACAGAGGAAAACATAAATCACTGCTTACAAAATAGGAAAGACAAAATTGAAAGTTGAAAGAAAATGGCTTTTCCAAAGTATTATTTAATTGACAGTAGCTATCCCTACATAAACAGTTCACCATGTGTTTGACTACCAGCCCACTGTGCAACACAAGTCCAAATATCTTCATTCTACTAAGAGAAATCAAAAGTCTATCAACAACCAATTCACGTGTACTTCAACATGGTGCTGCAATTAGATACGCTTGTGAACAAATTAGGTTTGATCATTTGTAGTATTTATTTGTAGTGGAACTGCTTCACTGTCCACAGAGTGACTAATGAGAGTACATTTATACCAACCAGTGGAGAACGTTGGAACCCTAAACGTCCAATCAGTTTCACTGAATGTGATGTGAGGATGCATTCTTGTGTCTTCTCGAAGATCCCACACCAACAATGAACCATCCACTGTTCCAGCAAAAACTAACGTTGTTTTACTGGGACTAAAGCAGCAACATAAGACCTGTTAAGTAGGAAAAACATACATCATTGATACAATGGAAAAGATCAGTGATTTGTAAGTCTGAAATACGTTCCTCTAGGGCATCCAGAAAAGACAGATTACAGGTGTGTGCTGCAGGAGGACAATTCAGTTAAAAGTAGGACACAAAACTTCTAGTAGGCCCTCACTTGTCAAGACAGTTGTGTAACCTGCAGGCCCTGCCACAAAGCCAAAGGAAGTAATTCAACTGTTACTCCTCTCTATGATACAAGATGTCCTGACAACATCTGATCCCCCTGTTTTACTTCTGTTCACATTTAAACCATTAAATGCAGCCAACATTACAAAAGCAACAGCAAAACAAAGATCACCACTAAATTCTAGTATTAAGTAGAATACTGTTTGCTCACTAGGCTCAAAAGTGTTGTTTTTTGTTTTTGTTTTTGGTTTCTTTTTAAGACGCTGCTGTATCTTGCAGCCAGACAAAAAACCCCCAAAAACCAACAACACAGAATATATATAATAGTGTTATCTATTCAACTATAAAACATTATTAAAACATACCTCGGAGTCACATATTAAAACTTTCTGAGGACTGGAGGGCTGCCAAATGTTCCAAACACATATGATGCTCTTTCTGTTCAGTAAAGCAACACCTGCTTTTTCAGGTAATCCGTGAACAGAAAGCAGTGCCTGCCTCTGAACTTGAGAGACATATAGGCAGGATATCTTCCGGTCTAAAACATTGGGGGGGAAAAAAAAAAAAAAAAAAAAAAAAAAAAAAAAAAAATCAAGAAAGAAAAGAAAGAAAAAAGAAATCACTGGAGATGCAAAATCATACTTAGCTGCCATAACAACAGCTAAATAAGCTAACACAAATATGAAGAATATTAAGAGTGGATTGCTTTTAATGCTATTCAAGAAGAGAGGAGGGGTCAGAGAAGGAATCCAAGAGAAAGGAGTAGAAAGCAAAAAGGAATAGATTTAGGAAATTAATAGTATGATTATTCTGGGTGTAAGTAAGCCAGTGAAAGAGTCTGATCTGATGTCAGTATGTACACTGAAAATTAAGCTGAGTCTCAAATAGGAAACAGCACAGAATTCTTGTTCATCTCACATGCTCATATTAGGATACCTACATTTTGGGGTTATAACAGGCCTTCTTCACAATTCTGGATTTTTATTTTTCATTTTTCTTTTCTCTTTTCATTTGAACTTTTACAGTTCATGTGGGGAAGACACAGCGCACTTCAAATATATCAGGCTATATTTTTCCCCATTCGGTGACTTTGCTTTATTACTTTGACCCTACTTTCAGTCTAAAGAGCCTACATGAAATGACACCCTGTGAGATGGCCTTTCACCAACAGTGCAAGAAGATACAACAGGACATCATGCTGATCAGTGGCTATACTTCTGGTTCTGCAGCAGCTAGGATGTAACCTGTGTGAAACCACTCTGTACCGAGTTATAGCAAGATTAGAACAATTAAAATTAGCATTACATCATCTATATCCTGATATGTGCTGTTTGTACCTCAGTTATGATAAAAAGCACGATATTTTGCAAAAGGAAGAGCTCAAACTGTATACTAAGAAGTGTAGAATAAAGTTCCCTTACCATGGAGGAATGGTTGGTTAGTATTTAACTGGAAACAGCTATCACTAATAGACAGACTGGTTTGTTGAGATCTTTGTTTCCATCTGGGTTGTGCTGCAGCTTGATCTTCCTCTAGCAAAACAGCAATCACCTTCCAAACATAATTACATTTATAGAAGTAAAAGAGTCATCTTTCAGTTTTCCTACTGTAGCTTCAAAAAGCAAATTAATTTAATAAATCTTCACCAACTCTCATGTTTACTTTATACTTTTGCAAATACATCTTAGCACAGATCTGGTTCCATGCCTTTACAGAGAGATTAGCCTCACTGATAGGAAGTACTATTTAGGTAAATTATTTAGATTAGACAGAACAAATACTGTGAGTGACCTGCCACACTGTATCTTTGTGCACACGACTCATAAAGGATATTAAGTATGTAAGTATACCTGGGCTGCTGATCGAAGGAAATTTGCTAATCTTAGTGAATCAATTTTGGGCGATTGAGCTCCATTTGCTGACATCTCCTGGCCATTTATGGGACCTAGGAAAATAAAAACAACCCAACAAAACAACAGAAAGAAACGTGAAGCTTGACTTAAAAGGAAATCAATTAAAACAATAACAACAGTGTTTTAAACACAAGGAGAAAGGCAGGAATCTGCTTCTTTTCAGAAGCAACTATAGTACTGAACAACATGCTCTACTGGGGAGTCATATCCACTACAAACAATCCAGGAGGAAGAAACTATTTCTGCCACATATTCTCCACTCTCTCCATCAAGGAACTCAGTGCCTACAGCAGGTTTCTGTCAGCACATTACAAGTCCTGACATTAGGAAGATTCAGTACAGTAAGATTACGTGCAGATACCTATAATTGACTAACATTAAACATTATTCACCTCCAGATACAAGGGCACTTTCTCCTGGATGCTGTGTCCATTTCTCCAATGTCTCAACCTCCTCAGTCTGAATGTCTCTGTCAAGATTGTCCTCGTTACACTGAACATAGGCCTGAAGTATAAAGACAAAGTGAGATGAGTAACACAGCTAAGAAGGACAACACAGTACATAGAAATATTCATGTTTTAGTTGAAGTGCTCTCTCTTCAGTTCCTGAATTCAGATCTAAGCACATCAACACCAACAGCGCAGCCACACACATTTAAACACATTTTGCCCAAGACCATTTGACCTACTGAAAAAATACAAAACGCTTCATATTATGCGTATAGACTAAAGCCAAAACACATGGGACAGGGAGCCAAAAACACACAGAAAGTCCTTTATAAAACAGGGAAGGAAGATCCCTTCTAGCGCAGAAAGGAAATGGCCTATTTGGCCCAAAAGCTTTAATATTATTGCTTTATGGTAATAAAAGACTAGACATGAAAAGTAACAATTTATTAATGAGCTATGTCATTAGCTTTAATATCTTCATTTTGCAAGGGGAACTACCCTCCAAAACAAGAAAAGACATTCTCAGGATGGAAATATTACATTTGTTACTTACCTGCTTAGTGTTCATTTTACCATAGTTCCTGATATACATGTCATACTCATTTACAGGAGGCAAATCCAATAAAGAAAAACTAACTGAAAAGTCCAGATCAATAAGTGGGAGAAGCTCTGCACTCCGTTTTCTGTAGAATACATTTCAAAAGAGAAACACAAAATTAGCTGAAACCAAGTACACTGCATTCCACAAGAAAAGTAACTTGATTTACTGCGTTAGCACTATTTAAAAATCCATTTCTCTGTCTGAAACCCTACGGCTTCACTCGTGCAGCTATGTGGCTGATGAAAAAACAAATAATCAATCTTTGTCACAATGGACACAATAATCTATCCATTCTGATGTCATAAAATTATTAAGACATTTACATTCCAAAAGTTTACTGCTTTAAGTACACATTCATGCTACAGTATGGGTTGCTTGGTAATAGGAACATTTTTGTTGTCTCTTCCCTTTTCCGCTATCAGATTTCTTTAATTTACTTAGTATAGATTCAACTCATGCTGTTATGGGCCAATTCCACACTTCAGCAGTGTTCCAGATATATATTTTAGTTGTTATTTCTTCTCAGTAAGATAGTCTTTAAAAAAGAAAAAGACTAGAGTAACATAAGATGGAATGGCTCTTCCAGTGTTTTCTGTTGGATTTTTTTTTATGTATATGGAGAATTTCCACATTTTTCTTTTGCTGCTAAATTATATTTATTGCATTTTCTTATCCACATTATTTTTAATTCCACTTCCTAAAACATCACCTCTTCAGAACCACTGCAGGAACAGATTGCTGAGATATAATTCAAACTCATGCAAATAGCTTCCTCATTAGAAATCTTAAATGCCACATTCAGAAAATTCTTACATTAAATGAACTAGCCTCACTGTTACATACACAAGTCCAAAGCTGTGCAGCTTGTATATAGGATGCTGTCAGTCTACTTATTGGTAGTAACTTATTATCACAGTATTAAAATCTAGAAACCTTTTCTGCTTCCAAGAAAATGCTAGTTATCTTCAGAGGCTATATACACGTTAAGCATGTAAAGAAAGTTATAGGCATAGCTATTCATGTAGGTTCTACAAAGTGGTGCTCTATACACTCACATGAAAGGCATGTGAATCAGACAATGATGGGCAGATTCACTTTACTGGACTTCAGCTGTCTGAAGTTATTCATCTGAACTGCTTGCTCACATTCCCTCCATAATCAGGAGAGAGTGACAAATAATTCAGGCGATTCCTCAGACAGAGCCTACCTGAATTTCCTAATCTCTCTCCACTGTACATTGAGAATGCCTAGCCAATGAACTCACATGAAATATGGACATATAAATTTAAGCAGCTTGAGTTAGCCTAGACAATTACATTTTTCTTCTGTGAACACTAGCCACTGATGAGCAGCTACAAAGCAACAGAATCCAGTACTAACAATAAAACTGATTCTTAGATTTATGTACTACTATTGCAGTTTATTTAATAGCAAATAAGAGAGATACACAGTGCTTCAGGTAAATCAGGAACTACTGGCAAGTTCCACAAGAAATAACCATCGCTATGGTTTCTTTAGCATAGAGTAGTCCAGAAGTCTCAGATCTAGACCATTTTAAAATCAGTAATAACATGTTTTACATCAACTTGTGTTATTCTGAAAATGGAATACACTGTTTTGGAAACAGTATGTACCTTACAGCACGTTGAACGTGGCAAGAATTACAGTCCAGCAGAGCCCCGAGGCTTGCTCTTTTGCACTGTAAGTCAGTATCTAATTAAGTGACTGAAGAATTACACAGAGAAATGACAATGCTGGCAACTCATCGCATAATAAAATGCTACACAAACTGATACAAAGGTAAATTTCCACTGTCAAATGACATATAACAAAGCCTGCTTAAGAACTAATTACTTTTAGGTTACAAAATAATATTTGACTCTAAGCCTCACAGGTTTCTAAACTTCAGATATTTCAAATATAATGAAAAAAAGACACCTTGCATGTAGACAGCTGACATGGATTCTTTAAAACACACTTACTTCTGCTTACTAGCCATACTCTGGCTACTTTGTCTTTGATGTGCTGTTTCAAAATCCATGAATATTCCACGAAAAGAGTTTCTGGCAGGAGAGTATTGTGTTTCTGTAATATTAAAAAACGCTGTAAGTCTTATAATTCACAATTCATACAGCACTAAAACATAAAGAAAAAAGTTGTATAATCAATGAATATAAAGATGTTATAATTATGAAATAAACAAGAGAGTTTGACTAAGCAGGTTATAATGACAAAAAGAGAACAGATAGAAAGCTAACCAGCACCCTGGGCTCGCTGCAAAACTCCAGAGGAGGGATCTCCAGAAGGGATCCTTTCCCCCTGGCAGTCAGCCCTTAAATGGCCCTAGGAGAGGCGCAGCCAGGCTCCAGCCCTTCCTGCAGCACAGCTGAATTGCCCTCACCTGTGCTCCCATGGCTGACTCATTGCTCACCTCAGGTCATCAATCAGATGTTCAGGCTGTGACTCAGCATTCCCATACGAAAGTATAAAAAATGACATATTTATTACCACAAAGCTACTAAAAAGTTACTAGATGGCATATTACATAACCTCTAGCACACTGTTGGTATAATAAGCCTTTTAGCTTCGGTAATTGGCCAGCCTTTTCCCCTTATTATGGCCCATTACCAGTCAATCAATACAAGTGAACACTGTCATTTTCACTTTAGAAGACTGATACAGAAAGTGCCTCTTCTTTTCTTCTCTCATTAGCTGGTTCGCTTTTACCCTGTATACACCTGAAACAACCTACAACCAATTTTAAGTCATACTAAATGCACCAGGTGCATGCTACATCTCTGAAGAAGAATTCACCTCTACAGCTACCAGAAGACTCATTAACAGAAGCATAATTGATACCACTGAATGAATAATGTAAACACTGAATACTGTTTTGTTTTGTTTTGTTTTTAAGCAACAATTAAATTCTGTATTAAGTTCAGTATTTGATATCATCTTAACTTTTACTTTCTTCCCTGGTTAGGTGAAAGCCAAAGGAGCTAAATATTTAAGTTCCAGACAGGACTCACAATGCTTCACTTCCTCAGAGGAAGAGTGCACTTACTACGAGGCAGTGTGAAGGGGTTTGAAACTTCTAAATTTTTTACTAGAATGATTAATAACATTTTAACCAAAACAAAACTTTGGAACTTTATAATAAAAAAAAAGTGTAATTTACAAGAATGCAGTAAGTACTGTGATTCAGAATTTGTGATCTCTCTATAAACATTACATATAAGAATTCCATACCCTTCATTAGATCTGGAGCTTCAATAGATTTCTGTTATCAGCTCCATATTAATAGTAAAATAATAAGAATTGCGTTAATGTACTACAAGAAGAAATCCATCCTGCAAGGCAGTGTTTCTCATTTGTGATGAAAACCTGAGAATCCATTGATACCATAAAGGCTCAAAGAAACACACTGCTCTTCTTCTGTGACCATCTTAGTTTTGCCATACTCTGTAATAACTAGAGTAAAAACTTGTCCAAGATTCTTGTTCACAATGCTATTCTCCTTTCACAAAAGTAGAGTGTAAAGGGGAAGCACAGGTGTAGCTTGCTAAATAAAAAGATCTGGGACTCAGAGATATCAGATCAACTAAATGTAAGACTGCACCTTAAAAGTGATACAAAACTACACATGTAAGCAGTAAATGCTTTTTTCACTCCTTCCCTATCAGAGCAGTGACTGCAATCTTGATTAAAAGAAGGCCAATGAATGTCACCTGAAGACTCAAACTGTTCTAACGCATTTCAAAATCCAGACCTCCTCATCCTTCCCTTTCCCAAAATAAGACATATTAAATGTTAGTCTGTACATTTTTATACTTCACATTTTCAATGATTAGTAATGCCTCAGAATCATTCTTTAGCAATATGAGAAGTTTCAGCACTTACCACAAGTGACTCATCTAAAAGACCAGATTTCTGCCTCTTGGCAGACTTCAGGAAGAAACGGCCTGTTTACTTAGAAGCTGTACGGGTTACTCACGCACTTAATAGAAAAAGACTGGTCCCTACTCACGTACCCATGACGGGTTCCTGTTTTTCATTTCTGGTTTTCAGTGGCAGTGAAGTACAGATTCTATCATTTTCTGCATTAATTGCTCTTTGAATTTCTTCAATTTCTGATGGCTTGGAAAAATGAATCTCTCTTAGTTTGTCTTCAGTATCGCCTTCTTCGCTTTTGTCTTCATCATAATCATCAAAATCATCTTCATAATCCTTTAGAAGTAACATCATAATCCTTTAGAATTAGCTTTCAATAGCTAATAAGCATGGATTACAGATGTATTCTTCAAGATCATCTTAACAAATTAGGAAATGCATTCCTAATAAAAACAAAATTCTCATCCATATGGCTACAAATCCTCTGACTGAATGGAACTTAAACATAGCTACTACTTCATATAAAAACTACTTCATATAAAAATGCTGATATTGTTGGTATTTCAACCAAGGGAAGAAAGTCCCCTAGTGTCATTCTTCAGTGCCTCACTTAAGATTCTTTTTCCTTTTATTTTTTTTTAATATCCTAAAGTAGGGGCTATTTGTTTAGGCAAATTATGTATTCCTTAAAGAACATGGTGGTGTTCAGTACTGTAAATGCTTCATACCCATACAAAGTTGTTTATTTGCTAGTTAGATTCAATGCCTTCAATGGCACCCTCAAATTTTCCTAAGGTCCATACAATCTGTTTTCAAGTCCACCCTTAAGCACATAATAACAATTCTTTTAAACACAGCTAAGATAATTCATCTCATGCTCACAAAATCACTTAACAAAAGATAGGAAGAAGCTTGAGAAGTGCTTGCTTATCTCCACTGAATGCAAAGGGCTACTACAGTGGATACCTCAGTGGGCATCAGACCTAGCCTCAGTGGAGATGGATTCCACTTTAGCTGAACAAAGATGACAATGCTGTTGGTTCAGCTAGCAACAAAAGCTCATTTAGTATAGTATTTTATCTTTAAACTAAATAAAGGGAACTAAAAATAAGAGAGTCCAGTCAAACAAATAAGTGAAAGGACTGCTATATGTCAATACTTTTTCCAATGTATTTTTGCATTAAAAAAATAATGAGGGCGTTTTTTCCTCCTTAAATTGGTAATATGCTGCCATTATTTAAGAAGTACAGCATTTTTCAGAGAATCCTATTTAAATAATTGAAAGCCACCCAGACAGAACAGGCATCTTATGAAGACTTCAGCAAAAGAGAAAGCTGGTTCCCAATCACCAACGGCATCTAAGTAAATACAAAGTAGAGAGTTTCAACATAACATTCTAGTTCCATATTTAGATAGCCATGTTAAGGTCACCAAAATATAAAAGTAAAGCTCATTTCTGCAAATAAAGTTAACCAATATTTTGATACTTCAGAATTATTTCAAAATAAGGGACAATTTTATGTTTTTACTTACTTCAAAATCATCTTCGTAATCTGCTGAAAAGTTACCCAGCTCTGGGTCTGAATGACAGATGTGTGTACCTTTGACCTCCTAAACAAAAGCAGTAATTGATACTGTTACACAGAATCACCAAAATCATATTTTGTAACAACAAAATAAAACTGTTCTATTTTTAGGGGATTACATAAAGGTATCTCTATACCTAAATCATACTGCAGGGCTGCATACTGCATATTTGTTGATGAAATAAAGCAGATGTTGGAACCAGAAGAGATACATGCATGCAATGAGAAAATAAGTCGTACATATACAAAACCTTGTTAACATTCAATTCTCTACTATACTTACACACAGTAAGATTTATGGTATCCCTGAAAAAACTTCAGAGAAGCTGCCTTTAATTTACTGAACTTGTTTAAAATAACTAACATGATAATTACCCCAGCGTAATAAAAAAGTCAAACCAAAAACTTAACCAACACACATCAATCCGTTCAATCTTCAGTCAGTCACACACTCGATCCTTTCAGGACTGTTCAAGAGCTTCCTGACTCTGCAACAGGACCAGGGATTGCAAACTCACCAAATTCAGGTCAGCAGTTTGTCTAACTCAATGCCTACAATCCCATTTCTATCAGCTGCAACTACAGCACGGATTGGTAACTACCTGTTTTTCAAAGAGGTATCTCCAAAGCATTACAGCTCATATGGACACCTTGTTTTTCAGCCATCAAACTGGCAGAACTAGAACTTAAGCACTTCTGGCTGCCACTTTCAGTCATTTCCCAGGCCAATTTTGGGATCAGTAATAGATTATATTAGTTAGGCTGTCCATCTGGAACAACTTGGACAAAACTGGTCAAAATTTCCCCGTGGAATTTGGCTTGACTGCCTCCTCCTAGTTTGCCTTCTATTGCCAATGAAGACAGAGAAATTAATGCAGAAGACCAAACCTAGAATAATTAAACTACTTATTTTTCCCCATGAATTACAGAGGTAATTCAGGGAATTTTATATCCTCACCACAAACAACTCATACCTAAAGGTGAGCTAAATCCGGGCCTTAATGATCAGTGCAATGCCAGCTACAACCTGCAACCTCAGCTGTTGGAAACAATGGAGGAAAAGAATAGTTTGAATGAATCAGTTGATCCAGCATGACTCTCCACCACAGTGAAAAGAACTGTGCATATTAAAAAAATGTTGGAAAGCTTCTTTCAGGAACACCTCAGTATTTATGTCCCAGACAGTACTATGCTGGGCACTGAGGACAATTTGCATTCTGTACTGAGTTCAGCTCTGGCCACCCATATTCAAGACAAATGAATGCAAACTGAAACAGAGAGACAGATGCTCAGATGATGGGAGGAATAAGAGTTCGCATTTTAAGGATCATCAAAGGAAGGTCAGAGAACGAACAGAGATGCCTCCTATAAACTCATTAGGAGAAGAAAACCTAAAAAAGTATTTAAGCTAAACTTTAGTCCTAAAGCAAGAATAACAGGAATGTATAGGAAACTAGAACATAAGAATAACAGGTAACAGAGGTCTTAGAACTGTCTTGAAACAGATGTATTCATAGCATGAAAACAGACTGTAATCGAAGTTAAAACATCTGAGTTTGTATGAAAGATAAATGGCTGCCCACAACACGAGAACACAAAAAGCATGTCTTCAATCAGTGCTACCACATTTTCTCTCATCAGCACTCTAACCATAAAAAAAAACAAACCAAAAACGAACACCAAATAAGAATGTGGGTTTTGGAGGATGGTTACAAACAGCTCAAAAGATCATTGAATATTTTAAAGCTTTTCATGACAAAATTATGCTGTATCTGCACAGATGGTTCCAAATAAACACAAGATTATGGAGCCTGCATACTACAGGTGCACCTGTCCATTAAAAAACAAATAAATGAATGAATGAACACCCTGCCTGTTTATAAAAATACTTCTTTCTTGTGGCAACTGGTGTAAGTAATATGTTACACTGCTGGCTGCATTTTGTTTGGCTTACACTACTTTTTATTCGGCTGTGTCAGCTGTTTAGAGAAACTATAGGTAACTGTAGTTTACCTTACATATGCCTGAAGTCCTCCCACCTACTGAGAATTACTTCTTCATGTGTAGTAGATACTGATAAAAGATTAATATATGGCTACTTGGCAAATTTATACAGCATAAATCCACTTTCTAATACTACATCTGAAAAGAGAGTTTAATAAGTATCTGAAGATAAATGAATATACATAAATATTACCTCAGAATGGTAAAATGGCACTGTATTGAAAAACATACTGTAATTGTTATTAATCCAAAGAAAAACACATTTTAAGATCCAAAATCAAGTATTTTTACCTCTTGACTTGCATCTCTTTTCTCTTTTTCACTGATTTTTCCCTTATCTTTTCCAGTCCTACTGAAAAACAAAATGTCAGTTTTAACAGTTAACTCAGAAGAAAGCACAGTTGGTTTTTCTTGTTTGTAAGAAAAAAATCAGTTTTTCCTGCAAATTAAAAAAAAACCCTGAAACTTTCCAATACAAACAGGAATATTTCTATAAACAATTTTATAGATCTCTTTTTGATCAAAAAGAATGAAACCACAAAGAGATCAGACAGCCAAGAACTGCAAAATAAACTCATCCACATGTAATGTCAGTAATTCCAACAATGCAAAAGAATAATGAAAGAGGAAAAAAATTTGAAGCCCATACATATTCATTTTATTAATACCTGCAGACAACTGGACATCAAGACAGTACTGGCATAACATGTGCTAATCTATGTAAATCATGGCCTGATATTCAAAGCTGGTGTTTCATTCTGAGGGTTTCTTTATGAGGACAATAAAATACAAAATCAGGCAGAAAATGGAGAACCACATCTGCTCCTTAACAATTTCTTTGATTATTTCAGAAACCGAGTATCAGACTTTGAGACTGTTCTGAGTTCTTCTTAATATGGAAGAAAGTGCTCGTATATACTGGCGGCCGGACTAACAAAGATGAAAAAGCAACAATAAAAATAGGGTTTGTCATAAGCCTTACCTTTGTCCACACGAGTACATAGTGAATTTAAGGTGGTAAAACAACAGCATTTTTGTCTGCTGAGCTAAGTGCCTAGATTAATATATCTGTAGTTTGCAAGGACAGCAAAATTCCTCCCACTACCGTGGTGCAGAAAAAAGAACAAACAGAATATAAACATGCACATTTTAAAATAAATCATACTGGAGACAAAACACTTGATACTATGAGATCAAGATTTCATGCTTAATGTTTTAGTGGTGACTGCATCTGAGTAGATGCCATATAGTACACACTCATTTTAAATCTCTGAATTTACCTTATATGCTCATGGCTCATTTCTTCTCCTTGATTCTCCTCCTCTGTTTTGTGTTCACTCTTCTGTAAAAGAAATCACAATATTCAAGTGTCAGAAATGCTGGAAGGAAATATGTATATATGCCTATTTTAGTAGTAGTAGTGATATTTAACAGTAAAACAGGTTTATAATAAATTAATTGCAACAACACATTGGACATTGGTCACTGCTTGTAAGAAGTTCTGTGTATTAACTATTTTCAGAATACTCTCCTCTTTACAGCTATGTTAAAGGAAGAAACCAAAATATATTTTATATACATGATGAGTTTCTCCTGAACATATTAAATACTTGGGAGAGTAAAGGAAAAGGGACCTTGAGCCTTCTCCTTTATTTAGCACAACCTCTAACTATTAACTTATTTAAAGAATACTTTAAAGTTACTACACTAGTTAACATGGTTTCCCAGTATTTGACTTGACTCTTCTGGTCTATATTATGAAGGTATGCCAAAGTCTGGAAATGTACTCAATAGGTCATTCAAGACAAATTTCCTTTTTATCTATCCACAAACATCAGAAAAAGGAATGTGACTCTGAAACAGAATCATCAGCATAGCTGAGCATATTCAGCAACAGCTATTTGAATAAGTCACTACATCTTAATGCATCTCCAGCCTGCTCTTGACTTTTGAATGTCACAGTAATCAAGAATTTTATTTAAAAAAAAATAATCTGACATATACATAAGTTCCCTGTTTGAATTTCATGGGTAGAATCAGCTCTGGGTTCAAACACTTCAATGCAGATGCAGTATTTTAATCTACCATCTTAGCCTCAAATTTCAGAACATGCTGACATACAATCCTGCTATTTTGATTGTTCACCTTATCAGTAATTATACATGAACAACAAGAGCAAGTGATAAGGTAATGCTTTTAAGTGTAAAAACAAGAACACTAACCCTAAGATCGAGCTTCTTTCTTTCATTTTCCCCACTTTTTACTCTCTTCCTATCTTCTGCTGGTCGTCCTCTGTGTCCATGGGGATGTTCCTCCACAGATCTCTTTGACTTATGTCGTTCTTCCTCTTCTTTTTTGTAAGATTTATGACTTCTCTCTTTTGAAAGTCTGTCTTTTCCTGGCCTGATGGAATGTTCTATTTTTTCCCTGTATCTCTTCTTTTCTTCTTTATTCAGTTCTTCATCTTTCTGTAACTTGTGTCCATGTTCACCTCCTCCACATCTGTCTGCTAAAAACGCGTCAATGCTGGTTTTCGTATTATTATCCTGCAAAATAAGAAAAAGAACACTGAAGAGCTAGAAAGCTCTACAATATTGTTTTATCTTACAAATACATTGTTTAAATGGATAAAAACAGACAGGTTTGCTAATTATCTATCTCCATACTGCCATTATGGATCTCCTGGCCAATTTTTTTCAAAAGCAATGATGTAGAAGCAAGTTTTGAATGATCACAACACTGCAGATTCCTGTATTTCTTCAGGGGCACTGCATAGTTTACACTGTAGTCTCTTCTGATTACATATTCTTCACATACAAATTTAATTATTTAATTACTAGGTTATCTATCATAAAATAAGGTGTATACCTACCAATATCCTTGCAACAAAGCATAAATAGCAGATGAGAAAATCTAACGAAGCTGTACAAAAATAATGCTATATTTACAACCCCAAAATTCCTTCTTTTTTTAAAGGAATGAAGTATCTCCTTAAAATAGAATGGCTCAGTCATGTTTCTTTGTATATTTTGTACACTTGTGAGAACCTTGCTTTGCATGCAGCTCTTGAATCTCTTGGGGAACGTGGTCTGGTCCAGTTTCTTTCTTATTTTACAATCTTATCTTACTCCATCACAAAACACTGCATTCCTTTCCCTTACCTTCTTCCCTGTATGTCTCCTTTCTCGCTCTTCACCTCTTGTTTTTTCCTCTTCTAAAAAATATGTAAAAAAAAAAATGCACATTTTATACTCACACTTTGTACATAATTAACTGTAGAAAACTGCATGTAGAAAACATGATTTCATTGACAGTGACTTTCTAAAACACACTAACTTTCTCAAATAAAACTCAGTTGAAATCCTCTGTACAAAGCTTTCTACTTTCCTGATGAACCCTTCTGTTTTTTTCATAATGGTAAGAGTAACTACACATGCTACTAATTACTATTTGGGATTTAAATGCATCAAGCAGCAGAGAATGTATGGGCAGGAAGGTGCTTACCATTCTAGTCAACTAACAAAAACAGTGAAATTAATTATCTTTTCAAAGAAAGGGAAAACAGCATCAAAATTAAAAAATAAAAATAAAATATATGCCACAGGATTCTTCAAAGATACGTATCTCATAAGGTACTCAAACCTGCCTGTCTTCATGCTCTCTGATTTTCTACCTAGAAAACAAATATTTCAAAGTAAAAGAGCAACACAAAGCAACTCACCCAAACGATGCCTGCTTTTTTCTCTTCTTCTGTGATGTCCTTTATCTCTTCCTTCAAATGATTTCAGATCATTATGCATATCTGGTTGCTTTATCTCATGTCTTTTATGCATTTTATCACGTTCTCTATTGCTCTCCCTGTCTTTATCTTTCGGTACACTGTATCTTTCCTTCTCTAAACTTGACTCTTTAAGCTTATCTTGATGTCTCTCTCTGTCTTGATCTCTGCGGTGTTCTTTTCCCCTTTCTCTCATTTTATCCCTGTCTCTTTTAACAGATCTCAGTCTCTCTCTTGTTCTTTCCTTGCTCTTCCCTCTTTCTTTGCGTTCATCTTTATGAGTGCCTACATCATGACCAACCTTCTCTTTCTGCAGTTTCTTTTCTCTGTGCTTTCTGTCTTCATTTTGACTCTCTAACTGCGATGCCTGATGTACCAAAAAAAAGACAAAAAAAAAGTCTGTTAGAAAGAACATGTGAGATTTATAAGATGCACTTCCAATGTATGGGAAAATATTTTGGTAAAAAAAAATACAGTAGAACTGTGCATTATTCTGTTTACAGTCAGACAGAAAAATTATCTGAGTGTCTTACATCGTTTTGCTCATGTAGAGAAACTGTGCCATCTTGTAAAATATATAACAGAAACAAAGAGCAACGATGGATGACTGGACATCCTGCAACTGCCATTAGAATAGAAGACTAGGTTTTATTTGAACAGAAAGCAGAACACAACATAAAAAGTTGTAAAAGAGAATTTTTGACATAGATTCTATGAGGATGCTACTATCCCTGTATCTTTTCAACGTCATAAGAGGTTATATTTGAACATTTCTGAAGCATGTTCCAAAACTCCCACTGGTTTAGCTACATCCAAGATTTTGGCTATTTATCTAATGCAAAAGAAATAGAACTTTATTTGATTACAGTCAATGAGAAAAGTGAATTGAACTTTATCCATCTGTTTCACAGTAATGAGAGCCCAATCACTCTATTTCTGGTGGGACCAAAACATTTCAAGCCAAATTTGTTAGCTTTACCTTACGTGGAAGTAGAGGAAATATTACCGAGTATCTAGAAAGCACAAAGCACTTACTGCAGCACTGGCACTGAACTAATGGGAAGCTTTGAAATGCAATTGGCAGAAAGTTAGGTAACAAGTAGAGTATCTACTGATTATCAATGAAGTAATGAGTATCTGCACAAGACAGAAAGAAAGACGAGCATTGGAAAACAGCTTTTAGCAAAATAGTGATGAATGTGAATAGTGTTACTGATCACAGCATGAATGTGTACTTGGCCAATGGATAAAGTAATTAACCAGCTTAAAAACACATGACTAATGTAACAGATAACAGCAGCAACTACAATACAAAATGTAGATGTAGGAAACTGAGTATGTATGTATTAAGCAGAGCCGTAGCTTGGATTTGGGTGGTTGGCAAATCAGACCCCATTGTATAATGGGATTCCCATACCAGTGGTATCATTTCCATTTACTTAATTATGAAATCTGAGCAGTAATATTATATGACTTGCATAGCTAGAAATGATTAAATGTGCCAGACGCTGGACATAGCTGGACTGGACAGGTTCCAGAATAGCCCATTGTGGAAAGAAAGATAATAGCTATGCATTAACAATCTGTACAGTTCGTATTCACCAGTGCAGTTTTAAAGCACAGCAGAAAAACCTTGTGAAGGTAAAGATCCCAGAACACAGAGTTCCAAGTAGAACAAGCAGTCATACCTCTCTGTTTAGACTGTCAGCAGATGTCACCTCTACAAGGTAAGTTAATAAAAAACTAATAGAAATGAAATTACCCAAAGATGTTTCCTAAGTTCTTCTGATTTCCAAGTATCTTCTCTGGTTCTTCTCTAGAACAGAAAAGATAGCAAGACAGTAATCAATTTCAGTGAGAAGTAAATCACTTAAATAGCTTTTCAAAGGCAAAGATCAAGATATAGATGGCAAGTAATGCCAAATTTTGTTATGTAAACATTAATTTGATTTAGTCAATGTATATGTGTTAAGGTACTTTCTTATCAGGTTCTTGCAATGTATCTGATTTGACTAGACTTGGAAGGGGCTTGAAGCTCGGACTTCTACTGGATTAACCAGCTGTTTCCATAAAACCTCATGGCCAATGCCTATGATGACAGACAGAACCCTTTCAGGAAGCTCAAAATTCTTTGTTTTTTCATTGATGGCCATTCAATAGTATTACAGACCAAGTGGGTAAACACAGCTGGGCCACACGCCTTTGGGAAGTAATCAGTGTATCAATGTTATTGGGTTCAACCCCCAGCTTCTACCTTCAAAGTCCAGGTCAGAGACTTACTTTTTAGTATCTCTGAGGTTGGAGAAGGTATGGGGAACCAAGTTCAGGGTTTGAGCATGAAAAATGTGAAAATGTTTGCCTTATCCCATGTCATAATTTCCCTCACTGGTATTTAGGGCTGTTGTGTTCTCTCACTGGTCATTTCAGTAAAGACTTTGGTTCCATCTTTTTCCACATAACCTCTTTAGATACTGGACGGCAGATCTCTTTTTTCCCTCTGGCTCCAGTGGCTCCCCAGCTGCTTTCCAACTCACATGACGTGCTCCAGACCGCAGCCACCTCACTGCTATCTTCTCATTTCCAACACGATTTGCCCACTTGAGAGCTCTCGAAGAGCTAAAGAACAAGGGCCATTCCTCCAGCGGATAACACGGAACGAGGTTTATTCCATTACAAGAATAAGGACTTTCTCACTACCACCATTTAACTGACATCGCTGCGCAACAGAACCGGGAGCAGAAGGAGCGGCGCAGGGAGCCCCAGGGCGAGCAGATACAAGGAACGCGGCCAGCAGCAGCGAGACCCGGCCTGACGAGGGGACCTCGGCGAGCGGCGCGGCACCTCCGGCACGCGGGGCTGGGGCGGCCGGGGCAGAACCGGGCGGAGGAGCTGCGCCGCGATCCTGCGGGGCCCTGATGAGGGCTCTCCCGACTCCCGCAGCTCGATCCCTCACCTTATCGCCCTCCATGGCGGGGCGGCACGTCCCACCCTACGCCACCGGCCGCCTCCGGGAGAGCACGAAGGCGCGGTGGCCGCGTCCGGGCCTGCTTAGCAACGAGTGGCGGGCGAGCGCCCGGCCGGGCAGCGCCGCGCGGGGTTGTGGGAACGGGGATGGCGGTGCTCGGAGGGGCGGGAGCGGCGCGTGGGCGCCAGAGCTGCGGCGGCGGGCGGTGTTCGTCCCCGCGCTGGGTTTCCTCGGGTCCGGGGGAGGCTCGGCCCTACGCTGCTCCGCGTTATTGTGCCCTCCGTTGGCCTTCTATAGGCTGAGAACCGTGAGACCGTTCCTAAGCACAGATAATTCTATTTCAGTGAAGTTACTGTGCGAAGAAAAGCGCTGAGGGCGGTACGCTGCGTCACGCATAAGATATACGTATAAAAGAGCTGCTAACGTTCCCCAAGCAGCACGGCAGCTCTGCACCGCGCGGCCGGTAGCTGGCTGCCCGGCACACGTGAGGCGAGGCAGGCGCTGGTGGCCCGAGGGCAGGGAGCGGACTGTTCTCACAGCGTGTTTATAACGTAGAAACGTGCTCTGGTGGAAGCTCCTGCGGCTGCTTGCGGGGTACTTTTTCTTTCTAGCAATTAAAAAACAGCAACAGCAATGAAAAATCCCCACGGTCCTGTTTTAGTTGTAGAGGAATTGCTGCGCTGACTCCAGTGATGAAATGCAACCCTTGGCCTTAAATAGTCTCTTGACAAGCGTGTACACATCATTGATGCAGGTTTCTCCTTTTTTCCTTTGCACGTTTCCTTGTGTTGCAATGTAAATTAATAATATAAAGTTTGCCTTGCTGTCTGGAATATGAAGTCTTTCATCATGTAGCAGAAAAGCAAATCAAGGAAGCAATTCAGAGAAGAAAATCTTGATATTTTATTTTTAAAAAATTAAGTATGACATAGGATCATAGAAAGGCTTGGGCTAGAAGGGACCTCAAAGATCATCCTGTTCCAACCCCCTGCCGTGGGCAGGGTTGCCATCCACTACATCAGACACCAGCTCAGGCTGCACAGGGCCCCGTCAAGCCTGGCCTCAAACACCTCCAGCGATGGGGCATCCACAGCTCCTCTGGGCAGCTGTGTCAGCGCCTCACCACCCTCACAGTGAAAAAATTCCCTCACATCTTATCTACGTCTCCCCTCTTAAAACTTAAGACCTACATTACATCCACTAAATATGAGTATCTATGGATACTAAACTATTTATAAATATCCATGTGAATAATTTAGCAGTCTTTGGCCAAGCAATGATGATCCATAAGCATTTTGTTATCTTCCTTCCTGAACAAATAGAGATGTACTTGCAAGCCAACTTGAATTAACTCAAAAAGCTTTTTTAGCCAAGGTGGTGATGGTGTTATAAATGCATGGAAATAGGCATTTGCTTAGTAAAGGATACTCTACAGAGGTGGTGTCTTCCATACAGAGCCTCAAGGACAAAAACTACCTTTGTGTAGTCCATTTGAACTTCTATTTTTAATAACAATATAGCAATTACATATAACTAAAACCATCAAACATGACAGCAATAATACCAAACATTAGACAGAACAAAGTATCTTTTATTTCAACTTTTGGATGTACCATCTATTTTTTTAGAATGCACATATGTATTGGTTACTAAAATAAAATCCAGCAGTTCTAATAGCTTTTTATTCTCCCTAGCAAAGTATACCAGTCATGCAGCTTTATGACAGGAGAAAAATCACAGATGTGGGAAGGCACCACTAGAGGGTCTGTACAGACCTTTTCAAAACTCAAAGCCAGTGATCAAACTGAATCTTAACTGCTGCTCAAGAGCACAGATTGAAGTAACAGCTGCAGAATAACAGAACTAAAATTTGTGCATGTTTTTGTGTTTCTGTTCTTTATCAAAATAAACTGCAGTTTCTCATTAATCTAGTGGGAAAAATGTTAGTAGTTCTGTTTTTATAAAGACAGATGTTAGTCATGTGAATAAAGGCAAAAAAATTTACATGTCTGTTGTATTACTAGATAGCATATAAAGATTTCCAAGCTTCTTCTGGAAAGAAAAATGTGCTGTAAACAAGGCTTTTGGTAACCCTGGGTATTTTAATAAGTCTTTAGCTTCTACATGTTCCTCTAATCCTATGATGTAGTATTGCTTCTGATGTGTTCGGGATGACATACTACAGAATTACATCAAAAGAATTACTGGAAATATGTACCCTCATAGGGACAACATGGCACCCTTACACCATGATTTAAAATATTATAAAAACAAAAAAAAGAAAATCATAGGTTCTGTATTAAGGAAGAGCCTTCTAGAATCCAGGACATAGCTGGATTTGTTTCTTTTTTTTAAACCACTCTCTGCTAAAGATGAGAAGAAAACTCAAATGCTAATAATAGCAACGTAGGTGCATAAGTGACATCTTACAAAGTGTTCAACATTCTTATGGTAGTCACACCTCCAGGGTTTTGAACAGAAAGAGAAAAAATGTGGACCTCTGAAGTGACCTGCATCTTTAGTTTTGAACTATTACTTGTAAGAGTCCTGATGGGGGAGATAAGGTAGTGATCAAGGTAAAAACTTAAGAATTACATTATAGTAGAAAGTACATATAAATATCATGCAATGGTATCAGCAACAATAAATAATAATTTATGCTAGATGATCTGAAGCAGCTTGAGATAGCTGAACAAAATTGAAAACAGAAGCACACATCAGTAAAAATGTATTTTCTGTACTAATTCCAAATCTAACTCCCATCTGAGTAAACATTCTCAGATTTCCATTCAGTACACATAAACTAAACATAAACTAAATTTTACCATTTTTTTCACCCTCAAAAAAAAATTGAGATTTATAATTAAGATCAGTTACACTGAAGAATAGCATTGCTACTTATTGGGAGAAAAAAGCATCATGGCTAACTACTGTTATCCCACATTTGACTCCGAGGAAAGCTGTTTTGAGAAACAAAAAAAAGGAATCATATGAAAAGAGAGAACATAGACAAATGACTAAGAATGTGTGTAAAGAAATACTGCAATCAAAAGGCATTCATTAAAATTCCAAGGAAGCAACAGGCCTACTAAGGTGGTGGTGAGAAGAAAAAAATACTATCTGAGATAAATATAATCAGTTCTCTAGCTGATATAATTCACCATAGGATACTTAAGGCAAAGTCAGAGTGGTCTCTGTGCTGTGTCTATCTTCAAGAGTTCTTGATGCATTCAAGAAGACTGCTATTTTAAGTATTAAAAATAAGATCAGGAAGCAGATGAGTTAGCTTAACAAAACAAGATGCTGGAGCAAATTATTCAATAATTTGAAGCACCAAAAAGATAAGAGCAAACAAACAACTTGTGTTTGTCAGGAACATTGTATCAAATGCCCTAACAAAATAAGTGACTTGAACTTATCCTCCAGCAGCAGAGTTTGTATCTTAATAAGATTCTGTTGTTCCTATTATAATAATAGCATACTAATTTCATACCACCCATTTTCCTCATCCAAATGCTGTGTGGAGCCAGATCAGTTATCTACAGAAGCTTTAAGAAGTCAGTAGTAACGTCTTTATCATCAGAACTTTCTGTTGATGCTACAGGTAAATGTAGCATCAACAGAATCAAATTAAATTTAGAAGATGCTGCTTTCATTTGCCTACTTGATTGGCACCATATCACCTTTACTTCTGAATAACCAGAGTTCTGTATTGACTAATTCATTAGTCTGCCCAAGATCAATGCTCAGCTGTCATGCCTACAATTGTGTTTGTCATACCAAATGCTACTACAGGATTCAGATTTTTATCATGTGTATTGCTGAGTGCACAGGGTGCTGCTCGGTGAGTTCTCTATCCAGCTCATTCGCAGAATTCGCACTGAGACATAAAGGATAGGAGAACAAGATGCAGCATATGGTAAAGTGTTAGTTGGCAAAATGTCATTCTAATTCAATCACTTTTTTTTTTTGTTTAATGTTTTGAAATTTCATTTTGGTTTATGGAACAGGTATATTCTGTTTCCTGTGAAACTAGATAGAGAAGTCAAATGAAGCACTTAAGTCCAAGATGTATAACCAAGGGCTTGAAAAAAAAAGAGAGAATAATGACCGTATTTGCAGTAATTGAAGGAGCCATCAAAGAATGCGTCTCTTTGGACTAAACCTCAGCACTGGAGAATTCACAAGAAAGCCTATATATAAACAAAACGATACTTAGGAATATAGTAAATGGAAAAAAAAAAGGCCAAAACAAACAAACAAACCCAACCCAGACTTATTAGTTAGATGTGATTGGTGTCCAAATGGGTCACAGCCATATTCAGCACACCCAGCTTAAGGTAACAAGCTTTCATAGGGTATTAGGCTGTCCTTCTGTCTCCCAAGTGTTGCAGCAGCAAAGTTTTTTATTCTCTGAGAATAAGAAAACTCTCATTTTCCAAGTTCGTTGCAAATGTTAATTCTGTTCCTTTTTGTGGCATTTGGTCTTTCTGAATCATTATCCTGACTGTAACTTAATTATACAAGTGAAGAACATGTACCATCGATGGAAAAGAATAAGTTAAGAAAGAGCAGTGTGAGCTTATGGCTTGAAGGAGTTTTTCTTCATGTCATCCATTGAGCCCAAGCGTAGGCATGGAGGGAGCTCGAGAAGATGATACAGGAACAACATATTCAGAGAGATCTGGATTCTTTGCAATTCTGTGCAGCACCGGTTAAACACCTTTTACTTTTGTGCCATTTCCTTTCTGACTCTCTATTTCCCTGGATAACTGACATGAAGTTGTCTTCATCTCTTAAGGAAATGAAGCCAATAATAAAGCTTCCCTATTTGTCCATTTGTGTTGTGTTTGCATAACTTTTCAGTCTATTGGCCTGATTTGCTCTCCCCTCTACTTACCTGCTAATGTTGGTCTTAAAGCCTACAGCTTCCATGAATATTATTAGCTAAAGAGCAGAAAACAACTGATTTGGTGCTGCTGCTGAGGCAGAGGTTGGCTATTTGTAGCCAAAAGGGGAAAAAAAACCACAAGTGAGGTTAATCAGCAGCTGCACAGCAGCAACCTGATAAGCAACACTGGTGAGTATATTGAAACTATTGAAGAGATAAGGAAATGGGAGGAGGAGGATGAGAGAAGTGAATGTTACTGTCACAAAGAGATATGAGATGCAAACCTGTAGCAAATCAGGATTTCTTAGTTCCACGGATCAGGGTTTGTGTAATCCCCTGGAACTGCTGTACCTTAACGAGATGACAGAGGAGCCAGCTCTGTGTGGGGATGTGAGCAGGGCTTCAGGAAACACCTCCCGCACCTCGGGTGGGGAGTGACCAGCCTTTGGTTCCTCGTTTATTACTCCGTCTCTTAATAACCTCCCCAACGAAGTAAACCAAGAAGCTCTCTACAGAACGCTATGACTGATGGAACCTTCCCAAACTGTGTCCGTGACTGCAGCGAGCGGGCAGAGGCTGCGGTGTGAGGAAGTACGCGCTATCACCGAGGCGAGCCCTCGAGCAGGAGCTCCGTCACACAGACCCGGCCGGGCACCGAACCGGGCGGCGGGGTCTGCGGGAGGCGGCTGGGAGGGGACGGCCGCGTCGCGCCGGGCGCCAATGGCGGCGGCTGAGGGCGAGGCTCCCTCTGGCGGCCGCGCAGCCCGCGGCGGCGGTCGGCGTCTGGGGCCGGGCCGCCCCGAACCCGGAAGCGGGCGGCGGTTGGTGTCGGTGCGCGGCGAGCGGGGCCGGGCGCAGGATGCGAGGCGCCGCCGCCGCCCTGCCCCCTGCTCGCTCGCAGCCAGCGCCCGAGGAGGAGGAGCGGCAGCGGGAGGAGCGGCCGCATTCGTAGGAGCCGCCGCCGCGGTAGAGCATGAGCGGGGCCGCGGAGAAGCAGTGCTCCGGAGCGGGGACTCCCGCCGCGGCGGAGAAAGCGGCGGCCGGGGGAGACGCGGGGCCGGAGCCGCCGCCGCCGCCTTCGATGCTGAGCGTGGACGTGACCGGCTTGGTGTCGCAGTTCGCCAGGAGCTTCGTGCTGATCTTCCCCGTGTACGTGCTGGGCTACCTGGGGCTGAGCTTCAGCTGGGTGCTCATCGCCCTGTGTGGGCTCTTCTGGATCCGGCGGCACCGCGGCGGCAAGACCTCCCGCCTGGGCCGGGCGCTCGCCTTCCTGGAGGACGAGGAGGAGGCGGTGCGGCTCAGCGTCTCCTCCGCCGATCTGCCTGCGTGGGTGAGTGAGCGAGGGAGGGAGCGCGCGGCCGACACCCTTCGGCTCTTCCGAGGCGGCTCCGAGCCCGGCGGGCATCGCGGCTGCGGGGCGGCCTGGGGCCTCGGCCCCTTCTGCGGGCAGCGGCTGGCTGCGGGGATGCTGTACCCGGGGGGCACGTCCTGCGCTGTGCGATGTTGGGCGAGCCCGGGAGCGTCCCTCCGCCCGGCGTCCCGGCCCCGCCGCCGTCAGCCCGAGCCCGGCGCTGCCCCCCGGCCCGATAGCAGGCAGGGCTTCCCCCGCCCGGTGATCTTCACCGCGGGGATCCGCGCGTTACCCGCAGATGTTGTGAGCTCCCCATGATGCGCACTGGGGAAGGAGTGTTTTCTGAGAAAGTTGAGATCGGAGGTGACAAAATCAGTGTCCGAGCTGTTCCACATCTTTAAATGACGCGTCCCTTAACGGTAACGGAAAGACGAGGTGGTGGTTCGAGTGGTTTCAGGGCTTTGCTGTGAGGGGCGCGGTGGCCTCGTTTGTGCTGCGCTGTGGTTGGTTGTGAAGGGCTTCCTTAGAAAGTGAAACCCTCCTTTGAGGTTTGGAGCTTTCTAATAAGTCTTTGGAGCTCCCATTTTTTTTTTTAATTTAGTTTTTAGCTGAAACGGCTCCAAAGCTGAATACCCCTTCTTTGTAATTTTTACTTTGGTGCGTTAACGCTTCTTTAAACACAGCATACAGCCAGCTACCTGGCAGCGTTCATCCCGGCCTGTTCTGCCATAGTAACCTGCTGTGCAGGGCTTGCAGCTCTCGCCAGCAGCAGCCTCGAGGGTTCCTGCTAACTCTTCCCATGCGGTGTTGCTGCTAGCTGCTCCCTGTTCCTCTCTGGCGGCTGTGTCTGCAGGGTGCAATAACCCCGCACGAGGCAGGGCTGCAGTAACTGTCCCAGTTGCTGTTTTCACATGGTCACACTTACACCTGATGTGGCCCATCCCAGGTCCAGTAAGGAAGTTATGCAAGTTTGGGGCATCCAGAGAAAATACAGCATATAGGTGTGAAATGGGAGGCTTTTTGCTTCTGTTTTCTTGTGTCTTTTACCTGAGTTCTGGGGAAATATTGCAGTAAAGTGGGGGGCTGTCTTTAAAAGAAATGAGGTGGGTTTACTGCCTGGAGCTGAAATGCAAGTCTTAAATTAGAGATCATAGAGCTAATGTAAGAGCTGTTGGCTTTTTTTTGTTTGTTTTCATAATTTGTTACTTTTGATAAAACGGCAATTAATTCTTCTGTGGACTTGTCTGCATAGCTGAATTTAGAAAGGGGCTTCTTGACTTTGGATTTCTGCCCACAGCATGTTTTAGAGAGTGAGTGCTGGCTGCAAACAGCTGTGTATCATCGTATAGTGAGAGAGCAGCTGATTGATAGGCAGGGCTTCCCCTGAGTGTGGCTTTCTGATATGTCAGTTGGCAGATGTAAATCACCTTTTCTTTTTTCACTTCTTTAATCTTATTCTCAGATTTTAAAGACCTCGTTTGTGGGGTTTTTTTTTTTGTTTTGTTTTGTTTTGTTTTGTTTTTTTGTTATGCTAACTCTGTGCTGTATTCTAGAAGTATCTTGCATCCAAATAAATGTAGGTTCCAGATTATATACAATCTGGAAGACAGAGCAGTTTTGAGGACTGAGGGATGAACCAAATCAAAAGTGACCCTTGATGTCTGCTATCATAGTCACTAAGCTCTGTGTGAGTCTTTTTGCTGTCTGTGTGATCTGTCTTGGGCAACATTTGTTCTTTTTCCTTTTATTTTAAAGTTATCCTGGAGACTCATTAATTTCAGTCGTATTTCGAGGAAGAGATGCTAGGTATATATAAAGTCTGACATCTCTTTACTATTGATAGGTTGCTGTTATCCAGTTTATCTGTCTACTTCAATGCAAGCTCCAAATTGAAGTATGCTCTCTTGCTTTCTAATCATGGAAATAAGCATATGATTCTGTGGCTTCCACCAGGACCACAAGAGTGAGCAGGAGCTCCAGCTACCTTGTCAGTAATACGGTGATTTTCTCTAATAAGCATACTGAGAGGAAGATGTGTACCTTCCATCCTACCTGAGCCATGGTGTGCCTGCACTTGGTCAAGCCTGTATATGCACAGGAAGCATGTGATGGTGCTCTGTCCTGCTAGAACTTCCCATCATTTGTTATGGAGACCATTTCCAGCTCCTGCAGCCACTGGAACAGGGGTTTGAGGTCACCTGGGTGCTCCCAGAAAAGTGCTGCCAAGACCTCAGGTGGGAAGCTCAGCTGAGCACTGGCTCTGCAGCCCCCTTCTCATCCTGCAGGCTGTCATCTGAGTGTTATGCAGGCTCTGGGACAAAGCACTCCAAGTAATTGTTGTCTGATCTCACCAAATACCCAATGGTCTTTATCTAATCCTCGCATAGTGAACCACTCGGTTTGTTCTACACCCACCATGCCACATAGTAATAGTAAAGCTGGTGGAGATAAGGATCAGGTAGTTGACATCATCCTGACTGTGCCCGCAGCCTGGTAGATCCAGCGTCATGCCACCTCCATCACCCTTGGCTAGGGAAATGCAAGCAGTGCTGCAGAGATGGACACAGGAAACTGATGCCAGCAGCCCCACACCATTCAAGCAAGATGAGATGATCTAGGTCTTGAGCTAGGAGCTGGCTGTGGCAGAGGAGTTGGAACTTGATGATCCCTAAGCTCCCTTCCAACCCAAGCCATTCACTGATTCAAAGCCTGGCTCAACATTCCAGATCAGTCCAGGCACGAGACCAGGCTGACTGGACAGATGACTGTCTAGTCATCTCACTGATGTCACAGCCCCTTGGTGAGGGACCTCACGGTCAGTCACTGCTCCTGTCGCCTTCCATCACTTGGTCTTTTCCTTTGTAATGGTGATAGATTTGGGAAAATAAAAATTTACCTTTCCACAATAATCCTGTAGACTATTTACATTTCCTGAAAGTCACAGTGACATTTTTTTGCATGTTCTGATTTGGACGCAGTATGAATTGGTGGCAATCAATATGTCAGGGTTGCTTTTTCTACCAAGTGCTGATATCACAGCAGGTTGTTTGCTCCCTTTTTTGGGGAAGAAAGAAAATAATAGCTCAAAGTTTAGTTACTTCTGTATGTGCACGTGCCAGGTATGCTAGGAACATGCCCAGAGAACTATGAAGTTATTTATAATTAGTCTCGTGTTAGAATAATATATATGTATATACTTTTTTTCCTAAAACCCTTCCATGAACTTGTCAAATACTCCAGTTATGTGGTCAGAGCAATGAAGATTTCAGTAATAACTGGTTTATACTGATAACTCGGTATGATTGTGAAAGAAGAAGCATTAGAGCTGTAACTGCAGAGTCATATCCTGTACTGAGTTGCATCTGCAGAGTACAGAGGGTAGAGGTGGTGATGCTCTTACATGTGTTTGGCATAAGGAGTTCTGGATGTTGTAGAATCGAATTTGTGAACTGGATCTTAGGTTGATAGTTTGGGACAGGAATCTCCAAAGACTCCCTGCTGATGTAAGTATGTACTCAGTACGCCTGGTAAACCAATGGATTTCTGCAATGCCATGTTGTTTATTAATTCCCATCGAACAAAAAGATCTTTCTCTCAATTTCTAATTATACTGTCAGTTAATGCTGTTATTGCTGTAGCTGCAGGAATTATAAGTGAGCTTTTATGAGACATCCCAAAATAGAGAGGCTGTGAGACATTGCTATACATCCTTCTCATCCTCTCTCCAAATGTTAAGTTTGGTATGTTAGATTGCGTTTCCTGAGCAGTGCTTTGTAAGAAAAATTACTTCCATGTATGGCTACTTAATGCTAAGCTGGATCTCATCAGTTTAGTTGGTGAGTACCACAGATGGCCATATACTCTAGGCTGCCAGCCTGCATCTGGAAAGTATGAAAGGGTGTAAGAATTGAATAATAGCTGGAGAGCACTTAACAAATGAAGTTCACGTCCTTCTGCCTGATGCTTTATTTTTCTTCAAAACTGCTTTCTATTCTAAGTGCCTCGTAGTGTACACATCACGTAATCACATCATTGCACGTGATTTGTGTGTTTCTGTGTTTGTTTGGTTTTGGAAGAAGTTTTAATTTGGTTCAGTATCGCTTCTTGTACTTCAGAAGGTAACCTGGTGACTTTCTGGGAGTACCGGCTGGTTAAGAGATGTGAATGATGATATTAGGAATGGAGACCATTCCTCTTTCTCAAATAAAGGTTTCAAATGTACTGTGTTAAAAATGTACTGAGCTGATTTCTGTCATGTGCTTCAATCTCTCACGCAGTAATGTGGTGATAAGCACCACTGTGTGATTCATACAGAAAGATCCTTTTCTGGAGTACTTAGGATAGAAAACCATGTGATGAGCTGATGTTTATCAATATGATGTCAAATACTGTAGAAAAATGTTAACCTGAAAGTAATAGTTTGATTTTCTGAACTGTTTTTAGGTACATCAAGCCTTCTAAATGTGTGTTTATATTGTTGGGTTTTTTCATTATAACAAGTTGATGTTATCTGAGTTACTAGCGACTTTTGGAACTACTTCAAATGTATTCTTCAAATGTGCTGTTTGTCTGAATAACTGAGGAAGGTGTATCTTTATTTTATCTTCATTCAAGTCTGCCAGTGCTGTTTTTGTGCCTGAATAGTTTTTGAATACAGGGGTGGGGCTGACTTTAGCCGTATTTGAGTAGGCAGAAGTCACAAAGATCTTGGCAGTGAAGACTGAAGTTTTACAGAAGGGAGCAGAGGAACCAAGAGCATCCGTCAACCTTTTCTGCCTCTTCTACAAGTTTCCTCTGGCTTTAGCTTACTGCTGCTTGAGATTGTTGACACATCACAGAATGTAGTTGGATAGGCATTCCATTCTTTTACTTTGCATGAGGGCCTGTTGGTAAATAGAAAGGCTATTATGCAAATGTTTACATATGAGCTTATAATAATGAAAGCCTGCCACAGAAATTTTGAGTATTCAAAGCAATTCTTTAGTGTCCTGTTCCTGTATTTTAAAATGAAAGAACAGGTAGTGTTTTGTTTCTAGTAAAATAAACATCTTTGAATTAAGCTGCAATATAAATCAAATTAATTTTCTCCCATTTTCCCAGCCATTGCTAATAATTGCACAGAAGTTTTCTAATTGCTCAAATGACCTTTGGCAAAACTTGTTTTGAACTTTGCAGCAATTTCTTGCTGGTTGTATGTCTGTGCTGAGATGTGGGTTTCTGGAAGCTGCTTTTGAAACCTATTTTGAAATGAAGTTTTAAAAGAATGCAGTTGTTAAATATCCTCTGTGTTATCTGAAAGCTTTATATTGTATGTCGGGTTCCGAAAGCAGCAGTAAATGATTATAAACTAACATAGATCATTAGATTGGTGTGGTTCAACATATAGGTACAGAAATCACTGTTGCTGTTCCAGAATTGCCTTTTATAGATTCCATTGTATTTAATGCTGGTAATGTGGATAGTTGTTGTGAACATTTTTAGCCTGCTACTGCTCTTTCCTAAGGAAGGTGGGAATGAAAACCCCACCAGGAGCTCAGGAGCTAGCAGGGGACAGCTTATGAGTTTGATGTAAGCTTGGCAAGCAGAACTTGAAATATAAGTAGAGCTGCATTTCCGTGTTCAGGGAGAATACTGCCCTTCTTTAAAGAAAAATTAAATCCTTATCTTTGTATGGTGTTTGTGAACTCTTAATGAAAATAAAGGATATAGAGAGGTGGATTATTGAACTGTTAGCAGTGGTTGATTCTTTCCCCATTTGGACTGGAATGAGTCCAAATTCAGCTTTGTTATGTTCCATTACAGAGGTGAATTTCAATGATCAGGATTGTAGGATCATAACATACTTTGGGTGGAAAGGGACCTTAAAATCACCTAGTTCCGACCCCCCACCACAAACAGGACTCTCTGCAACAGATCAGCTTGCCCTAAAGCCTGCACTGACTTTGGATGTGTTCAGTAAGTCCCTGGTCTGGCTATATCCATCCCATTTGCTTCAGCTTCTTAAGGTATTTTCTCCTGATCTGTCTCTCCTTAGCATATTCAGTGCAGGTGAGCTGTGTCCAATCTGCTCTTGAATTTCATTGATAAGGTGTTTCAGGGGTGAAGGAAAGGTGCTCTTCGGCCTCTTTGCAGAGTTGTTTCATCCTCATCCTCAATTCTAATTTTTATTCCTATGTAGTTCCTGCCAACCTTCATGTACCAGTCTTTGTTGGACTTGTGAAGTCTTATTCTCTTTGCAGCTTAGATGCTGCAGCCTTTTTTCAGTTTTGCTCTGTTCCATCTATGCACTTCCTGTGATACTGTTAAAAGAACAGTGGGAGTTCTCAAGCTTCTTCCCATTAACAATTCCTTATTCATGAGAATGTATATAAACAGCATCCCTAGGTTTTATATGAAAGCCAAGTCCTGCTTTTCTCTGTGCTCAAATAAGCTTATTCCAGAGAGAGTCAGGGAGTCCAGCAGTTAAATCAAAGCAAATGATTCTGCAGTTTCAAAATGAAGTAAAAGTGCACTCCTGACAAAAAGCATGTCCTGCACACAGTTGCATTTTCCCACTGCTTTCTTGTGCCAGCATTAGAATTTACTTGGCCAACTAAGCACAGACTTTTGCCAGGTTGAGCATTCAGCTGGATTGTTTCCTGGAGTTAGCTTACTGTGCTGCCACATGAGTGCTGCTGCCTACAAAAAGGAGGATGTGGAAGTCTACAGTCAGGTTGGAAGTGAAATGGAGCAACAGCGTGCATGAAGGCGATTTTCAGAAACAAGTGGCAAATTACACTGCTGAGATGTTTTTGTGGGAAGGCAAAATACGCACTTGGAAAATTCATAATGTCAAGTTGCACGTCCAGGTTCTTTGATAACACTTAAACATACTTAATTATCAAATATACCAACTATGGATACTTTGAGCCAACTTCAGAGTCAGCCCTGTTTTTAGTGGGTGGTTGGATCAGATGAGCTCCAGAGGTTCCTTCCAGCATAAATTATTCTATGGTTGGTTTTGTTTTAAGTTACCATTTAATTAGCTTTAATCTGCAACTGCAGCTTGCAAATGATAAGAAACCTTTTCTGCATAAAATAGCAGCATTTGTATTGTGGTTTAACCCAGCAGGTAGCTCACCATCACAGTCATTTATTTGCTCACTTCCCAGTGGGATGGAAGGGAGAACTGATAAGAAACACCAAAGAACTCTTGGGTTGAGATAAAACTATTACTAAGAGAAAAGGAAAAGAATAATAGTCATGATTTTATATATATATAAATATACATATATATGCATATGTAGATGAATGCGTGTCACAAGCGATGCACAGGCAGTTGCTCGCCACCTACTGACTGATGCCCAGTGAGTGAAAGAGAGTGGGATGAACTCCCATCCCCCTTCAAAACTCTTATAGTATGGAATGTCCCTTTCACCAGTTTAAGTCAGCTCTCCCATTTCTCCTTCCTTCCAGCTCCTTCTCTGAGAAACTGGAATGTACAGCCCTGCTTAGCAGCAGCTATAAACATCAATATTAGTTTTCATCTGGAACCAAAGCATACCACAAACTGAAGAAAACAATCCATCCCAGCTGAAACTAAGGCAGTTTGGCTATGTGTTAAGTGTACCATCAGAAAGGAGTAGATGGAGGCTATCTTTAAACAAGTGTTTTGTTTGGGAGGTTGTACAGCAGTAGAATGTTGAGATGGCTGTCAGCTAAATAGCTAGTATTAAAATTCTGTGCAGCAAATTGCTAAAACACACAATTTTCAACAGTACTCCAGTTATATAAATAACCTTCCAAAGCAAAGCGTTGTTGGATAATGAGTCATTGCACTGAGTTTTGTCTGCTACACCCTGATGTGACTGCAGAACTCTCAGTAGCAGTTGAACACTGGAGATGGGGCTAACGGTGTTCAGCGGGAGCAGTCTGGAATGATGCCTCAGGAAGTCATTACTGGAAATATGGGGCTGGTTTTGCTTGGCTGAAAATAACTGTCATGTGACAGACAAGCATTACATTGTCATTTCGCTGTCCTTATCATATAGCAGCAGGGTCAGATTTACATTGCAGTTCAAAAGCAAGCACTTTCACTGAAGAGATTTGTACTTAGTGTAGATGGAATAAAGGTGTGCAATTTGTTTGCTTGAATTGAGTTTTGTTTTTTGGTTTGTTTTTTTTTTTGCATTTCTTTGGGTAGATACTGGCTCATGTGATTTACCCAAACTGAAATAGTTTCTTTGGGGAAAGTTTGGAAGATGAACACCAAATAAGAAATTAAATGTATTTGCAATCTGTTGTCTATTGTATTCCCTCACTTTCTGCCTTAATGCGAAGGTGGGAAGGAAACAGGTGCATTGGTATAAAATAAATTAAAAATAATTTTTAAAAAGTAGTGTTTCCCTATTTAATTTTTAAAAGAACCCATAAGGCATGCTGAAGGTAAGTCCCCAGGTTTTGATTTGAATTAGTCCTGCAGTATTGCAGTCCACACCTCTGTTCTTAAAACCTGTGCCGTCAGTTTGTAATATCCTGCTGAAAAGAAAACAGTGTGGGAAGGATAAAACCTCAAGTAGAATTTGTCAGCTGAGGCAGCTCTTAGTTTGCTTTGTATTTAAGCACTGTTGTTGCTTCTTTGTAATACGTGGTCTGAAAAGAGCTTTCTATGCTGTCTCAGATGCCCTTCCTCACACAGTACATTGTGCAGGCCGCTAACTTGGTTAGCTTCGAAATACAGCAGTGGATCTGCTTGTAATTCTGTATGCAAACTCTTGACGAGAACCCTTGTGGCATTCTGCTGCTGGGAAGAGAATTACGAGCTGTGCCCTGAGCTGCTTTCTGCAGCCTCATGGAACAAACTCTCCAGATTTGTTGGTAGTGAGCAAGTTTGATCTGTCTGCATGTTTCCAAGCAGGCTGTCGTTACTGCAGTGAATGTGTGACACTTCAAATGAAGAAATGTCTGTTCTTATTTTGTTTCCTTTCCTTTCCCTCCTCCTCCAGTCTGTTGATTCATCTTGTTAATTAGAATGCTGAATTATCTTGGATATGTGCTAGGAAGTTGTCTCAGTCTAGTAGTGAGTTTTATGATGCTGACTAAATACATATTTTAAACACCTTGTTCCTCAACCGATTACTGCTCCTAAAATACTTGAAGCAGAAAGAAAACACTTTTCCACCCGCCCGCTCTCTGCCAATTACATGTCAAGAGGCAGCCAGGAAATGGTAAGGTGGGGAAAGGGGAAATTGGCATTTTTGTCATTTGAATTGTATGTAGTACAAGAAGATTTAATAGTGATTAATTAGATGATTAATACAGTGATTGCTAGGTTAAACTGTAGTCTCATGATCGCTTGTCTTTTAAGGAAGGTATTTGGACTTCAGAATGCTTTTTTTCCTCTCTTCAGGGTGTGGTAGGCATGAGCTCTGCGTTGATGTGAATGTGCTCCAGTTATCCATCTTTTTTCAGTAACCTCAATTTTCTCATTCCTGTTTTGTTCACATAAGTCTTTTATTGTGGCAATCAGTTATTTACCAGATTTGCTTGCATATAAAACTTTTGTAAAAGTTGCACATACTAACATCTTGTGTCTTACCTGTGTAACATAAATCTTTTGCCAGCAGTTGTTTCTTCGGTTCCTTTGTGTTTTCATAGTGTTGCCGTTGTAGTCTATGAAGTTTCTGTCCCCTGTGTTCTGTCTGAGCGCTCTGGAGTATGGTTGTGAATGACAAGAACGTTACCAATCTGTTCATTCTGGTACTCTGATGTGCTAAAAAGCTCCCCAGTAATTTTTTTTTTTTCCTTTCTAGTTTATTAGATCCACTCAGAACCACAGACTTGATTTGGTTCTCATATAAGAACAAAAACCTTAATTTTACTGTAGGAGAGATGAGGAACCTCAAAAAGGTTATTTTAAAACAGTAGACTGGGACTCGTGTGTTGTTTTCCAGAACTCACAGGTTGCTTTTAGTGTACCTGCTTCCTGTATCCTGAATGTTGTGTTTTTCTGGCACTGCTGGGAGGGATGTCTGTGATACTGGTACACTGTAACTGCCCTGCTGGCAGAGCTGTCACTGGAAATACAAGTTTATATAGCTGAAATTGGGTGTTTTGGTGTTTGTCTTCACCTTCTAGGTTGTAAACCTCTCTATGTTAAGTCTGCAGAGAGAATCTGCACAGCGTTGCTCTGGATGTTTGAGCGGAACTGGGAAGGAACTGTGGGCAATTCTTTTGGAGCTGGTGGACGTGGGACCTGTTGGGCAATTTTTAAAGATGTTCAAACATTAACTCAGGAGATGGGTGATAAGAAGCCAGAGGACAGTGTTTGTTAGTGCTGGTGGAGGCATCCAGTCTTTCATCTTCACTTTTAAGTGAATCTGGTATTTGACATGAATATTGACATGATATGAATATTTAGCAGGTATTTTCTTCAGGTGAAGAAGAAGTGGAGATGTTCCTGCTTTATGTGAAACTCTTGAAGGAATGGAAGTGATCACAGCTTTTTCTTACAGTTGCTTTAAAGCATTTATCCTAGACTGTAATGACATCAATTCACTTGTGTGTTCTCACAGTGCCAGCTGAAAAACTGTTGGATATTTTCACTTCAACTTTTGACAAGATAATAGAAACAGTTCCACTTGTCAGAGCAAAGTTTTTAATTATTCCTAAAAGTAATGGACTTTAAGCTCTGACAGGTCACTTTGGAATTTCTTCCACTGTAAAGGTCTGATTTGTGCTTCCCATGTAACACAGGAGCCTCAAGATTAGATGTAACCTGTGAGAGATGCTAAGGTCATTTGTTTTCTTGCCTGAGGCTTGCAGAGCTTAGGGAAATGACTTTTCTTTTTGTCAGTCATCTTGTGGGTTTTGCATGTTGTTTCTTCTTCCAGCAGTCAAAGCGATGAAATCCAGCTCTGCTTGTTATCGCTGTGATTGATTGCATTGCATAGCACATGGAAATAACATTCCTAGCTGTGGTACTGTGGTGCACGCAGTGTATAAGTAAAGCTGTTACGCCGTGATCTCCCACTGAGTAAGAGAAATGGAAAAAAATAAAACCAAACAGATTTGGGACGGCTCAGATTAGTCAGTGACAAAGGATTTGAGATGTCACTGTTTAAACAGAAAGTAACTCTATTGAGCCCCCAGGGACAAAAGTGAACATGGATAATGAAACACTGCAATACCTATCTCAAAGACAGTGTCAATTTTTCCAGTATTGCTTACAAGTCACTTGATGGAAGACTTCTCCATAAGCAAACCGACTGTGTTGTGAAGACAGAAAATTTTAAACGTAGTTGAAACAAAAATCATTTGCAGATAAATGTGAAGTTTATTGACTATTTGATGTCCTGAGTATTTTTCAGATGTGTTGACCAGAATTGTACTGGGCAATTAGAATGATGCATTTTGATTTGTGTCACTGTATGCCTTTTATAATGGAAATAAATGTTTGTTTTTTTTTCTTTGCCAGAGGCTGATTGTGTTTGGAAAAGCCTTCCATTTAATTCCTTGGAGTACTTTTTTCAGCTGGAAGGATACAACTACAAATTAATTACTATTTATGCAGATCTCTGAAAAGAACTGTGGCATTTTACTCAGGAGATCTGATTCCACTTGAACTGTCGTCACTGCATTCTTCTAAATTCAAGTAATGTTTTGCAAGAAAGCTATTACATGTGATTAAGATCTGCATGCAGACCAAAGTTAGAAAGTATCTATTAATCATAATAGGCTGGGATTCAGGTCTAAACCAACACAATCAACAGTAAAAGCTGTTGCCAATTTGCACAAATAATGACATTTTCTATAGCAAACGGAAATATGAATTCATGCTGCTGAGCTTGGGCACCTCATTCTAGGGATATAAGCCTCTCTGCCATCTGTCTTTTAGTCAGTGCAAAGGAGTGAGGTGCATTTTTTGCAGGAGGTCCCTTTTCCTCTTTGCAATAAGAACCTGAAGTAATGAGGTCACAGCTTCACTGCTACTTTTACACGCTTAAATTAGCAATCTGGGCACAGCTGTTGGATTTTAATTAATTAATGTAGTAAATATTCTCTTGTAGAACTCATTAAAGAAAAAAAAAAAGAGCAGTGTAGCACTGTCACAGTACCTGTTGTAAAATCTGTTGAGAGTTGAGGTGGTAACAGTGACTTTGAATGCATATAGAAGTTTCCTTATGCACAGATGTATCCCCTGTCAAGAAAACTACAGATAAAGGATGATTCTGCTTTGGAGCAGTTCAAGTAAGTGCCGTAGTTATTCTGTTGTTGGCATGTGCAAGATTTCCTGATGCTAGATTCTAGGGAACGAGGGGTTGATTTCTGGCAGTTCAGGCTGTTGTCTTCAGTTGGTAGAAATTTCTAGCACTGGTACTCAGATTGTTTTAAGGCATAAGATATTTGGTTTCTGTTTGAAACTACAGTTTACTTAACCTAAGTTTGGACACAAGTCTGCATTCGTTTGAGACTTTTTTTGTGATTAGTAAAAGTGTCTTCAGAGGTTTCTATCTATGTTTCAAGATGTGTATCTCCTCTGAGGTCCTTTTTTCTCTCTATTAGTGACAAAGCAGGTGCAGGTTGCCTTGGTTATTGTTGAATGTGTCACTTACATAAAACTTTTTTGTCCTACTTACTCATTATGCAGTGTATAACTGCAGTTCTTGTAAGTATTAAATTCTGTTCATTTCAGATTTTATCTCATGAATATCAGTGTCAAAGCTAAGTGTTGGTGCAGGGCTGTCAGGCTGTTTTTAGTTGTATACGTACAAGTGCTATATCTGCACTCTGTGGCCACTTTGCCCATGCTGAAGGTTTCTTCCTAACACAGTTTTTGTGGTATTTTCATGTTATTATCAGTGTAGCATTATAAGTGTGCTGGAATATAAAGTTGCCACAAGTCCTGAGCCTGTTGAATTTATAGTTCAGCAGCTACTTTACTGGAACCAGGATTTTACCTGTTTTTCTAATGCCAGAGTAATGAAATGCTGCATTTACATGTGAAAACCCTACTGCTTCTGAACTTTGTACAGTGTTTTTCTGATGGTATCTGAGGCTGACAGAAAGCATGGATCTTGTGGCAGATTTGCAGCTTGCTGGATGTTACTGTGCAGTTCAGTGGCTTAAGCATGCGTGTTTTCAGCAGTGGATGTTGGTTTGTTTTTTTTTTTAAGTGGTATCCCTTCAGGTCTAATTTAAGCACACTTGCTGTACTTATTATAAAATGGTGTTAAGCTCAGTCACGGGGCAGTTATTTGAGTTGAAAGGTAGGCTATTGAAACAGATCTGCAATTTGGATGAATAGAGGAATGACGAGCAGTAGGCAGGACTGGAAACATACTTTTAAGATCTCCTCAATATATAACGAAAACACTTTTCTATTTCAAAGCCAATGGATATGCCTGCAGTAAATAAAGATACATAAGAATGAAGCTAACAGTTAATTAAGTTGGGTGGCAGGGTGAGTATTGGTTCCACTTTGTAGTTCAAACACATGATGTAGCATACCTAAGTATAGAAACTTGGTCTAGCAGAGTGCTTCAGTCTTTCCTTAGCAACCCACGCTACCAAAAACACACCAGAGCTGTCCTTCCTGCTCTGTTCTGAGTAATGGCAGCAAACTCCATGGTTTAAAGGTGGAGTTTATAAACAGAAATAGCATAATGATGCCTGCAGCGGGTTAGAATTCAATGGTCAGTGTCTCCCAGTTCTGCATTTCTTTGGTTTCCTGTTCTCAGCATGATCCTGCTTGAGGGTTACAGTCAGTTTTTGGAGAAACTGCAAGTATGTTCAGGGAAGGATGACTTCATGGTACTGCTTGCTTTCTTTCCTTAAGCCTCAGATGTAGTTGCAGATGTTGATTTCTGAACTCCAAAGGCAGGGCCTTTGATCTCACCTAGTGCAAGACTTGGTAAGTGGTGCCAAAGAAGTGTGTTTTGTATTCTGAGTATCTTTGGTAAACAACTAACAGCAAGTATTTAGTGTACTATGCTGAGATGTGGTCCCTTCGTGGGGGGAGAGGGCAGGCAAAATCCTTTCAGAGGAAGCAAATGTTAGAAATCTTGCTGCAGACCTGATCATTAAAAACACTGAGCTTTATGTAAGAACCAGCCCAGAAATGCACGAGTGGCACTTGGTTTGTGTGTGTCTGTGTTTTTTCATAAGCAGGTCTGCTTGGACTTCCCAGTACTCAGTATCTGTTCAGGCAAGCTTCTTGTACTTCTGGATGAAGTGCTGGTGTTGCGGGTGAACATGTTGTAACTGATCTGTAGATGGGTGGTGTCCTTAAGAAGACAAGAAACAAACATGGACAGTTTCAGAGAACTCTTGTGCATGTCGAATGAAGTGCTTGAATGGAAAAACAAGAAAGAGATGCTTTGTGCCACACAGTATTTTATGCTGTTGGTTAACCGGAGCTTTTCTCCTCACCATTTGTCATCACAGTTTGAACTGAGACCCAAATAAAACATTGTGGTTGTGGGGTGTTGGTTTTTTGTTTTTGTTTTTCATTTATTTTCTTGTTAGTCTGTTTTGCCTTCTGTCAGTTTTTCAGTATGGTTTTAGAGTTTATCACTGAATATTTACAGGTTCAACAAAACTGCCACGCATTGCATGTGTCCTGTATACTTCCGGGATTTTATATAGTAAGCTGCTGGTTTTTCAGCTAGAAATAACACAGGCAGATTTTAAGATGTCAAACCTTCTAAGATTTTTGATTGTTTTAAAAAAATCATTTAATATGAAGAATAAAATCTGGTAGATAGTACTGTGTGCAATACAGTATGTACAGATTTTGCTGCACTTAGAAGTTAATCAGGCGAAAGAGTGTAAGATCTATATAATGACTGTTCTGTATTCGTGTCTGGCTTCTAAGGATGCTATTAACCCAGCTTGAATTTGCATGTAATGTTACTGGTTTTGGGGTGAGCAAACTGCAGACTTGTGTTTGAGAGCATGAAAACAGCAACAGGGAGAACTTCTATTTTTATGACAAAATCTTTAACTGCTTAGTACAGATAGAAGCAGTATGAACTGTGGGCAGTTTGACACAAAAGCCAGCACTTGTTTTCATAGCTGCAGACAACTCATGGAATCAGAATGGTTTGGGTTGTAGGTGACATTGAAGAGCATAGAGTCACAGAACATCCTGAGTTGGAAGAGACCCACTAAGTTAATAGAGTCATAGAATGGCTTGAGTTGGAAGGGATCTTTACAGATCATCCAGTTTCAACCCCCCACCATGGTCATGATTGCCACTGACCAGATCAGGCTACCCAAGTCCCCATCCAGCCTTGCATTCAGCAACTCCAGGAGTGGGTCATCAGGCCATGAAAAAGTCAATTTCCATCCTGTTTATAAGCTCCTTTTAAATATTGAAGGGCCTCAATGGGGCGTCTCTGGAGCTTTCTGTTCTCTCTGGGCTGACCAAGCCCAGCTTCTTTAACCTTTCTTCATGGGAAGGGTGTTCCAGCCCTGGATACAGTTGGCCTTCTGGGCTGCATGGGCACACATCTGGCTCATGTTCTCATCAACCAGTACTCTCGAGTCTTTCTCCTCTGAGCTTGTCTCAATCCATTCTCTGTCCAGATGATGTTTGTGTTTGGGATTGCTCCAGACAAAGTGCAGAACCTTGGCCCCATCTCTCAAACCCATCCAGGTCCCTTGGGATGACATCCCTTCCTTCCCCTGTGTCAACTGTGACAAACAGCTTGGTGTCTTCAGCAGGCTTTCTGAGAGTGCTGTCAATCCCGATGTCCTTGTCACCAGCAAAGATACTAAACAATACTTGTCCAGTACAGACCCCTGAGGAACAGCACTTGTCACCAGTCACTACCTGAACAGTGCTGTGGATCACAACACTTAGAGTGTGGCCATCTGGGCCATTCCTTATCCACTGAGCGGTACATCTGTCACATCCATGTCTCTCAGGTTTAGAGACAAGGATGTGGTGTAGGACAGTGAGAAATGCTTTGCACAAGTCCATTCAAAGGATAGTAAGTTGTGCTGCCTCACTGGTTGTATAAGCTAGTTTGAAAGTTTGTGTTTAGCAATCCAGAGAGGAAATTTTTCTTCTGTTGATCATGAAGACAGCAAAACACTCTGGCATGCAGTACGATCCTTGGGAACATGCCTGGATTCTCAAGAGAATTGGAAAGGAATTTGTCATCTATGCTTAAAAATACAAATATAAAATATGATATTTTTTAAAATGTGACTTTAAAACTAAGGTGTCAATGCCTTATAAAACTTAGATAACCCGAAAGCTAAAATTTCAAGGTAATTAAGACTGCTAGGGTAAAGAGGAAAATGACTGAAATGACTTTTGAGAATAACAAGAGATTAAGTGAGCAGCATGTCAAAAAGTAGCATTTTTCAAGTAGCAAAATTCAATGAGAGTCCTGATAAGTTTGGTTCATGCTGTACCTTTCAGCAGTCCGACCATTTAAAATCTGAGTCTGCTTTCAGTGGCAATTGTGGGAACCTGGAGACATGGTAGCATGGGCTATGAGGAGATGTCTGACTTCGTGAATTCTGGTTAAGTTAGATGTCTGGCACCTGCTGTGACAACAAGTCTTTGAGCGTAAATCCACTTCTTGATCGTTTTCAGGTGTCATGTTGATCAGTCCTTCATTTATCTATTGTCTTAACTCTACTTGTCCTGCCTTTCCTTGGACATGGGCGATTAAATACAATTGCTGTGAGCGCTCACTGAAGGTGAGACTGAGGGCACTGTGCTGTCTTAACGGTTAGCAGGTAGCAAGTTCACCTGGCTCTTTTGGGTAATAAGTGGTAAACCTGAAACTAATCACCTCTCTTTAAGAAGCGCTCAACTTCACTTCTGTTCCAACTGGCAATTTAGAAGAAAGGTAAATCTTTTGTTTCAGTTGAAGAAGGCCTTGAAATGTTTTTGTTGGGAATCTTTCACTTCACATGAACTTGGGGGTTGCTTTCAGTGAGTCCTTATCCTTGGTGATTTCTGAATAAAGGATATGAAATCAACCAGTATAATCAAAGGGCTGCCAGCCGGATGCCTTGTTAGATCTGTGAACATTGGGGTTGTTTTCATCCGTGCATTTCTACTTTATCTAGTGATTTCATTAGTCCTTTTAAATTTAAACCCTCCTATATGAAGTGTGAAAGAATTTTTATTCTCGAAGAGATATTTAAAATACAAAATCTGGCCATCAAGCTGGGAAGCGTAACTTAATTTCCTCAGTCTGTTTCTGTTGTGATAATTTTTTTTTCTTTTAGGGAAAGACAAAAACAAAATAAATCTTTTTACTTGGTGAAGTTAGTTTCTGATTTTGTATTTCCTGTTCTTGGTAACTTATTTTGAGATCAGAAACCTGCATTAAGCTCTGGGAAAAAACAGAGGAGCAAAAAATATGTTATGGCAAGGGGTATATATTTGTGTTGTTCTTCATGGGGTTAAGGTCCAATGTTTCTGGAAGCGAGCGGTGCTCAGTGAACTTCTGGGCTGACCAGCATTCCTCGAGATGGGATTGCAAAGGCTGAGTGTCAGGCTAGAAGAAGGGTTTCCCAGCTCCACTGCTTGCAGACTACTGTTCTGTCCTTCTTCCAGAGCAGCTGCTTATAATGCTTATCCCAGAGGATTTTATGGCAAGCTGCTGCTAAAATAGGTTTCTGGATAACTTCATTCTGCAGTGTACTTGCACTGTCTCTCTTTGCACTAACATGCAAAAATAGCAGCACTTAAGCAAATTTTATGTAGGTTTTGTACTGATGAGTCAAATTGCTGAAAAGTACTGCAGTTCTCAACAAGCCTCACTGCCTGTGTGAGTGAAGCATATTTAGTAGGTACTGAAGTGGAAGGCATGCATGGAGAAAAGTGAACTTGTGCTTTGCTGCCTCAGCATCCTTCAGCTGAGTGGTCCTGGGTTGCTCTGTCAGTCACATCAGAGCAGTATTTCAGGAAGGATTTTCCTTTGCAAATACACTGTTGTTTTGTGTTGCCAAAGGCAGTGTTTCCGTTAGCAGCCAGGTGGAATGTCCAAATGAGAGCACACTGGTGGTGCTGCAGTGTTGCAGTGGGGATGGAGTGAGTGAGGGATCCACAGCTGCCACGACTTGAAGGCCCTTCTGGGTCACTTTCCCAATTACAGTCTCATATGCAGTCTGATATGGCCTCTCCTCCCAGGCAACAAAAAGAAACCTGAGGAAGTGGCCGTAAGTTGTACCAGAGGAGGTTTAGGTTGGACATAAGGAAGAACTTTTTCTCTCAGAGAGTGGTCAAACACTGGAATGGCTGCCCAGGGAGGTGGTGGAGTCGCTGTCCCTGGCAGTGTTCAAGAGGCGTCTGGATGAGGAGCTACGAGGTCTGGCTTAGTGGCTTGTGGTAGCAGTGGTGATGGGAGGATGGGTGGACTAGATGATCTTGCAGGTTGTTTCCAACCTTGTGATTCTATGCACATTTTGTGTAACTTCTTTAAAAAAATACTGATTAAAATGGCATTCTTATATTACTTAAAAGAGAAATGTAAATACTTCTATAATCACTGATAAGAGATGCTTGCAGCATTTAGAAAAGCATTAAATATTTTCAACTCAATTTCATGTTTTAATGCTAGCATGGCAGAAAGTTTGAGTGTGTGATCTGCCTCTGTACTTTGGCTTAGATTAAATTCAGCAGTGTGTGTAGGTGGGTTGACTGTCACAACAGTGCTGCAACCGTTTGCAGCATTTTGTGAAGACCTGCACTGTGCTACCTTTGCCTGGTTTTACGGAAGAATACCCTGTGCACTGCTGTTATTGTTTTCCTTGTCTTCCAGGTATAATGCTGTAATGTGTTAGGAAGTTCCCATTATGAAATACCAGGATATTTATCTCATGTGTAAGCTGTTTTGAACTGCTTGGTATGGCATGACGAAGAAGACAATAACAGAAGTAACAGAGGGCTACAACAAAATACAACTTTCTCAACTATTCAGAGTATCTACTTTTCAATACTTGAGGTATATTCCTTTTGTATAGAAGCTTTCACGTGTTAGTATTTAGACATGGATGTGCTGAAAAGCTGCTTGTTTCAGTCTTCCTACAAGTGCAAATCTGCTCTGTGTTTAGTTGTAGTGTTGCTGACGGAATTCCTTCTTTCACCTCAATGCCTGCCCTGGCTCTGAGCTTGTGGGACAGTGAGGAATACGGCAGACATCCCTCTGGGAAATGTGTGCTGAGCAGATGTCTGCTGTGCCTCGTGGCAGCTTGTGGGGCTGATAGCGGAGCTCACGTGGGGCAGCCTGTGCTGTGCTGCAGGAACATTTGGTGTGACACCAACTATGTGTGTCTAATGCTGCTCTGTCTCATAGGTGCAGATCTGACTCAAAGGGCATGGAATTCTTTTTTTTTTTTTTAAATGGTTTATTTTGTTTTCCGATGTGTTTTCCAAGCATTCAGATGCCTCACATTCCAGTTTATAAATAAATGCAGTCCTTAACCTTGCATGCCATTACAACTGCTTCTTCCATTAAGATAGGTTTCCATTTTTTCTGCTACTTCTAGTTTAGTTTTTACAGTGATCAGAGAGCCATAGCAGTTGCTTCGAAGGCCCTTCCCCACCTGTATCTCTCTGATTTATATTGGGGTGGTTTCTTCTCCCTTTGATTTTAGATGTTTGACTTATTTATTTCTTTATCTATTTTTGTTTACAGCCAATTACCGTCAAACCCTGTGCTGCTTATCCTATGTAGCTTTTAGTTTCAGGACATGGTTAGTCTCACTGATTTATGTAGGTCTTTCCAGTTGCAGTTCTGTGGAGTACCCTGTGGGCTGTAATAGTATGTATGACAAAGCTGATTTTCCATACTCGGCCTCCTTCTGGATCTTACAGATGTTTTTGGATTTGAAGACATTCCCTGTGCAATGCATGCACAGTGATGCTCAGTAGAATTGTGTCAGGGTCCTTGTCTAGTTCTCATACAGCAAACTGTATTTATAACACTGAATACGGATTTTGCTTTGCACAGGCTAATAATTTTACTATGTTTAAGACTGCAAGCATGGAATCCGTGCCAAAGTATGCTGAACGGAAGCAAATCAGATTGCTGGAAAATAATGGAAACAGGAGTTGTTTGTTAATTTAGGCAACAAATGGCTGAAGTTAATTGCAGTGTTTTTGAGGAACCCTAATTATTAACTGTTTCAGCTTCTGTTTCAGGAATACTGAATCCCGCAGTTCTGCAACAGTAGTTGCAGTTGTTTCTACCTTGTGATTCAGAAGATACAGGAGCTAGGATATTTCTGTCATTGACAGAGTTAAGAAATTGCCAGAATAACACCAGAGCTGAATTATTGGAAGGGAAGGTGGAGGCAGGCAGTGGAAGGGGGGGGGGAAGCAGTGCCTGCTTCCAGCTCACTCTTGTTTTCATTTAGTATAAATTTACTTACAGACAATTACTTCTCATTAGAAAAGAGTGGCTTGTGTTTGAGCAGCAGCCTTTTCACATTGGGTGGAGCAGAAGAAATCTGGGGCTGACTCCTCTGTGTGAATGAGGGAGTCATCCACCTGCTTCTGGAGAGAGAAGGAAATTGCTTCCTGGAATACACAGCATCAAACCATCATCCATCTTCAGGTCTCTCACCGAAAATGCCTGCCTTGCTGACTGGACACACAAAAGTGCAGTGCTGCTAAACTGAGCTTCAATCCTACCGTATTACACTCTTAATACTGGGATTCCTTTTCTTCATTTTTTTAATGATTTTTTTTCTAGTCGTTTTGACTTAAAATGGCAACAAATTTAAGCAAATTAATCTGACAGTTATAATTCAAGGGATCACTTAATTTTAGTGTTTCATTTTTCCCCACACCATCTAAGGTTTCAGGCTAAGTTTAAATCGTTTTTTATGCTGTACTTCTGGGTGGCTTGAAGCACCTTGGTTGTGTTTCTGCTCATCCCTACTCAGGATGCTCTCCTTCCACTGGTCATGCATGGAGAGGTTGTAGACTGATTGCAGTACCCTTTTAGGTTTTGATGTTAGCTGGACACACGTGCTTTTATTAATACACAGGGATTTTTGTTTGTAGTTCTAACTTTCCAAACCAAGCAGAAGGGATGGGTGTCTAATCAGGGAGACCTTTGGGGAATAACTGGAAGGCAATTCAGTTATAGTTATTTATATTGAAATTATATTGAGAATGTGGGTTATATTGTGACTGTATAGCAAAGTTTGCAGTGACTAGTCAAGTTTCTTGAAGATTTTCATCTGGAGCAACAAATAATTAAGCAGTCAGCACAGATGGAAGGAACCAGCCGTACATTAAATAATATGGCCTCAGGCAGGTGTCTTTTAAACACATGACGAATTATTTTTACTGTAGTCTAAAATGGAATTCTTACCTTAAGGGAAAATAGAAGGGAGAGAAAAGAACAACATGGTGGGTTATTTTGGTTAATTTCATCTATGTATTTATTTAGAAAAACAGTTCTGTTACTAAAAAAAAAATGTTTTTCTTACAGTCAGAAGCAGATGCTCCTGATGATCCTGATCAACCATTTGTAGTGGTTTTGCTGGATCTGTGAGACAGTTGTAAAAAATTGTACGGAAAAATATCTGACTGCATTGATTGCACTTCAGGGAGCAACCCTGAGAAATTTGGTGCTGCTCAGGAGATAACTTGAGTATACTTGAGAATATGGTTATGCTGATTGTTAGTGCAAAAATATAATAACAATTAAACTTAAAAAGGGTCATTAAAGGGGCTTTGAAATTCAAATTGTTGAAAATGCAGTTTAAAAAGTGTGCCTCTCACTGTTTATGTATATAATGGGTTATTAGAGAAAATAACTAGTCACATTGCTGTGTAAAGCCTGTTACACTATGTGACAGTCTGTTCTGCTCTGAAGAGATTAAGACTTTGCAATTCATTTGAGACGTTGCTTTACAAAAGCCAGCAGATGCAGGTCACGGATTTTTAGTGTGTTCAGAGGCTCTTTATGTTTTAGTGGTGTGACCTGCATCCTGTCATTGAAGTTGGTCACAACATTAGAAAAACAAACTTTGTTTCTGCTGAACTGCACTTTTTTACCTGTCTTGTTTGCGTGGAAGAGACAAGGTTACTAACCAGGCTTTACTTCTGGAAAGCTGCTTCAATTTGTTGTTTTCCTGTAGTGATGAGCACTTTCCATCCAGCTATATACCATCACTCCTCTGTCTCTCACCGAATTCTGCAGCTGCCTAAGAATGGGAATTATTAAAAATAGCTTCTGAAGAGCTGTTGGGAGAACTGAAATCCATGTATTTGAGATTCAGCTGAATGTAGTAGATATTTCTAATCGTAATTTATTGATATTGCAAAAGACCTGGCACAAATGAAAGGAACAGTTGGAGTCGGAATTCTGGCAGTCGTGTTAAAAGCCTTTGAAACATGAGAGGCAAAGTTAGCTGACATCTTGCACTAGCTGTCAGCTATGCTTATTATTTCTTTTTAGCTTGTTTGTGGTTTTAAAGCAACAGTAAATTCCAGATGTCACTATAAGGTATATGCCTGGGCTTGTATTTGTGCAGTTTGGAAATGAGTTTGTATTTATTTCCTTGAATTCTGATAATCTTATCAAGAGCACCAGGTATTTAATGTGTTGTTCACTTGTATATAGTGTTTGTATGGAGACCACTAAGTTTCCTGTTTTATTAATAACTGGATATGATCAATTAATACATATTTTATATTTTTTATTTGTTTTTCTTTTTAGGTCCATTTTCCAGATACAGAAAGAGCAGAATGGCTCAACAAGGTGAGGGCAGCAATTAGCACTGCTTCCCAAAAAATCCAAGGAGGAAGGGAATTCAAGATCTAAAAGACAGCAGGGAAGAATCTGGGAATAGGATGGTTTTGGCTTTCTGTGCTCTTTTTACAAGTTCCTAGTTGCTGATCCAGTCAGTCGTGAGACAGAGCTGTGATGGATTACATCTGTTTTCACAAGGTTGAGATTGTGCGTGATTTTTGGAGAGTGACTTTAGGTGGCATTAGAATAATGACAGCTATAATTGTGTGGAAGTCATCACAGCTGTAAACACAGTTTTTTATGTTCTACTTTTCTGGGATGCTTTCCAGTTGCTGTAAGTTCCTGACCTACAATCTAAAAATAAATCAATTTTGCAGTTTTGATTTGTGTTTGTAATAATAATGTGAGATACTGATCTGTGTAGCTTGGATTTATTTAAGTGCGTTTCATTCAAAGATCAAAGAAGAACACGAGTTCATTAGAAAATAGTGAATAAAGTGCATGTGCTTAACATTGAGCATGTGCAGGCTGCGTGTGATTACGTGTGATAAAAGAAGAAATTGCTTAATATCATTTTTTTCCTTCTTATGTCTGTAATGAACTGTCTACAAAATGGACATGTTCAAAACACTGTACAGTATTTCTTAATATCTGCCTTCAAAAATACTTGTAGTTACTTCTGAAGCTGTTTTATAAGTAAGTTTCTTTTTATTTTTCTCTTTTTCTTAGACTGTAAAACAAATGTGGCCTTTTATTTGCCAATTTATTGAGAAACTCTTTCGGGAGACCATAGAACCAGCAGTAAGAGGAGCAAACAACCACCTCAGTACCTTCAGTTTCACGAAGATCGATATTGGTCATCAGGTCAGTTTCTGGTCAAATCTTTTTAAGAGGCTCTGCCTTAAGTACTGTTTTCATGTATCCTGTTTAAATCTGAATAGTTTTTGGTGCTTGATGAGCCTGATTCTGATTTCTGGTGTGACGTTAAAATAAAAATGTAGCTTTTTTTTATCAGAGTTCAGATTTCATGGTGGTTTTTTTTTGTTTAATTATTATTTTCCTGCTATCTCTACTGCAGAAGTCTGACTGAGAGCAGGGTGAAGTCTCAAAGTATAGCAGCATCTAGTTATGTGAAGAGCACATAGCAACATGATCTTAATACTGTTCATGTAATGCTTTAGATTAAATGAGCAGGGAACATTATCCTTTTCTTATCAGATGTTCCAAGTGCAATTATCTTGTTTTGTAACAGATGTACTTGACAGCATGTAATGTATGGAGTCCAGTGACAAGGCTTCTGGCTCAGCTTTTCACACTACTGTGTGTTACAGTTTCAGGGAACAGATAGATGTTCACCTGCTGTTCAATCCCATGAAGAAGGAATCATAGTATATAACTCATGTGCCTGCAGGAGAGCCTGTTTGACCAGTCCAAGCTAAGAATAAGTTAGCACTTATTGCAATAAGTTGGGCACTACTTATTCTTACCTGCTTCAACCAATATTTTTATTTTTTGAGAAGATGAAAAGCACGCAAAGGGCTGTACCTGTTGTGTTCTCTGTGTGTGTGTGTGTGTGTATGGAGTTAGTGAATTATTGTTTTTTCTGACTAAATTATTCTAAGGCAAAGTAATTTTAATTGTAGTTCTGCCTGGACAAGAAAGTGGCACAATACTGTGACAGCGTAAGATGTGTCTAGTACAAAGAAATCAGATGTTTACTAGAGAAGTTGAGGTAGAGGTTTGGTATAAAGCCTGTAGTAAACATTGAACTAGTAAACATTGAAATCTAGTGGTCTAAACCAAGAGTAATTGTCTGAAGGGTTGTGATTGAGTGGATCCTTCTGATTGTCTTCAGCTAAACTGATAGAATTACTTTACACCTTTGATAGTGCTTATAGTAAATGTCTAACTTGGTATCTTCACACATAATTAGGTATATATGCACCTTTATTTCTAACTTCAGAGTTTAATATTGCATATATCAGTAAGAAGATTCAGCTTCAGTTTTCTTCTTTTTTTCAGCCTCTGAGGATAAATGGTGTAAAAGTGTACACTGAAAATGTGGACAAAAGGCAGATCATTTTGGATCTTCAGATCAGGTGATCTTTATTCTCATATTGCAACAGTGCCTATGCTTTAGAATATGTCTTGTTCATTTAAGTGGGCAGTTATGTTGGGGTGGAATGAGAAGAATTGCTTTGGTACACAAATGTTGTTACTTGTGATTGCAAGTGAACGGAGGAAGGAACTGCATGCTGTAAATGGCATTTAAATGAGGCAAATAGTATATCAACTATCTGTATGACTGCATCATTAAATTTACATTGGTTAACTAAAAAAAAAGATTTCCAAATCTAAAGCATGATCTATGAGTTACTGCCTTTTTTTTCTAATTCATTACAACTTTGCCAAAGGATTTGGTCTGTATGACTTGTCTTTTCTCAATTTCTTAGATTCTTTATAAACACAATATTAGATAATGATTGCTGCTTTAGTAACTTGTGGTCATGCCTCCAACTGTAGTAAATCTATGTATTATATAATGGCAATTGCTTCAGGTTTCTTTGCCCTTTCATATAGGTTTATAAATAGACCTACCCTGTGCTTGCCAAAGACTTTCCTCAACAGTGTCTGCAGTTACAGGGTTTTTTGAAAGCATGCTCAGTGAACCCAGCAACATTTCTGTAGTTAACAGTCGTAGATAAGTATTATGGTGACTATTTTGCCTGTTTGTACCTTGTGGAAAGGCTGGTTTGTCAGTCCGTTGTAATCCTGCAGAAAGCAGCCCTCTGCATTTCTTGCTGCTTCCTCAATCGTAACTGAAAAGATAATTAGGCATCTCAGCCTCTGTTTTTCAAAGTCAGCTCCAAACTTTAAACTTGATTATTTTTAATTTTGAAATATTTTTCTAAATTTCAGCTGTGTTTAAGACTATATAGGCTCCTTTGTCTAAGGTGGGCTCCAGAGGGTTAAGATCTAAATCGGTTACTGCATCCTGAGCTGCAATTGTGGGAGGTTGATTACCTCTGTGAGCAAGGGCCAAAAAAATTCCAAGAATGTCTTATTTCCTAGACTTCAGTGAAATCTCCAGCCATATGTTACATGGCATGACGTTGGAACCTAGTTAGAAAAGTGATAACAGCTGGAGAAGAATTCAGTCTAACAGGCTGAAATAAATTCCTTGAAGTTGTTTAAATAACAAGCCTAACAGCCTGACATTGCTACCAACAGCACTGTCATTCAGGCAGAAAACAGAAATTGAACTCTGGGGTAACTATCATAGCTTCTAGCAATTGAGGCTAGAATGGAGAATTTTGCTACTGCTACTGGCGGTAGACAAAAATAAAAATTGGTTTAGTAGACCTTTTAAAATAATGAGAGTAGTTCAGAATACAGAATTACAGATCACTGTAATCTGGGAAATGTGTTTGTGCTATTCTTAAGGCTTTTTCCTCTGGCTATTTCCTACTGGCTACAGTGATCACATAAAGTGTACTGGGCTTCTGATCTGATTCAGTACAGCTATTCTTGTATTCACACAAGTCTGTCCTCATTAAACTGTAATCTATCCCTGTGGTCTGTACATTATGGGAGCCATAATCTTACTGGGGTACTATGATCTGAATGTATAGAACTTGCTGAGTAAATGAGTCTTCAAGTTGTATGTTAATGTTGCTGTGGAGTTCTTTGCTGCTTTGACTGTTGACAGACCCAGATAAATATCTTAATGGATACAGCCACGTTTAACTTTATTGTAAGGTTGAAAGTTTTTGACATTGCATCCTTAAAGGCAGTTCATTTCTTACTCCGATTACTAATCATTTCTTTGTGGATTGTCAAATGAATATATTGTTTCCCAGTCATCATTACACAAATAACTCTGTTACACAGTGCCAAGACTGAAGTTTCAATTGCAGGTTTGAGTTGGCCTTTCTGTAATACTGTTACATGAATTTATAACATATGCTTATAGAGTTGGCTGTGTGTGTGTGTGTATAAATAGCTGGCTAGTTAGATACAGATATAAAAAGAAATTACATCGTTTAAAATTGTGTATTAAAAATTATATACCTATTTTTAAACTGCATTCTTTCCAGACAAAGCAATGGTCATCTTCCTAAACCCATTGTGTTGTTTTCTTCCAGTGCCCCAAACTTGTCATTTTGAGTAGTCTGAAATAAATTCCAACGTTGGGCATTACAAGAATGTTTTGCTGCTCTGGTGCTTTTCTTTTTTACTGTATTTGTTTGAAATCAGATAGCATCATCACACACACAGCACAGTAAACTGCAGGTGATCTGAATAACAGATATGAATGCAGCCATTCTCACCTTCATTCTCTTGATTCTGCCTTGTGAGTGGTTCCATTTTCTTCACAATTTCCCAGAAATAGTTTCTCTGTAATAAGATCAAACTTCTAAAAATGGCTGAACAGTTTTTGCTATACAGCTTAGGTCTCTTGGAAGTTAATACAATTCTGCACCTAGAATACCTTAAGTGACAATCTTGTATTGGTAGCTCCATCTTACTGCCATTAATGTTTGCCAGAAAGGAAATGATTTCAAACTTGGAGCTATATTTCAGCAAAGCTATTTGACATATGAAGAGCCACCAACATCCAAGCCAGTTTATAACCTTTGCTTACATTATCTAAAAAGAACCCAGATGTTTCTGCTGTTAGGTTATAAGATGAAAGTATCTGTTAACCAATTCACATTTCAGGATTGAAGTGCATCAGTTCTAGGATTTCTCAAGCAAGTGATATTGACTTTGATTTTAGTATTACGAAACTGTTTGGGCTCCTAAGGATAAGCTTGGAAGAACGGAAAAATACTTTTCTATTTTATCAACAGATATCTGATATAAAAATAAAAATTCATCTGTCCTTACTTGAATGACTTGAGGAACTAACGGTAGTGCCAGATCATCGTTCTGTGTTTGAATTGAAACTCAAAGGGAACAGAAAGTCTTGCAGTAACTCCAAAAGCAGCAGGAAGAAATTAAACATGCAGAAGCTTTGGTTTTACTGGCCAGCATGTGCAAAATTTTAAGCATTTGGGGTGCTCCCAAAATGAGGTTCAAGAACTCCTCAGGGAAAAACTTAAATTGTTTCTAATGTTATTTTCTAATTTGCTTCTATCCTTCCTTCCCCATCAGCAGTCTTGTCTCTTTTGGCTTAAGCCTTGCTCAGTGGATCATCCTACTAAGCATGCTCAGTTTATTTAATTTCTAAATATTGTCTGTTTTCACAAGTCTCTGGATAACTCAAAACAGCTTCCATTTGTAGCAAAATAACAACCTCAGCATAGTGCTGCTTTTATTACATTAGATAAAAGTGCACTTAGCTCCACATAGTGTCATTGAGACTTGTATAACAGCTTTCGTAGATTCCCAAAATTAATCATGTGTGTTTTATCTTACGTATGTTTCTGGGGATGATGACATACATCTTTGTATTAATTTCTTGGTGTTTTGATAATAGTGTTGATGTTATGAGGTGGATAGAATGGCTTGGGCTGGAAGGGGCCCCAAGGATGGTATAGTTTTGTTGGGTTGTGCAGGACAGAACTAACTCTACTGCAGTTCAATTTACAAAAGTGAAATGTATTCCTTTATTGTTTTTCTTTCTTAGTTTTGTTGGAAATTGTGAAATTGATTTGGAAATCAAGAGATACTTCTGTAGAGCTGGTGTAAAAAGTATACAGGTGAAGTACAATTCTTCTTTATTTTGATATCCAGTTGTCACTGCACTGCAGTTTGTGGATGAAATAGTTTACAAGTTGCCAAAGAGAGCCACTAATTTTGTGATTTTGTTACTTACCTTTTTTTGGTTTTTTTTTTTTCAGAATTGAGTAATATTGATATTATGTAAAACTTTAGTACCATGACTGAGCTGAAAAGGGTACTTTGAGATACAGAATTGTTTTAAATCAGTACCATATTCTACAGGAAAAGAGAGAGAATGAAGCTAGTTCAAATGTACATTTGGTGTGTGGGTTCATAAAAGGAATCATTTATCTTAGCTTTAGGTATTACCTAATAATGTAGATCACAGAATAACTAAATTGCAAGGGCTGAAAGGGATCTCAAGCTCGTTGAGTCCAACTCCCCTGCTAAAGCAGGTTCCCTACAGTAGGTTGCACAGGTGGGCATCCAGATGGGTCTTGAGTATCTCCATAGAAGGAGACTCCACAGCCTCTCTGGACAGCCTGTACCTCTGCTCCATCACCTTTGTTGTAAAGAAGTTCTTTCATATGTTTGTATGGAACTTCCTGCGTTCAAGCTTTTGGCCATTGCTCCTTATCCTGGCCTCATCTATCAGCCTCCCATCTCCTTTTAGATTGATGAAGTGAATTTGTAAGTCCAAGCATTTAATGCGTATGTACAATTTTATGGATTTGGATGAAGTTTTATACATAAATATAAATATAAAATATGTAATTCTTCCAAAATTGGGAACTTTATGAATTAGAACTGTGAGCATTGCCAGTGAATAGATTATATTTAAACTTAAGCTGAATTCAATTCCATTGTCTTTTTCTGTTTCTCTCTCCCAGATCCATGGTACTATGAGGGTTATCCTGGAACCACTAATTGGAGACATGCCCCTAATTGGAGCGCTATCACTTTTTTTCCTTAGGAAACCTGTAAGTAGTATCTTCATTTCTAGTCTCTTCAGGTGATAAACAACTTTAGTCAGTAGATAATGGAGCAAGAAATAAGCAGCAAAAGGAACAGATTTGGGAAATCACTTTGATTAAAATTAGTTTCCCGTGGAAATGGTGGAACAAATTTTACTATTAGTAGCAGAAAACAAGATGAATAATAATTACCTTGGAATTATGAAATGTATATGTCAAAGCTGTCCACTTTCCTTACAAGCTTATAGTTAAAAGAAGAGCAATAGGTACCTTCTAGATGGTTTGTAAGAAAACATTGCTGCTGTTTCTTATGACAGTCTGCTAGGGAGTATGGTCTGTGTTAAAATTCCACTGCATATGTGCAGAATTGTAAAATCTATGAGGATGCTATTAACCACAGGTTAAAGTCAGAGTATGGAGTTGATCTACTCTGATGATTGAAGTTTTTAACTTCGATTGTAGGTAGGCAATTTTCATTACATTTACCAGTGACCCAAGTGTGAGAACAGGTATAGTACAGATTGAGATGGAATTGGCATTTAAATTGTTCATGACAGTAGCAGAGTGGGAGAAGATGTCATGTAATTCAGTTGGAAGAAGTGCTGGGCTGAAGTTCCTGTCTGGGCAGGAAGAATAGCCAGAGCCTGAGCTGCCAGTGTCTTGCTGGTATGAAAATTGCATAGAAAGACTGGAATGTATAAACAAGAGGAGAGCTTGCAAGAAACTTTCAGTTTCAGGGATAGATCTTCAGCAGAGATACTGACCAGTTGGAGGGTACCCAAGGTAGGGAGAAGAGAGTTCACTATAAAGGACAGGCCAAAAGAATAGAAATTGTTTAGTTTAGAGAAAATCAAGAACGTTCTTGAAAAATGTCAAGAGCTGTTAAAGAAAGGATGTATGTAATGTGTTCTAGTTATATAGGGTAGACAGGATAACAAATTTCAGCAAGGAAGATTCAGGCTGAATAAGGAGAATGAAGGAAAGCATGATTGGTAGCGCTTGGGAGTGACTTCAATAGGCTGCTTAAAAATAATCTGAATTTCTGATGTCTTTTAAGAACATACTGGACATACATCCATTAGGACTGACATAGGTATAGCTCTTCTAATTGAAACAGTTCTGACCTCCCTCAGCCTTCTGGCAGTGCTTTGCCCAGCGCAGCCCAGGATGCCATTGTGGCAAGGGCACATTGCTGGTTCATGTTCAACTTTGTGTCTGGGCAGCACAGGTCCTTTTCTGCCAGGCTGCTTTCTACCTGAGTGATCCCCAGTGGTGAGCACGGTGCTGTTCCTCCCCAGGCTCAGGATTTTGTACTGCTACTACCTTGTTGAACTTCATGAGATTCCTTTTAGTTTATTTCTCCAGCCTTTTGAGGTCCCTCTGGGAAGCAGCAAAACCCTCTGGTGTGTCAGCCACTCTCAGTTTTTTGTCATCGGCAAACTTGATGAGGGTATGCTCTGCCCTATCATCCACATGTTAATGAAGATGTTACACAGGCTTGGACACAGTATTGATATCTCAGGTACACTACTAGCTAGTTACCAGCTTCTAAATAGACCGTGTCACTGATCACCACCCTCTGGGCTGTCTGTTCAGCCAGTTTTTATCCTCCCACACTGTCTGCCCTTGTGTCAACAGCTTGAGTGTGAGGATCTTATGGAAGACAGTGTCAGAGGCCCTGCTGAACTCTAGGAGGGCAACGTTCAATGCTTTCCCCTCATCCATCAGGCTGCTCAGTTTGTTGTAGCTTGTCACGTTGGTCAAGCATAACTTTTCCCTGGTGAATCCGTGCTGATTTCTCATGGTCATTTTTTTTCAAGTGCTTGGAAATGGATTCCAGGACTAACTGCTCCATCCATACGACAGTCTTGTTTTAGAGAAATAGAAAGGAGTATGTCATACATGTTATATACTTGCTGGCTCAAAGTTCCTTTGATGTTTTGTGTGTGAGGCAGTTTCAGTAATTTGAGCTTCAATATTGTTTTTAATAAGCATAGTAAGAGAGCAGGTGGGGCGGCATCATGGAAATTCTTATACAGGCTTTTTTAAAGAAATTAGTTGTTCCTATTTGTTACTCAGAAGTATATTTTGCATTGGAAGGTTTTATGTCTTGGATATTTTCTAATTACAATATAAAAAGAGTGATGTCAACTCGAGCAGATTCAGATTATGCCTGAATTTATATTACAGATATATGGGTTTAGGCACTTTGAAACAGCCTCAAATAGATTATCCTAGTTTCCTCATCACCATGATTCTGAAAAGTTGATCTTATTTTCATGGTGTGGAGGTGTGGAAACATACTTGAATGAAGTCAGAAGATAGGCAATTATATTCTTTAGTGAAATCCCATTATTTTAATAGTTATTTTGCTCTGTCTTATGATATTGGTTTTGATGACTTGGTGAAAAGGTAGGTTTGTGTGAGTGTTTATATATGGCATAATAAAAAAAATCTAGTGTTGGTTGCTTCTTTCTTGTGTCTCGTGTCATTATTCTAGCCCTTTGGTAAAAGGGAGGCACTTCATGCAGCACCGTTAAAAACATCGTTTCTCTTATTTGGAAAGGATTGGAGGAATAAGTTGAGATGAACCAAATTTGGATATCTGCACATTTCTATGAGTCTAAACATTAGGGAGATGTCTGCTTAGTTTTATCTCCTTTTTATCCTCTGGCACAAGAAGTAAGGGTTTAGGGCATCCGTTAATGCTCGTGTTTAGACTAGCAAATTAAACAGGGCCATGAGAAGGATTGAATGTGAGAGCAGTCTGCACCGTGTCGCCGTTAGCGTACTCACTGTTTTTATTTCTGGTTAGTGCTCTCCCAATCCATTTCCTGACTCAGTACTGAATGCTTAACTCGTACTACACCTAAGCTAGTAAACTGAAAATTTATCAAATGAAACAATAACATTTCTTATCAGGACCTCATGAGTCCCAGCTTGGGAAAGAGTTCCAGCGCGCTTCCGTCTTTAGTCCTAACCCTGTGCCAACTGATTAAGGGTCTGGTTCACTTGGTATGATGAGAAAGGATGGGGAGTAGACTAAACTAGGAAAATCCAAGAAGTCAATGCTCACACCCTAAACTGTTAATAAAATTATTTTTCACCCTGTTTTCATTTAATTTTCATTTAGTGGTCAAGGTCCCAGCAAACTAAAGTGTGGATTGTCCCTTCCCCCCCCCCCCCAAAAAAAATAATCTGTGAATCAAGTTATTCTGTAGTTTTATGTTATACACTGATCTCGAGGTTTTTTCCAAGCAGACTTACAGCAGTAAGCAAATTCTGTCACCTTACTAGAAAGCAAGTGGCTGCAGCCAATAAAGGCTTGACTTGACTTTTATTTTTTTGTTAGGAGAGAAGAGGAATTAGTTGGCAGTATTAGCAGTAGATTTTGTTCTCATATTTTCCAGTCTAAAGTAACGGGCAACAATTCCACTTGCTCTGTATCGTCTGCTTGCTGGCCCTAATGACTATATAAGGCAATGCTGCCCAAATTAATAGTTCTGAACATAGTTGTTTAATGAGTTTGCCAGTCTCATATTTCCGAGTAATGCATGGAGTATAAAATGCTCCACGAGTTGCTACTTTGCACAGAGTTTTCAAAATACCGTATTTTCCTAGTGCAAAGAAGTAGAAGTTTCAACAGCTTATGAAGTATGTCAGAATTTTAAGAAATCTCAAGAGAGAGAAATGCATGCATTCTAATGTTTTGAAGTTGTCTTTTAAGTCAGAGCTTCAGTGCTGGGTGGGTTAGCACAGTGGAAATGGCCAAGATTTTAAGGTCTTTTACACAGCTTTTCATGATGTTAACACAGCATACACTGACCATTCATTCTGTTTCTCAAATGTAGTTATCTTGCAGTTTCATAACAAAATATATCACATAGTTAATTATTTTGATTTTTGGCTCAGTTGCAGAAATGGCTTACAGTGTTGTACTGTGATTGGTGATATTCAAAAGCTTATTTAGTGGCATGTTTATTATTGAAAACCTGTCCTAAGCCAGCCTCCTTCACTTAAAAAAAGGTAAACCAAAACCTGCCCACCTCCAAAAAGCAAAACTGACAACATTATTGTTCTGAATAAACAAGGGCTGGAATGTAGAATGGAATTCCTCTATAGCTCTTACTTCTGTATTCTCTCTGTGCTTGCCACTTGCTGACTTGGGTTCTGGTCACTGAGTTGGTGTGTCAGGACTGGTGTGAGAGTATGAAACAGAGAGCTGATAGAAGGATGGAAAAAAATAGAAATCGGGGAACTGGCTTGAATTTTAACTTTGAGTAGTTGACTCTAAGAAGATTTTTACAGTATCAGTCATGAAACTTCTTTTGGTCACTTTCACTCAAATTTGCCTGCTCTCCTCCCTGCCGAGCTACACCTCTTATTCATGTAATTATTGTCTTGCATTAATCTTTAGACAGATAAAACTGGAAAACCTTCTACTGACAAACAGATCCTGTGCAAAGAAACCCTTCTGTTTCCTATAACAATGATGAAAAATGACATTATTTCCACTTTCTATGACATTGTATGGTCTAGCCTTGCTCGAGATTTATTATGCGTAAGTAAGTTTGCTGCGGAAATGCTCTGGAGAATGTTATTTATGAAATTATTGAAACAAACTTATTCCTGGACGGCCATTCACAAATAACAGAAGAGGGCACATTAGTCCCCATCTCATAGTAGATTTCTTAGAAGCAGCACAGCTTACCACTGGAGTTGCAGTCTTAGGCTCAACAGCGGAACTCAAATTTGTCCTGCGGAAATCTTACACTTCTGAACTTGATTAGCAGGAAGTTGTTCATCAGCATTTGAAAACTGACTTTGTGGTTTTTCTTCCGAGCTTACTTACAGCCAAATAAAGCCCCAACATTGGCAATGTTTAGAGGTTGCCTTTTGTGCAACTATGGACTTCTGTAATGGCACTGTATGTTCTGCAATACCAGTACGTTTGTTTCACTTTATAAAGCATCTACAGTTTTGAAAACACTGAATACACATAAAGTACACTCAGCAGTTTTTGGCCTGTGTTTTCTTATGGGCTGCAGGTGTGTGTATTGATTCTTTTAACTCTTTAACTATAACACAAAGGAAATGAAGGAATGGATTAAGAATATCACAAAAGAAATGGATTTTGGAGCAGAATTCAAAGCAACAGTCAGTCTCTCTTGCATGTCATGCAGCCGCTATAAGTCCATGGTTGAACCAAACAGAAAAAATAAACTAAGCTGTGCTTATCTGTGTACAGAAGAAAAAAGCTAAGTTAAAATTCAAAAGTTAACTTGTTAAAATGTTTTACATTTCTGTTTCTTCAGTGGTGTGTTCTAAAGGATCTCTACTTTACAGATGTAGGTTTTTTTTCCTATTGCACGTAATAAGTGGAAGTGTAAGTCACTTATTTACAACACTGTTTCTTGCATTTTAACAGAAGCTGCATAAACCAGTCATGTCATATCTGCCTGGTTCACACGTATGCCTCAATTTTTTATCTTTGTTAAAATCTCATCTTCCCGGACTATTGATCTTCACTTGATTTTAGGGAGTGTTCTATTATGGTTTTAAAAACCTACGAACCTCAGAACTGTTCTTCTGTACTATTTAACCATCCTGGGATTTGTCCTGTGTTGCATGTAACTAATATAGGGATTTATGGAACTTGTTAGTGCAGTTGCAGGTTGATGTCGAGCTTTATGTGATTGCTGTAACATCTGCACGGCTATTTTTGTGCCTGTGAGTTTCAATAATACCTGTTTATTTATTTGCATTGTTTTGCTTTGTCAGCACTGAGAATTGCACCTTGCACATCAGGCACTCTTAAACTCCTTCACTGTCCCTTGAAATAGGAAAGGTAGCTTTTTTCCCCCCCCCCCCCGGTTCCTTTTACTGTTGCTTTTCCAGATGATCAATAAGCATTACATGTAACCACTCCTTCATGTGTGAAATGTAGAAAATATCTGAAAGCTCTTCATTTTTGTTCTGAAAGCTCTCTGAAATGGGTTTTGGAAGCTTTCCACTTCTCACAGTGCTTCTGCTACTGTGCTAGTAGATGAATTCTAAAGCTTGTGGTTCTGAGGAGTTCCCTGCCTTGCCTCAAGTCTCAAATACTGTAAATAGAAGATGTAGGGAAGGAGAATAAAGGAAATTAGAATTGATATTTGGAACTTGGTGCTTACAGTAGTGTTTTTACTGGATAACATGATTATTTGTGATGTCTAATCTCGGTTGAATGTTTGATTAATAAATTCCAAAATCATATGATCCTTTGAAGAGACCTTAAGTCAGCCAGGGTTAACCCAAAAGCACTTCTGATCACTGGGGCTTCTTAAAACACAAAATGCGTAGGGTACTTCTAAAACAGCTCCCAGCTCTGAAGCAGAGTTGATTGAGTAGTGAAGTGTTTGGGGTCCATGCTCCCTTGCAGGTAGGGAGAGGAGAAGCCGTGGGATCACTGCCCTGGCTGTGCAGCTGCTGGCTCTTTCCCTCTTGGTGCTGCCCCAATGAGCAGGTTCAGCTGCCCCTGGGAGAGGTAGCTTTGCAGTGGATGGTGCCCTGGGGCCCAACATGGAGAACCTGGCTGCCTTCGTTTCCTTCATTTTCCCTGCCTGCTGTGGGCAGCTGCACTGCGAGCTCATCGCATAAGAAGTCCTTGGTGTGTGTTAGTAGTTGCAAGCTTTTAACTGCAAGTTCAACCTCCTATATGTGCCTCCTTGGAGCACATCTCCCTGTCTGCTGTTACTGCTGGCTCAGGGTCTGACCCAGTAGGCCTGGAAAAGCAGCCCGCTAGCACAAGCCTTGAGCCAAGTCGGTATTTAAATGTAGACATGTTCTGTTATTGGAATACCAGTTGCAATAACAGAGTCATTGAACACTGTGAGCACATGTACACCAAATCAATTTATTGGACAGATTTTGAACAGTCACTGGTTCTCACATAAAGATTTTATATTCCTTTACCTTTCCTTTAATTAGTATAATAAAACATGTACAGGAATAAGGATTTGTGTCTGGGTATGAGTGCCTTTCAGTACAGAGTGTAGATAAGACAAATTTCTTTGCTCTTCAGGAAGAAACAAATTTTTTTCCCACTGCTGTCAGCTGAGAAGGAATTGAAAGAACTTTGAGTAATATGGCATTTCTCATTAACTGGAAACTATAAATGAGTGTGTGAAATCCTGCCCTGGGGCGGTTTGCTGGCTGCTAACAGCCTCTGTTTGCAAGGCATCTCACCTGGAGGCTACCATGAGCTATGGAAGGACGCTGTGCTGTTTCTGGCCACAGGCAGAGTTTCACTGGATGGTAAAATGAACAGAGCCTTCACAGTGCTGCTGCCTTCACGGTTCTGCTGCAAGGAACCAGCTGGCACTCCTTGAAGTTAGCTAAACCGAGATAATTATGCATTGCTTGAGGTGGTGGCAGAGAAGGGAATGGTATTGCTCAGCTATTTTGGACACTCAACAGGCTGGAAGCTTTTTTGTTCAGTATTCTGTTTTTGTTTTAGCGTGGTGTTTTCTGTATTCAGAATTTCAAAAAGTGATTTGTTAAGTGGCAATCCTTTTCTTGCTCCCTTTTCTCCATAGGGTATTTTAGGCTGGTGATGATGCTTTAGGTTACTATCAGAGCCATAAGTTTTAGGAATTATTTTTCTTCCCCTGCAAGTTATGGTATTCAAATGCAGTTGCAGAGCATTTTACTGCAGTAAGCTTGATGGCTTTCTTCTCTCTCTGATGAACGTTTTTGTTGTCAGTGCTGATCTCTGTAGTACTGCAGATATTGCCTGAATTTGGTGTTACCTTTTGGAAAACTCATCTTTTCCTACATTAGTGAATTTGTGTATTACGTTGGAGTGCGATTTTGTATGGAAGCCAAAAGTTCAACTTAAAACAACCATTTTGAGAGGAAATAATATGAAGGGGAAAAAAAAAACACCAAAAAAGCATCTGTCCCTAATAGCTGCAGATTACGATCAGAAAGTTTTTCCTTCTATAGTGATGTTAGGTATGTTTCCAATTAGTGCTGGTCTCTTCAGGTAGAACTGGAAGGAAGGCACAGCACTGGGCAAATTTAGCAAGCCTTGTCCACAAAGGCGATTTATCTTCAAAGCTCAAACCGTTAAAGCTTGATTTCTGCCAGGAGTTTGAAAGCTTATATCCCTTCCAAAACATTTCATGGCTTAAGATTTATTTGCAAAGCTCTTCTAGTAATCCTGTAAAGTGCTTAACCTCAGTAATGTTTTTGACTTTCTTAGTTCCAACTTTGAATGGAAAAGGATTTATCTTTAACATTTTGAAAGTTAACCTTTTTCATACTTATTCCTGTACAGTAAGAGGATGATTAGGTATTTCTTATTGACACTAACTGCATTTCTTCTCTAAATGACCACCATTATTAGCAATATATTTGTTAAGTTTCTTTCCATGCTTAGTTTTTACATGCTTTTTGGTTTGATGGGGTTTTCAGACTAATGACAATTAATTGGTAGCATTGTTTTTGAGAACGGTGTAAAAATCAACATATTGATAGTGAGATCGTTCCACAGGACAATATGTGTTTCATATATTGCATTTAGTTATATTAAATGAAGGTCATTCCACTCTCAGTCTCTCTCCTGAATACACAGAGATGCAGGAGTGTAGTAAGTGTAAAAGGAAGCAAGGAAGCTAAGATGATCTTGCAGCAGTTTTCTAAAGGGCTACCAATAGGCAAGTACTAAACATTAAGCATCTGTTGAAGTCTGTTTATTGATCCTTCTCATTAACATTGCCTGGACGCTAATATTACTGCCTGCATGGTACCCAGTTCATTTTCTCTTACAGTAGGTTTGCAGAATAGTTGCAGCTGGCAGGCACATTTTCTTCCTAATTATCGGTTGCAGATAGTGGTTCATAGCTAAGTGGTTTGTAGGTAACATTGTTGACATAGTTGGCCACCATTAAAAAACTACATTAAGTAACTACTTAAGTATTGCTACTTACGTATGTAAATTTATTATATGTTATCTTTAGTCTAAGTATTCACAAAGGAAATTACTAATTAAACTATAAACAGACCTTTTATAGAGAACGGTATGTACTAGTTTTTGAATAGAAAATAAGTGTAGGTGATTCTTTTTTTTGGTTTGTGGAAAGATGCAGCACAGTTCTTGAAGAAGGTCTGTCTTCTTCCACACTCACCATTATTAGTTTCTTAACTGAGGAATCTCTGAATCCTTCTAACATTTTTTCATGCATCACAGAACAATTTGGGTTGGAAGGGGCATCTCCCACTAGATCCAACTGCCTAGGGCCTCATCCAGTCTGATCTTGAACACCTCCAGGGATGGGGCATCCACAGTTTCTCTGGGCAACCTGTTCCAGTGCCTCACCACCCTCATAGCAACTAATTTTTTCTTTAATCTAAATCTACACTCTTTTAGTTTAAAACCATTGCCCCCTGTCCAGTCATGATACTCCCTGGTGAAGAGTCCTTCCCCATTGTTTCTGGAGGCCCTGTTTTGGTACTGGAGGGCCACTATAATTTGATCTCTCTGGAGCCTTCTCTTCTCCAGGCAGTATTGAGCTATTGTGGCAAATAAGCTTTTTTGGTAGTTTTGGTAATTTTTGGTAGCAGGTAGCCTATGTGAGCAGAGCCCAGCACAGCTCCATGTCATATCAGAGCCAGCTCCAGCTCCCTTAAAGGAACCCACTGCTGGCAGAGCTGAGCCACAAGCAACGTGTGCATTGTGTATTTGTGCGTGGGGAAGGATGGATTATAGGATGATGCATTGTTTTGCTCATACTGTTTTAAAAGCCATTGCTAAAATTATTTTGAATGGAATAGGTTTTGGTTTTGTGTTTAAAAAAAAGCACCTCCTGGAATGTTATGATTAATACTAAACTTCTCAGAAGTTGTTACCATCACATTAATTTCCTCAGTACTATTAATTCTAAGTTGCTTTTCTTGTTTCTCTTTTTTTGTTTTCTCTTTCTCTGTAATTCACAGCTTTTAGAAATAAACTGGACTGGACTGACCAATCTTCTTGATGTTCCAGGGCTGAAGTGAGTATATGTAAAGCAGTATTTGATAGTCAATCTCTTCCCCAACAACAGCCCCCATAAAACCCAGAATAAGACCCACCTAATCACTTTAGGTTAAATGACTCTGAGCATTTGTCTCTTTATTTTGAATTAAGTGAAATTACTCAACATGGAGAAGGTAGTGATTATATGTGTACATCAAAAGTGTAACTAATTACATCTTGCTAAAATAATATTTAGAAAATACAATTTGTAATCTACTTTTTTTTGGTGTTCTCAGCCTTTCCAGATTTTCAAAATCTCTTGAATTTCCTATCTGCCATCTCCTATGACAGCAAAAAGAGCCTTATTTTATTTTTCAGGCCAGAGTGTTCACAGCATCTTAGCTTTTGGCTATGTATGCTGATAAACCTGTAGTTGCTAGTGTAAAGATATTAAGAAACACCTTTAAGACTGTAATCAAGTTAAATAAACTTTCTAATCTTTTTGAGTGCTTCCTTTTAGAGCTTTCAGTTTATAATGTGAAGATTGGATGGAGTAGCAAAAACATTAACCATGTGTTGGAGAAAACACATGGCTTGTTTAGAGCTCTTAGGAATAGTAAATGATAAAAACACAAAGGAAAAAGCAGAAGTATGGAAGGAAAATAAATTGTTTTGTATCACTGCCGGTCTGAAAAGATTAAATCCATGAAGACATTAGTACTTATCAAAATTATAATAGTTACCCAGGGGCTTTTTAGTATTGAGACAGTGGCTAAGAGGATAATAAGTGGATCTGATACACAGGTTTTGTGACTAGCTCTTTTATTTGAACCCCCACACTCAAGGCTGAGCTGATTCCAGATTTATTTTTCTTATCTAAAACCAAGAGTTTAAATTTAGATATTAAATTAATCCCTCAGTGCTCAGTTGCACGCCTGAAACGATTTCTGCTTTGCTTAGACATGAAGCCATTGCATGGAATCCCAGTTAAACATCTTGAAATTAGAAGTTGCATTAATTAGGCTAATGGTTGCAGGAATTGCTCATGTTTTAAGCCTGTTTAAGACAGCCTCCAAGGAAAAAGGTTCTCTTGATGAGTGAGAAAATATCTTCCAAAATACAGGTCCTGAGTAATGATTTGCTCTTCTGAGATAAGACTAATCTACATTTAGTACTTCAACTTATGAGTCTCCTGAGGTACATATCATGCTACTTATTTGCCTGACAGGAAATGTGAAAACCTGAAATGTAAATGAAGTCCCATTAAGTATCTCAAGTTTATGGTCTCCAGAGCAACGAGGCTTGGTGTATAATGGTGCTGGCTAGATGTGGTATGGTTTCTATAGTAACTGTATCTGAGATGACTCATGCTCTGCCTCTCCTGTAGATTTCTTCAGTGCTGTATTTGCTTTTCTTATCTGTATAGATGGATTGTATATTTTGGTTTGACAGCCTGGCATATTGCTATTGTTACAAACAGCAATGAACAAGAGATTGCTGCTGCCACAGATACATTTTTCATCCCATGGCTGTTGGGTGCACGTTACTTATTTGTATTCTGCAGATGTCTTAGTACTACTAAGTGAATTTCTGCATTTGCTGCTGGAAGTTGGTGTCAGCTGTTAACAACTTCCATTATTCTTTCTATGTGACTCCACAAGGGAAAGGACACACAAGTAATTCATATTCTATCATTAATATTGCTCACAGAAGAGTGGAATTAAAATCTCAGTATGAGGGAGGTAGCGTGACTGCTCAAGTGCTGTCAGAAGGGGATGTGGGTCACAGGAAAATGAAGTCTGTTGTGGTTGGTTGAGATGCAGTAAAAATACTTTGTGCAATCAGAGAGGTGTTGTATGTACAGTATGATAGAAGATGATTGAGGAAAAAAATTCACAGCTGCTTGTTCTCTTAATAAAAATTAGGGAGAGCTAAATAGAGCGCAGTTATGTTTTGTTAACTGCTAGTTATTTTTCTGCAATGAAACTGAGCTTTTGAAGACATTTTTTGTAATAAACTGTGCAAAGCACTTCCCATTTATCATTTTCATGAGCTAAAAAAATAATTGTACCAAGGGTCAGTGACCAAAACACTTTAAGACTGCATTATCAACAGTTTTCTCATTGCTGTAAGGATTTAAATGTGTACTATTGTGGCTATAGCTTGATTAATGATTTGCCTCTGTTCTCCATAGGTTAAACTTTCAAGTAATGAAATTAAAAAAGAAAAAAAAAGAAGTTATATTTACTTTGTATTCATAGCAAATAGTTTTCATCTGGGAGCATCCATGCTGGAAGGTGTCACATTGTTTAAGCTTACGGGATCTCCATGCTTTTAAAGACTGAGTATCTACTACCTGATATGAATCCAGTTTCTCTTTCTAAAATTCAATGAAATTCCTTGAATGCCAGTTCATTTTTCACGTTAATTTCTGTGATGTTTTAGCAAAATGCAAGTGGTGGCATTTGTAAGTTGAAAACTTGATATTTAGCAAAACAGAGCTGAGAAAGTTTGAAAAGCACCCATGTGTTACTGTGATAACTGAAGAGAGCTACCTAATTGAAAAACGTGATTATCTTGTGGTAGTGGTTATTTTAAGAATTACTGAAACTGTAAATATGTATGGTTTAACATTCCTGTAGATGGAAGATCTTCATAAATGTGACTGTTCTCCCTCATTAAAAGGTTAGCCAAACGAGATAATACCTCTTCCAAAAGACCTTGGTACTGGCAGTTGTATCAGTAGCATAGGTTTGCTGTATTTTTTTTTTCCAAAGTCAGCAGTAATATCACATTTAGAGGGCAGTAGCATGCTTTCTTCCAGACTGGAAGTAATAAACATAGCAAATATACTACAGTTTAGCACATAGAGCTCAGCTGGTAAGTATTTGAGGTTAACTGGTAATACTCCACCCATTGCAGTTCAGTCTGTAATCACAGGTTCCTCTTGTTGTCTCACCATTTTACATTTATTTTATTGGAACCTAGGAACCTCTCATTTCTGGTTAAAATTAGGATGTTGGGGGAAGTGCTTTACAGAGAGTGGTGAGGTGCTGGCACAGCTGCCCAGAGAGGTTGTGGATGCTCCATCCCTGGAGTGAGCAAGACCAGGTTGGATGGGGCCCTGGGCAGCCTGGTCTAGTGCCAGGTCTGGAGGTTGGTGGCCCTGCCTGTGGCAGAGGATTGGGACTTGATCATCCTTGGGGTCCCTTCCAACTCAAGCAGCTCCATGATTCCATGCAAATTGCTCCAAATGTACATTTCATCTTTACATAGAAATTTCACCTAGCACATCTCAACTCCTTTATTTAGCTGGCAGCCGATCACTGGCTGAGATAAATTCTCACTTAGGAGTTTGAAGAGTTGCATTCATATCTAAGTCTCAGTAAAGTATTTCAGTGAAAGAGATTCATGCAGGTGGGTCCTTTGCTTGTTCACCCTTCTGAACTAGAGACCAGGTTGCTGTGTACAAGTGCAGCTTGGCAGGTTTATAATCCTTACTTGTCCCAACACCTCCTAGTGGGTGCATTTGTGGTGAAAGAGGGCAGCCAAAGGATGCAGGCTGTTCAGGTTGTTAATCTCTATCATGGAAGATCACTATGGATTTGAAATGGGCAGACTGTATTTAATGTGTTAATTCTGTTACATATCTCTACCATAATATGTTTATTGCTCATGAGTAAATTTTCTTCCCAAATGGAAAATGTAATATATATTACATTTATAACATAAATTTATAATACATGTTGTATAAATATGCTAGCTGCTGAGTCAGCACCACTCCCAACTGCAGATTCAGCATTAGAAAAAAAAGATTACATGTAAGTATTTAATGTGAAGAATGCATGTGATAATCAAACATATTATCTGCATCATAATTTCATAAAGATTGTAAAAGGAGAATCTTACAGATTATGTGTGTAGCTGCAGAAATCATTCGTCCCCAGATCAGCTCTCCCAGCTTCAGTGTGGCTGCAGATCACAATACCTCCTCAATACCTTTTTTTATTGTTTTGTCTGGGCATCCCTCTAAAGCCGCTGGCCCTCCCCAAGTTCCTGGTATGCAGTGCCGATCCCATTCTGCCTGCTGGCAGTTTGGCAGTACAGTGAGCCACTGGTGTTTGCTGTGTAGTTCAGACCCAAACTGGGTGCACTCTTAGCTTAGGAAGCCTTTTCTAATTGGGGATTGTGAGAATCCTTCTCTGTTTTTTGGCTCAAAGCTTGCTTCCTGAGGTATTTCTTGTGATAAGACTCTGAATGATTTGTTGAGGAGGCAACTGATGGGTGCTAACCGTGTGACAATGGATATCGCTTTGGGAACATTTGAAAGCCCCTTCCCCCAGAACTGCTTGCTCTATAGAAGAGCGGATGAGAGTATTCAGGAGTGTTCACTGGCGGAAGATCTGGCCTGTGGCCTAACCACTCCAGCTAAGTATGGAAGGCTGGGGGATGATACCATTGTATCTTGTGAAGGCAAGATGCAAGTTGGTGCCTCCCTGCTTCCTCTTATCTGCTGGCAAGGCCAGAAAGATAAGAACAAAGGAGTTTCCTGCTGAGGCCCCAGAGCCAGAAGCTGCCACTCAAAGGAGAGCTGACTCGACCACTTTGGATTTGAGCTGTCACTCCAAAAACAGCTGACTTCACCACTTTGAAAGCATTGAAAAGGGGCCATCATCACCATGGTCGTCTCTCGTCGTCCTCACCGTTGTCATTGGCAACAGGACAACTCTGCCTGACGACCCACCGCTACTGAGGATCAAAGACTGAACTACGAACCTCGCTGGATCCATGGTGGTGACTATCTCCCTCTTGCTGCCTATAGAGACTCCTTGCTTCTTCTTTTCTATCTTTTCTATCGCCCTCCTTCCCTTCCCCCATTACCCTAATCATAATAGTGTCCGTTCTCCCCTTCCCCATTCCCCCTGATTAAGATTTGTAATAAACTGGTTGGACCAACATTTGAACCGTTGCTTCTTAATCTCACGCCGGGTATATAGATAATAAAAGAACCTCCTCTCCCTCCTATAAATTGGAGCGAGACATTTATTTAATGGCGTAGTCGTTGCAGGATACCCACCGTGAGAGTGTTGTCCTTCCAGATATAGTTTGAAACTTTTTTCTGTGTGCACCTCCTGGAGTTGCATGGAGCGATACTTTTGAAAACTTAGACGTGAGTCCTTCTCCAGGAAGACCGCTCCATATTCTGAAACTTTACCTTTTATGTGTGTACCTCTCGGAGACGTATTTTGAATACTCGCATTTTGTTTAATACGTGTGTGCCTCCTCGGGAAGACCTCTATGGTTATTTGGTAACTGAAGTGCGAAACTTGAACCTTTTCTGTGTGTGTGTGTGTCTGCATGCACACGCCTCTTGGGGAAGTGAGGACGTGATATTTTGTTACTTAAACGTGTGTGCCTCTCCAAGAAAGTTTATTTACTCTATTGAAACCTAGAAAGTGTTGCTTTAGCTTCACATTTTTTGTGCTCCCGTCAACAAAAGGGAGGCGTTATTGGAGCATTTGCATTTGTTTAAGTGTGGTCTATCTCCTTGGGAGGAGCGGTGAGAAGTAACTGAGCTTTTGAATACGTGTACCTTCTCCCCCCTTAGTGTTGGTCTTTCATTGTATTGAAAAAATGAGCGACAGTAATGCCAGTATGAAAAGTGAAGATGTGTTATTTGACCTTTTAGAAAAGCATGGTGCTCGTCCCTCTTTGTCAGGGGTGGACTGGGCACGCCAAAATTGGCATAATTTGCAGAGTGTTTCGGACCGCATTAGTGTCTTACAGAATGAGGCTCGTACACGAGCTGGAAAAGGAAAGTCGTTTATTTGTGCCGTACTCGGGGCTGCTTTAAAAGCTGCCGTGGAGTTCCGAAACGAAAAGAATTCGGCAGAACTCCAAACCATACAAGCACTGCAGGAATCGGTTAAAGTAACACAAGAATTGGTGAAAACTCTGCAGAATCAAATAGTGAACCTCGAGGAACAATTAGAAAGAGAGAAGAGTAATTCGGCTTTGTTGCAAATGGCTTTTAAGGAACTGCTAACGTGTAAGCATGCCAGCCATACCATCACCCATAGTTTGCCTCGAGAAAAAACTTTTCCTCAGGTGGAACTACCAGGAATGAAGGAAAGGCTAGATAAATTAGAAACTCCAATAGCCCCATTGCGTCCTTTGATAAAAACTGAATACACATTCGATAACAGTGAGGATTTAGATCCTCAAATGAATGTTAAAGAAATTCCCTTCTCAGCCACTGAACTAGCGAAATTGAAGAAAGATTTTAGCCGCTCTCCAAGGGAATCAGAAACAGAATATGTATGGAGGGTTAGCCTCACTGGTGGCGACCAGATTTGGTTAACAGAAAAGGAAGCAGAAGGTTATTGGGGACCAGGAGTATTTTTAACTACTGGTAACAATCGTGCTCCCTGGTCATTAACACAAAGGGCTGCCTATTGGGCAGGTGGTCTCAACCCTTTAGAACGGGGAGACCCTCTTGCCATTACTGGAACAACTGATCAGTTAGTAGAGAGTGTTCAAAAGGCTGCTTGTCTCCAAATGATGTATGATAGAAAGCTGCAGCCACACCATGAATCACCTATGATGATGCCTGTTGATCCTGAGAGAATGACTGCTTTAATTAAGGGGCTTCCAGAGTCGTTAAAACCTATAGGTATACAACTGCAAGGAAAAATACAGGTAATGTCTCAGGGAGAGAGAACCCAGCCAGTGTTAAAAGAAACTGTAACCCCCAACCATCTGCAGTCCGGAAACAAAGTGTGGACGTGGGGAGAGGTTGCCCAAGAGTTAATTAACTATGGAAGGAAATATGGGCCAGTGGTTTCTTCCTCCACTAAATCTGAGCCAAGAGAAGTAAGACTTGCAGCAGTCAGCCTTGCCCCCAGGCCTCCTAGCCCAAAGCTCAGTGGGACTGGAAGGGTTTCACTGTCAGTAAAAACAGGTAGGCGAAATATTGATCATAAACGTAATTGTCTCTGGAGACTGGGCTGGCAAAAGGGTGTTCCACGAGATTTGATGAATGGATTACCCACTGTCAGGTTGGAGAAATTAGTTAACTGGTGGCCAGAACAAAAGCTCCAGAATCTCGAGGAAAGCAAAACCCCAGGTCCTAGGGTCTCTCCCAGGGAACCTGAACGGCTATCCAAGCCATTACAAAACTGATGTCTTCGCCCCTCCCAAGTGAGCGGGGTGGGGGCGGTGAAGGGTGGATGCATGAGAAAGCTCACAACAAAGGGAAGCAAGATCGTCGATTTAACACCTTCTGTCCAAAGGTCTCACCACTCTTGCCAGTTATCCCTGTGAGTCACGATCCAGTGGCTGATAAGCCAGGGAAACACTGTTACCTCCCTGGCCAGACTGTCGATTGACTCAGCTAACCTGAGACCAGTTTCCCTAACCTTAACAAGATCCCTTAACAAATATCTTTGGAAGGCCAAAGGCACCCCGAAAAAGGAATATGAAATCAACACTTGCTGGATTGTTCCCTCATTTTTTAACCATATTAACAAAGCCCAAAAAGGGCAAGTCGGTGTCTTGTTTTATTTCACAGAAGATCCCCGTGGGACCTTGACAGAACACAAAAAGGCTAATAGCTGATTTTAACTATTTGTGCTTTGTGACAGAAATACTGAAGATTTGATCATGCTAGAATACTGAATGTATCTCTTGATTACATTTTTTGGTTGCAATAGTGTTATGTTTTGTGTTGTTGTGGGTGTGGGTGGTGATTGGTATCAGTCCTTGGATCTGTTAAACTTCACAACTGGGTTCAGGGCTTTTTACAGGTCATCCTGGCTTACTGGTACTCCCTGCACAGTGATGCCATTTCTTTTGACCCCTTCTTTCACCCCTTTTTTACCAAACTGATTATGATTTGCATGTAACTCCTCCACAGTATTTCCAAATTCCTAACAAACTGGGAAATGAATCAAGGGACCCATCTAATATCTGTTAGATGTGGTCACAAAAGAAATCTATCATAAAGCCTTTTGCACTGATGCTTTTCAGTGTCACACCAGTCCAGGAGTTCCATCCAAAACATTGTTGGATGTTGTTGGAACATGGTTTCCAACATGGTTGTTGGAAAGTGCCTAAGTTTTAAAAAGAGATATGTATGTTTCTGGGATTACCCCTCTTTGATGGTTTGTACTGCAGGGGTATCCTGCACACACTATCCTGTGAAAAGTTCTGTGGACTGTAACAATACTTGAACTTGCCAAACTAATATTTGTATCTCTTAGCATTTGAATTGCTTTGGAAATGCTCAAGTGTAAAGTTCTCGAGACACTAAATCATCTTAGAAAACATTACATGGCAAGTCCACATATTGTCAAATTAGACTAGATACACTTTTAGTGAATTAACTGAAGTGTAGTATTGTATGGCTATTCATAAACACCACAACCTCTACTGAAGAATTCCCATCTGGATCCTGGCTTACACTGGGAGTTCCTGGGTGGGGAAAGCAGCTGACACAAATACCTAAGTTTGTTTTACCTATTTATTTATTATTATTGGTTATTGTTAAATGTGTGGTCATTGCTAAATGTATGGTTGTCTCTTTTCACTTTCTACCTTTAATTCATCATGTAACATTCATGTCACCACTCCTGGGATATCACTGAGTGGTGTCTGTGGCAAACTGAATGATTCTAATTGTTGTCTAAAAATTGATGATAATGGTAAAGTTGTTAAACAAATTGCCCAGGGTATACGGAAAATAGCCCATGTTCCTGTCCAAACCTGGAAGAGCCTAGACGTAGATTTCTTTTCCTGGCTTCCAGGTGGCCCATGGGTCAAACGTATCCTGTTTTATCTACTGTGTGTTGTTGCAACTCTTATGTTTGTACCTTGTATGATTCCATGTTTCATTCAACTGATACAACGTGTTGTATCCTCCATGTACTTTGTAACCACTTCAACTAATGATGGACAAGTCCAACAGATCAGGGCAACATTTGTAACCAAGCGCAAGAAATCTTTTATAGTAATTGTGTAACAATTACCTTCCCCTTCTCCCCCTCCTCTTTCCCTCTTGCTTGTTTGCTGTCTTTTCATTTTTCCCCTTTTCTTTTCCTCACCACCATGGAGGGTTACTTATGCTTCATTTCAAGCAATCTTTGAGCCACGGGGTGGTGTGAGAATCCTTCTCTGTTTTTTGGCTCAAAGCTTGCTTCCTGAGGTATTTCTTGTGATAAGACTCTGAATGATTTGTTGAGGAGGCAACTGATGGGTGCTAACCGTGTGACAATGGATATCGCTTTGGGAACATTTGAAAGCCCCTTCCCCCAGAACTGCTTGCTCTATAGAAGAGCGGATGAGAGTATTCAGGAGTGTTCACTGGCGGAAGATCTGGCCTGTGGCCTAACCACTCCAGCTAAGTATGGAAGGCTGGGGGATGATACCATTGTATCTTGTGAAGGCAAGATGCAAGTTGGTGCCTCCCTGCTTCCTCTTATCTGCTGGCAAGGCCAGAAAGATAAGAACAAAGGAGTTTCCTGCTGAGGCCCCAGAGCCAGAAGCTGCCACTCAAAGGAGAGCTGACTCGACCACTTTGGATTTGAGCTGTCACTCCAAAAACAGCTGACTTCACCACTTTGAAAGCATTGAAAAGGGGCCATCATCACCATGGTCGTCTCTCGTCGTCCTCACCGTTGTCATTGGCAACAGGACAACTCTGCCTGACGACCCACCGCTACTGAGGATCAAAGACTGAACTACGAACCTCGCTGGATCCATGGTGGTGACTATCTCCCTCTTGCTGCCTATAGAGACTCCTTGCTTCTTCTTTTCTATCTTTTCTATCGCCCTCCTTCCCTTCCCCCATTACCCTAATCATAATAGTGTCCGTTCTCCCCTTCCCCATTCCCCCTGATTAAGATTTGTAATAAACTGGTTGGACCAACATTTGAACCGTTGCTTCTTAATCTCACGCCGGGTATATAGATAATAAAAGAACCTCCTCTCCCTCCTATAAATTGGAGCGAGACAGGGATCTGAGTTTTTAAATGATTCATTACCGCTGTGTTTGTGCTGCCACTCCCTTTTTTACCAGCACAAAACCTGTTCTGCCTCCCTAGGCTACGTTTTATTTGTCCACAAAGCATGCTTTCTTTGTGTTGCTGTTCAAATGACAGCCCTAGCTCCAGAGAACAACTTGTTTTGTAACAATACAACAGCGGGTAGCCAAACTTTCGGGGACAGTTATTACCAAAATGTGAAAGTAGATTAACAGTTAACATCTGCTTGGTTCTGTGCAACCCTGACAAGAAGACTTATGCAATAGCCCTTCACTCTGGGTGCTTTGGAAGGGGGATGGGAACTTCGGAGAACTGTATGTTCGTGTCTTTGGTTTCTGCTATTCAGTATCGGCTGCCTCCACCTGGTGGCTGTTTTGGGAGGAATCCTTCAGTAAAAAAAATAAAAACGTTTAAAGGTCAGATTTGACTTCTGCCCCCAAAAAGGACAAATATTTGTCCATGTAGGTAATTGCTAATCAGCAAAAGAGATAAAAGGTAGCTGATAAAAGTTGCTGTACTGTGAGGACATAGGAATTTGTTTTCTATTCTGCCCTGATTTCCTTCAAGTGCTGGTTAACTGTTCTAAAAGTGACAAAACCCACTCTTAGCTTCTAGATGTGACTGAAAAAAAATACATTAGTACTTAGGCTTATTTCAGTATGTTTTTGAAGTTTATAAAAAAAGAGAAGGGTTTTGGATGTTGATGTGATTGTCTGCTAAGTTTCATGCTTGAGCTGCATTAGTGTGACATGTTTAATTCTCATGAAGTAACTGAGGATTATTTTCTCTAACAGTGGCTTATCAGACACGATAATATTGGACATAATATCCAACTACCTGGTCCTTCCAAACAGAATTACAGTCCCCCTTGTCAGCGAAGTGCAGATTGCTCAGCTGCGGTTTCCTATACCGAAGGTAAACATGTTTCTGTTAGTAGTAATAATTAAGCATTTATTTTCTTCTGCAGTAGTAATTGTCTGAGCTATTTGCATCTGTAGGAATTTCAAAATATAGCTATTGTGATTATACAAGTTGCCTCGACTCTCATTATTTAAATGACACCATTTATGAACTTTTTAGGGAGTTTGATAATAAAAACCAGAAAGGATTTTTTTTGTTTTGCTCTATCTTTTACATATTATCTGTAAAGCATAGTTCTAGTTCAACTGTATAGATTAAAAATGAAGTAGTGTATGTTTTTTATTATCACTGCATAGTAAAGTGCTTTTAACTTGGAAGCTTTTCCTACTTATTGCAACTCCTACCCAATGGCATGGCAGTTTTTGATAACAGCAGACACATTTCTGATTGCTAATGACAGTTTTTCTTTTCAGGAATTTGCATCCTAGGTCTGCTGTGGTATTTCCCTGTCCACAAAATGTCTGAACTATGTTTTATTTTAAGGAAACTGCTATGGAAATTATAAAAATTTACACTGCTTAAATTGTAATCGTACTGAGAGTTTCTGATTATCACGTAAACTGAGCTTTTCATTTTTTCAGGGTGTTCTAAGGATACATTTTATTGAAGCTCAGGACTTGGAGGGTAAAGATACCTACCTAAAAGGGATTGTCAAAGGCAAGTCAGATCCTTATGGAATCATTCGTGTGGGCAACCAGATTTTCCAAAGCAAGGTCATCAAAGAAAATCTCAATCCAAAATGGAATGAAGTTTATGAGGTATAATCAGTAAAAATGTCTTGTTGTGCATTCTGTAAAGTTGTCTTCTGTAATTTCTAAAGAAAATACTTTGTGTATTTCCTTGAAGAACTTCTAAAAGCCCATTTTACAACAAAACAGAAATTCTCAACTGTTATATATACTTTTTATCCAGACTCAACATCCGTAACTTTGAAAAAGCATTTTGTCTTTTAATGCCATCATTAACAGATTACTTCTGAAAGGTTCTTATGCTTGCTCACCTCATAGAGTCGTGTTTTACAGCAGACTACATCAGAGGTTTTATTGTTGATGTGCCATTTGAAAAAAACAGTCAGTTTTACCATTAACAGTGCTGTCTTAATGTACTTCCAGGCCTTAGTATATGAACATCCAGGACAGGAGCTAGAGATTGAGCTCTTTGATGAAGATCCAGACAAAGATGACTTCCTTGGAAGGTAAATGCTGTGGAGAATATGTATGTAGGTGTTGGAGAAAAATTAAATGTTTGGTTTTCCTCTTTTTGTGTTCTATTGCACTTGAATTTCTGTTACATTATTGCATTTATAAATTACTTACCTTTTTCAAATTTTGGTATTAAGTAGTTTGCTAATTATTTGCACTCTCTGTATATATTAAAACCGGAATATTTGGAGACATGCATATTAAAATACTGTGCTTGTGTGTACAGATACACAGATGCATGTTTATATATTTATTGAAAAAAAAATAAGGTAAGTTTATCAATACTAAAAAAAAAAAAGTGGGTTTTTTTGTTTTTTTGTTTTTTTTTTTTAGTTGTACCCTACCTGTTTTAATGTTCTTAAGCTAGCATTAAGTCATTAAGAACTAATTATTTCTTCAGGAAAAGTTAGCATATCTTTATGCATCTTTCTCATCTGCATGGTTTTTAAATGGCTAGCTCAGAGTTTATTATTCCTCTAAGAACTGATTTTAGCAGGTTGGATAAAGAAAAAATATTGCTCTAGTGCTTTTGCAAACATTACGCACTCTTAGATTCCATAGGCGTACCTTTAGTGTTTACCCATAAACATTTCAGGGTTTTAGTCTGCTTCTTTCTCCAGTAATTTGTCACCTTTATTTCTTACAGAGTTTTGGAGCTTCCAATTGTTGCTTTCCATACAGAGTAGAACTCCCTTATCTTTCCAGCTCCTTCTCTCTTAACAGGAGCAACAGTACCTACTTCTCTTCTCATTTAAATAAAGAAGTAGGTAGTACAAAGGCTTCTTTTCTTTGCACTTCCCTAATCTTACACTGAAGTGGTGGGGGGTTGAAAGTGGCAACTCGGTCATGATGTCTGTATCGGTATGAGTAAAATAAAAAGCCAGCACACATTTGTCTGCACTGTTTACTGTGGCAGATTCCCTGGTACACTCTCGGCTTGTGCAAACTAGTATTCTTCCAAACAGTACTAAGGCATGAATTTGGTCATGTGTCCAGGGGGTATTTCCAGTTGGTAGGTTGGTTGTGGTCACTGTTTGGAGAGTTTGGTCATATGTATGTGAGCCGTACTTTGCTAGTTTCTCCCTTAGCTACAGAATGGGCTCTAGTATAGACATATTTTCTATCATACTGCATTCCTTCTGGCTCAGCCATTTTATTCCCTACTTCTTTTTCTTTCTTTCTTTCTTAGGGACTAAAAGAATAATATTGTTCTGCTCTCTTGCTCTCTCTGGAAGCCTGGATTTCCAACAAGAACAGGGTGGGGTTTGAGCTCTGTAATTTCTTGGTGCTTGTCTAATACACCATATTTGTGTTGTTTTTTTTTTCCTAGTTTGATGATAGATTTAATTGAGGTTGAAAAGGAGCGACTTTTAGATGAGGTAAGTGTTGGTTAAGTTCTTTTTTTTTTAAACAATAGAAAAGGAAAAACAAAAGACCAAAGCCAAAACAGAACATATGTTGTATATTTAGTTCTTGTATTTTTTTTTTTCTGTAGTTCTGTGCTTGAATAACCTTAATGCTAGAGAAATAGATTCCATGACAAGCAGTGCAGTAGTTTAAAGATAGCTGATAGCTGAGAATGATGGCATTCTTCTTACTCTTCTTCTGTCTTTGGAGCTTAAGATTACCAATATATGAACGCGGGAAACAGTGACGTAAGTGTTTAGTGAGGACACTTTCTTGGAATAACCACTGGATTAACTACTTTTAGACTTAAACTAATTAAACTAATTTAGAAGAAGATGGAATTTTTATCCTACATGCAAGAGCAGTTTTACAGTAATGTTACTCAGGGTTTGTGTTTGCAGACCAGATTTAAAGAACTCAAAGAATTCTTTTGATATTTTAATAAATGGTTTAACAAATTAGGTCTTTTGAGGTGTTTTTGGGTTTTGCAGATTTCACCTCTAGTGATTTTTCCAGTGTGCCTTAGCATTTCCTAAATTTCCTGCAGAGCCAGCTACAGTTATGTATTTCTTTGTCCGGTTATTTCACGTTACTTTGCTTAACTTTCAGTGGTTTACTTTGGATGAGGTGTCCAAAGGAAAACTGCATTTAAAACTGGAATGGCTCACATTGATGCCAACAGCAGAAAACCTGGACAAGGTATTTAAGGAACGCATTACTTTTCTTCTAGATTTTTTCCTTTTCTTTTTTTTTTGGTTTGTGTTTGTTTTAAATATGTAAGTAATTTATTCTCTAGTTGTAGTAAATGTGGATAAATCTCTAACTTTATTTCAAGCTGTCTTTCTTTAGAAATCTCAAATGAGTCCTACCTGTCTGTATTTTTGTGGCATGGGATTTTAAAATGCATTTTCACTTTTTTTTCTTTTTTCTTAATCTTATGATTTCCAAAAACCATCAGCTAACATTTCATTGAGATAACATTTCATTGGAGATAAAGCTGACAATGACATATAATCTTTCCAAGGTGAAAAAAGATACTTAAGAAGTGAGGTGGAGTTGATGGAAATACCTGTAACTGTATGAAGTCTTAAAAAGGTGTTGTGTATTTTATAGTGTGCATTTGTGAATGTTTGGGTTTGGGGAGTTGTTTGTAAAATACTTTTCAGGGGTGGGACAGAAATAATATTGTTATTATTTGATTTACAGGAAAGCTCACAGTATGTTTTTGATTTAGGTATTAACAAGCATTAGAGCTGATAAAGACCAAGCCAATGATGGGCTGTCTTCTGCATTGCTGATTCTCTACCTGGACTCAGCAAGAAACCTGCCCGTAAGTTATGTTCTTGTGGATGCCTTCCATCATAGGTATCTCTTGCTTATTTTCCAGCATGTCTTGCTTGGTAGTATGGCACACTGCTTCACTAACACACATTAAGCCATGTGTTCTACACTTCCTCTCTTTTCAAAACGTGTAATGTAAGGTCTATATGTAATGTAAGGTTCTAGTCGTATGGTCATGTATACGTGTATTTAAAAGACATGACTCTTCAATAGGCGTGATTTTTTCTTTAAAGAATGCTCCTTTCCTGGACTTGAAAGGCTGCATGTTTTTATTATGCAGTGTTGTCCATAAATAGTATGGGATCAGCATGGGGAATTTTAAGAACTAACTGGGATAAGGCCTACTCCCTTGAATTCAGGTAAACTTGCTTCCTTTGGTTTAGGCAATTTGTGGTAGATTTGAAGGAAATAAAGTCCTTCAGCATAAAATATCAGCTGTGTTGTTGATATTGCAGTGGCAGGATGTTTGTATGAGATGTCTGTCAGGTTGCCATTTGAAATGATGTCTATTTGCTTCTGTTAATAGCTTTTCCAGCAAATACTTACAAGTTTTGTCATAAATTTTAGTTTATTTTCCTTCTTATTTTAAATATTCTGCAACATTGTCTCCCTTCCTCAGAATGGTTTGATTGCAAGCCTTAAGTTAGCCTACTATGTGAGACAGTATTTTCGTGTCAGTGTCTTAATCAGTACTTTTGATTAGTAGATCTCTGAGCTGTAGAGCACAGAAAGAGGAAGTTCCTCACACACAGCTGAGTAGTGAGGTAATTTGGGAACACGATCTCAAATTTCTTACTGCTGTCTGATGTTCTGCTTACAGTATAGGACTGCCTGGGTGGGGCTGGGAACAAGGATGGTCATAATGTGAGACCTGTTTATCCCTTTCATTTTCTTGCTCTGCCAGGCCATAGAAGTAGTTGTTATGGAAAACTCAGTATTTAATTGCAAGTTATTCTCTGTCCAGTTATGTGTTATGAAGAATACAAAGGAAAGTAGCAACTAAAGTTAAAAATTACATTTACAGCAGTAATAAATACAACATTGTGTTAAATTCACATTGTACAAGAAACAGATACAAAGGCTTTTTGATTAAGGAGTTGGGGATAAAAATACCATGGGATGACTTCATCATGTGACAGAACTGGAATGTTTTCCATAGATTCTTTAAAAGCAATAATTAGATCCTGCCAGAGAGTTCCATAATAAAATGCAGCAAATAGTAGTGAAGACAGCCTTCCAATGTCCATTAGTTTGTGATATGGAGCAACAGTTACGAGACTAAACATGGAAGTCTGCTAGTTTCTCATGTTGTACTTGTTGATTGGGTTAATGTAGTAAATTTTTAATATATATTTTTATATATTTATGTACTATTATATAATATATATACTATATAATAGTAAAACTAATTGCTCGTCAGTATTGCGTATATTTATGAGGAACAAAAGTTAAAAGACAGTGAGTTCTCGCTTAAAATTATGCTCTTTATTAATAGCTTTGAGGACTTTTGTCCATGAGTTCTTTGCTAAAATTGAAATATTTTTTGAATGAATAAGAACTTTTTATTATCTTCAATATTGTTAAGTTATTGCTGATCACAGGTACATTTTAGATTTGGCATTGGCCTTATTTTCTTTGACTTACAGTGGATCATTATCATAAGTTTCTCTTTTGCATCTTCATTTTCATCATCACAAGTTGTGAACTTGTGAGCTCTAGGATGATTTATCAGAAATATGTTTTATGTGAAAGAGAAATGCCTTAGAAGTGTGGTTTCTAAATTCTTAGTTGGGTCTGCCACGTAAATCTGAGCTACCAAGAGTAAATCAATAAAATGCTATTAAGTAATAAAAACTTTTCACCTTAGTGTGCTTCAGAAAGTTGTTTAACAGATGAGACTATTTGTAATAACAAATATTTTTGTATCTGCTGTTTTCTCTGGAATCCTTTGACTGTTTTCTTTAACTTTCTTGTGTAGTAAAGCTGCTTAAGCATTCATTCTGCCACAATCCCATCACTCTGCTTTCTCCTTCCATTTCCATCTTCCTAAGAGTATCTACGAGGGAAACTTTGGGTGTGGATACTTAAAAGAGAGGAGAGCATCGGGACTAGTCTTTTGTGAAAACACTACCTCACTCTATAGAGCACTATTTGTGAGTTCTCTGGTATTATTTGTATTGTACCTTTTATCTGCCAGAGTGTGGATTAGTGCTACTAAAGCCACTCACTCTAGTGGAATGAGAGCATGCAATTTGTTTTGCTGCATGGTTTCAACAAGTGTGCATTGTTTTTTGTGCTATTTTTCTTGCATTTTAAGGCTATTTAAATTTCATTGGTCAGCATACCATTGGGTAAGTAACTAACTTTTTTTCTGATAAAAACCCAATATAAGTTTTGCTACAAAAGCTCTTCCATTTAACTGAAATCTGTGATTCAATTTGAGAAATAAAATGCATACTATCCTAGCACACTGGGTGCTGGTCACGTGTTGGTTTTTACTGCAGAAAAACGAAACAGTACGAAATACTACAACCAACATCCCTACTATTTTGTTAAACTGTGATGCACTCAATGTTTGCAAGAACTTGTAACCTGTCCACACAGGTTCGAGTGTTCCTTAAAAACTTTAAAACAGCTGCGACTCTTTGTGCATCACCAGACTCTGAAATTCCCTTGTAAATTCTGTTTCACTCCATATTGCTCCTTGTTTTGCAAATTCCCAAGCTCCTTTTTATTTCATTTTTCCCTCCCCAAGTTAGTCTGTAGTTTGTTAAATTCCAAGCTAAGGAGAACCACAAGTTAGTATTTTTTCCTTGAATTCAGCATTAAAAGATGATTGCAAATTAATGAGCCTGTGAAAGCTTAGATCTGTAAACACAACCATTGCGTCCCCTGGAGGAATGAGTGTTTGTTGAGAGTAAGAACTCTTTTGCCAGAAAGTTGTAGGTAGTGCAGATTTACTTTGTAGCCTGCTACTTTTGTTTCATATCAGTGATTTAAATACACTCTTCTTTCTTCAAAAAAACCAACAAAACAAAATCCTTTTTTTGGTCCTTTCAATTAGTTTCTTTATAGAAGTCCATCTGAAAGTATCAAAACCTTTGCATCCATTACCAAAGTGTGTTAAAATTTAACATATAAGATTTATTTATTACCAGTTTATTACCATATATATTTATATTTGTGGGGAAATACACATTGCATATAGGTGTTGTAAGGCTTCAGACAATGTACTGCATGCTTCAGTTGACCGCCGATAAGCAGTTGCTGCTGTAATTATAGAAAGTACAGATAGATCATAAGAAAATAATGATCAAAATTTCTGATAAAAGCGAAGTCCTGGTGTTTTTGTCAATCCGAGGGTCATTGTATTACAGTGTGTCAGGTGGACAGAATGGCACCTGTTCACATGCAAGACAAAGCTTTCCAAATCCCCAAAGCTCTCTTGGAGTCAGCATAGAAGTGTTTTAAGATAGCCAGGTCTGAGTTTCCTCCAGCAGCGCTGTTACGGTGCTTCTTCTGCAGTGCATGGCTGCCAGACTGGCAGCAAGCAGGGGACTGGATTATTGACTGCAGACAGGAGGGAGGAGAGGACAGTCTAGGCTGGAGATAACAGCTTCAGCACAGTCTTAGAAGCACACCTTGTTTTCAAGGGCTTCTTCAAGTGTGAGGTGTTACACAAACATTCGCACCTCTAAGTCCAGGTGTAAAATTGACATGTCTGAGTTATTTTTTGTGGGTGTTTATGTTCTTAGTGGCCCTAAAAAGGTTTGCTTTATATGGAGGAGAGGAAAATCCAAAGTCCTGAGTGCTCTAATTCTAGATGCTTTTATTGATTGCTGGGAGCCTAGATTGAAAACTCCTAATTCAGATATTTACATGTCTAAACCTGAGTTATCTGAAGATAAGGAATTTGAGTAATGTTCTTACTATAATTTCTGAAAATGCATAATGCTATTGTTATGATATCATTAGTTCATAATTACATTTGTTGTATGTGTAACATAAATTATCCATATTTTAAATCAGCTCTTACAGATCAGTGATTGTCTTCTGGTCATCAGCTGAGATTTAGAAACTTCTAAAACACCATTTGAACCCCAGGCAAGAATTAGTGAGTTAACAGAAGTAAGAAGTTGTACTCCAAAGCATATCAAATTAGCATCTGGCTTAGTAATAAAACAGCTTGTTAGTTGCCGCGTAATGTGTGGGTTTGTTAGGATCTACTGCAAATGTCATTGGCCATTACAGAATGCCAGCCTAATGATTTATTCCATCATTGCAGTTATTGGTGTAGTTTTTGGATTACCATCCCCTTTCCATGTAATTGTAGAGACAGAACCACAGCAAAACAATTTTGTCACCCAAGACAAGTCCTTTATTGGCTTTCTTTACTGAATGCTCCCATTTCTTCTCATAGTCTCCTCCCTCCAAGCCTTTCAGCCCTCTTCCTCGTGGACCTCTAGCTTGTTCCCTTTTCAACTGAAGTCTGGCTTAAACATATTTGCCCCAGCTAATATCCCTCTTGCCCTGTCCTTGCTGTGATTCCAGAGGAACTGAGACATGCTCAACAGCCACAAATCATTGGCTGCCTACCTTTATAATTGTTTGGGGCTTTTAAAATCCTTTGAAACAATAATATAATATATACTAAAACAAAAACAAAAAAACCCACCAAACCATTATTTCATGAACTTTCTTTATTATTTTTAGAAGACTTGGTAAGGGAAATAGAAGTGGAAAGTGTCTATCTTAGTTTTAAAGCACAGTACAAACATCCAGAGAGGACAGAAAGCAAAAGTTTTGCCAGATTTTATTTGTTGATTTACTTGGGTGATTCCTTCAGTGTTTTATTAGAAATATTGTTGTGGTCTTTTTTTGGAGTTTTTTTTTCTTTTCTTTTCTTTCTTTTTTTTTATTTTATTTTTTTTTTTTTTTGCTTTGTCCTGTGTTGTCATGTAATAATTAACCTAATGAAATTGCTTCTTTGCATGACTTTATTAACCCTTCCTGTGTTCATTCTCTCTTGACTTAAAAGCATAATCCATTAGAATTTAATCCTGATGGCTTGAAGAAGTCTGCTGTTCAGAAAGCCCTAAAGGTAAAATTAACACAGTTGTCCATTTAAGGTCGCAGTAGTAATTGGAAATGCACAAACGCTGCAACGTTTCTCTTCCAATGGTGGATGGAATTTCTTTAGAACAATTCAGTTTTATTTTCAGTTTCAAGAAGTGGCTACGAGTCTGGTGAAGTACTGTGGTCTGGGGAATTTGAATTTTGCATCAGTGAGTATAGGCTGCTTTTGGAGATCAATATAAAGTATTCCTGAGAACTGGTATGAATTAATATTTAAAGATCCAAGCTGACATGAAAGCTAAGACATCTTTTATATACTGAACAGTGCTTCACTGATCAATTTTGAGTGACTAACCAGTGTCTTAATGTGGTTTTGAAATTCTTCTGTTAGATGTTTTCAGAAGGTTTTACATCATTTATATGAATGCTGAATATATTCAACCCAGCCATGTGATATGGAAGACATGGTGTTGAGAAGCAGAGTTGGAAGGCGTAGGCCAAGTTCTTAGCTGAAGAACTTGGACAATAGGCAAGCTCAGATAGTCTGAATATCCTGTCAACAGCAAATCTGTCGGTGGCAGATGTTAGTGGTACATCGTGTGTGTGTGTATATATTACTACCTGTTTAGCATGAATTTAAAATGTTGCTTATTCTGATGCATAAATAGAAATGGTCTTTTTGCAAACTTGGGTAGTTTCTTGATTTTATGAAGAAAGGAAACTTTAGGCACCTTTTTATGGAACAAATTTCTCTTACTATTTTTAACACCACCAATTAGAGTGTAATCCAGCTTTCTCTGTATTCTATAAACCTTTGTGTTCCATTGCCTCTGCTTAGAGCCACACTGTTTTGATTAGAAATCACAAAAAGAGATGCAGCATTCATCCAAGAAAGGAGTAATTTCCTACCAGCTTTTTTTTCTAAAGGGAAGCATTGTTATAACCAGTGTGTAACGTTAAAATCAAGTAGTACTAGTGAAAGTATGATGATGTCAAAGATGTAAATTCAGATCCAAAAATATCTCAAATACTCTCATTCTTAAATTTTAAATTATTTGAATTGGTTGTGACCTTACATGCATTAAGCAGATCTTAACTAACTTGCTGTTTACAGTGCCTGTGAACAATTTCCTACAGAGTAGAGCTCAAAGTATATCATTAACCATGCATACTATATTTTCTAGGCTTTTAAAACTTCATTAACACCTACTTGAGATGGTTAACTTTCATGTCTAACTTTCTTTGTCATGTAAATTAAGTTTTTTTTTTTAATAAATATGTAGTTCAGAATGTATCTTTGTGTATATGATTTGATTCTAAACCCGTGTTTATTTTCACAGTTTGATGTAATGCTATACAGCTGGTGAGCAAGGCTCAGATATGGCAGATGGTTGATTCTCTGATAAAGAGAATTGGGTAAACTGTAGAAATATACATTAGGTACATTACAGTGCATCTTCTTTCCCCCCAAACTGAAAAGGGGAGAAAATCAATGTTCTGATATTACATCCATTTTAATTAATCTACTGCAGTATAACATAAAGTGATTTCCCAAGTTTGTGTTTTCTCCATATCTCCCATCTGCATGAAATTCTCGTTTTGCAATGTTAACTATGCTCCATGGATTCTGGGAGTTGTTTTAATGCTCATTAAAAGATAGCAGTTTGCATTTTATCACTTTCATCCAAAGAAAACAGAAAGGAGTTTAAAACTCCTGTTTAATTCTAGTGGTATATTTTAGCTTACTTGGAATAGTTTGACACCTTTGTGTTAATGTGTTTTCAACTTACTAACAAGACTGCTATTCCAGCCTGCTGAATAAAATTGTACAATGTTGAGAATAGCAGATACACATATAATAGAATGCAAATGATTTGTACTTCTGAGATGAAAACATATAAGTTTCAGAGGAGGCAATTAGGAGGGGAGTTTATTCTGAGGACAAAGTTTTTGCTTTTTCTTTACCAGTCAGGAAAGAAACTAAACAGCAATCCCAACCCGCTTGTTTTGCTGTCAGTTGGACATAAGGCACAGGAAAGTAAGGTAAGTTGTTGCTCTCAATGTCTGGTTCTGTCTGTAGGCATTTGGTGGCTGTGTTCACTTGGTGTTGGCTGTGAAGTGGATGAGTGCATTCACTGCACTAAAATGTGACATCAGAACTGAAACTGCCACCAGGAAGCCAAGAATTGGATAGGTACTTAATTCAAGCTGTCCTTGAGGAGAGACCAGATTTGTAACTATTTTAGTATTAATTACTGTTTAGTAGTAGTAACTACTGTCCATTTGCAGTAGGTTGTGATCTGCAACTGGGATTTCTACCATAGTGGTTGTGTAAGTAACACTGTACACAAAGAGCAGGCTTCAAAAACACTGATCAAGATAAAATGTGTAGAATCACAGTTACAGAAATATCCAGTTTGGAAGGAATTTCTGAAGATCATCAGGTTCAATTTTATGAAATCGGTGGTTCTGTGTGGATGAGAAGCCAGCAATGAGCACTTACAGCCTGGAAGGCCAACTGTATCTGGGGCTTCATCAAAAGAGGGGTGGCCAGCAGGGAAATGGAGGGGATTGTTCCTCTTTGCTGTGCCCTCATGAAGCCCCATCAGGGCTACTGTGTCCAGCCTGGGGACCCCAGCACACAAAAGATGTTGGAGCAGGTCCAGAGGAGGGCCACAAAGATGATCAGAGGGCTGGAGCACCTCTCCTAGGAGGAAAGATTGAGGGAGTTGCACTTGTTCTGTTTGGCGAAGACAATGGAGGCCTCACTGCAGCTTTCCAGTACTGGAGGGAAGCTTATAATCAGGAGGAAGACTGACTTTTTACACAGTCTTGACAGTGATAGGACAAGGGGAATGGCTTTAAAGGAGGAGAGATTAAGATAAGAAATTAGGAGGAAAAATTTGTACTCAGATCCAGTGGTAAGGCACTGGAACAGACATGCAAGAAATGCTGTGGTTGCCCAATTGCTGGAGTTATCCAAGACCAGGTTGGATGGGGTGCTGGACAGCCTGATCTGGTGGCTGGCAACTCTGCTTTGTGCAAGAGAGTTGAAACTGAACTGGCTTTAAGGTACTTTCCAACACAAGGCATTCTATGATGCAATTTAAGAAGGATCTTAGATGAGCCCAAGTACTATGTAGCTGTCTTGAATATTTCCAGAAAATGACGTTCCACTTCTATGAGCAACCTATTCCAGTGTTTAGTTGTTCTCATGGTAAATAAATTTTTTAACATATGTAGACAAAAATTCACCTTAAGAACTTGGTGGTTGTTGTCTCTTCTGCTGTCACTGTGTATCCTTGTGAAAGAGTATCCCCAACTGGTCAATAGCTGTCTTTCACATAATGGAATATTGCGATCCCATCGCCCTTGCACATCTTTGTCTGTAAAAGAAACCCAGTTCCTTCAAACCTCTTTCATGTTTCAAGTTCTCCAACTCACTGATCATCTTCATGGTCTTCCAGTAGACCCTCAACAGCTGCTTTAATGGCTCTTAAATGGAGAATGGGACCAAAACTGGTCACAGATTTAGACTGGATATAAGAAAAAAGTTATTCACAATAAGGGTAGTGAAGCACTGGCACAGATTGCCCAGAGGGGTGGTGGATGCCCCATCCCTGGAGACACTCGAGCTCAGGCTGGACAGGGCTGTAGATGTCCCTGTTCCTTGGAGGGAAGTTGGACAGGATGACCTTTGAAGGTCCCTTTGTGTATTTTGCAAAGATAAATTAAAAAAAAATGTACTCTTGACACTAGCTTAATTAGACTTTTTTTTTAATAATTTGTCTGCTTCCTATTATTTTTTTCTCTAATTTTAGATTCGATACAAGACCAATGAACCAGTATGGGAGGAAAACTTCACTTTCTTTGTACACAATCCCAAAAGACAGGATCTTGAAGTTGAGGTATGCTTTAGATATCTTTCTTTTCTAAGGCATTTCAGTAGCAATATTCAGGTGTTACAGCTGTTATGACATGAATGTCATATTGTGAACACCATTAATTTTATACTTGAAGAATAGGCAATGAAACATTTGTTTGCATTTACTGCTAAAAGTAAAAAAGATTATAGCCAGTCTCTCAGAAGAACATAACAGTTGATAGTTGTCATATTTTAAAAGTACAAACAAAAGTAGATTTTGCTGTCTGTTTTGAATCTTAACAGTCTTCTCAATTACGAGCAGAAATGCTGTTGTGTATGGTTGATTTATTTCTTTTCTTATACTGAGGAAGTCTTCGCTTTATCCAAATGTCCCTTTTGCTGTCAATGTGCCATTTGTATCCTTCCTCTAACAATTCTGGGAATTCATTTTGCACAGATCATTTGGAAACCACAGATCAGGGATCAATTAGATGTAGATCTGATGGTTAATCTTCTGTCTTGCTTTTGCTGTGGAAGATGGAAGTGTAATAGGTGTGGAGCATATTTGCTATTGTCTTCAGTGTAAATTTATGATCAGGAAAACTTGGCTGAAGAACTGTGTTCTGCATGCATTACTGCTTTTGTTTTTAAATAAAACTGTTGTTTCCTTTCTCTGAATATTTCCAATTACATGGTGCCATGTTACTGAGCTTCTGTATTCCTTCAGGTGAGGGATGAACAGCACCAGTGTTCTCTAGGGAACTTCAAACTGCCTCTAAGCCAGTTGCTGGAGAGTGAAGATTTGACGATGCATCAGCGGTTCCAGTTGAGCAACTCCGGTCCAAACAGCACTATAAACATGAAGATTGCACTCAGGGTACTCTTAAATTTTTTCAAACTGTGAATATTTAAGCGTGTTTACAACTAATATGACTTCTGGTATTCTAGCCTTATGAGGTAGATAGTAGATAGATTGTGTCACAATGTCTATTGTAGAGTTAGTGGTAGCATTTTTTGTCCTGGTTTACTATCTTAAGTGAACACCTTGTCAGTAGTACTCTTGAAGAAACAAACATGTTCCTCTTTTTTGTAGTATTTTAACATTGTACATCTTTTAACTATATCTAGGTCCTTTCTCTTGAAAAGCAAGCAAGATCTCCAGATCATCAACACTCAGCACAAGTAAAAAGGCCGTCTGTTTCCAAAGATGCAAGAAAATCATCTTTTAAGCCTCAGGTTCCTGTCTCACCACCGCTCGACTCAAGCAAACATGCTCCAGCTTCCCCAGCGACAGACGGTGATAAAAAGGCTGATGTGACTGAAAAGAGCCATCCTCCTAATGCAAGCCCACAATGGCCAACAGATCTCAGCCGAAGTTCCTCCAGTCTTCATGCCTCTAACTTCAATTATTCTCCCAGCCATCTCTCAGTCAAAGAACCAACTCCTAGCATAGCCTCAGACATATCTCTGCCCATTGCCACACAGGAGCTCCGGCAAAGACTACGGCAACTTGAAAAGTATGATGTTAATTCGTTGTTTTTGCATCTAAGTTGCTTTTTCTCTTTTCCTGTAGTTGACAGGAATTCAAGCTCGTTCTTTTGATGAATGGAGCTGTTGGACAAAGACCTAAACTACAAGCATAATGATACACTCACATGCTAACTTTTGTGCGCTCTCTTCTTTCACATTGATAAAGCAGAAATTGAAATGGATAAATATTCCTCATTATGTACTTCAGTTGGATCTTACTGTAAACGTGCTTTTTCAGAACTGAGCTTTTGTTCTGCTTTTTCCCCCACAGTGGAACAACTCTGGGGCAGTCTCCGTTAGGACAGGTACAGCTAACAATTCGTCATAGTTCACAAAGAAACAAATTGATCGTGGTGGTGCATTCCTGCAGGTGAGCATCAGAGACCAAACTTTATTTCTGTGCATGTTTCTTTGTAAACATTAGCACAGCTTCACTAACTCTCTGAAGTTGATTGTGTGGACCGTCTTTGTTGCTTTCAAAATTACATGCTGGCTGTAATTGTGAATATACTAAGTCATACAGAGAGCAGTAAAAACTTTGTTGAAGACTTTGCTGTGATTTTTTTATTTGCCTGCATCTGATTGTAGTTTCAGATGGTGTGTAAATTTCTATTGGTGGTATCTAGAAGCTGTATGAAGAGCCTCGAGTTTTTCATAGAATAACAAAAATCACGTGATTTTTGGAAAGCCATCCCTACACACTGAATTGTAATTTAAGAAACACTGTATTCTCAGCTCTGCTCTCTGCCTGCAGTTTTTCTGATTTTGTACAAGTTACTGCTTGGTATTTTTCAGGTGTTTTTTTTTTCACTGTTCTACATATCAGGTTGTAACCATCCTGCCCATACTACGTGCAGGATGTTCCACAACTGATTTATGTGCTTTATTTCTAGAGATTTTTTTTTTTTTCAGCAAATTTGGACTTGACGCATGAGAAACACCAAAAATATGTATGTGGTGATGAAAAGAAGGTTAAGTAAAAAGTGCCAAATGAAGAGACAGTGATGTAGATATATTTAGCGGTGTTTCATTTATTTTCTAAAGCATTTTTCCTTGTTTTTCACTTGTCACAGAAATCTAATTGCATTTTCAGAAGAAGGATCTGATCCATATGTTCGAATGTATTTATTGCCTGATAAGAGAAGATCGGGAAGAAGAAAAACACATGTATCAAAGAAGACATTAAACCCAGTGTTTGATCAAATGTATGTTCTGAATTGTGTGTGGTAGTTTCAGATCATCTAATCATAAAGCTCACAAACCAAGACTTCTCTACTTACCTAAATGTGTGCTGTTGGACCTCCCAGTTGTCACCAGCAGATTTGGTCATACCTCGTTCTTCAGTTGTAACAGCTCTTCCCATCCTCCCATTCCCTGTTCTGCCTGTAGCCCTGCTCACTCTGTTACCAGCCCTTTCTCTCTTCTGCCTTATCCCATGTCTGTTACACGCTGTTTGTGCTGGTAGCTAAGAAGCAGTGTGCTATAGTTGGGCAGATGGTCAGCTGGAGGCTCTGGCAGGTGTAGCTGGTAGTGCAATTCACTCCTATTTATTCCAGGTTGCTTTTACTGTGCCCTTTGAGGTAAAGGATATTGGAAAACCATAAAGCTGTTTAAGAGCTGTAGTGACAAACAGATGTTGATTGTGCTACAGTCAAGTACTAATTCTTCATAAGTTTCATTGTCTCTTAAAAGTTAGTAGGTTTCTTTAGTGTGAAAACAAGCTCTAGAGGAATGAGAATCAAGACCAATTAGTTTTTGTTCTCTTTTCCGGTGCTGAGCTGTCAAGATATCAGGATGCCTTTGCTTTCTTTACTTGTTTTTACTGCTGGACAGAAGTCTCTAATATCTGATGTTGATGCTGAGTATTGATAATGATCATAGTATAGAGGAAAGTATTTTGGCAGAACTTTGGGATTTTTAAAATCTCATTTATCTCCAAGCTTTTTTCCTTTTTCTGTAGTTTGCCAAAGGAGATGATTTGATTTTCATCTGAATTGTTGTTTAGCTTTAGGATCTGAATTCGCACTTAAGCTATGAAGTTCTCTCTAAAACATCACTTGCCTGTCAGATTTGATTTCAGTGTTTCCCTGCCTGAAGTACAGAGAAGAACACTCGATGTAGCAGTGAAGAACAGCGGTGGTTTCTTGTCCAAAGACAAAGGGCTTCTTGGCAAAGTAAGTTAAAAATAAATTCCTTTCATACAGTATGTTGTTATATAGAGACTAAAATCCTCTTGTGATATGAGTTTGTTAGTGTTGACTGACTGACTCAATTCAGGTAGTAAGCTTTTAAAAATGGCTTAGATGTCAGACTTCAAGAAGGGAAGGAATAAATTGCAGAAGATGAGAGGACAGATATCAGACAGTGGGGTGGTCATCTTTTAAAGAATGGTGAGTTTTGAGGCTGGCAGTTACAAAAAAAAAAACCTTGCATGTCTGATGTAGTAATTATAGAACCAGAGAAAGGAAATAACCAGTAGAAAACTAGGGATATCTCAGAAAATGGTCTGATAAAATTGGTAGTCTTGAATAGGTGGCTCTGACATGTTATTTGCAGTAGTGGTGAGAGGATAGCTTTTGCTTTATATCAAACAAGAAAGACAAGCAAGATTACACGTTGTCTAGAAGCACACAACACATTTAGCTTTAGTAATTAATACTCTAGATTGTGAAATCCATGAAAAAGAGCTGCTACTGGAGACTTTCCCAATACCAAAACCAGCTGATGTGTTTTTGCCTTGCGTTCTGTAGGCTCTCATTAAATCACTCTCTTTCCTACACATTTGATTTGGGCATCCAAAAAGAAATAGGAGGTTCTTACAGCCATGCAGATTGCTGTAATCAAGTTTTGTGAAGAGGATAAGATAGATCAGAATTGTGGTCAGTTTGTGGTGAGTGGTATCCTTAAATTTTTCATTGTACAAGGAAGACTGTTGGCATAAATACATCATCTGATTGCTGTATGCCTGGTTCAGAAGTTTTTACTTAAGGGAGCAGATTTTTAGGTCAAAGCCAGCAATTTCAGACCTCGCTACAAGACTACAGTTGATAGGTAGATCTATGATGGAAGGTATGTAAGTAGTAAAATATCTTGTTTGTTAATGGCATTACTTGTACTGCACTATTGAGGATTTTCAAATTTAGTCTTTAAAAAACTAAACAGAATGAAAGACAGAATGCATTAAGCATGAATTTAACTTTCCATAGGTACTGATACCTCTGGCATCTGAAGAACTTGCTAAAGGCTGGACCCAGTGGTAAGTGTAGCATTTCCTTTATTAATAATATTACCTACCAATAACTGGTGTGTTAACAATAGTGTTAATAGCATACTTTTCTTTTTTAAAGTTTGCCTTTTTTTTAATTGAAGGTATGATTTAACAGAAGATGGTACAAGACCACATGGCGCGAGCTAGGCCCATGGATGCTGGCAATTCCCCACACCTCCTTTTGCCAACCTTTATATATTTTTAAAGCATTGTTCTCACAGATGTACCAATATTATTTTTATAGCTTTACCAATTTAGTTGTTAGACACATCCCCAATAATTTTATAACGCTCGGCCATTTTATGTAGACATATCCTTTCTCACTGTTAAACTTTGTATTTTAATTTGCTCCACAATTTTACGTGTTACTGTCATGTGCAATAATACAGTAATGTAACCTTTTCTGTTTAAATTGGTCTTTATGGCAGTTATACCAATTAGAAAGTGAAAAGAAGTTCTGCTGTTTTCCTGCCTTGTTTTATATCTCACCAAGATATACTGTACTATGTAAATATATACTATTTTTTTATAATTCTTTCATGCTGGTTTGAATTGAGAAGAAAATTGGATAAAGGATATAGATATTTTCTTGTAAATGCATGTTAATTTCTTCAAATGAATCTCTTTTGTCTTTGCAGCACAATGCTCTTAATGTTTATCATTTTGTGATAGTCTTCAAAAACAAAGTGCAGAAAAACGTTTTTACTTTATCATGCTTCTGGCCCGGCGTGGCAAACTTAAAATGTACAAAACATTAACATTTTAATATTTATATATAAATGTATTATTCAAAAATCATGCTATAGAATATTATAAAGAAAAAGGAAAATTCTATAAATATTGTATAAAAAGAGGTCCATGAATCAGTTTATAAATTTGAGCTTTCATGTAATGCAGTAAACATTACAAACTGTGGAGTTTTATTATACAGGTTCATTGGGTTTTGTTATTTATTCCTGCACTCTACAGTACTAGACACTCTGCAGACATGAGAACAGGGCTTTGTCTGTATTACAAACAGAATCTCTAGCTGTTCAGAACTGTCCTTGCTGCCTTGTTTCTCTGATAAGGTATACAAATCAGCTTGCATTGTAAGTTCATATAGTGGGCATATGTACAAAACATGTTATTTTTATTATACAGTGCTGTGCTAAATAGTTATTATGCTGTACCTTCTCTAATACTACAGTGGAACACCAGTATGTAAGGAAGTGTGAAAGTGAATTGAAACTGTCTTTACAGTTGCCTCACTGCTACTTACTGTGCTTGGTGCATGGAGTGGTCCACACAGCTTTCTTGAGAAATCATGGCATGGTGCTGAAGCATTGCCACAGTCTGTGCAAGAGCAGCAGTGACACGGTTAGCACAACCTGATGAAAGTAGACATTGGGAGTTGAAGGAAGAGCATCAGCCTCAAGAGCTGAGCTCACTACTCTAGTTTTATGAATTAAGGGGAACTTTTTTGTAACCAGAACTAGTTTTCTTGACTGTTATATTAAAAAAAAAAAAAGTGCATTATGAATCCAAGAGAACAGTTTGGCTCCTTCAGAGCCAGCAGCCTCCTTCTTGGATGAGTATGCAAGTAGACAGACAAAGTATGTTGTTTAGTTTAAGATTCTAGAATGATCTCTCAGCCAAGAAAGAATTTTAAAGCAGAATAATAAACTCCTGAAATTAGCTTTATTGTAAAAGTACTGACAGAACCTTAATTCTAGATGTAGAATATGCCTACATGACTAGATGTACCAAAGTGCCTACCATAGATGTAGCTTTTTTGTCATTTTCCAGTTTAAGAATTTGACTCATTTCAGTTTGTCTGAATTTGGTTTGGTGGAACATTTGTCAGATGACATACATACATCTCTATACAGTGATGGCCTTTGTATTGTCACAGTTCGAATAAGACAATTTTAGTAAACAAGCCTGATTGTAAGAAAACATTTCTTTTTGAAGGCTTCACTCTATATCACAATGTATGAGTGTCTCTATATGTGTATACACTCATCTGTTCATATTAGATTCTCTTTGCTAGTTCTCCATTAAAATGTTGGGAATGGAAAGACAGAGAATGGTTGTTAATGCAGTTGAAATGCAGAGAAGTGAAAGCTGCTGTAACTAAGAGATGCACATGCAGTCGTTCAGCACAGCTGTCTTTGCCTTGGTTCAGCCAGAGGTGGACGGACTTTGGTTCTGCATCTTGGCCAACGACTCACCGGTTTCATCCCTAGCCTACAAATAAGTCATTAGACTGATTTGGTGTTTCAAGGTATAAGTGAGCTGTGAGGACAGATGTTAGATGTTTCTGCACTTAAACAAAAAAGAGTGTGTGTTTTGTCTTCTGAAGTCTCCGGAGGAAAAGATGCAGTGTTTGAGTAAATGCAAGGTGATATCACAGAGTGAAGACGTGGATAAATTATGTAGAATAGGTTTTCAAAATAGCTCGGGACCCCACGTTAGGAATAGGATCTCAAGAGAAGTGCAGTTCCTAATTAACAATCTTAAATGGATAGATTTTTATTTTTTTTTGTAATTCAACAACAGTATTTTCAGTTGACAGTAATCATTTGTGGATGATCTTTATTTAGAAGAGTTCTCCCCTGTGAATTTGGACCAGAATGTAACTGGCTGTTCTAGATAATGGAATCAAACCTCTGTATCATAGTTACAAAGTTCTAAGTGTTCTGTTTGTGTGGAAGAAGAAAGGACAAGCACTTTTCCTCTGGACGGATATTGCACCTCATTATCAAGTCAATGTGTTTAGTATCAACTGATCTCTGTTCACGTAGTTCTTGTTTATTCTGTGCCTTAAAATATGAACGTATGAAGAAGTTTAAGAAGTGGCTAAAACTGAGCTTTGTTACCTGTGCGTACCAACATGTTCTCTACTGCTGAAACTGTTTTTAGAATAACTGCTTCACTGATGAGAAAACCAGCTCTCTTTTACCACGGTGGCATAGCCCAAACTCAGATCAGCATGCATATCACATGAGTTTGGAATAAAAGAATTTTAATTTTGTCTTGAATTCTTTATCAGAGCTGCAGCTAATGGTGAGAGTTGAATGAGAACAAAGGGTAATTAATTTTGTACGGATTGCCTTTTTTGCTCATGTAATTCTACATTATGATGCATGTATTTATTCAATAAATGGTTCGTATGGAAGTCACTGTGTTGCTTCCCTCTACACACATGCGCACTCATTTATTTTCATATTCCTGTCCTATTTGCAATGTTACAAGATCTTCTTATGCTCTTAAATATAGTTATATATACCAACCACTCTAATCTAGGTAGCCTTGCTCTGGGGGCAGATTGTTGAATTTTACATCAGAGAAAATGAACTGAGAAGTGCAGAATCACAGAACCATAAAATGGTTTGGGTTGGAATGGACCAGCCCAGTGCGGTGGGCAGGTTGCTGCTCCCCCAGTCTGCCTGCCCAGAGCCTTGAACACGGCCTGGGATGGGGCATCCACAGCTTGTCTGGGCAGTCTGTTCCAGTGCCTCACAGCACACTGAGGAAAGAATTTTAACTGGTAACACCTATGCTAAATCTCCACTCTTTTAGCTTAAAGCTAGCACCCACCTCCATCCTACCACTGTCGAATGTGTAAAAAGCCTTTCTCCCTCCTTCTCATAAGCTCCCCTCAAGTACTGGAAGGTCTCCCCGGAGCCTTCTCCAAGTTAAACAAGCCCGGCTCCCTCAATCTCTCCTCGTATGAGAGGGGTTCCAGCCCTCTTACGTCTTTGTAGCCCTATCCAACAGCTACACATTTTTCTTGTGCTGGAGACCCCAGGCCTGGAAACAGTACTGGGGCCTCATAAGGGCAGAGCAGAGAGGAACAGTCCCCTCCCTCTCCCTGCTGCCACCCCTCTGGTAATGCAGCCCAGGATACTGTTAGTCTTCAGGGCTGCAAGCACGCACTGCTGACTCACATCCAGCCTTTCATCCATCAGGACCTCCCAGTTCCTTCTCAGAGCCACTCTCAATGAGTTCTCCCATTCTGTACACATATCTGGGATTGCCCTGGTCTAAGAGCAGCAGTTCACACATAAGAATTAAGCTCAGTTTAAGTGTTGCTTTTTTTTTCCTCATAAAATGATCAATTAATCAAATTCTCAGAATTTTACTATTCCTAATGAATGTCATGAAATATGCTTTCAAAAGGACCTGGAATTGCATGTAATTGCCTTGGATTTGGAACCATCAAATTTCTACATGGCATTCTTTCATTCCACCTGCTTGGAAATGCACATATTAGAAGAAAATACAGCTATGTACTTGATAAAGTAGAGAAGTGCCATCGGCTCATCTATCTGTTGCAGAAAAATATTTGTATTAAGTAATTGTAATAAAAGCCTTTTTCCTTAAACAGCTGAAAAGTGTCTGAATTCTTAGTATTAAGTTGTCATCATCTGTAGAGAAAAGCTGCAGGAGTTCATTACCTGGTCGGTGTTGTATTTTGAAAGGACACTTCCTTGATACTAACTATAAAATTACAGGATCTTGTTTTTGGTTTTCTTTTACAGAAGATATCTTCCTTTTTAGCAGAATAAATGGCTTCTGCTTATCACTGGGAAGGTAGCAAATGCTGAGTAAAACCATGCTCATGTTCATAACTCCATAACAGGAAGGTGTGCCTGGCTGGCAAACCTCCAGTCAGTCCCAGTGCTGTTCAGGTATCTCCATGTTCCAGATTGGGATCCAAAACAAACCTTCCCTTCAGGTGGCCAGTGGGTCTGCACTTGGAGAGAATGCATTCACAAGATTTATCAGAGAGCAGAAATGATTACGTATGACATTCCAGATGGATTTAGTTGTTAATTTGACAGGCTCAGCCAAGACTAGACTTCTTAGAATTTCCTGCTGTGTTTAATCTGTTTTGGACCATACCAGTTTGTATCTTAGAGCAGTTTTGCCTATATGGTTACCAATAGAGTTGTTTGAGGTGTTTTCACAGCTAAGAGCTGAATCCAAAATTAGTTTCCTATGCTTTAATTATTTTAGTTACCTATATTCTCCTCTAGACAAACTCTGATCGTAATTTCGATATTTGGTAGAAAGAACCAAAACTTAAGGTGGTTCCCAGATCCGTTTGTGGCTGTAGCTGACCTCTGAAAGATTTGAGTTAATAACATGCTTTTTTAATGCTTTTATACAGGTTAATGAAGTGTCTGATCATTGTATGCTCTTCTGCTAATTTCTAAGGGTTACAGTTGGGCTGTCACTATTCTCTGCCAACTTCTGAAATACATTATTTGAAAACTGCAAAGCAACTACAGTAAGAAATTCACTTTTATTTCTTTCAGTGTTAGGCAGTGAGTTTAGCTGCCAGATTAGACAGCAGCTCTGGGAGTAAAGTTCTCTAATCTGTATTCATGTGATAGAGGCGATGCTCTCTGTTCTCACCATCTGCAGGGAAAGCTGCTTGCCAGTCACCTACGGTGGATCCAATTTGAGCAGAATGCTGCAGATCTGTTTCTTCAGTTGCAACTGAAGTGAAGCCAGCATGTCTTTCCCCGTGTTCCTCTGTGTCCTCACTAGCCATAAACTTCACTGTGAGGCCTACCTGCCACCCTTTTAATTCCATATGGAAGTAGACACGAGGACACACAACGCTAGTTGAGATCTTTTCACAGTGGGGCTGCATGTGCCCACGTCCAGGGCTGGTTCCTGCCTGGGGACAATGGATGCACTCCTGATCATCCAACAGCCCCCAGAGATGGTATGCAAGCAGTGACCATCAGAAGAAAGCTGTGACATCCCGGTAACCTGACTGTCCCAATTTCATTCATCAGGTATGTGCTGAGAATCTGCTGAGTAACTGGGACAACTTGTGTTGTTGTGTTGTGTTTAAGCAGACGTCCTGCAGAGGTCCCTTCCAACCTGAATTATTCTGTGACTCTTCAATACACTTTTAATGTAAAGATCAGTAAATGCATTCCTGGGCCTCTGCAGCAGGTCTTCATGGGTATTTCACTGCCTGCCCCCAGGTTTTTGGAGCTGAGCATGTAGCAACTCTGAGCAAAAAAAGAAAAAAAAAAAGAAAAAGAAAAGGGAAAGGTTGCAAGCTTTGATAAGTGAGGGTGAAAAAATTAGTAATTACAAATATTATGCACAGAGTTTCAGCTGTAACACAGATAATGCTGGCAAAGCAACAGCTTTGCCACAGGTACTGAATGAAGGTCATTAATCCCACTGGATGGCTGAGGCAGGATCCCTAGAACAAAAACAGGTGCTCAGATTTAATAGTCGTCATTTCCAGCACTGAATTTCAAATGAGAATTTTTTATTCTTCCAGTGGATTTGCAAACTAATGTGTTATTCTATCGATCCTCACAAATTGACAAAGGAAGCTTACCAAGCACTTCACACAGTTTAATAATTAAATACTCTTCAAGACGGTTCTTTGCATCCCTCAACATAGGAGAAATACTTCTGCCAATATTCAAAGTATTTTGCATGATCCCCATTTGGTCTTTGGAAGTTTAGTTCATGTCAGCACCTCGCTGTGTTTTCGAACTGGAACTGCTGAGGCGCTTGCTGAATTTTGTGCAACCTTGTTCTGGGTCATAGCTTTCACTGTATTTAACACACTTTCCAGTGTGTATTTTTTATTGGAAATACAAGAAATACTTATTTTTTTAACATGCAATTTTTTTACAAAGGATTTTAGCTTTGCTTTTTTGATCTTTCACAACAAGACTAAAGTTTTGGATTTGTGGACATGGTGCATGTTTTTTTTCTCCTGAAAACACTGTTATATTCCTCTAGATGGCATTGCAGACCCTATTTTGAAAAGTCTTTGCTGCCTGTTCATTTCTTGCACAGTAGTCAAGGGGCCTGGATCCTGGGCATCCTTGGGAGCGGAGCCTGAAGCCATTGCAGTTTAAAAGCAGTAAACAAAGGGCATATTTGCCATGTGCTCTGCTCTCCCTCTTAGCTCTGGATCACAGATGATACTTAAAGAATTGAGTTCCATCATGGGATTTGAGTGCAAAAACTTGAAACCAGTCAGAGGAGACAGAAGTCAAATTACAGTTTAAAACATGGGAAAAGTCCCTGACCATCACACTTGAATCATTATCAAGCTTTAGCCATTTCTTTCTAACGGTTGAAGAATGAGGCTAGAAACTCCATCATGCAGCAGTACAATAAACATGGGAAAAGTTGGCAAAGACAAAATTCTAATAGAAAAATGTATCTTACAAAACGACTTTTGTTTAAGGACACGATCATAAAATACGCCCAATGACATTGGCAGGAGGTCTTGTGATACTAAATCTGTTTGAGGCACAGAACAGGAATAACAGACAGGTGCATCCAAACAAGTGAGCTTGTAAGCACTTCTGAGTGCTCCAGCCATATCCCCACGGACTGGGAGAGCCCTGAGCAAGCAGTACAGACCCCTCCATTTCCTACTTGTTTCCCTGTGAAGGAAACTGGACAGACAGCCTGTAAGAACAGTGCAATGGGCTTTGGTTAGGCTCCTGATCCAGATCAGGAACACGGGGAACGCTCTTGTCACAGCCTTAACAAAGCCAACAGTGATGTGAGAGGCAAATAAACACTGCTATGTTCTGCAACCAATTAGTATGCTGTGTAGATAGATAGATAGATAGATATCCACGCACACATAGAAAAACAAATATGAACAAGTAAATCATGCCTGGCCCAATATTTACACAAAGTATTCAAGTTTTCTAGTGGACAGATGTTCCACCTGATAATCTCACATCAAATGAATAGCATATCTTGATGATGCCTCTCTGTCACACTGAAACCTAAAAAAGCTTTAACAAAATCAACAATAACAGTATTTTTGTACGACAGAAACAGTTCTTCTCTTTATCCATATAGACTAATGATATATATAATGCTAATATCCATATAGACTATCCATATAGACTTCTCTTTATCCATATAGAGGAGTGTTACCAGAGCTGCTGGTCTCTAACAACTCAGGATGTTCCATTTAGGAGGGTGAAAGTAATCTAGGCAACGGCAGATGGAAATGGAATGGAACATCTGAGATAAATGACAGATAAATGTAAATGTACTCATCGATATATAATAATCTGAAAGATGCTTGTGAATTTGTGCCATAAAATGGTGTAGTTACCATGAAAAGTAATGCTTCTTATATTTACAGTGGAATGAATTTAGCCATGCAAATATTGTCAAAAATAGTTTCTTTCTGAGGACATTCTATAGCATTTCAGAAACTACAGCCCTCTCCTGTGCTGTTCTGATTATTTATCAAAGTATGGACGACAAAAAGATAAGGGCAACGAAGGCATGTAAATGATGAACAGCGCACCTCATGGATGAGCAGATTCACAGATTCTGTATTATCTGTATTGTATTACATGTTCAACGAAAAATAGTAACAATTCTAATAGGTGAGCAGATAATTTGTACAATAATATCATCGGAAGTTATTATCTAGAAAATAACACTGTAAATTAAAAAAAGAAAAAGAATAATCTGAATGTCAAGAAAGCATCTGACACTCAGGGAATTACTCGCTTGCTTCTTCACAAGCATTTATAATGTTGTCACATACAGGTTAAAACAGAATATTTGTGAAGTCCAAACGGTGATATTCTCCTGAGAGGCATCCGTAATTGAGATCTCTTACACAGGTTACCAACAAGAATGAAGACCAGTTTATGAAGCGATAGCACAAAAGCAAATCTTTATTTGCTGTTGCTCAGCAACCATGTGTGGAAGGCCTATTTTTCATTTTTGCCTTAACTTGACTTGACAGGAAAATGATAATAAATATAAGATTATTATCAAAGGGTATAGATTATTTTGAGCAGATGAACAGACATGTCAAAAAGAGGTATGTAATTTGGTACTCATGAAAGGGAGAACATTAGAGAAACTGAAAATGGGGCTGTAGCTTCATTACCAGCTCACAGCTCGAGCACAATCCTTGAAAAATCCAACACAACCCTATTCTGCATCTGTGCTTTTAGATGTGGCTCTTTAAAATGAATCATTGTTACCCAGCCTGTTGTTACCTGTATCAACTTTTAGTTTCAAGACCAAGAAAAAATCATTCTGTGGTTGCTATGCAACACAAATTGTTTGCTAGAATATGTTGTCATTCATATGCTAAATGGATAGGTGCCCGACTAAATAAACTATAACCAGGTGACTAATGCAGCACCTAATTAAAGCCTAATCAAGGTATTAATGAAATATTCAGTCCACACAAGAGATGTGATAAACAAATCCATCAGTTTGTATCTAAAATGTCAAAGATTCTTAATATATGCAAAAAATTCGACTTTAGCACAATGCGTAAATGTCAGTTTTCATACTTTTTAATTTACTTTTGCTCCTCAACAAGTATGATAATTGCTCATACAACTTACTTCAAGCAAATTGCTTCACAGGCCTGTTACACTTAGCTGAATAAGTGCAAGAAGAACCTTAAGAAACAAAGTCAGGACCATAGGACCTGCAGCAAGCCTAATGCCCGATCCTTTTCTGCAGAGCAGGAAAATTTCCCTTCTTCTGGTATTTTTACTCTGGAAGCCAACAGCTGCTGTCCCCTGCTGCTGGGGATTAGGCCTGGTCAGAGATCTGCCTCTCCTGGGACCCTTCCTCTGGATGCAGGGTGGTTGATGTTGGCATTTGCTGGGTGGACTTTTACACACTTCAAAGATGATGAGTCTTTGCCTTTGTGCAAAATGCTTTGAGGAGGTATGTGCTTCTTTGGGTTCAGGCAGAGCTGAAGAGTGGCACTGAACAGTCTGTGTGCGGATAACTATTTTTGTTGGTAAAGAAGATGAGTTTTTTGGCTGCTAACACCTTCTGGCCATTCCTAGGGTAAATCTGATTCCATGATCATATCCATACTGTAATTAATGTCACCTATTCCCCAATGGGTGTTTAATCTCCATCTGGCAAATACTTGTTTTAAATCCAAGTTACTCCAAAAGTTGTACGTGCACTTGGCTGTTGATTCAGGAAATAAAGCCGTATTTTATCTTTGCTTTCAGTAATGTTAGTCATCTGTTACATCTTAAACCTATACGAAATAGCATTAATTATATGGGACAAGCATATAATAAACTACTACTTTATTTTTTAGTCTTAAAACTATATAAAGACACATAGTTTGCTCAAAAGCTTAAAGATGTAATAGGATAAGTCAGTAAATTGACTGTATGACATGAAATGTGACAACCTGTAAGCATGAACAAAAGCTGTGAGGCAGGGATGTTTGCAAACGTAAATACAACTTTTTAAAAGTGATTTTTTGCACATAACATTGGAATCTGGATCAGATCACGTTTTTAAAAAATCACAATCCAGAAAAGTCCTGCCAGATGTCAGCATTTACGTGGAAACTGTCCGTTTTTTGCTTATTTGCACACTGAAACAGTGTCTTCTCTCGGTTTAACAGTGACAGGGTGAGAGGTAACGGCCTTCAGTTGTGCAACGGGAAGCTGAGGCTGGATGTTCGGCAAAACTTCTCTACAAGAGCAGTCGGGCAGCCGCGCGGGCTGCAAGGAGGCGGTGCGTTCACCAGCCCTGCAGCTCTTCCACAACGGCGGAGATGTGACACGGAGAGACGTGGTCAGAGGGTGTGGTGGCCACAGCTCCATGTAGACACGCAAAAAGGTGAAAACGCCTTTTATTTACCTATCTAACTTTTTAGTACTTATCTACGGCACCTACGCTGCATCGCAGCGCGCTCCCGCCCGCACGGCCCTCTCTACCTACAGCTCCGCTAGCCGCAGCGCGCCAGCGCCCTCCGCCCGCCCCGCGATGGGGTAGGCTCTAAGATCTCGCGAGACGAGAGCTCGGCGCCGCTCGCGCCCAACGGCCGCCGCGGGACGATTCGAACCCGGCGGCGGAGCGCGCGGCGCGGGGTTCAGCGAGAGGGAGGGAGGGCTCTTGTGCGGGTAGGCGGGCGTGTTTGGGAACGCGACCCCTGGGTCTATGAAGATTTCTTTCTGTGGAAGCGTTAGGTAAGTGGCCTGTGTGCCTCCCCGCGTCGGGCACGGCCAGGAGCTGCGGCTCCTGTGGAGCGTAGGCTGAGGGACGCGGAGTCCCGCCCAGAGGAACTGGGAATGGCAGATGGGTGACGTGCAGTGATGAAGCACTTAGCGCCAAAAAGTGGCTTGATTGCTCCTCGTCCTCGCTTGACAGGAGGAAAAGGGATCAGTGTTTTGCTGCTTTTTGTGGGAGGAAATGCTTCTGTCTGGAATGGTGGCTGGATCAATAGGGTGCTTGTGCTGGTAATGCTATCCTTGTTTAAGGTGAAATTGTCAGCTGCAATGCTCTTCTAAGCTTTCAGGCCTTGTTTAATTAAAAAAAAAAAAAAAAGGTGCACATTTGAGCAGTGTGGCCCAGTGCAGCTGTGAGTCTGTATGTTGAGTTGAGTAACTAATGCACTGGGAAGGGCATCTTTTATATGGAGGAGGCTGAGGGGAACCTTATTGCTCTCAACAACTGCCTGAAAGGAGGTTGTGCTGAGCTGGGGATAGCATCTGCTCCCAGGTAACAGTGATAAGTCAACAGGTAATGGCCATAAGTTGTGCCAGAAGTGGGTCAGGTTGGGTGTTTGGAAAAAACTTCTCTAAAAGAGCACTTGGGCAGTGGCACAGGCTGCCCAGGTGCAATCACCATGCCTGCAGGTTTTTACAGAACCGTGGAGATGTGTCACTGAGGGATGTGGCCAGTGATATGGTGGGGGTGGATTGATGGTCGGACTGGATGATCTTAGTGGTATTTCCAACCTTAATGATTTTGTGATTCCATTATAACTGTGTGCGTAAAGAATGTACGTTCACAGTTATTCACTGCAACCATGAAATGGTAACGCTTTGAGATATGGTGCTTTTCTCTAACATTCCAATCTCTAGCATGCTCCATCCCTGGCGGTGTTCAACACCAGGTTGGATGGGGCCCTGGGCAGCCTGGTCTAGTATTAGATATGGAGGTTGGTGGCCCTGCCTGCATCAGGGGGTTTGGAGCTTGATGATCTTTGGCGTCCTTTCCAACCCAAGCCATTCTATAATTTATATGCATGTAAAATATACTTTTATTGTTTATTTTTTGTTTATGTAGCAAGGAGAAACAAGACCACAATGAAACGTGAAGCATTTTTACAAGCTGTGTCTAAAAAGTCAGTTGAGGACTTCTTGCGTTTTACTCAAATTTCTGTAAGTAAGCCATGATACGTGTGTGTATGAATAATAAAGTCTAAAGCCTATTGGTGCATGGGATACATGGCATAGAAGTTGCTTCTCTGGCACCTGCAAGTGAATTGTAGCTGATAAAGGTGTGAGATCTGAAATGACTCGATGCTGTGGACAGGCTGATTTTTCTAACATTTGGTTGTTGCATACACGTTTTTCCTTTTTAAAATAATGATCAAATACTGTAGTATTGCTACAAAGAAAAGAAATAGTCATTTGCTGCTGATGTTGATTATTTTATTTTTAAACTGTGTTAGCACATTGCTGTGTGGTGAACATGAGCAGAAGTACACTTCAGCAGCATTTGTTCATTTGATAGATTTGGTTGTCCACTTTTTCTTTTGTCCTTGAGTAATTGTACTTGGTAACTCTGTCACTGAGTGTTATGGAGATGTGATAAAGTGCAGTCTGTACATACAGTGTGGTAAAGAGCAGGAGGAGAAAAAGATCCAGTGAAATCTCACTCTTATATATGATACTGCATAATTATTTACATTGTGGTCTTTGCCACTAAACTTCAATCACAATGTACCGTTCCTCCTATTCTTCTCCTTCTCCTGCTTTAATTTTCTTTTTCCATTCTCTCCTTGCTTTGTTTCATTCAGTTCTAAAACTCTGGGGTTTTGCTGCTCTCTCTGTGATTTGCCTTGGGCTTTTCACTTTTCTTTGTTTTTAAAAGATTACATTTCTATATTATTGTGTTATTTATCATTGTCTCTATCAGGCACTGTTAAATTTTTCCACTAAATCCTGTTCTAATTCAAGAAAACACTTCTTAGAGAGGAGAATATGAATTACAGATACGACTATCATTCAGTGGCATCCTTCTCCTCATAGGTTGTGGAATAATTCCATCATATCATCCCAGAGAAAGATCAGAAAGCTCTAGTCTTATTACGAGCCCATTCTTTTGTTCAAAACACTACAATCTTAATATCCTGTCTTCTGGGTTTGTTTGAAGTAGAGAGCTGCAGAACTCCCTGTGCAGCCTTTGCTTTATTGTATTTGTTTCCAGCTGTAGAATAGAATAGAAATACTGCCATAAATATGTAACAGGATCTTTCTTCTCCTAGCCTTAGGGAACCTCCTAATACTTACTGCATCTTCTTTCAGTATTTTACCCTTCAACTTTTTTTTCCCAAGTCTTTTTTAATGCATTCTCAAACTAAAAATATTTTTATTTCAAGATCATGGAAATTTTCCCTTTTCCTACCTGAGGTAATTGTTCTGATCAAATGGTTCAGATCAGTCTCCTAGTACAATGGATACTCCTTATTAAACAAAGCAGATTCTTTAAGCATTTAAATGATTCAACTATCACAACACCAGTAGATTGCACCACCTTTCCTCTCAGAACTGTAGTTTCAGTTATACGTGACAACTTAGGAATGATTCTTTATACACAAGATTACAACTGAAAATGCATTTGAAGATGTTGCTAGAAGTTACATAGATATGTAGAAGAGATACATACATAGATATGCTAGAAGTTACATAGGTGTATGGGAACTGCTGAGTCACGGCCTGAACCTCTGATTGATCACCTGAGGTGAGCCATGAGTCAGCCAGAGGAGCACAGGTGAAGGCAATTCACCTGTGCTGCCGGAAGGGGTGGAGCCTGGCTCCACCCCTCCTAGACCTATTTAAGAGCTGGCTACCAGAGGGGAAGCATCTCTTCTGGAGATCACCCCTCCTGGTGTCTTCTGGTGAGCTCAGCTGAAGGATAAGCCCTTCCACTAATTCTCTTTTGTGATCGTTGTTTGCTTTGCCTAATTCTCTTGATTATATTGTAATTATAACATCTTGATATCTATTGATTCTACAATTATGTTGTAATTATAACATCTTGATTATACACATAGGTATGATAGAGGAGGCTCTGTCTGAAGAGTCCAGTAGCTCAGCAGAAATGCCTCCTCTTCCCAGCCTGGGTACACAAGACTAAAGAAGAGTGATGAGGTGACCAATACCATCATCTGCCATCATCAGTTTGTGTTTAACACAGTAAAGCTACGATCAGGGAATTTAATTCCATGCTTCTTAGATGAGGATGTGGAATTGTTTCCATTAGGAAAGTAGCATCCGGAACACAAGAAAAAATTTGATGTTGTAGGGACATCACTAGCAATGTTGTCACTGAGGTCTAAAGTCTTTTAAAAACCACCCTTGTTTAACAATAAAGGGTGTCAGGAATTTCTCATGCTATATTTAAAGAAATAAAACTTGTAGAAGGTGTTTTATCTATAACTGTAAAGGCATGGAAAGTAATCCTTTATGTCAAGAAAAGTGTTAGTTTTGGGGGGGGAAAAAAAAAAAAGAAAAACACGTCTTAACTCTGATGTGGAGTGGTGTGTTATCTTCTGACTGCAGAAAGATACATTTGATCCTTTCAATCTGAATGAATTACTTCAAGAATTGTCAAGAAAACAAAAAGAAGTACTATGGGAGAGACTGAGACACCTGTTGAAAGAGACCTTGATGGAGAAGCCTGTAGAAACGTGGCAAAGGGTAGAAGATGCTGAAAGTAATGATGGCATGGAAGTCGACAGTGCTCCAGAAATGGTAAAAAAATCATGTAAAATAAATAATAGTTAATATTTACCTGGAAATAAAATGGAGTATTTTCATGGCAACTCGAAGCATGCAAGGCTTATCAAACAAGGTCAGGTCCAAACATCTCCTTACCATAATTATAACTGACCTCTTAACTATTATACTTAGGTTAAACAGGAGTTATGATTTCAGTATAGTATAACAGATTACTACAAAAGATTAGATCCACTGATAACTTAATTCTGAAAGATGGGACAGTTTAAAACTGTTCCCCCTTGTCCATCACTATTTGCCCATGTAAAAAGTCAGTCTCCTCAATATAAGCTCGCTTAAAGTACTGGAAGGGTGCAATGAAGTCTTCTTGGAGCCTTCTCCCTGGGCTTGGCATGACTGTCTTCTGAGAATAAAATAAATTGCAGAATTATTTCCTTAACATCGCTTTCTTTCAGACACAAACTGTAGCTGTGATCCATGGAGTGACAGCTGTAGTTATCGCTTCCATACCCGTAGTGGATGAAACTGTGAACTACAAAGCTCTTCTAGAATGTGCCTTTATATTAAATGGTGCGTACTTGTCTGTTTTAACTTACATCACAGAATGGCTAGGGTTGGAAGGGACCTCAGGGATCATGAATCTCCAACCCCCTGCCACATGCAGGGCCACCAACCTCCACATTTAATATTAGACCAGGCTGCCCAGGGCCCCATCCAACCTGGCCTTGAACACCTCCAGGGACGGGGCATCCACAGCTCTCTGGGCAGCTGTTCCAGCACCTCACCACTCTCTTGGTAAAGAACTTCCCCCTGACATCCAACCTAAATCTTCCCTCCTTCAACTTAAAACCATTTCCCCTTGTGCTGCTGTTATCAACCCTTTCAAAGAGTTGAAACACATTCCACTGGTTTTTAGCAGATAGCAATACTAAGTTTAATGTTTGACCTGAAGGATCTGTGGAGAAAAAAAAAAACACAGGGACAAAAGTTGGTACTGATGCAAGTTCTTTTAGAGAGAGAGTTGAGGGAGTACTCACTTGAACATGAGTTACACAGTCTAAAGTATAGAACTTCAAAAATTTTCATTCCCCACACGTTCACCCAAGGAGAGATGACTTGCCATAAAAAATCCTATTAGCCACAGAAGAATAAAAACTGGAGATTCCATTGCTACTGGTAGAAAAACTTGGCCAAAACAGTAGAATTAGCAAAGCTGCCTAAACATCCACAGTGAAAGTAAGTTTTTAAGACATATAAATATGGCAAGAGCTGACAGATATTGTGAGATACCTTTAGTGTAGTAACTGACCGGTGTTTTACGTGAATAAAAACGTTGCAATAAATACTTACTTTATTCCTGTTGTAGGTATTGTTCCTGCATTACCTGAATCTGAAAATGTCCTACGGAGTGCCATCCAGCGTGTGTGTGAAATGTGGTGGGAGAAAGGACTGGAAGGAAAGGAGCAGCTAGGGAAAACAGTATTTATTTTACTGTTAAGAAAAAGTCTAAGTAAAGCTGCTACGGTATGCTGAAGTTATATTGAGTTTTAAATTATTAGTGAATACTGCAAGAAGGAAACTCTCTCCCAAGTATACTTTCTTGTGTTAATTTTTTTCCTCTGTTCTAGTGCTTCTCCATTAATGAACCCTGCTATATATATTGGTTACAAATTGTGTTTTTGGTGTTGCTGCTATAAGGAGTGTATCAAAATGCTGCCTTTTCTGGAATGAACTTTAAAGACTTTTGGCAGTAGTTTCACCAGAGAACAGTTTGCTTTACATACTTTATTTTCTCCTCTGCTCGTTTGTAAAGCCCAGTGGCAAAGGTTTAAGTTGCTGTTAGCTCTATTAGTTAATTCAGGCTTTAAGGGCTACTCTCAGCAACTCATAGCGGATTCTTAAGTGGGAAATTTCTTTTTCTGTTACTCTGTATGTAGAGATAATTTATTTTGCTTAATTATCTATTGTGAATTGAATGTTTTTTTTGTTTTCAAGTGAAAGCTACTTAGAACATTGTGACAATCCTTTCATTAGCCCTATAAGTATTTCCCTCGTGTTCTATCCTTCTATTTTTCCCTGTTAACTGCTTTCATTGTTCAAATTTTGAGAAGTGGAGAAGTGGAATTATGCCATTTTAGTGTGTCTTGTGTAAAATGCAAGCTTTCTGTACAGAAAGCATTTCTTCAGTTGTTGGAAGTTTGTATTTCCACTGTTAAAAATATTTTTGTAGTCTTTTCCCAATGAGAGGAGTGAAAATTGATTAATGTTCACAATTTTGCAACCTGGAAACCTTCCAATTGTAACAAAGTGCTTCAGTTTCATTGTCTACAATCCATTAAATGATTCTTCACATTAAAATATGCCTAGATCAATGTAATGTGGGCTTTTTTTCTGTCAGGGTGTAGACATCATTAGTCTGTGGAAACTGCATCAGACCTTACTTTGTTTTGATTATGATTCTGAGGACAGTAATGAAATCAAAGACCTGTTACTTCAGTGTTTTATGAGCGTAAAGCACATCAAAAAAGAAGAGGTAAGCAAGCTTTTGTCCTGCCCTGCTTTTCTGTGAGTGAGCTCTGGTTATTTTTAATGATGACGCATTAAGCCTTTTGACTGATAAGTTCTAACAGATTGTCAGGGATGCTGGAGCTGTTCACAGGCTTTCCTTTCATTTTTTTCCTCTCCTCAGTGTGAGTGCTCATACAGCAGCGCTGTGGGTTCATTCTAGGAGGTAGCTGATCTGTTTCCTAGTAAGATCGTGAGGCTGCTTTGAGTGGTTCGTCATATACAAGGATGAAGAGAAGGGAAGGGTCAGAAACTGTGTTAACTTGATTTTAGATCAAACTAGACTGATACAGAATTGCACATTTATGCTGCAATACAAGATCCCTGTGGTTCAGTTTTTCTGCTTTCCCAGACTGTGCTATTCAACACAGCAATATTTCTCACAGGTTTATTTTAAGATTGTTACTGGAGTGTTCCTCTGAATTTATCTCTGTGTGATTTATGAAAACGTTCCAGTGGGGTTTCCAGTCACCTGGAGAGCCCTTAGAAGGTCTGCTTGCTCATCTTTCCTTACTAACTCTATGTGTGTATATACATCTGGCAAATCACAATGTATTCATTATGTCTGCACCAATATGGTGGAGAGCAAGTTCACTTGTTACCAGATTGCTGAGGATATTGACAGTGAGAATTGTTTTAGTGAGATTCATTGGCAGGAGATTAAATTGAAGGGATTTGCTATGTTCTCGTGATCAAGGTCGAGCAATTGAAACTGAAGGAAAAAGGAATTGTTGAACCAAACTGAATACAGATTTCTGTTGGGTGCCTTCCAGGATAGAAAGCCACATTGTGCCTTCATCTGTCTTTTCTGCTAAGTGCAGTCTCACCTTTGCCTTGTTGAAGTAGGAGCTGTAGGTTGTGATTCTCTTGACCTTTAAGTTTTCAAGGATCTTGATGGGTGAGTGCATTGCTGGTATCAGACTACCAAAGGTGAAGATAAGTTACTCTTTTTACAATTTGATTTTATTATCCAGTGTTTTTCTTTTTTGGTAGTAGCATCTGTCATTGACAACTGGGTCTTTACTTATTTATTGCATCTCCTTATGAGTTTTTCTAATTTGTTATTGCTAGAAAAGTACAAAGGAACTTTGCAACAGGCTGTCTCACCACTATGCATCATCAGACTCTTCAGAGTCTCAAGAAGCTGGATACAGTCACTATATGATGACACAGACCTAGGCTACTTGTGCAGTTACTGTACGAGATTCTAATTCCAAGGGCAGATCTTTCTCAGTCCAAAAGAGTTTATTTTCTCTCTCCATAGCCTTTCAGTCTTTTCTCTTGCAAAAGTTTGGTTGCTCATTAGACTTTCCATCACCACTTCTAACTTGCTAAAGGAAAAAAGTTTTCTTCTGCTTTCATGAATTAAAATAGCTCCAGGGCGCTTGCACTATTACCTACCACGAGACAGTATGAAGGGAATTGTGCTAATCAGATCATTTATCTTCCTCAGCATCCCAGCTGTTTTCTTTGGCTTTGTTCAAAAACGTAACTAAAGCTGGAGAACTGTCGTGCCATCTTATCTGCACCTTCACCATCTTCACAGCGTCATCCCAGAACGAAAGTACCTTAGGCAGAACTCTGATAACCCTTGGTGTGAAAGCCTGGATTTGTACAGTCTCATATCTTTATAGAGTATTACCTAAAGTCATTTTAGAACAGATTGGACATTGGAAAAATAGGCAAATGTGTAAATCACATGGCATTTGTTTCATGTTTTATCTTTGATGTAGCAACTGCAACACTTGAATTATGTTTAAAAATTAGGAATCTGTATTTACTGTTGAAGTAGCTCTTAAGTTGGTGTTCTTCTGGGTTCTGTCTTCCCTTTTGTATTGTTTTGTTTACTTTTTTGTCTTTCTTCCTGTGGAGCAATGGAAGGCGATAACAGTGCCTTCTAGTAGGATAGGAGCATGCTTATAAAGGTATTTGTTAATATTTAGTTTAGAAAGCAATACATAAGAAGATGGCTTGCCCTTTCCAAAGTCTGGTGACATCTTGAGAAGAGCACCATCTCTGAATAGCACTGCTGCTCCTTGGCTGCTTTAACAGAGGGTGAGGAAGGGTGGATCCAGGGTCACTCAGATGCATTGCTTGTGCCTCAGCTCTCTGCCTTAGCTGCCCCTTCTTACCTGGTGCTCAGTCACTGGTTCAGGCCATGACCTTGCAGTTTCCATACACCTCCCTTTTTCTTCTGCCAACAGGGAAGGAGAATTTTGAGCTTTTTCTTCAGCTGGAATGTCAACTTCATTAAAATGATACACGGAACTGTTAAGAACCAATTACAGTTTTTTCCAAGGTAAGCATAAGAGTTACAGTTCTTACTGATCATCAGAGGCCTAACTAAGGCTTTGTTTGTCTCAAGCTCAGATATCTGTTATGTTGATAAAATATCTCAGCATCCAGAGAACATCAAATCTGTTGAGTCTAAGTACCATATTGTTTCAACAACTTTATTTAATTGTATACACAGTTATGTATAAAGCAACAATTAGAGATGTAATGAAGTGCTTTTTTAGAGCTATATAAGGCAAATGATTTTCACTTAAACCATGGTGTGTTACTTGCGGTGTTCGTGTTGGAGAATTGCAAGTCTTTTTCTGCTTCTGTGAAGTATTATTTTTCTTGTGGACAACCACTGATTTAATGTGGTAAGATTCTGCATAGACATTTTAATAACAAATAACTTGTTATTTATAAATACAAGTAACTTGTAGGGTCATAGCTTGAGAACTTGATTGATGGATGAAGAATGTAGATTTATGTTTTTCCTTTGACTATTCAGGGAAGTGTTATATAGATTATTCTTTATATTAAAATCAGAGGCTTTCCAGTGCTTCCAGTTACAAGAGTATATGTATTTGTAAACAATTTAAGGCATTTGTTAGAGAGAAATTATAAAGTAACTGTGTTACTCTTTAGAATTTCCAACTGGCAAGAGAATTTTTCTGTGTTAAGGTATTTGCTTCCTCTAAAAACAGCATTGGTACACAGAATTACAACTAATCACTGTACTTAACAAAACCTTCATGTGATTATTCTTATGAGTTGTCATAGGATGCTTGATTGATAGTGTTTCCCATGTGTTAATCCAGATCCTTGATGGAATACATTTCAGAAATTTACTTCAGAGCATGGAAGAAGGTGTCAGGAGAAGCTTTAGAGGTATTACTATGCTTGACATTTTATTTGGATAGCTCTGAATCTTAAGATAGGGGGAGATTATATGAATATTCATCCTAGGAAGGATTCCTAAGCAATCCTTAAGGAATCCTTTCCCTAAGCAAAGGGCCTCTCCAACAGTGCCAAGGAGCAATTGCAAGCTAAGCTACTAACGTTTAGCTACTTTGATCAGCATGGTTGCTATTAAGCACTTTCAATTCTGGTGCTGAAATGATTCTTTCCACAACTATATACGTACACAATGTTTTTTGTAAATACAGTAATTCCCTAAATTACTGAAGCATTTACTCAGTATTTGCAGGTCTGTATATTTGATAGCTTATTTATCAAGGTTTTGTGGATTTCTATGGAGGATGGTCAAAAGCATAATTACAGCATCACAGCGAAGTCCCCGCCAAATTTCAGATGCAGGCTCAAAATATTATAGTGAATAGGGTTCCCCAGTTCTCTCAGTGTTTTCATTTTAGAGCCTGAAACAGCCTCCCCAGGGCACTGGTCCAAGGTGCTGAAGAAGTGCTTGGACAACACTTAGATGTGGTTTAGTTTGTAGGTAATCCTGTGTGTATTTAGGAGTTGAACTTGAGAGCTTTCTCTAAGCTATGTAACTCTAGCTCCTTCAGTCTGTCTTTGTAGCAGAGGTGCTCCAGCCCTCCTCTAGACCAACTAAGCTCCACATCTCTCTTACACTCGTAGCCCCACAGCTGAACGCAGTGCTGTATGTGGAGTCTTGCAAGGGCTGAGCAGAGTGAGGAATTGCCTCCCTCAGCCTGCTGGCCACGCTTCGTGCAGCCCAGGATATGATTTGTTTTCTGAGCTGCAAGCTTGTGCTGCTGACTGATGCTTGATTTTTCATCAGTTGACACCCCCAAGTCCATCTCTGCTCTGCAGCTCTCACTCCACTCATCCCCTCAGCCTGTACTGACATTTAGGATTGCCCCAACCCAGTTGCATAGCCTTGCACTTTGCCTTCTTGAACTTCATGAGATTTGCGTGGGCACACCTCTGAAGCTCTGAGTTCCTCTGGATGCCATCTGTTCCTTTTATTGTATCATCTGCACCACACACCTCGGTGTCATCTGCAAGCTTGCTGAGGGTGGAGTCAGTTCCACCACCTGTAGATTCATGTGGAGATACTTTGGAATTCAAAACTTGACTCTCAGAAGTCAAGTTCTCATATCAGTATGCTGATATCTTGAAAATCAGTTTATGCTGATAGAAGCATAGCGTGGAAAACATTTAGCTAAGCAGAAGCTGAGTACGAAATAATATTTATTATTTCAGTTTTTGTTTTAGATAAAAATGTTGCTGGATGGCCATCTGTACTACTTATTTTTTTCTTGTGTGTTAACAGTAGCATGAATGTGTGCTTTTACTGTAGATACTTGAACACAATTGTATTCAGGATTTCATGCACCATGGAATTCATCTTCCCAGAAGTTCTTCTGTTTATTCTAAAGTTAGAGAGGTAAGTTTGTGTTGTGACGTGAACCAGTGGTATCAAACTGAACTGGTTTAGTATAAAGGGGGAATTTTCCATTTCCTGCCAAAATACTGCGCTGAGTCTGGCTGGGATAGAACTAGTTTTGTTCATAGCAGCCCATATTGTGTTGGGTTTTGGTTTTGTAGACTAAAAAGTAAATGCAGACCTGTGTTTTAGATTTTGCTGAGCAGTACTTGCACGATGTTAAGGCTATCTTTGCCCCTACTCTGCCTTCATAGCAAGTAGGATGGGATGAGCAACAACTTGGGAATGGACACAGCTGACCCAAATTGATCAGAGGGATACTGCTTCCACTATAATGCCACCCTCAGTAATAAAAACTGTGGGAAGTGGGGTTTTGAGGAGGCTGGCTGAGCATTGGTCTGCTTGTGGGAAGTAGTGGGTGATTGCCTCTGAATAATTGCTTTTTTTATTCCTCTTTTCTTCAGTTATAAAACTGTTGTTATCTAGACCCACAAGTTTTCTTGCTTTTGCTCTCCCAGATTTTTCTGTCGTTCCACCAAAGAGGAGTGGGTGAGCAGCTGTATGGTGCTTTGCTTGTGACTGAGTTCACTTTATTATACATTTACTTTATATATTATTATTTATTATACCTATACATATTTATTATACTTATACATATATTATACATATACTTTATATACATTTAAAAAATAAAATACACTCTGATATTCTGAAAGGCAAATTATTAGAACGAATGTTATAAGGAATTTTCATATAGTTTGGCATCACATTTCTCTTGTCTGTAAAAATCCCCTTATTTTCCTGCTCTTGAAAAGAGTGCCAGAAATAGCCTTTGCTGTCTGTTATCTGTTCTTTAATTACTTAGGGATTTGACCTTTTCATAGTTGATCACAGTGCAAAAAAGTCATAAGCTTCTTAAAGCAAATTTATGGTGGGTCTGAAATGAGGTTTGTCTGTCTTTGCTGTATATAAAACTTAAATTGATATATATCTTTTTTTTATACAGAGAAATGCTGTGTGTTGACTTTGTGTATGTATGTAGGGACAATCCTTGATTTGGGTACAGATTCTAGTGGCCTATCTATGGCTTTTATTCCTGAGCAGAACATTCGAAGTTGAACAAGAAGCTTTTTAAGAGAAGACACTCATATCTGATGTAGCCTTTTTACTTCTTGTGCTTTCTCTCAAATTATGTAGAAGCCAGAGGGTATCCAGTGTGCAATACACAGCTGAATGTACCAGTATGTTGTTCCCATCCATCAGATTTGGTTATCTCCTGGATCCACGTATTTCGGCTAAATGGTCATTTTAAGGCAGAATCACTTGTCTGAACACTCACGTACTGAACATAGTTTTTCATTTTTTAACATATTTTTCATATTTTTCCATGAACATAAGTACAAATTTATACCAAAACCTGTTTTAAGAATGTATGCTATCAGATACAAAGGTTTTACAAGGTTCAAGCTTAGAATTTTGATGGAGTAGGGTTTTGACAGATCTTCATAAATTTCATTTCAGTAAGAAACAGAGAAGCTTATGATCTCAAAAGAGGACCGTAATGTAAATAAATCCCTTTTGAATTGAGAAGGTGTGGAAGGATCTTGGAAGAAATTTGCTAACGATGGCTGGTTCTTCAATACACAAGAATTTAACTAAAAATGATATGGATTGCAGGAGTTCCTGTATCAAATAGAAGAGTAACTAAACAACAGTTATTCAGTTGAGCAGTGTTTGGGCTACTTTACTGAAAGAACAGTAGAGTTAGAAACAAAAAACCAACCAAAAAACAACAAGTACAACCTGCCTTATGAATACTTCTGACGTCCCCAACACCCCATCTTTCTTGAACGTGCACAGATGTGTACAAAACATGTTTTTTTGTTGTTTGATTTGCCAGATGCTGAGTTATTTTCATAAACAAAGTAAAGTTCGTCAAGGAGTTGAAGAAATGCTCTGTCGGTTGTATAAACCCATCCTTTGGAGAGCACTAAAGGTAATTTTCCTTTTCAGAAGGTAGCACTGTTTTTTTTCCAGCTGATGAGTTTTGGGTCCCTCCCACATATTCCATTTATAATCATATACTTATAAGCATGTAATTTTATTTAACTATATTCATAATTTTCACATCACTTCTGGTTCCATCACTAGAACAATGCTTTTTTTTGTTGCTTCTGTTTATTTGATTTAATTCTTGTTCATTATTTTTCTTTTTTTTTTTTTTACTTTTATAACTTCACCATGTGGAGTTAAATGCTTTGAGCTGAGAGGTGAGCACGTATATCAAGTAGGTCATGGAGAACTTGCTTTAATTCAGCAACATAATCCAACTGTTGTGAACATATACTTTAGAAAAGTACAGGATTGTAAAAAGCTGAATGCAGCAATTATATGAATCATGTAATGATTCAATACAAGGAAAGGTAAAGGTACTCCATTCCAGATGATTCAGTAGCATATTTGTGATAGGTGAAAGGAAATATCTGACTGAAAATCAAAATTGGGCAGTTTATTTTTGGTTAGGCTGCTATCTTAATTTCATTAGTTCATTTTTCTTTTTTATACGGTACTGCTGAAGTATTTACCATTTTTGAGGGGACTACTGCTGTGACTTGGGATCATCAATACTTTAAGATACAGAACATAAAAGGGAAGCTTACCATCACTTCTACTGATTTGGATTCGTCTCCCAAGCTTGAAATCTCAGTTTCATCTTAGATAACCAGTTTGCTATTTCAACCACTGTATGAAAGCCTAATTTAATATAGTGAGGAACAAATCTTGTTCTTAGTTGTATAAAAGAAGGGCAACCCATAAAAAGGCCCTTTTATCCCTCCTCCATGCAAAAAGGAAAACTACTTCAGCTGTAAGAATACAAGGTATTCTAGAACTGGTCATGTTGAAACTACTTGATTTTTCTCTCTAAAATGGTTGTTTAGAATACATGGCTCTTTTGCTCTTTTTCTTCTTAAATTGATACTTTTGCAGATGTTAGCACAAGTTCCTTTGTGGCTTTTAATTGTGTTTTATAAACCTTTGTGCTACATTTAGTTTTTATAATGTTATGCAATTTCATATCTTTATTATGAAAAAGTGTTGTGTGCAAGTGAGCAGAGCAGTTGTGCCGTGATTTTATAACCAAAAAGTGGATCTATATATCTCAAGGTCTATCAGTCTGTTTTAGAACAGTTTTAACAGTTCCTCAAATTATTACAGGCATGAAGGTAAAGAAACATGAACTTCTTTTTTTGAATCAAATAACTGAAGGCTCCTCTTGGTGCCTGTGGGGTAAAATAAGGTAGTCCTAAGCTCTAAAGAACGTGTAGATAGGCTTTATTTACTCTCATGGTATCAAAATGTAGCATTTTTCTTAATTTTGCTGGCTTGAAGAATGTGGTGGTGGTGGTGTTTTGTTTTTTTCTACCTGGAGATGAGATGCCCATCCCTCGTCTCCCATGAGGATCAAGTCAGAAGGGAAATACAAAATAAATTTCACATTAAGTAATTGTAGTTCATTTGTTTTGTGATTTTCTATTTTTATTTACCCTTAGTTTCTTTCATTCTAAATGTTACATGATTATACAGTTTTTTCCCTGCCTTTGATCTGAGCATCTCATGGCAAAAGAAGAAAATTGCATGAATGTAGTCAGAAGGTCCCCTGCACTGTCTCTTAATCTTGCTCTTAACTAAGCCTACATTGTTTCACATTAGACTCTTTATATATGTTTTTTATACATTTTCTTAATTGGAACCAAACTCTGAACGAAATTATTCCTTCTCCCTCAAAGAGAAGTGAGCACAAATATCAAGGACTGATATCTTTAATAAATAAAATATTTTCAGCTGGTTGTATTTCAGGTTATTTCAGGTTTCTTCTGACGAACCTTGAATCTCATCTTTTCTTCATTTCATTGACTGCTCTGTATTTTCTATCCCTTATGAGCCTACAGGGGCCAATCATTTCTCATTGATTGCCTAAATATATACTTTATTCATTTTTCCTTGCGTTTAGAGCTCTACAGCCAGCAAAATATATTGAGTAGCACCCTGAAAATGGTTACAAATGATAAAATGTCAGAGTTAGAAGGTTTATCTTAGGCTTCTGATTAGCTGGTAGAAGCTCAGAACATGATCCTATTACATGCATAGATGCAGAATTGAATATGTTCACGTTGGATGTTATGCTCTAGGCTTGATGGTACTTAGTTTCTAAAAACTGTTTTCTTGAGGAAATAAGCTTCAGCTTTTCCATTGAATTGCCTGTCTGTATAAACTTAATGATAAAAGCTTTGCTTGAGTTCAAGGTTCTTGTATTCTGTAGAGGAGATTTAAGGATTCATGCCCAAGTTTACATGTCAGGTGGCCAAGAGAAATCCCAACTGTTTTTAACTTATTTAGCATTGCAGAAAGAAGGGCTCAGACTATGACTCTTTAGGATCATTAATATTTTGAGAGCTTATTGTTCTGATAGCTCAGGTGTTACAGAGGGGCAGAAATGTAAGGTGAAAAAAATCACGTTACTACAACTTCTTCCATATATTTAAGAACTTCTCTCCCATTTACTTAATTACAAATAACAGAAGTCTTTGGAGTCTTTTTCTTTTGTTTTGTAGAATATGCCTTTAAGTCTATACTTACTGAAATAACAATTTTTCCTTCGTTGTAACAGGCAAGAAACTCAGAAGTTCGATCAAACGCAGCATTTTTGTTTATTGATGCTTTTCCTATTCGTGATCCTAGTTTTAACACAGAAGAAATGGATGCTGAAATTCAGAAACAGTTTGAAGAACTTTTTGTAAGTTTTGATGTAACTACTATGCTGAATGCTAACTAAAAATAAGCTGTTGGTATAGTTAAAGTGAATGGAATTTCAGGATAGTATGTATGCCTGAGATGCAGAAAATGCAAAAATAGACTAATATTTTAATTTTCTGTGCCACATTGGCAACAGACAATGCTATATCGTTTGTTTTTTTTAATCTGAAAAGGAAAAAATTGGTTATCTATTTTACTGAGCTGTGAATGAAAGATGCTTTTGAAAACTCTATCGGGTGTTTCCAGCACATGGGCTGCATGTGGCCCAGCACAGCTCACAGTGTGGCCTGCTTCCTGGCTGCAGTCCTTCCCCACTAAGTAGCCAGGTGTGCACTCATCACTCACAACAACCACACACCGTGTGTGACTGGAACTGTCTGGGCTGAATGCAGGGTATGGGGAGGGCACAGTGCTTATCAATTTATGGCAAGTAATTGCATGCATTCTGAGCTGCTGGTTGAACAGAGTCCTGTGAACAGCAAAAAAAAATGCAGCTGTGTCTTCTGTTTTGATACAGGAATTTGAGAACAGTTTCAAGATTGCCAAAAAAGAAAAAAATTTATGTTTGCTAATCCATCTGCAGTTGACATACGTTACCTGCAAATTTTCAAATGGAACAAATAGAGTTGCAATCAGATACTCAACTCAAATGTTTGCTCATGTCCTTTTGCTAGACTTCTGTAAGACCTCTCTTACAGAGAAACATATCGCTTGTTTCACAGTCACTCCTTATTGATGTCATTGCTTTTGGCAGTGGTTTGTGAGCAGCTCTGGACAAAGAAGAGGTACAGGAAGAGCAACAATTCATAAAAGAGCTCTGAGCACCTTCAAAGCTTACTGAGAATCGCAACCTCTGCCATTGATCCAGACTGATGCATTAGTTTCACAAAAACAATGTCATATGTCCCACTTGTTCTGTATTGTTGCTCAGTAGTACATATTTTACAAGGACAGCTCTGAAAGTAATGCCTCCTACTTTTTTATGCTGGCCCACGACATCAGAGGTAGATGTTGGTGGTATGGCAGTATAAGTAGAAACTTCTCACCAATATTACATTACATTTTGTTGCTGTGCGACAGATGGGCCATCTGACAAAATGGTGTCTGACATGGAAGTGTGTATGAAACAAAGAGGTGGAATTCCTTCATGCAAAAGAAAAAAAATTGTGCCCATCGACATTCATTGATGTTTCCTGAACATTTATGGAGCCAAACGGTAGATGTGAGCACAGTGGTGTATTTCAGCAGTGGTGACAGCACCAGCGGGTCTCTCTTCTACTGGTGTGGGTATTGACAAAACATGGCATGCAGCCTCCTGTTCATCACTGGCAAAAATGCACAGCTAATGGTGGCTGCTATACTTGAAAGTATTGTTTTGTTGCTGAGAATTGGCTCTATCAAGCAGAGTTACTGTGTTCATTGCATCTGTTGTAGTTTCCATGGAAATAAATAAGAGGCATTACTTTTGGAGAGCCCTATGTATCTGCAGCCCAAATCAATATCCTGTTCACTCAGTGCAGCCCAGCCCAGGCAAGCCAGAAGGTTGGACGCCCATGGGCTGCATGGCTGGGTAATGATCTTATCACAGAATCACAGGGTTGGAAGGGACCTCAAGGATCATGAATCTCCAACCCTACTGCCACATGCAGGGCCACCAACCTCCACGTTTAATGCTAAACCAGGCTGCCCAGGGCCCCATCCAACCTGGCCTTGAACACATCCAGGGACGGGGCATCCACAACCTCTCTGGGCAGCTGTTCCAGCACTTCACCACTCTCATGGTAAAGAATTTCCCCCTGATGTCTGACCTAAATCTCCCCTGCCTCAACTTAAAACCATTTCCCCTCGTCCTACACATATCAACCCTTTCAAAGAGTTGATTCCCCTCCCCTCTGTAGGCTCCCTTTAGGTACTGAAAGGCTGCAATGAGGTCACCCCGCAGCCTTCTTTTCTCCAGGCTGAACAAGCCCAGCTCCCTCAGCCTGTCCTCATAGGGCAGGTGCTCCAGTCCCCTGATCATCCTAGTGGCCCTCCTCTAGACCCTATCCAACAGCTCCCTGTCTTTTTTGTACTGCACGCTCCACACTTGGATGCAGTGCTCCAGATGGGGCCTCATAAGAGCAGAGTAGAGGGGGACAATCACCTCCCTGTCCCTGCTGGCCACCCCTCTTATCTTATCCTTATTTGGGACTGGTGAAGAGAGCTTTACATTTAATTAGTAAGCATTTGCCTCAAGCTTAGTACTGTATTCCTAAATAGTTCTAAAGTGAAGTACAATTGTAAGAATCTGGAAAAAAATTTAATTAGTCAAGATAGATGAGATTGGGCGTATATTCTTTACTAAAATGTTTTGGATATCATCAGTGTCGTCTTTATGAACATAAACATCAGGTAACTGAATGTCAAGTTTTTATATTAACATATATGAGCAGTATCCAATGCTAACTTATGTACATAGAAGTCTGAATATTCTTAATCGAGTCACAGGTGCAAAACTTAATGTAAGTTATCTTAAAAACAATTCAAAACTATTTCAAAGGTCATATTAAAAAAAGTAATCGGACAATATTGTCTTAACTTTGTTCCCGATTTAAATTTTCTTGCTTACTTCATAATAAAATGCCTTGAGAGAACATCAATACTGTTGTTCTCTCATAGCATAACAATTTGCATTATGATTATGGAATTCTATTTGTGGACTGCAAGTTATTGTCAAACAGCAGTGGATCAGCAATAATGCTTCTGTTCACACTGTTCTTCTGTTCTAGAGCCTCTTGGAAGATCCTCATCCAGTTGTCCGCTCTACAGGGATACTTGGAGTTAGTCAGATAACATCCAAATACTGGGAGATGATTCCTCCAACAGTTATTACTGACCTTTTAAAAAAGCTAATTGAAGAGCTGGCGTGTGATGTAACATCTGCTGACGTTCGATGCTCGGTTTTTAAAGTAAGTCTTTCCTCTGGATGTAAAATTGTGATTGTCATTTCTACATTTTTACATGAAGCTTTGGTTTCCAGGCCACTTAAAGTCAAGGACAGTAATTGTTCTGCAGAATGACTTACTCAGTGAGTTCCTGGTACATGCAAATTCTGCACACCTTTTAGAAAATTCATACAGCTGGAAAGAAAAAACGTCTTCCAAAGTAGTGACTGTTTGGCTTTGTTGAATCTCATTCACTTTGCATTTCTAGTCTGATAGACTTTCTGCATTGTTTGGACCCGATAATTCAGCAATTTTAGCTAATAGAAGTTATGCTCAGTATGCAGGCGAGTTCTGGTATATTTCTATATCACTGGTTTTAATCCATCCCTAGAGAATCTCCTTATGCTGTGTTTCCACTTAAAATGTATTGATTCGCTTTTAATTTGAAGTTATCTTTATGTTAATTCTCCCTTGCTCCACTATAGCAGTATGGAAATCTATACTGAATAAGCAGGAAGAGCTGAGTTAAATGTATCTTGGCAAAAAAAAGAGGAGACTAGTTTTTAATCCAAAATAAAGGAGACTGATTTTTAATCCAAAATTAGTAGAGTTTGGGGAGCTGGTATCGCTACCACAAAAGGTACTTTATACTGTGCCCTCAGATAGAAGGCAGAACTGTGACCTCAGCATATATCTGAATCTTATTCGAAAGAGTCTGCTGAATGCAGGGCACTAGAAATTTGAAGCAACTTTTAGTAAAGAATGTTAAAGGAAAAGCATGCAGGCTTAGTGTCAGCCCCTACTGAAGTTCACCTTAGAAGTGTCATAGTCCAGTTCATCAGTTTTTAGCTATGTCTTTTTTGCAAATCACCTCTAAATATTTTTAATTACTCTACTTGTTTTTTTCTCGCAGTGTCTACCGATAACTTTGGACAACAAATTAAGTCATCCATTGCTGGAGCAGCTCCTGCCAACAGTTAAACACAGCCTTCATGACAATTCAGAGAAAGTGCGAGTGGCTTTTGTAGATATGCTGCTGAAAATAAAGGCTACGAAGGCAGCAAAGGTAGGTTAAGTGGCGCTTAGAGTAGATAGATAGCAGGCAGGAGATAAAAATTAAGGCATTGATTTCAAAAACAAATGTACCTTTGAGACTACTGCAGTCAGACTTAAAGGAAAAAAAACAACACATGTTTAATGTTTTACTTGTGACTGGTTTTGAACCTGTGGTCTTTCCATAGCTGTTCAGCACAGCTGAGGTAACCGTAGGGAATAATACTTTGTATGGATGTTGCTGTGGCAGAGATTTTATAGGCATGGTGGATACGATGGAAAGCTTGTTTTTAATTAAGCCAACTACACTCTTGTTCTGCTCTAGCTCACTTTTTTTTTTTAATTTTCAACTGCTTTGGGATTATTACTGCATGCAGGAGGTCCAGCAGTTTCTCTGTACATACTGCTTGGGGGTATTTTTGCTCTCTGGTTGTTGGGATCACCAAGTACTCAACACATCTTTTTCTCAGCATGTTTCTGTCTTCCTTGCCCTCTGGTGGCCATGCCAGGGCAGAACAGTCAGACAAACAGCTCCTCAGGACTGTCACCTTCTGAAAAGCTTAACATCTTTATTGAACTGCTTTTTTACTCGTTTACCTGTTTTTATAATTTTTTACTTGCCTTCTGTGGGCACGTGCTTCAGCATTTCATTTCTTTTCATAATGATTTTAAACAAACTTTATTTTCTGCTGTGGATTCTTATTTAGGGTGATACTGGCCAGCCTTAGGCGTTATGGCTCCTTTAACTTCTTTCTCCACTCTCTGCTCTTAATGGTTTACTAATTTAAATTTTATATTTTATTTCAATGATGGTTTTGTCTTTTGCTGAGCCTACTTACCATGACATGCTTATCTTGTGACTTTGTGAAGTGAATTTGCATAGAACGTGCACAGTTCTCTGTTTATGAGAGAATTAAACTTGGAATAAATGATTTGTTGGTCAGATTTTAAGGCTTCAGTGTTGAAGGATCTTATCCATCCCTAATGAGAGAATTAGCTACTTGCCAAATGCGTGCCTTCCACCTTTGATCACAGCAACTCAAGGATGTTATATTGAGACATGATTAGCCCTAGCACTTTCCAACTTCATATACACTCAGAATGCAAGATAAATAGGAAGCCACTTCAGAATTGAGGGCTTCCAACTGTTTGTATACAATTTCAGGTTTAGGATAAGAATTTTAATTATCATAGAATTACAGAATCATAGAATGGCCTGGGTTGAAAAGGACCATAATGATCATCTAGTTACATTTAGCACTGCAGATATGTTGAGCTGGAGTTCTCCTAACCGGAATGTTAGTGGTCTCTCATAGATACCAGGTGAGTTAGAAGCATATCAGGACAGTAATGTAGCATCGTGACAGGAATATGGGACTTCAAGTGCACGCTGGTATTTCTGGAGAATGTAAAACATACCTGCTTTTCTGTAAATGCTCTTGGTATTTATTGAGGCTTGATGTGTGGAGAACTGCAAACGTGCTCCATTTACGTATTTTAATTCCATTACTATCTTTACTCACTTTTTCAAGTTCTGGAAGATCTGTCCCATGGAGCACCTCCTGGCTCGCCTCGAGGTTGATTCGCGGCCCGTGTCGCGGCGCATTGTCAATCTCTTATTCAACTCCTTCCTGCCTGTGAACCAGCCTGAGGATGTGTGGTGTGAGCGCTGTGTTACTTTGATCCAGATGAATTCAGCAGCAGCTAGAAAGTTCTATCAATATGCTTATGAGTATACTGCTCCCACTAATATAGGTAAAGCACAAAACATTTTGAGTCTTCTATAGAAAATGGAACTAAGCGAGATGAGCTCCGCATTAGGGAACGCAACGGTTAGATTGCTGCCTATTACTAATAGTTGGAATGCACATTAGAGGAGATGTGTTACTGGGTATAGTTCATGAAAATAATAGCTATGCCAGACAGATGTAGGAACTGTAGAAGCTTCCTCTGATTCTGCTTTGATTTTTTTTTTTTCTTTGAATAGACGTTTTTAACAATGAAGTTACAGAATCTGATGTTGGCTGTTTCTTCTTCATTTTTGAGTATATAAAACATTTCTCCATTTTTCCACTTTTGTTTACCAGGAAATTTGGTATGTTTTTTTCTAGCTATTTCTGCTTCTGTTGCCTGCTCTTCAGAATGGCTATCTAACATTATACTAAGAGGCATTTACTAATGACGTTCTTAAGAAATAGTACACATCTGATTTATTCTTATCATATTTAAATGTAGCTAAATTGATGCTAACTATTCGACGCTGCTTGAATGCCTGCATCCAGAAAGCAGTGAAAGAGAGTTTTGATGATGATGGTGAAGATGAAGGTGAAAAGGAGAACCTAAGTGTAAGATATACCATTTTATGATAAGTTCTGGTAATGTTTGTCTGTGGTGCTGGATTTCAGATATAGGCAGTTAATGGTGTGAGAGAAATCTGAAGGAAGGCTTTTAGACATCTGTGGAGTTGGAAGGAGAAAACCACTACTGTGGTATTTTCATGGCCTGAAATACTAGAAATTTCATGCAGTACACAGAATAAGCTAGAAGGCATGTGGAGCATACTTAGAATGAATATTTCTCACATTTCACTCTATTACGTTTGTTTGATTTTGTTTGAAATGTTTAAAAAATGTATTGTAGCGGGATGACTCAAGTTATGTGTAGCTTCATGTGAATGAATCGTGGAGCTGATGCTTTACAATAAGCACAACACCTCTGAGACACAAATGTAAGAATTTTCAGTGTTTTGAAACTTCATTTTAACGTAAATTCGTTTATTAGAACATAGCAGGTAATATCATCTGTGTTTGTATTTCAGGTGTTGAATGATGTGCTGTCAATAAATGACATGGCCAGCATGGCGAGTTTATTGGAGATTACAGTGATTCTCTGGAGAAGTATTCACAAAGCGTTGGATCACAATGAAGATGCCAAAGATTACACCATCAGAAAATTTGCTTCTGTACTTCCTGAGTATTTAAAAGTATTTAAGGTAAATAAAGCCTGGATTTAAACTTAGATTTTCCTGTCACTGCTCTAGTATTTCCCTCTGATGTTATTGTCTGTTGTGTGTCTTATCTATTTTCATGGTATTAAGTATGTTTTGTTGCTGTAAACAATAGCAAGTTCCTAGAAATTGCATCAGTGAGAAAAGCCATCCTCTAGTTCCAGATCTGGTGAATTAATTGTTAACACAGATACTAAGTTCTTCTGCTTGTACTGCTTTTTGTAGGACTATTCTGTTCTTGAAGTTTTTTAATCTTCTGGAAATCAATCACTGCAAAATACTCTTTTTGTAGATGAGAGTCCACATGTTTTTGTACTTCCTTCCTCCAGACCCTTTCACCACCATCACTTATTATTATGATCCAGTTTCTTTTCAGCTGCTGGAACAGCTGAAACAGCTGAGGCTCATTTGTTACTTTCTTGTGATTGTCTTCTGATAATTGGATTCTACTCTCTAACAGTCTTTTGATTCTGGCTATTTAACAACATTCAAACCAGCTTAGATAATCAGAGAGTGAAAAGCTGTTCATTTCTACATAATATTCTGCAGTACGGATCTACCAAATATTCTTTCTACCCTGAAAACATTTGGATTTGTCAACGACGTTCCAAACCTTTTTTTTTGGTAGAGGGTGTAATGTCCCTCCTCTGAAGTTCTGGTCACCAGGCAAGACATGCAGCCTTAGCTAGCCTAGCTCTTGAGTGATATTCTTACAGTGAGTGAGCAGCTTGCATCTAAAACAATCTGTCATCAGGAGCTAATTTTCTAGGAGACTACAGGTTAAGGGAAGGTATCTCTTTCCTGAAAATCAGCATGCTTTTTTTTTGGTAAATGTTATTTTAAAAATCATCTTTAAAAGATTTCAGCTCTTCAGATGTCTAAATGAATAATCATTTTGTTTGATAGTACTCACGAAGCAGGGACAACAGATACATTATTTCTAAGCAGTTTGTCACAGGGGTCAGTTTCTGTGCCTCGTATTTTGATGTTGTAACAACTTCTGGTGCATTTCTGCTACATTTCTTAGTTGTGGATTGTAAGCCATGTGATTTTTTTTCTACTTCCATTTCTAGTGAAAAGAAATAAATGCTTAAATTGCTAAAAATTAATCATATTTTAAGTTATCTCTTAAATTTTGCATGGTGTCTGTATGTGTACATCATTGCAGTGTACTTTCTGTTTTATAGGATGACCGTTGCACAACTCCATTGGTTATTCTGGCATCCTTTATGCCCCCTGCTGCTATTCCTACTTTCAGGTACTATTTTTAGATCCAAAAATGTGAGTGACACTCATTGGCTGTTAATTTTTTCCCAAGCTGACATTTTAAGTGCCCATTTTGATAAATTGGATAATTTGGGTAAACTTGGATAAAATAATCTGCTAAATAAATGTACTGAGTTAATAGAATCTGTGTGGTGTAAACATATCTTTGAGCCACCTGTGTGTCTCTCTTGGTTGATTTTCTTTGAATAATTTCTACAGTAATGAATGTGAAGTTAACACATCTTTTTTCCTTCCTTTTTTCTTTTTAATCTAAGCTGTGGTGTGATCTCCAAACTCAGAAACATTGACAGTGGAGCTGACCAAAGCAAATACTCTACCCTGATAGACTGTATGTGTCGCTGGGGTCAAGTGGGTCATGTGTTGGAACTGGCCTGTGACTGGCTGTCAGACATGCTAACCCCAAAAAAGGTATGCAGACGTCAAGGAATTGATGCACTGTTCCTTTGTTGTTGGTTGGTTTGTTTGTTTTTTCTTTAATGAGCAGCTTCTTTCATGCTGTACTTTCCTTCTTTGGAACTAATTGTAAAAATGGTAAAATACTACCTGTACCTTTCTAATGTTGTGCTTCTTTCTCCTTTAGAATGTTAAAACATCGGAACGGCGCGTACGTATCCATGTGACACATGAATCGAAGCCAGAATTAGCACTTGATTACATTGAATATTTATTGACTCATCCTGTCAATCGTGGTTGCCTGCTCTCCGTTCCTAAAAAGAAACTGAACCATCTTCTGAAAGTTCTCAGTGCTGCTAAGGTAGTGTTGTCCTTACCACAAGCCATGCTTATAAAAGAGTGCATCATGTGATAGATTGCCTTACGTTAAACTCTGCGCATACAGAAGTAGATTTTGTTACAGCTTTTTCCCCTTCTACTTCAGACAAATATTGTAAACTAGAAGTACATTAGTTCAGAATTGTTTATTGGTAGCAAATTTTAATTGCTTTTTCACTTGTAGGTGCCTCTAATTTGTGTGATCCAGTGTTGAGCATTTTTAAGGAACCTGACTTTCAGAATGTACGTGTAAGGAATAGTTTGAAAATGGGTTCCAGCATTCCAAAATGAAAATACTTGAAATGATGCTCCTTGGTTTTGTCTTTTTTTTTTTTTTAATCTTCTGTTTAAAAGTGTTGAGGAAAAGACAACACAACTTTTTTTGAAAGGTTTTTCTGGCAAATATAAATGTCATCTTTGGTATTTCAGGAGATTCTTGGCTCAGTTCTGAAAACAGCTGATACAAATCATGGTAGCTGCAATCAAAGAACTGGCTTAAGAGCCTTCAGCCTATGTTGCAGGTTGAGTATTCATCTTCAAAACAAGGTACGTTTATACTTTTTTAGTATAAGCAGAACTTAAAGCTGACAGTATAAGGAAATTCCAGAAGTACTAGAAAACATTTATAAACTTCTGTTTCTGTTTTCCAGTTTTCTGAAGAAGGAAAAGATTATCTGTCACATCTGCAGGAGACAGGAGCTTGGGTAGAAAGTCATGTTTTACCTTATATACTAGCAACTGAACAAGAGGATGGAATTGCAAAACAGAGTAATGTTCCTGAATTAATTATCCAGGTTAGAGCTCTCTTCTCACATAAATCAAACTGCTTGCAGCCAAATAAGTGGTATATGTAAATTTCAGGTTTACAAACATTGTTATCCAAAATGCCCAGTGCACTATGCAGGATGATTTGGAAGCCAAGGAAGGTCATGTTATTGTGAAAGAGAGGATTTAAATCTAATCATATTGGCTTGCTTTGTTTCCTTCTTTCCTTTCCTTCCCGCTTTCCCAAAAGAAAAGGTAGAATTATACCCTGAGGAATTCAGCATACTTCATTCTGGTGCTGAGTACCAGAAAACATCTGTGAAAGTCAGCAGAGTGAGAAGTGGGAGTTGCCTGGGAATTTAATAGTAAGGAAGTGAGTCTTTTACTGACTTGGAGTCGTACTGCTGCAGCCAAATGACTTTTTGAAGGCTGTAAAGAGGCGTTAAGTAAGTGCTGTAGTTGTTCTTGGGACAGGTTAATTGTGTGTTTAATAAGCTATTGCCCCTTTTCAAAATGAAATAATTGGCACGCATACTGCTACTCTGGCTATTTGTCAGAAGTTGGCAGTCATAGGATTCAGTCTGATGAAAAGACAAGACACAAAATAAAGAATATGTACCAGCATTTCTAGAGTGTGTTTGATCAATTTCCCAGGTCTGAATAGAAATTGAAAATGAAAGTACTGATAAATAATAAAATAGGAAGTTATCAACTACAGAACTATCTGGCATGCTGCTTGATGAGTCTGTAATAATGCTCCTTGTTAGTAGATACGTAGAAAGCATGTGATTAGGTAATGTTTAAGCAATTTTTTAATTGTCTGCTGTTGTATTTCCCTTGTGTGTCGCTTAACCAAGTGTAATTTTACCACTGAGCTGTGGGTCTTTTCAAATTTTAGTCAAGGGAGAGAATATTGGGACAAACTTCAATCACAATCTGTGTCTCTGAATGGCCCAGCTCATGTAAATGCAGGCTGGTTAAAAAAAAGATAATTAAATGGTTCCTTTGATTTCGTATTTTTATTACTTCTCGCTACTACTGAACTGTTGCTTTATGTAATAATGTTTTTTTTTTAATTTATTTTTGTATCTCTTTTCTAGGACTATCTGTCAGTCTGCAAAGATGTCATAATGGTTGGTCTCGGAAACGTCAAGTTTCAACTGTACTTTTTAGATGTGGCACTTTCAGTTATACAAACAGGTACAAAGTGTAGAGCTAACATCAACACCCCCATACACAATTAGGTGGCATGTTTTTATATTAACAGAGCTGTTATTCTTTTGCATTGTGGAATCTCTTTCTCAAAAAAGCAATGTTTTTAATTGATGCAAATGTCATTAATACAGTGAGAAGTAACAACAGCTTTTCAGCGAATTGAAAACAAGCAGAGAAGCTGTCCAGCATCTTACCATTGTTGATAACTAATGCTTTTTCCTTGCTGTTAAATTCCTGTTATATAATCGGGATATCACACAGTAGTATATGTACATAAATATTTGTGCACACTGATTTCATGTGTACATATATATCTCCCTATCTTAACAGACAAAATTGTAGTGCAATTTAAATTTGGCTGACATTTGGAAAGTTAAGTTGACAGCAGAGACAGAATTAAAGCTCAGTTCTCACAAAATATACAATTTTATTCCATATACTTCAAGAATTTTTTGAAGGAACGCTGGATTTATACTCAACTAAATACTAATTGAAATACATGAAAAATTCAGCTGAAGGTGCTCAGAAACTAAATGCATCATCTAGGAAACTATAGCTGTTTGTGGTATGTGAGTTATTTGTAAATTTGTATCTAAAGAATATCTCATTTCAGTGTATATATCGTGGTATTTATCTCTTTAGCCAGGGGTGGCTTTTGTGCACCTGTGCTGCTGTGTGCACTAAAAGAAATTACTGAAGCTTCTGTGACTCAGAGCACTGAGGTGGATGAAGTAGCCCAGGTCCTCCATGCTGTACAGAGCATCTTCCAGAAGGTTTTGGAATGTGTTGCAAGCAGAGTCAAGGAACAGAATGGAGAAGGGATTCAGGTATTACTCTTAACATCACTACCTGTGTGCAAATGAATCCATACTTTTACTCAAACGCAATGTGATGTTACACTTTGAAGTTGTTACTCTGTTCAACATCTGATTTATATTTTCAGTAAGTTTTTCTAATATTGTTTCCCCATCTCCATTAGTTTTGGTTTTTTTTTTTAACCAGTCTTGGTCTTGTGGCAAAATTGCTAGTAATCCAGAGAACAGTGTGTTATGTTGCCTATGATCTACACTACGAATGATCTACCGTACCAGTGACCTACCTGTGACACTGTTAGGTCATAGGTTAGATACACTATTAACCTTGTCAGTGAAAATGGACTCAATCCTGAGCAAAGGTTTTGGTCATATATATTCTGATCTTGGGAGAGATGAGAAATTATGGCTATTTTATGATTGTTTCAGCTTGAACTACAAAAGCTTCGGGAAAATGTCCCGAAGTTCTTCAGACCATCCTATCTTCACAGAAAATTCAGCTTCTTGAGTTTTATAGCAGAGAAAATAATAGTAAGATGACAGATCACAGTGGAAAACATGATCTGCTTATTAGAGCTTTTGAAATATGGGTGTTTTGTTTTTTTGTTCAATCATTGTTTTGTTTGCTTTTTTTCTGAAACCTGTGAGTAGACTTCTGATCTTTGTTACTGCTTTCCCTCCTGATCCCAAGTGAGCAGAATACCACAGTGACTTTCAGGGTGTCACCTGCACTTCTCTGCAGACAGCAGTTTGCTGAAATATTTTAATCATTTTCATGCAGTCTCAAGCAGCTGATCTGTTTGTCTTTGCTTTCAGCTGATTCAGTCTATTCAAACACCTCTCGGAGATTTCTTACACGCAGTCCAATGCTGGCATTCACTTTGCCCTGCAGTTCACCAGAGTGTGTTCTCCACTCTCCTAGCTGCAATACTGGCAGAGATAAAGTATGCGCTACAGGAGGTAAAGTTAATGCTGATTGCTTTTTAAAGGTTATACTGGAAGTAGAAAGCTGCATTCAGAAAATGTGTTTTTCCTACTGCAGATGAAGATTTTGTGTGTTATGGCATGGAACAAATAGGATGTTTTATTTGCCATAATTTGATCTTAAAATGCATCTCTCGGGTTTACAAACACACGTATGATGCCTGTCCTGAAACTTGGTTCAGTATCTGATTCTTGCAGAAAATTTTAGAAGTCAGACAGTGTTGGGGGTAAACAACAAGGTCTTTTTTGAGAAGTTCTTTGTCTGTGTATTTGTACTGAGTCTGGCTCTGGAGGATTTAACTTCGTTCATAGCAGCCTGTACGCTGCTGTGGTTTGCACTTGAGTTTAAAACAGTATTGGTGGTACACCAGCAAGTTTTGGCTGTTGGTAAGTAGTGTTTGCACAGTGTCAGGACTCCCTCAGCCAAGATACTGACACTGACTTGACCACAGGCAGGCAAGCTTCAGACCGATTATGTGCTCAGCAAAGTTCATGGGAAGCAGGAAGAAGAAGGGTCATTTGTGGTTATGGCACTTGTCTTTCTAAGCAACCATTATGGTCTCTGTCAGAAAGAGCCTCTTTTCAGCCTTGCTTTCCAGGAGGTGGCTTGATGTGTGCCTTCCAATTGAAAAAAGGGAATGAATTCTGTATTTTGCTGTACAGATATGTGCAGCTTTTGTTCCAGTAAATCAGAACTTGTGTTCTAACTAAATACTTGCCATACTATTCAGAATTTGATTCAAAAAGACTTAGCCTAAGGAATCACTGGCATCTGAGTTTAAGAAATTGTGGCATATGCTTAAACATGAAGACACAAAGGATATTTATTTCTGTTCAGTATGCTGTGTTTATAGTGACCAGTCATAAGCTTGTACTCAGGCAAACTGTGGAGACTGTTTCCCACAATGCTGTTTACGTCGTTCAGTTTTAGCCTTTCAAATTTCATTTTTTGTTGTTTAGGGCACTGCACAATTGATTGAAGGTGTTCAAACAATGCATGGGAATGTTGTCTTGAATTATTTAAGAATAAATTGCTTAATGTAATTACTGCAGTATAGGTTTGCCTGGATGTTTTCTGCATGTGTGTGAAGTTACTGACTGTTTCTTCTCTAGGCTTCCGGTGAAAAAGCTTTCACGATACCAAGGACAGTTTCAGACCTTCCGCCTCTTTCAAGCAGCTTAATGGCAATAATTATGAAGTCTGTTAATGTGGTCAGGTAAATGTTTCTTCATTAAGTTGTCCAAGGTTGTTAATAACATAGAACAGCTTATGTATATTCAATAATGTTTTAATTTCTGAATTCAAATACATTATGAGAAACTGAAATTTCTTATTAAATTCACCTGCATGATTGTAATCTGAGAGATGCTGACTGGTGGGTTTTTTCTTTCTTTTTTTTTTTTAAATGTCCAACAGTGCTTGTTTACAAGGCTGTTCATCTAACTGAGGTCTTTGACCAGACTTCTTTCCTCTTTTCATTCATAAGAAAGAACGGCTATATAAAATTCAAAACCTTTTTCAAGTCCTCTATTTTGAGAGAAGAGTTCTTCACTCTTTTTTTTTTTTAAATTTTTTTTAATTGGAAACACTTCCAATTTAATTTTTATGACATACATATTTTAGAATAAAATGTTAATTAAACTCTAGGTTCTAATTGAGCTACAAGCAGTGTTAGATTTAAGGACCTGAGTTGTTACTGGCAATCCACTGGAGTCATATAATGTATTTTAAACTTCACTGTAAATTGATTTTAGAAAGTTCACCATAAATCGTACTAATTACATTCCACTGGTTACAGTATTTTTTTCAGATTGTTCTTCCCAAAATACTCCACAAGCTCTAATTTCTCAGAAAAGCTACTTATTCTATGGGAAAACCTTTTACTTTCTTCCCCAGCAATATATGAACTCAAACACGCTCACAGTCCCATAAGAAGCCTGCTGTTCTCCATCACCCCATAAGCACACCTTTGCCCTACATGGTATCTTCTAAGCTGTGTTGGCAACATAGCATAATCACAAGCTTGTTCTGTTCTATTTTGAAATAAACATGATTTAGAAAGTATATCTATGTTATTTTTTTCCTTAGGTCATTTTTAAATGAATTACTGGAATGCATTCTATCTGAAGAAATTGAAGGGATTTTTAGTCTTACATCTGTGGTCTGCACTGTGATTGTAATTAAAGGTCAGTCAAACCAATTTTGTACTACATATTTGTGTGTGTGTGTTAAAAAAATATAGTACTATATACTTTTGAATTTATTTATTGCTCATATAATTTAATAAAACAATTCAGCAGGTACGAAGGCATATCACTTGTACATGATGGTGTTAAGCTTTGGACTTAACAAGTTCTATAGTGAGTCAGAAAATATGACTGCTAACTCATGGGGTCCATCTCTATATTTGCTTGGCTGAAACACACAGTCATTAATCTAGGGCAGTGAAAACCTAGCCATATCTAATCTTTTTAAGTAGTCTTGTGGAGTGTTTTTTGTCTTTTTAAAAGACACTCTATGAAAATGTGCGAAAGGTTTTTGGGTTTGCTTTCTTTTATTTTGGTTAAGCAGTATTTTAGTCCAACGTTTTAACATAATCCTATTTCAAATAGGTAAGCACAAAACATCACTTCTAAAAGATGTTGCACCTGTCATTCAGAGAAAGCTTATGACCTACAAGGAAGCTGCCACAGAAGAATTTAGCAGTACTGAAAGGTAAATTTGCTAAGTGGGGAATGACACTAACCTCTCCTATACCCTTTCTGTTGTGCTCTGTAATACAGCTGAAGCATTCTGAATGATCACATGTTTTAAAATAGGGGGTAAAAACCTTGTGAGACACTGAGTTCAGCACAGTATCAAATTTCCTATTCATGCATTTTGCTGTGATTGCAATCTTCACATGTTTTAGTTTCATTTTTTTTTTGGCGGGGGGGAGCATTTAATTTAAATGTGTTATGACTTAATCCCATATATTGCAGTATTCACAAGACTTCACAGTAGTGACTGCTGCTTGGGATCTTGTTTTAGCTAGTTGTTGAAATGAGAACAAAGTTCTTTTGGTACCCTACAAACCTTACAAACAAAATCAAGCAAAACTTAACAGAAAAACCATTGTTATATAATGCTGGGTTACCGAGTGTTACACCAAAATGTTTTTTAAAATGATGATTATATACTGGAAAGGAAAGGCTAGAAGCAAAGTATTGTCATTCACTCTGCAATTCTTTTAATCAAGAAAAGGGTGAGAATTTAAAGCATATCTTACCATGATTAAATAAATAGGCACATGAGAATGAATAATTGCTGCCACTTGAGTGCACTACCGACTATAAATTTCAGTAAGAACAGATAATTGCTTTATGAATGTATGTGAACCTCTCTGCCCCAGCCTGGAAGTTGGGGCAGGCAGAGAGCATAAGATACTACACAGTGCTTAGTTTTGTGATGTATGAATGGCTGCCTTACCATAAAAAGCCAGTTGCAGATAAAATCGTGAGCTTATGAATACAAACATGATGATGGGAAGTGTTCATAACAAGAATGTGAATTACACTACGATATCAAAAAATTGTGGAAAGCTCTGATCTAGCTTTTGAATTTGTGAGAATTAGAACTGTACAGTAAGAACACCCACAAATACGTTGGGTTGGTGGTGGTGGTTTTTCTTTTTTTTTACCCCTATCTGCAGAAAGTAAACAAATTCATGTTGGGAAAAGGTCAGGAGAAAGTTCTTCAATGATAAGGTTTTCTAGGATTAATTTATAGTGTTTGTGCTTTCTTAGATAGGCTTTATATCTGAACAGGCTGGGCCTGCAGTGTTGCCTACATGCCATTTTTAGTGCTCTATCACACTGTGCTCATGTATAATTACAGTGGGGTTATGCAGTCTGAAACGTGCACTGTTCTTTGTAAACTTGTTAGGATTGTGTTTTCCCACTTTGCTTACTAAACCCAAAAATACGAATTATGGAATGCTGCAAGTTAGATGTTTGATGGTTACTTTGTGCCCGATGCTACAAACACGTGGTGTTGCACTGATGCTAAAACTTGTTGCTGTCTTTTAACTAACAGTTCATATTTTCATAATATTACCACTTTCTTCTGTCGTAGTAACTTTGGTGGATTGCTTTATTTAATGCCCAGGTATAGTAGGAAATGGTGAGATGCTTTAATTTCCCAAGAGACCTGACATTCTGCACCAACATCTTAAACTTAGAAGCAATCTATTACATATTAATGAAAAAAGAAATAGGTGAAAACCTGTCTGGTGGAGTACTTAAAGTGCTGTCGTTAAGCAAGGAATTGTTACACTAATTTAGAAGCAAAACTTTTCATTATAAATTAGTCTTCCCTCCTCAGCTGAGCTAGCAGTTTAAGAAGGCCCTGTGGGTCTAAAATTGCTGTTCAGTGCACTTTAAAATTCTGGACAGCATATTGTATATTGAGAGAATTTCCTCAAGAGTAATAGCACACACATTAATTTAGTTTATAAAATGCAGGTATTTATTTCAAGCAAAAAAAAAAAAGCTAATAAAGCTGCCAATGCAGTGATTTGGAGACTAGAGAAAAGTGTTCCGTGCTCTTTGAAACAAATGTACTTTGAAATAATACCTTTTTTCTTGGTATTCTGTAATTACTTTAATTAGCATCTCAGTATCTGAGTGCTAGGATTTAAACTGAGCAAACGAAGAATGAAATTTTTCTTTAGTATAATCACTTAGCTAGCTTCCCAGTCTCCTTTTTGCGCTCTCACTGCACCTATGAATAATGATTCTTGCATTGTTTTGTAACATAAATTTCTTGTATGAGTTGTCTGCTACATATCAGAAAAGCAGCATTTCCTAACATCAAAGGCTATTAGCATTTTAAAGGAGAAATATGTGACACCACCAGGGCCGTAGGAATTTGGGATGATCTGACAAGCAATATGCTGCTTTGTCTGTGGTATGTCTGGTCTTGGTGTTGCTTAATGAGTGCCCTCGTAAATATCTGACTAAATCTTGCTTCTCAAGTGTAAGTCTGTAACAACAATAATAATAAAGTAGCATGAAGGATAAAGTTTATAGTGGTTAACACTGAGACCATGAAATAATGTTTTGGTAGAAGAGCAAAGTCCTTCTGTCTTTGTAGGGTATCGTGAAGCATTACTAGAAGTTATGTCAGAATGCAGCTACAAAGGCACCCCTGTGAGTGACAACTTCAGGGAATGTACGAAAATAAAAGAGGGCCTTCCAAATGGAAGTTCCATAGCTGACTTTTGAGGCTGTTTAGGAGTAATGTGAAACAAGAGAATGAAAGTGACTAACATGGGTGCATATAAGGAAAAGACAGACTGCTCAGGCTGGAGGAAAAAAATGAGGAGAAAAATTACAAAGAGAGAAGAATGAGGGAGAACAGAAAAATGTGGTTTTAGAGTGAAGTAGCAGTTGAGTTGAAATTTGACTATTTCTGTTTAAAAAAGAGTAAAAATGCTGTGAGAGTTGATGCTTCTCAATCTGTATAAATATTGAGATAATTGAATGCTTGAATTGGCTTTGTAAATTAAACCAATTAGTTGTAAATTATAGCTAGAGTTGGTCAGCAGGAAAGTGGACGAGTTGAAGAAAAGCAGCTGTTTCAAAAGTGATTTTGTAAAGGGATATTTAATTTTTTTAATGGAATAAGTTGTCAAAGAAATAGGGTAAAAAGATCTAGCTGTACTCTTGCAATCAAGTAACTGAGGACTGATTTCAGCTGTCTAACTGTGTTATGCTTTGTTTTACACTGTTTCAGAATAATGTATGAATCATCTCAGAAAATTTTGGATGAACTCCTGAATCCTTGACCATGTGGAAGCTTTTGTCATAAAATCTGAAAGGAGATATATTGTTTAAAGGAAAATATCATATTGTAAATTTATTAATAGCTAAGATTTATTTTCTGCTATTCTGTACAGTTAAAGCAGGCAAAAAGTATTTAAGTGTATATAGAAAACATGTAGTATTAAAGATTGCCAAAGACCTTTAAGAAGGTGGTTTTGTATAAAATTATGGGGAGGGGGAGGGTAAAAATCACAATTATCATTTGTCTGATAAGAACAAGATAGTATCTCATACTTTGGGACTGAGACAGCATGCAACCTCAGACCCTGGGAAATTCTCAGAGAATGTTCATGTCAAAGCACATGAAGTACAACAAGGTGTTTGGATATTGCCAGCATGAACGCACAAAAAGCAAATTCTTCTTGGCCAATCATGTTTCCTTCCTTTTTGTGGATGAAATAAGAGCAGAAGATGTCAACGTTCCTGTCCTTAGAAAGACTGTTAACAGAGACTTACAGTATATATTTGTGGCCAAGTTGGAGAGAGATGGACTGTGCTGGATGAGCTACATGTAGAGTGGAGGACTGCCTGGCCACTCAGGGTTTAACAATAATGGTGCTGTGAAGTCCTACTGATGGCATTCCTCAAGGCACACACCGTTGTTCCCAATGCTGTTCAATGTTTTCATTGAAAGTCTTTAGCAGGGAATGAAATGCAAATTGCCAGGTGCCAGCACCTTGGGAGCAGTGGTTGAAACAGTTGAGGAGTAATGTTGTCCAGCTCAGTAGCAGCCTGACCTAATGTAATGGATCTGATCTAATCTGATCTAATGAACATAGAAAACAGCAAATCTTGTAGAGTTCAGCCCTAACACACGCAAAGTCCTCTACCTGCAATGGACAAATCCCATACCACAGCAGAAGAGCCGTCTTCACCTACGTGATGAGGATTATGAAAAGACTTTTCTCAAAAGTACAAATCAAGAAGACACAAGGCAGCGGACAGAAGCTGCAGCAAGAGAAACTGGACACATGAAAGTATGTTCCTGATCAAAGTGAAACAAAATGGAACAGGGGCACCAGAAAGACAGTGCAAGATTCGTCCTTAGAGATGACAAGAACTTGATTGGCCATTGTGATGTAATTTTGAAGTTACTCCTGCCTGAGCTGGGGATTGGACTGAATTATCTCATGAGCTTCCTCTCAAGTTAAATAAGTTTAATTGCTTTGTATTTGGCTCTTTTTACAAATTAATGCCACAGGCGATGCAGACGTGCAAGCCACTTGCTTTGCTTTTCAGTGTGACAGATGCTCTCTCGAAACTAGTAATAGTGTTGATTGCAGAATGTTGTTTTGCCTTAACTGAGGCATATATAAATCAGATGTCTAAGTTCACAATGCAATGTTTTTGCCTGTTTTAGAAGTAAGCCTACTAGGCAGCCCCGGAAACTGATTCAAGCAGGGACTGAAAAGATGGCAGTGACTGTCTTAGACTTGGATATCTAATGGTTGTCTACAAAGGGGGACAGGATGCTTCCCATTTAGTGCCTGTACAAATGGCTCATTGACATCCCTGGTGCTACTGAGTGGCACTGACACTGAAATTAGCAAATTTACCTAAATGAAGTCAGACTTAATTCTTGATTAGGATCTGAGCACAGTGCTCTTCCCCCATCTCTCTAACCAGACATCTTTGTAGTGCATCAATCTTCTATGTAGAAGCTGATTTAACTGGAATGTTGATACTTAAAAATAATCACATCCTTAATAAACTGTCAGACTTTGCAACAGGCAAGTCAGCTTATGGAGAGGTGAAATCCAGATTTACTTTCTCCACAACAGTAGCCTGAGCCAGAAAGACATGCTGCCACAGCAGGTAGCTGTAGGTCTGCCAACTGTTTATCTATCAACATCTTTATAAAAACTGGGTGTCCTTTGGCCTTCGTTCTTCTACATCTGCTAACATGCAGGTGTTCCTGTAATGACCTTTTAAATCTTCTCATTATACAAATTAGTTAATGAATATGTAAATCACCATGGATTTTTCTTTTGCTTTTCAGTCTTTCACTATTTGCTCATATTAGAAGAGTTACTGCCTTTTTATTCTCCTCAGTCTGTAATGCTGCTTTTTGAGTTGTATCTTTTTCTTCTTGATGGACTACCTGTTACAGACTCAGTAATAGATCCTGAAATACAGATAACTGCCAACAGCAGAAATTATTCTAAAGAACTTGGAGGTGATATTGCCAGGAAGGGTAAGAAAGCTTAAAGATGAACCTTTGTCTTCTTGGTGGCTGATGCTCCAAGGGGATGAAATAGTTCTGTGGTAGCAGTGCTGCTGGTCTATAGATCTTGGGATCCAATCCAGCTCTGTTATAGCTCCTCTCATAGGTGAAAAACCATTGGCTTTCTGCAACACAAGCACTGATCTCTGAATTCCTTGTGACAAAATCTGTCATGTGCTTTCTCCTTGAGTCTTCATAAATATTCCAACAGTTTAGTCAGATTTAATTTGCAATGAGAGCACTGAATAAAGTTTTGTCAAGTTGTTACATCCTTACATTTTTCTTCTTTTCAAGATACAAATAAAGTGTATATTCCTTAAGCTTCATTAATTTTTTGAAACCTGTAAATCAGATGTGTTTTACCTTACTGATTGAAAGTGCCTTTGCAGTACTGCTGGGGCAGAGGGACTGATTGTTGCTTATTGCTGTGGGGTGACTGATATTGAGAAGAGTTTATTTGGCTGTCTATACTATCAAAACTGGATGTCATAGAACTTCCCATAGTTCTCAGACCCACTGAGATAGGTTCAGTTTTCCAAGAGGATGACTTTAATTAGTAAAATTGTTTGAAATACAACCAAGATAGCACCATTCTAAGATATTCTTCAAGCAATTTGCCTTGGCAGTCACTGTTAATGTACAACTACCTGAAAAATAAGTTTTCTAGTCAAAAGTTGTACCTGTAAATAGCATGCTTATAACTCTCTCCTTCATACATATATACACCAGTTTAAATATTTAGTGAAGAAGTGCTCCTTTAGATGATTTCATTAATCTTCACTATATTAGTCTGCTGTATTTGTTAGGGGTTTGGTCTCATTTTTGACAACAAAGTTTGTTTGCTCTGCTTTCTGGCTGGGAAACAAGGCCCAGCAGTCTTCCTGCTATCACAGCTTCAAATTATGAGCTGAAGAAAACACAGGAGCAGATCTCAAGCTTATTTCTTAGGAAAATTAAAAAAAAAAAAAACAAAAACAAAAACAAAAAAAAAAAACATCTTCAAGTATGGATCCAACTGCACAACCTTTGAAGCTTGCCAAGGAAAAGGAAAATAAATCTGTTTTGCACCTGATGTTTAATCTAATGATAGCTACAATTCACTTTGCATTCATATTTGCATGTGCTGCTATTAAGTGCTTTGAGGTCTTCTGGCTTAGAAAAGAAAACCGGAGACTAGTTTTGAAGATATTTTGAATAAGCACTTAGCAAAAAAATATCATAAGGACTGTGATGCAAAATGACAAGCTGCATGAGTTAACTTCTATTATTCCCTGATTTGCTTCTATTGTGAAGAGAGACCACTTACAGTTTCCTACCATGGCTGTACTGAGAGCAGCAATAGCTACAGCTGACCATTCCAGCTAGAACAGCGTGTCGTGGTACTTTTATCTCAACAATTAGCTGCCCAAGGACAGCTGTCAGGAGTAGCCTTTCCTTTTTCCCAGCAGCCAGCAGTTCCCTTAAGCCATGGTAACTAGATGTGTTTTTCCTAATCTACTTCCGATAACAAGAGCTCTTAGTCCTGGGCTCTGTGCAGCCACCTGGCTGAGCATAACCTTGCTCACAGCCCTAGGCTTCAAGCAGCTATGTAATTGTAGCTTTAATTTAGCCAGCAATCATTGGAATTTTCTTCACAAGGTTAAGTTGTTCAGCATAGACGTGTCCTTACATCTTCCAACCATGGGTCAATACATCATAGTCCTAGGGAAGCTGCAGAAATTGGGTGCATTTAGTACTGATAAAACTTCAACAGTGGAAATTAACCTTGTGCTCTGTTAGTCAGCAGTTTTTCAAGGCAGTACCAGTGGCAGTTCTATTGATGTTGCTTTATTACTCCTCACAACTGGGAAGTAGAAGCTGTTACCAGCTTTTATCTTGTTTGATTTGGCAGAGGACCACATTGCTTTCTTGAAAGTAAGACTTCTCCAAGATATGACTTCACACTTCTTTCCTTTTCATTTCCGTTACTCCAGATTTAATGTTACTAAATTCTTCCTATGTAGCATTCTAGTCCTATTTTTCATACTGCTGCAAACTTTGTACCAGTTACAAATACTTTTAGTGTGTGTGGTACATTAATGACAATATTAAATAAGGTGTCTTTCCAAAACATCATTAGTGATTCTTTTTCAACCAAATCTATTTCTCTTTTCCGTTCAATTAGTTCCTCACCCTCCTGTAATGATTCCTGTAATAATCCTTGTTCTGGTTTTAATATTGTTTTAATATTGTTTTTACATGCTACAGTAAGAGCTGCTTTGCTGTAAAGCCTTCCATTTAAGCCTTTACATTTTAGTCCCTGCTGGACAGACACAGTAATCCTGTGGAGCCATGTGCCTACCTCAAGGAACAGATAGGACAGAGCCAGCCCAGCCTCCTGGGTTCTTCACCTGTGTGACACCATATGCTTTTCTGCCTTGTGGGGGCAATTATTAAATGCACAAACTGTACTGGTCATATGAATGAATATTGATTTGGCTTTTTTTTTTTGTTCTTAATATAACAATTCCTACTTATTAATTGCCTAAAAATGGCACCTGAATGCCAGCTTAATATCAAGAAATGTCAGTTTCACATGCTGACCTTTCTGAAATCTTGCCATGCTTATTAAAAGAGGCGTGCATTAGCAACTTCATTTTCTTAAAATAGCATCTAAAGGAAAAAAGCAGCATCTGTAAGAGGTTACAAACCCAATTAGACCAATAGGATACTTAAAAAAGTGATTCTAGTTACAGCTCAAAGCTATTTAAGGGCAGCATGACCCGAGTTATCCCACTGCTCTGATGAGGGAAAAGATGCTTTGGATGAGTGTGCCCTTTTTTAGTCATCATAATGACAAAAGCAGCATCCTTTATTTCTGAGTGACCATCCTTAGTGACAAAATGAAGAGTTCTTCCTCTCAGCTTCTGTCCCCACATTTCCTTCGATGGACCACTGCCCTTGATCAGCAGGATGGCTATTCCCATGTGGCCATTTGTCAATTACACATGAAATTTCTCCACAGCTCAAGCTGTTTCTATCAAAGGCCTTTGGCCCACCACCAGGAAAAGCAGATTTGCCCACATACAGGAGCTGCTGGGGGAACACCCAGTGTGCAGACTGCAACAGCCTACCTTTAGACATTTCAGTTCACACTAGATCTTTGCAATAACATTTAAACTTAAAAACAGTAGCAAGAGGCTTAAACTGCAGGGCCTAATATAAGTGCGTTACCCAAGAATCTGATTTTTAAGTGAAAAGAGGTGAAGTTGCACTGACTTTCTTTAGTGGGTTATTTTTTTTTTTAATTATTTTTTCATGCCTGCTCTTGTTAGAATTTTAGGTTATAGAAATACTGGAAAAGAAGAAAAATAAGACCAGTCAATCTGGTTCAATCGAAGTTCATTGGAAAGGCTCATTCATCTAAGAGGAAGATTCTCTTAAGAAGTCAAATAAGTGTTTTTGTTTGGTCTTTGATGCTCCATCAGAACGCTCTAAACTATAAGAGAGTAAAGGGAAGGCTTTTCAAATAAGTGATTCAGAACAGGAAAAAGCATCCTTTTTCTTCTACATTTCAACTTCAAGTAGTTGGTCCACAACCTGTGAATATTCTTACCATAGTCGTGTACTTCCAAAGATACATCATGTAATTTCAGTGCAGTCAAAACAATGTTCCTTTACCCAGCTGCCATTACCATGAACTTTCTCTACTTTTTTTTTTCCTGGTCACAGCGCATCATTAATAATCTTTCTTTACAAGAAACACATCACAGGAGTAGTGCTGTGCTCTGTACCACAATCCCCTCACCAAGATTTTCTAATTTTTTAAACTAGAAACTACACACTTAAACTTTTTTTTGCTATTCAAAATAAGAATAACCCCTGCCAATAGGCATTAAACTATCAAACTGAAGCTAGCTCACTTCTTGCTCGGTTCTGAACTGCTCTCAAACATATTGTTCTACTATAGATTCTTTCCCAGACTTTTTCTCAATGATACTCCAAGTTTATAGCCATACAACAATACAGCAAATAGTCTCTAGGTCACCACCAGGCTTTCCTTTGTGTCTATTACAATAAGCAGAGGAACAATCATTTCCAGGTAGAACACAGAGAAGATGTGCTTAGTCCAAAAATGTACATCTTCAGTAATAAGCAGCCAAAGAAAGAGCTGAAACAAAAATTAGAGAGGAGGACACTTACAGGCATCCTTTGTCATCCTCTCATCAAACAATAGGCTGGAAAATACAAGCATCCACACTGTGTGCCTTGTGAAACCAGAGCCTCCCTCATGCGTAACATATGAAAGCACAGTGTAGAAACCTACTAGAATGGAAAGGTCAGGCACTCAAAAGTCAGGAAATGCCACAGTGAAGATGGCCACAGCTTTAGGCTCACCTTTGAGTATACGTGGAACACCACAGTATTTTTAGTTACTTTCAGACAAGCTTCTTATTCCACACAGACTGCTCTATCTGCTCTGTTATGATTCAAAACCTTCGCTGTTGAAAGTGCAGCAAGCACACAGTGCTTTTTCTCCCATCACTGTTCAACACGTAGCTCTGCTCCCTTCACATGCTGCATGTTGTTCATACCCAGCTCTGAGAACAAAACTGTTAACTCCTACAATGACGTGACACCAGTACTTTCTACTGCAGTCACAGTTTCACAATGACTCATGCACCTTTCCAACTCCCTGTAGGTTTCCTTACTGCCATTTTACAAATATACAGTGAGCCTAAGTTAAGTGTTTTCTTTAAAATTTGGGAACTCTGAGATGTCACATTGTATAGCACTGGTTACCTTGAAGTACAGCTTTTACTTGTCTTCAGAAGTAGTTACGAATGCTTAGCACTATCCAATTCACACCCCAGGTTTCTACAAAGTGCAACTCGAGTTCCCCAGCAGGAGCACAGCAAAAACAGATGACTCTGTGGGGCATCAGATCCCATGATAATGGTTCAGCTGTGTGTTTCTCCACATACACTTGTCCCCAGTTTTATGTCTGAATTTTAACTAATGCTGCAAAGACAAGCTATCTTGTTTAGGGAAACACCCAAATTCACCAAAATAGGTTTGTCTTCTCTCTGCAATGAGACCAAGCTCTACAGAGAAGATGGATAATCACCTTTTGTGGACAACACAAGATGAAGAAAGGGAAGAAAAGCCACACTGCCAATGGACTTTGTAACAGCAAAGAACAGTGACATTCAGGCACCTGGGGCTGTGCTCCACTTGTCAAACCCCATATCTGAAATCTGCCTTCTTATCGCCTCCTCCTAGGAGTTCAGGGTCTCCTTTTCTATCTGTGAATCCTTCACTCAGAGCTCAGGCTCCAGACAAGACTGTGACTCCAAGGGGAGGGAACGTCCTGGTTAAAGAGATGCCAACTGCTGCTCCAAGTGGAAGCTGGAGGATTACCATGATGGAAAAATATAAGTAAATAGCGAAGAACTTCTTAGTACTGTGGTTCTCCAAGAAGTACTGTTCTGTATACCACCAGCCTTCCTCCTGCTAAAGATCCTGTACTGCTCATTAATTGAGAGAGGGAGGCACTCAAAGGGGCACAGATACAGATGCTAGAGGGGTCATCGGGTGACCCATTCCTGTAGGCTTCTTTCAACCAAGTGAGATGCTTATCTAAACAGGGCAGTAACCAAAGGCCAAGCAACTTTCATCTTGAAATGATCTGACGTTTCATTAGATTTCACCACTTAAAACTAGTTACTGAGTAGGACAGGTTCAAACTATGTAATCCAAAATAGTCTCCAAATTTAAGAGAACTGCCCTTCATTTTCAAGTAGCATCAAGATTTTGCTAAGGATTTTTTTATGTTATGAATGAATATGCATGCATGTGTAATGCTGATAGCAATAGGCAGCATTAATTCAAATATATGCGAGTTTTCCTGAGACACATTCTATTTCTAAAGGCAAAAACAAGTTTTTAGCTGCTGAAAAGTCAGTTGAGTAGCAAAAATTGGTATTTTAGCTGAGGGAAAATAGCAACCTATTGTAAGATGTCAAAATCTGCAAGAAAAATAAAAGTCACTTGGAAATTAACCAGAGGGTTCTGACAGCTGGAGACAGAAAAATTGTTTAATATTGTTTTGTTCAGTATCCGTGCTGTAATATATCGAACAGTATTTTTGTTTTCAGGGCTATTAATTCCTGTGTTGGAAGACAAGGTGATTTAATCAACTACATTTTTTTTTTCCCAGAATGACAAAGTTCATTAATCTCATTCATCCTTTAACTTAGCACAAGAGGAATGGATTTTCTCAGGGGATTGGGTATAAACTGTAAAAACCATTCACTGAGTGTCAGATCTCACAGAGAAGATGGGTAAAACCAGATTTTTTTTTTTTTTAAACTATTTCTCACCTCCCTCCCATCAAGAATCTCAAAGCTCTAGTTCATTTAACCATGTGGTTCCCTACTGATATTTGAAATCAGTTTGAAACAGTGGCAATCAAATCTAATTACTGATCACACACTTATTGGTTTCAAGTTTTCAGTCCAAAAAGAAAGAATCCATTCACAATAACAACAAAAAGCCAACAACATTTACTAAGGTCTAATTTAATCTGGATATAACAACTTGAGTTTGGATTCATTAGCTACTGTGGCCTCCCACCTTGAGACACCAGAGAGCTGCTCTTCATGCATTCTGAATACCCAAACACTGCTACTTGCAGGTTGCTTCATTCCACCTTTTCCTTCTTTTCCACCAGACTTACACCAAACACAGCTCAGCACCCCATTTAATGTAGGTACCACCACAAGTGATATTTAAAAACTCAGCTAGAATTTCAAACAAACTTGAACAAAATAAAATACATTTGGGTTCACTCCCAACTTACATTTACAAAAACTTCTGTAATTCCTAGCCAAAAAGTAATGGCTTCCCCCCCCCCCCCCCCCCCAAAGTACCACACATACTGCAGTGGCTGGTCTCATACCAAAAGTTCCTACAGCTTTAGCAATCAGCTCAAAACACACTGATCACGCTTATAAACACAGATGCTTAGGTCATCAAGTTAATGTAAGTCACATCTCCTGCCATTCTCACAGGTAATTTTCTCTGGCTGCATTCCCTCTCTTGGGCCCTGAACACTCCATTTTAGGCTCTTTTCTGGCTGCTCTTTCCAGCAGCATGTAGAAAAAATTATCACTCTGTTACAGCACAGGGAATAAAAGACCAGCTCAGAGCCTAGCAGCCACAACTAAAAATCAACCTTTTTTTTTTCCTCCTTTAAAACACTGTCAGTCACACAGTTGTTGATGACTTCCCCCCCCCCCCCGGCTTTGTATTGAACTCCTGTTTCTCACTGATGCTGAAAGGTCTTCAGAAAAACTTTCACTATTCTCCAAAGACACTTTCAAGTACTGTTTTAGAAACAAGGAGAGCTTTAAAACAGTTGAAATCAGCAATACATTAAAACATCATTCCTAAATAAACTGAATTGCTATGATGTTCACAAAACAAATCCTACTCTTCTGTCAAACAGATGTCACTAACACTATCTAACTACAAAACACTGAAAGAACATTGATTTACTTTTTATCATTGGGGGATACTAAACAATTTTTCATTACTCTCTGGAAAAGTTAAGATGCCCTTAAGTCACAGACAAGACTCTGGTTACTGTGGCCCAGCCAGCAATCTGTGCCATCAAAACATCACAAAATCATAAATCTTGGAGAAGTCCACTAAGTCATCTACTCCACCCATCAGCCCACTCCCGCCATGCCCACACCCCCAGGATCAGTGACTCCACACCCCGGGGCAGCCTGTTCCAATACCTCACCACTCTTTCAGAAAATAAATGTTTCCTAATACCCAACCTGAACCTCCCCTGGTGCTACTTGAGACCATTACCTCTTACCTTTTGTGGTAGAGAACACCGGTGCAGTGCCAAGCCTCCAATGACTCCATTTGTGTCCATCTATAGATCTGTAAGGAGTAAAATCTGTACACAGATGATGGGAAGACAGCTGGGTGGCAAAGGGTAAAACATCTATCTATTGTATAATCAGCAAGTATACAGATGTGTAATTGACAAATATGGAGAGAAGTTAGGCTGGTCTTTAGAGAATGTATAACTAGAAAGATTATCACATTAGAAAAAGATAATCAGAAATGAACAGAAAAGCTTACCTGTATCTCAGGCTCATAGAGAAAAACTCCAAGGGGAGCAATCTCTAGAGAGAGATCCTTCCTCGATGGCAGTCAGCCCTTAAATGGGATCTAGGAGAGGTGCAGCCAGGCTCCACCCCTGCTGGTCACACAGCTGAATTGCCTTCACCTGTGCTTCCACAGCTGACTCAGTGCTTGCTTCAGGTGATCAATCAGAGGTTCAGGCCCTGATTCAATAGTTCCCGTATATCTATCATGATTTAAAATGCTATTCAATTAAATAATCTCACTGCTCTTACTTTTGATGTTAATAGCAATTAACATTTTTTCACATAAAGTTTGTGAATAATGGTTCTGTGTCAAGGTGGAGGCTGGTTACAGGTGTTCCTCAGGAGCTGGTCTTGGGACCAGAGCTCTTCAACATCTTCATCAGTGACAGACGATGGCATCGAGTGCATCCTCAGCAAGTCTGCAGATGACACCAAGCTGAGCGGTGCAGTCGATACATGTCGATACAGGAAGGAAAGCCACCCAGACGGAACTGGATGGATGCCCCATCCCTAGAGAGCTTCAAGGCCAGGCTGGATGTGGCTCTAGGCAGCCTGGTCTGGTGCTTGGTGACCCTGCACATAGCAGGGGAGCTGAAACTAGGTGATCACTGTGGTCCTTTTCAACCCAGGCCATTCCATGATTCTATGACTCTTTGATTCTATGATTTACTTACGTCCTCAAGAGGCAGAAAATAAATACTAAAATAATCTAAATTCCATCTTGTCTGGGAAGGGATATAGCACAAACCTCTCCACCTCTTTCCTTCCTCATTCTCCCCCAACCCCATCAATACATCTTAGCATTGTGTCAAGATATCCAGGTTACTGAATCTTAGATAAACTGCCTGACAGATATTGTTCCCAGTGGATTTGGGGCCCATTAATAGGCCAAATGATCTGCAATTAACCTGCTCAAAAGTCTTGATTGGAGATGGTGAAGGGGCAGTGAGGGGAAGAAAGAAAATATTTAAGGTAATTCTGAAGTGTTTTTTTTTTTTGTAAAAAGGGTATATTTTTCTATGCAGGTAGAATGTCTTTAGCATAGCTGGTTCTGACCTTTTGTCCACACTCTGAATTCTTGGATAAAGTGACAAATAGTTCCATGAGCCTGAAATGAAACAGTTCTACCATGCACAAATGCACATACACAACTTCTGTGATCCTGCAGGTGTACCTATGCTTATGTGCACATCATTCACGTTTCTAAACAAAAGAAACCAAACCTGTGTGATGCCAGTACCTGAATACACTGTGAAACTCAGATGTTACCTCTGTGTTTTATCTTCTCTACAGTTGATCTTTTACACTCATGCATTATTTTAATCCTGTTACAACTTTTTACTCACATCACTTAATTGCTCATAAGCATGTAACTATTATGAGTATTTTCTCTTTGTGTTTTTTTTTTAAATGCCTCAATTATTCTCTGGCAATGTTCTACTTTAATGGATTAATGTATTTACCTACCATTTTATCACTACCCTCTTATTTCAGTTCATGTAATTTGGCAACTTTTCTCCTCACATCTGTAAAAATTCTATCATTAAGTCATTTTTCAGCTTTTTAATTTGTTCCTGCTACTATTTCATTCTAAACAGTATTAAATTAACAAAATAAATCCTATACTCATCCTCTTGTCTCTTCCATGCCAAAATGCTCCTGCTTACCAATGTCTTTTGTAGCAGAGCTGTTTGCTTTCAACTAAAATATTGAATGGCCCAGTGAAAGAGAGAGGCAGAGCAAGAGAGAGAAAACAACCTTATTGTCCAGTGGTTGGATCACGTCTTTGAATCAACCAGAGCAAAATGGGAGCCTTTAAAATCTCCTGCCAGGCAGGTGTCCTGGCTACCAGGCAGTCAGCCACACTGGGATCATCCTCAGAAAAAGGCACTTCTCAGTGGAAGTTGGGTTTAAGGCACATATGTTTCTCATGAAAAGCCTTAGTCAGACAGCACAGCAAAAGTGTTTCCTTGAAAACCTTCTGTTCATCTGCGGTTACCATGGATAAGGAAGTAAATCTTTCATATATATAAAATCATACAGATTGTCCAGCTCTCCTTTCACTTTGCATAGCACATTTTTAACACCTGTGCTGCTATCATAAAGAGTCAGCTCCAGCTATTAAAGACATGCTAAACTCTAATGTTATTCACTATGCTGAAATTTTCTGATCTCTAATTGCTAATGTCACTCTTCCACAGTCTCACATTCACCTCCAGACACATCAGCAATGGATAGCTGATTCTCTAACCCCTCAGCAACCATTCAGTACCTTTACTAGTTTAGAATTCCTTACCAAAAAGATTTGGAAATGTCCTTACAAAAATAGCTTACTGGTGCCTTCTTCTACGTCGGGTCCTGAAGTTTTGTTAGAGCTCCACAATATCCCTTGCTTCAAGAATGGAGCTGCATTTTTTCCAGCCTTTCTAGCAATTTTCTCAAGTGAAGCACACCCTTCAGGATTTCTTTTTCCACAGTTCAGAAAGCATGAAAACAGCAGAATAAAACCTGCTTCATATGGCTGCCAAACCAAAGCATGGATGCTTATTTTATGACACAGACTGTTAAAAACTTTGGCACTAAGAAATGTCTTGAGAAAAAGATTGTGAACCAGCAAGTAACCTGCATGTGTCATAACACGTTACTTTCGCTGTAGTTCTGTTATTCATCTGACTTACATGCAGACTCAAGTCTTACCGTTTTTACTCATGTCAGTTACTAAACTCATTCTGCCTAATCCTGCTGACTTCAATCTCTGCTCCTGAAACCTTAAGGAAGGTCTGTGTGTCTTCCTTATTTGCATCCTGCCCCATAAAGCCATAAAACACAACCAGGCTGGGAGCTCTTCAGGCTCGCTGCTCCTGAGAACTGCTACCTGAGTTATTTCCAAATGCCCCATTCACCCACCAATTGACTGTTCACTCTTTCCTTGAAGCATTACTCTTCTCTTTTCCAACCTTGTTTACTCAAGGATTTCTTTCTGGCTTTGATGAGTGTCCTTTCGCTCTTGATTCTTCACCCTGTTTCACATGGATTTGAACAAATGTTATCTTTTTGCTAATCCCCTGCTCAAAGCGATGATGAGAATTTTGATTTCCTTTTAAAATCCTCAAAGTATCTGATCATAAATTTACAGGAGCTATGCAAATCGCTTGTTGCAGAGCTGCAGCGTCTTCCAATAACACCACTGCTGTTTTGTGTTTTGAGGAACAACTTGTTCTCTCAGCGTGTCTGCCATTTGCTCCTTTCTTACCTTCAGTTGTTTTGCAGTTCTCTGCTAATTCAGATGACCTTTCTCCTTGTTTCTACTACTAGCTTTTAAAGCCAGATGGTTTGCAAGACCCATGAGAATATACTAATTTATGTTTCTGCATTTCCATGTCTCATCTTGCTCCCCACCTCCACTCCTCCCCTTTTCCTTTTTTTTTTTTTTCCTCTTTCTATACTTTCAGTGCTCAGATTTCTTTCAGAATTGTTGGAATTGATTTTCTGAGTTAATGAACACTTGGCTGAAAAGGACCTGTTGTGTTCAAGAAACCACTCCTCTCCAAGATGAAAACAACCATCTAAAAGACCTCCATCACAGAAATGCTTTGAAATCCTTTTGCAAATCTTGTGCCAGCAAACAGCAACCAGTGTCCATATATTTCTTTGACATTTTTGTTTCTGAATCAAATGTTGTTTACATACATGTAAACTGCTGTTTACAGCGGGTTTGCCAGCCTTAACCACCCAGGAAGAGAGGCAACTTTGCACTAGGCTTAGAAACCAGGACTCTTCTCCATCTCATGCTTATGAGTGAGTTTTTCCCAGGGCAAAACTGAGAATTACAGAAGTCTGCAACTGTCCATCAGAGCACCAGGAGACATAAGCATCCTGTATGGCCCCCGCAGACCTCCCCACAGCCCCCTGCCTGAAGCCAAGGGCAAAGCTCCCACTTGGCCACCAGACCTGACCTGACCACCTCACAGCACGTATCAGACGTCCCAGTGCAGTGATTGGATGCCTGAGCCAAGCCCAGAAGCCACTTTTGTGGCTTTTGTGGCTGCAGGAAGCCCTCCAGCCATCCCATAGTGTTTCAGGGTTACTTTGTTTTGTGGGGTTTCATTATTTAATTTTCTGATCTATGGCAAAGATCACTTAATGTATTACAAATTTAACTCTTTTCAAATATTTTGAATGTGAGTCTGCCATGACTATGACTGAAGTCAAGGAGGAGGAAGTTTTTCAGGAGTATAATTAGAGCCACTTACCTCAAAGATGAACATCAGGAGAATCTGAATTCCAGCTGCAATAGAAGAATTTGAATTGGAGTTGTGCAGCCTGGAGAAGAGAAGGCTCTGGAGAGATCTGAAAGCAGCCTTCCAATATCTAAAGAGGGGCTATTAGAAAGAAGGGGACAGACTTGTTAGCAGTCTGTTGTGACAGGACAAGGAGAAATGTTTTCAAACTAAAAGAGGGGAGATTCAGTTTGGATATAAGGAAGAAGTTATTTACTAATAAGGGCAGTGAAACACTGGCACAGGTTGCCAAGAGAGATGGTGGATGCTCCATCCCTGGAGACCTTCAAGGTCAGGGTGGACAGGGCTCTGAGCACCTGATGGAACTGTAGATGTCCTTAAGACAGGGAAATTGGCTAGCTGACCTTTAAGGGTCCCTTCTAACTCAAACAATTCTATGACTCTATGAATTAAGTATATAGAGAGGGTGACTGAAAGGCCTGGGACCTTGCCATCATTCACAGCATCATGAAGATGGTTGTCCTGGTCAGACACACAGCTTCTCCTCCCAGATGGCACAGCCCCTGTGCTATTTCAGCTTGGTGACTGCAACTGCTACATTAAAGCCTTGATATACGAGAATCCGCAAGAGAAGAGGCAGCCAGTGGGTTTGTGTTGAGCCTTATTTACCTGGCCTTCAGGCTGCTGGGTCCCGCTCCTGCAGAGTGAGGTGGGAACAGGAGGTAGAGGATGCGCAGGTCTCTCAGGTGGCCATGGGTTTGACCAGCTGAAGGTTAATAAAATGCTTCATCACAATGATTATTTTTCCACGGAAAAAAATGAAGCTAAATAAATGACTACCTGAAGGAACGGTATGGAGCTGTCAGGGGAGGGGTAGCTGGGGGTGAGGGAAAGGCTGTGCCCCAGAGCGGTGGGCATGGAATGGGCTGCCCAAGGCAGCGGGCACAGCCCCAAAGCTGGAGCTCACAGAGCATTGGGGCACCGCTCCGACACAGGGACACAGGACTGGGTTTGGGTGCTGCTGTGTGGAGCCGGGGTTGGACTTGATGATCCCTGTGGGTCCCTTCCGATTCGGGCTATTCCCTGATTCAGTTTCACTACAGAGGAGGCCGCACGGAGAATCCACCCCTCCAATGCATTTACAAGGACAAAACTTTGACACGGGCTACACTGCTCCCTGAAGGTGTTTGAAGCAAACGCATTTAATAACCCCCTCCCAGTTCTCAGCCATCTTAAGAGGCTCCGAGCGGGCAAAACCGCCCGCCGCCCCGTTCCCCTTCAGGGCAGCCCCCGAGCCCGGCCCGCACCGCGGCGCCCCCGGGCGGGGAGCGCAGAAGCGGGAGTCGAGCGGGAAGCGCTGCCTCCGCCGGGCGGAGCGGGTCGGGCCGGGGCGGGGCCGGCTCGGGGGCGGGCGGGCGGCGCCGGTCGCTGTCCTGGGTGTTGAATCCTCTGCGGCTGCCGCTCACCGGAGCCGGGGAGGCAAAGGGAGAGCGGGAGGCATGGAGTGAGGGCCGGCGGCGGCGGGCGGGGAGCGGAACGGCCGCCTGCGATGGGCCAGGCATGATGGGGGCGCTCAGCTCCGTCCTCGCGCTGCTGCTGCCGCCGCTGCTGCAGGTCCTCGCCGCCGCCCCGCGCGGACAGCCGCTCTCTTCCGCCGGAGCCGCCGCCGAGGCGCGGATCGGTGAGTGGGGCGTGGGGCGGGCGGGGAGCGGGGCCGCGCCGTCCCCTGGTTTCCCGCGCCGCTGCCCGGCGGTATCATCCCGCCCTGGAGGCGGCCCGGCAGGCCCCCGGCGGCCGCGCCCGCACGGCGCTTCGCCGCTCGCTGGGGTGCCGCGTCCTGCCTGCCGCCCCTCCCGCCCGGCCCTGGCTCTCGCGCCGCTCCCGCCAGAGCCGCCCCGCAGCCGACCCCGAGCCGCAACGCGGTGGGAGCTGCACCGAGGCGCTGCGAGGAGGCGGGCTGACCGAGGCACCTCGCCCCGACAACTCGCCCTGAGGCTTCTGAAGTCAAGGAGCCGCAGTGGGCGCAGGGTCACCGCGAAACGCTTCCACTCTCGTCCCAGATTAGTGGTTTCAGCCCTCGTGTTTGGAAACCACAGGAGATTCCCTAGGCCACAGCCCACAGGTGCAGCCCAGCACCTGCAGCTCGTTCCCCGGAGATGGGGACCACCTGGCTGAGGCTGGGGGAGGTGCCCGAAAATCCCCATCAGCAGCTTTCTCTTGTGGAGACCATCACAGTTTGAGCCCTTCCTCTTTTAGAGGATACCTTCTGGGATAAACACCCCGTGAGAACCTCCCCACTGACACACGGGGGCCCTAAAACAAGCTCAGTGCCATTAGGGTCAGCGTTGTTCTCCTGTGCAGCCCTCTCAGTGCACAGAGCTACCACAGCTGCACTCCAGAGCTGTCTCCAATGGCACGCAGGCAGCCCTCACTTCACTTTGCAGTATCTTTCAGAAACTCACCTTACACCAAGAAGGTTGTAACTTGTTTTTGTCCCAGTTAAACAGCTACCTAGGGCCGTTGTGGAGATCACAGAGTGAAAGCTATGCTGTCTCTAAGAAATCCTTTTTTTTTTTTTTTTTTTTAAGACGAAAAATAAAATGACTTTCAGTAACGAAGCCACTTAAAAAGTGTCCTTGCATATGCTCTGCTTATTAGGGAGAAATTAAAATCGGTTGACCTTTTTTATTTTAATGAGTCTTTGGTCAAGTGGCAGTGATAATGTGCAGTTGCTGGATCTCATGAGGTAGTGATGCAAGGTTTAGAGGAGACACATTTTGGGATGGATCTATCCCTCCCTTCTCTCTCCTGGTTGCTATAGATATAGACTGTTTCTCCCAATCTTCCAGGGTAAAAGCTTGCACAGATACTGAAAGTAAAAGCTGCAATTTGTGTGTTTGCTAAGAATGCCATGGGTTATGCACTATGCTTTCAGACAAGCTAGAGTTTGATTCTCTCTCCTTAAACATAAACTGCAAATCGATCTGGGTCATGAAATATTTTTCAATGTGTTGTAGCTACAAAACAATGTTTGTGTGTTTGTCATTTCCCTGTAGCTTCCCTGAGCTTCTGCCTCAGGGCTGTCCTTATGTGGCAGGGAATGGGGCAGAGCAGGCTTCATGTGCATGGGGAGCTGGTGGTCCAGGAGGTTCTGAGACACTGCAGTAACACTGAAACAAATGGAACCATTCTGCTTCTGCTGTCAGAGAAATAACTGACACCCCAGAGATCTGTTTTGAAAGAAGGAGAGGGGTTTATTGTGCTTGACAAGATGCAGAAGAACATCTGTGTTGTTGAAACTGAAACAGGTTTAGCTGCTCCTTCTTTCGTAATTCCTTGATTTTTTAAATTTTTTTTTTTTACTGACAAGTATGACAAACCTCGAGATCGAAATATCTATTACAATAGATTTCATGCAGTTTTAGACTATGGTTTGTTAGGCAGAAGTAGAAGATGGAAATGCAATACTACGAGGTGTCTGAGTCTGAGGATTATTTGTGCTTATAGGTGGAAGATACCCATTTAGCTTCTTCTTGTGCACAGCCCCATTTTCTTTAACTGAAGATTAAACACAGATGCATTATACTGCCTCTATAATACGTGCTGGGAAATGCCTTAAAAGCCATGCAATTATATAAATGGTTTTTTATTAATTTGTTTCTATTAAGTGTTTCAGAAGGTTATTCTGAAAGCTGTTTCAGAGGTAGAACATTATGATGTTTTTAGGATGTTTTCATCCAATTTCATTCTTTTTGCCTTTTTTCCCCTCAACTTTTGTCTCTGCTTCCCATTCTATTAGGCATCCTGAAACGGTGACCTGTTTTGTCATGTACTTAACAAACTTCTTTAAGAAATTGGAAATTTTAAAGTTACAGTTCAATAAAATAATGGACCTTTGGATTTGTTCTTCTGTCTGTGTAGTTTATGGGGCTTTGTAGGATATTTCTGTGGGAAGGTGTTTTTATGAGATGGCATTATCAATGAGCACATACTGTCTTCTGCTTCTAAGAAAAAAGCAGTCTGAGTACATTAGTGTTCATAGAATCACCAAGGTTGGAAAAGACCTCCAAGATCATCCAATTCATTGATCTTTGATGAAATGGTGGGGCTGGGCATTTAATGTTCCAAATTAATCTTGATTTATTTATAGGACACAGTCTGCTTGAGAATATGGAATTTTTAAAAGTGTTTTACGAAGTAATCACCAGTAAACAATACATCCTGATATACAGGATAGAGGAGTTGGACTCAATGATCCTTGTGGGTCCTTTCCAGCTCAGGGTATCCTGTGATTCTGTGTTTGCTGAATTCATCAGATTTTGGTTATTCTGCTCTTGTAATGGTGGTGGTTCAGATTTTTTTTCCAATAAGTAATTTTCTTATTAGCAAACAATCATGCCGAGGAAGCAGTTAAACTTGAAATGTCTTCCGAAAGACATTAAGCACTTACTTCAGTAAAAATCCTGTCTCCACCAATTAAAAAATTTCCTGCAGATGTTCAGCCTTCTAAATAGATGCTTCCATTTTATTTCAGTATTTGGTTTTCTTATTAGATATGTTGTGTGAGATAGAGAACAAAATTGAGCATTGCTTATCACGTTATTTTATTAGTCCTAAAATAACAATATTTTAGAGCGGAAGTTGTTCTGATATGGCATTGGTGAAGAGAATCAGAGTGAGCATGCTGCACTGCCTTCACATTGACCTCTAATGTGTAAAACGATGCTTATCACCTTCAGTGTCTACAGTAGAACTTGGCAATTTAAATAGATGTTTTGTGCTGCTCATAATCTTGTGGGTTTTTTTTTTTCCTTTTAGTCTGCATTTTCTTCTTATAACACGCAGTGGAAATTTCTGGAAGCAGTTCCATGCGCTAAGAAGTTCCTTCAGAGTTGTACTATAATCATCAAATGCAAAATTTCTGCAAGTTGAATGCTTGTGGGTTTAATTTTTAATTGACTAAAAGTTGGCCAAATATCAGCTTATAAACATGCAAATTCTTCTGAACACATAGCTGTGTGTGTTTTACATTTCATTGGCGTTTAAATGGGACTGACTGCACTCGAGGACTTTTAAGTAGCATTGCATGTACTCTGCAGGACTTTCACAAAGTATAGTGCATGTGTTTGACAGCTGAAAAAAACTAATTTTGGCATGGGTTAAGGATTTCATGGGATTAAAGCGGAACAGAAGCGCGAGATTAGAGGAGCACGGATTTCATTTACTGTAGGAGGAAACAATTTCTTCAGTGTGAATTCTTAAATTAGAAGAGAATGAAATGAGTAGCAGGGCAGATGAAAAGAATACAAAACCTTTGGCTTTTCAGCCAGTGCTTCAAATACAATGCAAAGGATGTTATGAAAGAGACCTTTAGGAACAGCACAAAAGTGCATTTCAGTTTTGTTCTTGTAGGGTGGATGTTACCATAACAAAATTTATGTGGCTACTGCTCTCAGCCATTGCTGTCAGCTGCCCTGGAGAGCCATGACTGAGCCTGGGCTGAAATGCTGCTTCCTGCAGTAACTCTGAGCTGAGCTGAAGCTCACTGAAGTCAATGTCAACCTCCCCATTGACTTCAGCAGCATTCAGATCAGAATTCTGGTTGAGGCTTGCAGCAGACTGGCTGAGAAAGCAGAGGAATTGCAGTGTTGCCATCTGTTCAGTAGATAACAGTTGTCTGACTTTCCAGTTACGTTCATTTGGAACTCCTCTTAGGCACTGAGATATTTTGATATCACATTGATTAATATAATTATTAGAGATTCTCTGTGATTTATGATATAATGGCAGCAAACTCATCAACACAATCATGCAAATAAGACAGTGCTGTGTACTCATAATGGGAAGAATGCAATGTAGGAAGACATATGCTTCCTTTTGTCAAAGGTATTAGCTTGTTTTCTAGAACATCATTCTTGAAATGTTTCTAAGTAAGCAGTTATGTCAGAAAGCAATAATTATGTATCACTTGATATCAAGGCATGTGTGTCTGTTAGTTCCATGGAAGTAAATGTCACAACATGCACTCACGGTTTTGGCATCCTGTCATGGCTGTTCTACACAGTCCTCCTCAATTTGAAATAGATTATCTATATCTTCTTCTATTATCTCCTAACTTGGCTTTGTTGACAGGTTCAAATGCATGAGAAGTGAATTATTTTTTTGTTGGTAAGAGGAAATCATTGTGGGGTATTCTGAAGATTGTTCATAGAGTGGGATTCTCAGGGAGAACCTTTATTAAGTTAACTGGCTGAGAGAAAACCAAAATCAAAAAACCTTTGGACAAGGTTTTTTGTTTTACACCTGAGCATACCTCAACATTTTCTGTATTGTATGGTGAAATAAAAGAGAATATTTCTGTTTATTTATTTTTGTATGAAGAAATCGAGGCTAGTCCCAAAGACTCCACCATATTCCACCAACATCATCATGTCATCAGCCAGATGGAAGGGAAGCAGAGGTCCCGTGCACTGGTCAGAATTACATTGGCTAGAAAGAGAGTTTAGGAATAGAAGATCACATTTAGGTGATTACCATTGGATGTATATATCCACATCCATATGAATTCCTTCCTGTAGAAGCCCAGAAGCAGTAAATATTCCAGCTTTCTCAAAACAATAGGTATTTTGGGCTTATTCCACTTATAATATAGCATAAAATTTAGATAAATCTCTGAAGTTATTCTTACAAGATCAGTATATGTATAAGTAATGTAAAATGGTTGCAAGAGGAGGTCATGAGTGGATGTTAGTCTGTTGTGTGTAATCTATAAATATCTGATGGTTGGGTGAGGTTACTCATTCTCGTAGAAGACAGTCAAATGCAGCAGCAAAACAGAGTTGCTCAATGGACATGATGGGGGCGTGAGAAAATGAGGCAAGGTGACAGGAAGAAAAAAGTAGAAATATCAATTCATTCATTTAGATCAATGAATAGCCACAGAGCAGTCAGGGAATGCGTGCAGACTATGAGAAAGTGATTTGGGGATAGAACAAAAGGACGTATGTCTCCAAATTTGAAGGCTGGGATTCATCTAAGTAAGTGTAATTATTGGAGCTAATCACTCTAGGCACCTTTTAACCTAGTTTTAAATTTCAGTTCATCCTACCCGAATGTACAGACCTATCATAGATCGGGTAAAGATCTCCCAGAATGCAGCTATTTCCTGCCACGTAGTATTCTGCTGTGTAAGTTTGCCAGGCTAGGGTGACCACCTGGCTGTAAACATCTGTATGGTCACCATTGTGTCGTAGCAATTCAAATATTAGATGCTCAGGTTAAACCTGAGGAAACGTAAGTGCATTTGGAGGATGATTTACCTGTTTGTCTTGCTACATGAAGGAGAAATAATGAAGTAGGTTGAGCTAAAGGTGGTCTGGTGTTCACCTACTATCTTAATTCAGAATCACAGGCATGGCTTTGAAACATCTTCCCAGCCAGCTGCTTAGGAAGGTCCTGTGATAGGCAGGCAGGTTAGGGGCTGAAACAATGGACGTAGCTGAAGGATATCAATAGTCCCAGAAAATAAATTTACTCGAAGCAGTCACCTTTGATAACTGCAGAAAGAAAGGGGCAGACTGGGGTGAGCAAGTGAAGGGAAAAAAAGCAGGTAAATAAGCAGGTAAGGTGCTGGATAAATGGTAGGGGAGTCTGGTGTTGGGATTGCTGAAGGAAGGGACCCTGAGAGAGTTCCTTGCTTTGGACAGCCAGGAGAAAGTATGCAGGGCATGGAGGTTAATGTGTCTGTGGGATTAGTGTTTTCTTGTGCGAGTTTTAGGGGCTTTACTTTGAGGGAGGTGAGAGGGCTCTATTTTTATCTCAATTTCATGGTGTCAATACACCACAGCCTCCCCAGTGACCCATTCAGAACAGCTGTGCTCATCAAAAACTTTGGGAGCTTTTCTCTAAAAAGATTAGTGAGGCTTAGTGTTACAGAGTATTTCTTTTGACAAGGAATTTTTAAGTAAAGTAGCTTAGGAAAGAACTACATCCTTGTGTTTTTTCTGTAGTTTCTTTCAGTGAAACATACTTGACAAATGCTACACAGCTTGCTGATGTACAGTCTCTCTTATTGCGTGCGTATTGTACTTCAAACTAATAGCTTGATAAGAAAAGCTATCTTAATGTGTAAAAATCAGTAACTAGAAGTTATATGGAAATATATATGGAAGTACAGCTGGTTGTAGTGGGTGTAAGGTCTTTTCTTTCAAACCTGTCTTAACAGCATGCAGTGATGGTTACATAAGCTTGAAATCATAGCCAACGAGCACAAGGTAAAACAGAAAGATGTAAGGCCTCCCAAAATGTGATGTACTTCTAGATGCCCTCATAGAAAACAGTGCAAGTGAGGCTGAAAACACATTACATAATGAACATGCGAACTTCAACAAAAGACAGAAACATTCAGATTCATGCAAAAAAAAGCATTTTAACCTTCCTCCCCATTCATCTTTGATCTCTCATGCTTTAACCCCAATAAAATCTAAAAATTAACTTCCAAAAATCAATCTTGGATGCTGAAAAACTGATAGATGCTTTGGAATTTTGGCACATGAAAGTATTCGGCTCTCACTATTCTGTAGCAGATAATTATCTGTCTGTCTCTTGCTGTCCTACAAGGACTAAAGTTGTTCCTCCTTATTAATATTCTGCTCTGCAGCAGAAGGGCTATATTTTCCATAAAACTTTCTTAGCTGCTTAATGCAATTCAGTTGAACTCCGTGCAGTTGGTTCTGCCAATTTGTTACTTTACTTGGAAGGTAAAGGTCTCATCCTTAGGGCAGCAAAGAATTCTGTTTCAAGAAACTGTGTTTTTTCAGTTATTTTTCATCTATTTTCCAGCTGCAGCTTTGCAGAACAGAATATTTGGCAGTAAATCAGTTTATGGTATTCCTGTCAGGAATTGCTTGATCTTGCTTTTGCACAGGGCTTTGCTTCTGCAGGAACAGAAAAGGATACAGATCCCAGTCTTGCTCACAAGTGGTATCAGTGCTGGTACTAGAACCAGTATCCCTGAAACAGCCACAGGGAGTTGGCCTGGAGGTTGAATCACTTTGTGCTGATACTGCCACTGACTTCTCCACAGCATGACATTTGGACTTGTATCCTCACAAAAGACAGTCTCTTATTAACCTCTGACAGCAAGTATTTCTAAGTTAGACTTAAGGTTCTATTTACTCTACAGATCTGAATTAAAGATGTGGCATCAAATATTATAAACAATCAAAGGAGATAAAACAGAGATAAAACACCATCAAAGAATGTGGATGTTAATTCTATTTTTAAAGAATATATGCCTTGTGGTGTATTTCTCTTCCAGAATGATTTGTTATAATTTTAATTCAGATTTTGGAATATTTTATATACTTCCAGCTTTATTTGATATCTGGTATGAGAGATGTTAGGCTACCAAACTTCAAATATCTATTACTCCTTTTCTAGATTTTAGCACAGCTCCCAATCTGGAGTTATGTGATACCTTCCTTACACTGGGAAATTATCATACCCGGCTTTGTTACTTGTCCTCATGTCCTCTTAGCTAAGGAATGTTTCTTATTTCTGTGATATCTCTGTATGGAATACAGCATCTCCTTCTCCATCTTGTTGGAGAAGACTGCAGTCACCAGTGAGTATCCTACTTCTTACTGTGTCCTGAAAAAGGACATAAAGGAGGAAAGAGGGGAAGATGGGAATTATGGATCTCACACATTTATGGAAATAGCCAAATATTAGTAACGACAAGATACCAAAGCAAACATCAAGCATTTATGTATTTGAACACATCTTGGAATTAGTGACCCAGCTGACAGAGATAAATCCCCAAAATTCTTTAGTACAAAACTTTCCTTTTAGGTTTTTGATTTGGTGTGATGTATTTAAAGGAAATGCCTGGTTTGATTTCTTTTTTTTACCATGAATATGTTGGGTCAGATTCTGAAATTTTGTCTTTCTGTATCGACTGAAATTGCAAAGATTTTAACATCCTCTTGCTAGCACTACCTATCTGGAGGTTTATTTTTGTTAACTAGGTCAGCCCATAGTTACCATTTACCAACATGCTTATATGCAGGGAACGATTTCCAAGGAAAAATTACAGCAGTGAAGGTTGTTTCTTCAAAATAAATGCAACAATAATAAAAACAAGTTTTGAAGAGAAAACAGAGATAAGTGATCTGTGCTACCTGCCAATTTCCATCTTCAGAGCGATGGAAAAATAAACAAAAAAGGTCTTCTTAGGGAGCACTCACACTCATAGGCAGGATAAAATGTTTAATGCTGCAATCATTTCAAAAGCAGAATTGGAAGGCTGTTTTAGTACTGAGCATGTTTGGTTTTATGCTACCCAGCAAGACAAAGATCGGCACTCGAGGACTTTTTTTTTTCCCCTGTCCATTTGCTTTTGTTTCTCTGAGTAACACCTGCTTTAAAGAGTTGATAATCTGAAAGTAAATAACTGAGAAGGGAGGAGGAAATGGGCACAGCACACGGGCTTGAGAATAAACAGCTGTTGAATGGCTGACATTTTAGAAAGCAAAGCACACAGCTTTAACAAAGGATATGATCCCGCTTGAATGAAAGATCTGATCACACTTGGTTGTTAATTTTTCCTAATTAAATAATTACTTAAGACAAATTTAGAACAACATTATCTTCTGGTTGTGGGACTACTTTTGTAGTGCAGCAGAGATGGAGAAGCCCTGAAATGGCTGGCTGTCCAGAGGCAGGCTGGCTGTGCAGGTTGTTTCAGGAGCACAGTTGTGCTGCCTTCTCTGAACTTGCAGTTTAGGGAAGTTTATGTTGTGCAGTCCTAGTTGTAAATACAGGCAGAGAAACCAAATTACTGTTAATGTAATCATACGTGTAAACAGGGAGTGGACCTCACCTAAGCCTCTTAGGTGTGGAGCTGCCAGAATCTGAATCTGGTGTATGTATGTTTGGCTACCTGATACTCCTTTAACAGGGTGGCCTTCTTTTCATTATCTTTCTTTTTAGCTACCCTATATTAGAGCCATACCAGCTTGCCTTCAGATGAAAGTTCATCACTACACAAGAGGATTCTGCTTCCAACAGAGTATAACCTTCACCCCTCCACAAAGAGCTTCACCTGCTCCTCTGAAGCTGTTTTGTGTCTGGTATAAAAGAGGACAGAGGTCAGTTTTAGCTTCAGTGCCTTCTGATCTTGCTGGTTTTAGTCCAGAGTTCCTGGATTTAAGGTCATTTAATGTATAGGATGTTTGAATAGAGCTTGCCTACAGCTGATCTTATAGAACATGATTAGCTCTATTTAAGACAGAAGATTAGCAAACACATTTTTGAACTTTTTCTTTCTGATCAATTTTCCATTGTCTCTTTAACAGTTTGGATTTACTTAGGAGCTCCCATGTTTTCTTGTGACTTGACAAAGATACTCCACTTAACTCTGATCAATTGAGAGATTTCTTCTTACCAAAGGATGGGGTGTTGGTGGTGTGTTGGTGGTGTATCATCTGGCCTCTCTGAGCCTGCAGAATGGGGATTGTGGGTTATTTTATTAAGGATTGTCACCCTCTGGAAAACACAAAGTCTGTAGTTTGCCAGTCACGCCTAAGTCACTCCTTAACATTAAACAGTGTTTGTGTGTAAATTGATACAAAGCACGTTCTGCCTGATGCAGAGCTTGGGAAAAGAACTATTACAGAAAGAGGTGCAGAAAAATGTTATGTAACGTTTCTATACCTGTAATTCTACTTTAACTTCAGTCAGATCAACATAATAATCAAATGCTTCATGCAATCTTTTGGGTTTTTTTTTTTCGGTCACCTTTCATCCTGCAAAACCAGCCCCGACTTGAGGTGAAGAATCTCCCTATTGTGGTTTTTGTGGAGTGAAGGCTCATTCAAAACTGGGATTTTTCCACCTTCCAGTCCCTCCAGCTCCTAGCAGCTGTGCTAACAGAGCTCTGTTTGACCAGCTTCACCATTGCCACATAACCTTTGGAAAGTCCTTCCTAGTTTGCAAAAATAAACCATGTACATATTTAGCAAATAGGAATCTTCCTGAGTACACATTAAATACATAACTTTCTTTTAATATTCAGAAATTAATTATGCAAATGTGTATCAGTGAAAACAATGAACATTCACAGAGACCAGTAATAAAGAGCAAGAAAGTGTTAGGAATGAACAGCCTTTAAATGTGGCAAGCTATAAGTTAGCATAGAGTAATAATCTCTGTCCTGCTGGAGTCTGCACACATCTTTTTCCCACTCCTCAAAAGTAAACAATCACTAAACTGGCAGCTGTATTGCAAAGAGGTTAATTTCATTATGTACTTTCCAACACTTGTTCATTCCACCATATTTTACGTGATATTTATTCATAACCTATTTTTAGTCCCATTTCATTTGTGAATAATGCATCAGGTGTTATGATGATAGTTTTTTGTTCACATCATAAGTCTCTAGAGAACTGTTTCTGAAATAGTTTGTTACCTAAAAACTGTGATTAAGTCTCTCTGATTGCCTGTGCAAATTCCTAAGCATATGCTTAACTATAGGTAAGTGCTGCTGTCACTTAGGAAATGGGACTGCTCACCCCTCTTGCTTTCACCATAGATCAGAGCAGTTTCCACTGTACCTTGGATTATTACAGAATTATGTCTTTTTTTCCTTTGGTAATTGAGAACTTTAATAACATCAACGTTTAACACACTAGTAGAATTTGCCATAAAAAACTTCATAATTCTGCCACCTGTGTACCTTTTTTAGGGTTACTTAAAGAATTGGTGGTATTTTCAAATGAGGTAATTAGAGCAGGGTTTTAAAATTGAAGATAAGAATTCTTCAGATTACTTTGAATCTGCTATTTGGAATGCCTTCCACAGTAACAATACTTCTTAAATTGACATAGCACACCACCTCACCATGAGTTAGAAGCTTTGATTTTCATTCTCCTCTGATGAGTAGGTACCTGGTGACATCTGGGGAGGGCTGTAAAAACCTTCATTTGAGAAGATGCAAATTAACTGAGCATTTCTCTGAAAGAGGATTGCTGCCAAAAGCTTACTGACTGATGCTTTACCACTGCATGAAAAATGGAATGGGTCGTTTCTCCTTTTCCAAAGGTGATCCCCAGAATGCATGCTGCCAGCTCTGCTTCCAAATAATGACTTTGACTGTGGACCTTAAAGATTAGTGAGAGGACGCCAGGTGTCATGTAGTTACAGAGCAAATAAATATAAAATCCTATGATAATCTCCAGATGAATGAATTTTGTATTCGCTCTGCAGTTTCTCAGTTCATATATTATCTATGTGTAGTTATTCTCCATATGCGAGAAGTTGGAAATAGCTTTTTGTTCTGCACCTCATCTCAGGAGGTGCAAAATTAAATCTGCAAGTATATCTTTGCAAATGTAAGCATTTTTTTATGAAGATGATGTGTTGCTATACAATTAAAAATTATTAGGAGTTTTACTTTTGAGGCAATTGACAATTCTATCCACTGAAGAGAGATCACTTTGTGGATATGGGGAAGAAAAGTAGGACAGACCACAGCAAGTGAGAATTCATTATGGAAATAGCTAAAAACTTCAGTCACCTTTTCCACTGCATTCTTACCTGTGCTGAATATAAACTTGATTGAGGAGTTTCCCTGTGCTTATTAGCTGGCGATTGGATGTAAAGTGCTTGTTAGGAGGATGATCCTCTAACAACAGCAAAGTGATACTGTTTAGATTGGATAAAAAGCGCCAGTGTCCTTATCGACTGAATCTTTTCCAGATTTCACAGTAAGAATTTTGTCAATGTTGAATATGGTATTTGTGGAATGAATTACCAAAAAATAGTGAAGTGGTGCAAAGAGTATAAGGACCATTTCAGATAACTCGTTTTTAAAAATCACATCTACAATAAAATTTCAACATTCCATTATCTGAGGCTTCAGGATGCTCTTAGACTGAACGTTTCTGTGCCTGCACTGAAGGACACATCTCTGTTGGTGGATCAGCTCTGCAGGCTGGATGAGGCCTGGTGGCTCTGAGACTGTCGGACAGTGGTGGCTGCAGGTGGGGCACACTGGTGTAAGCATCAGGGTGTATTGCCCCATTCTTACCTCTCTCCTTTTGTGATCTCCTAATGATCATTATCAGAGACCAGTCTGGCTTTCATCTGACATGCACTTTGTACAATTTGCTCCTGAGAAACTTCAGACTGCACTGAACTCAGTAAGCATGAATATCGCCCTGCATCATGCCTGTGTTCCCATATGGACCGATGGGCTTGAGGGACTCAGTCCTGGGGATATTTTAACTTGGGTCATAACAATCCTGAAGCAGACAAACATTCTAGATGCAGGTATACACAGACTCTTGTCAAAGCAAAAGCATTTGGTCACAGAAAGTACGAATCAAAAATGATGTTGATATTTGCTCATTTGATCTTGAAACTCTGATGATGTTTTATAAGAAATAGAAGCAAATTGATTTTTTATTAGGAACTTTTAATACAGTGCTAAGTATTTCTTGTCAGTGTGGGCAGAAAATGCACTGCATTAAAGTGCTCCTGCTGCTTTCCCACAGCTGTGGAAAGTATATTCATTGGCAGGGGAAAAATCCCACAGCCTTGTATTATGCTTTGGATTCCAGTACATGTGAGGAAGAGTGAATGGAAAGGTACGGCATTAAGACAGAAGACACATCTCACATATTGAGCTGGAGCTTCCTACTCACCTGAGCAATGCCACCACTCCAGCTTCCTAAGTGATGCTGAAGGCAGAAGTTAAGACTTGCAGTTCTGTATGTTGACGTGTAAAAGCATTGAAATGACTTTATGGAGGCTTTTGAATGTAAGTAGATGTAAGTAGAATTCGTGTACACACTTCAGCTGGTTTATTTGCTCTTAGCATTAGAAAGGAATAGGACAAGGATTGGTGTTATTTCTTCTTTTAAAGACTATTTTTTTTCAATATTCAGTTACCCTTCTGTCCCATTTTGGAGCAATATTCCACTTCTTTTCTATAAAAATGTCTGCGATTGGTAGAATTGTGGTTTCTGCTTCCTGCAGAGAGGTTTTTTTAAAACTTTCAATTAGCTTAGCTTTTTTCTTAAATGAAGGTGAAAAATGAACCGTAGTGCATGTCATCTGCGTATGAGGAAAGAGGAAATCAAGGTGCATTTAAAAAGCAAACAGCACTACAGCGCCCTCAGGAAATAGGTTATTGAATAAAGTGGAACCAGAGCGCAGCACGTGTTTGTTTTACTGATTTGTCACGGTCTTCCACTGGATGGGTGGATGAAGCATCCTTGACCAAACCCATCTTTTCATTACTTTGGATTATCTTCACAAATGAATAGAGTCTAAAAAAAAAAAAAAAAAAAGGAAGGTAGCAAACAAAAGATGATAATATTAACAAGAAAGGCAATGCAGCTTCTGGAAGAGCCATTAGTACTTTGTAACCTGAAAAGCACTCAGTAGGTGTAACTTCTGAAGGCTTCTTTAAAGGATGAAAGTGGGAGATTTTTGACTAAAATACAGCATCTTGGTTCTTTGCTTTTAGAGCAAAGAGCGTACAATTTAAAACGGAATGGTGCCTTGAATTTTCTAGCTGCCAGAACCAGATTGTTTTGCTAAAAATACCCTTCTAAATATATATATTTATTGCTTTCTTTGAAATGAAGATAACACAAGGGAATAGATGCATTTAACTCTTCTCCAGAAATTACGACAGTGTCAGAAAGTGGCTGTTTTTCTCATTGTTGGCTGTTGTATATGGATTATTTGAGCAATGACACTGAGATTTTTCATGAAGAGCAAGAGATTTCCAATTGCCCCAGCAGCATGGCTGTTACATAATGTACAGCTGCTATTTTTGAGCCTTTAGATGTGTGATCATTGGATTACAACTCTAAGTGCAGATACTGAAGCTATGTTTCATAGGAACCAGCAGAATGAGGGCAAGATGCTGGCACAGCTGCCCAGAGAGGTTGTGGGTGTTCCATCCCTGGAGGTGTTCAAGGCCAGGTTGGATGGGGCTCAGGGCAGGCTGGTTTAATGCCAGATCTGGAGGTTGGTGGCCCTGCCTGTGGCAAGGGGGTTGGAACTTGGTGATCCTTGGGGTCCCTTCCAACTCAGGCAGTTCTATGATTCTGTGAAGGGAGTAAATGATGTTTTGGGATGGTTTTGCCTCTCTCTTTTTGCTTTCATTCCTTAATTGCAAATGGGAGTGTTGCTTGGAGCGCTTTATATTTTATCTGTTCAACATTTGCAGTTTTTTTTTCTTATGGGAGTTTCTGCTATGTCAACACATGAGTTTGCTTGATATCAGGACAAAAATGTAAAACAAAGATATTTTAATAGAATAAGGCATTAAAAATATTTCTCTTGGAGAAGGCAAGGTTTCATTTTAAAAGCACATTTTAAAAGTACATTTTCTAGGGTACCACGGAACCCTGAGTCAGATTGAACTGCCAAGTTTGTCATCCTGAGGGCAGAGAGAGAAAGTTTTGCTGCTCCTGATGCTAGAAGCTGTATCTTCAAATCCTTGTGTGGCTGTGATGGGCAGGATGGCAATGTCAGAGCTCATGCTGTGTGTCTGCGTGACCCAGGCTTGTCATAGGGCTGGGCATCCATCCTCAGCTCATCCGTGCTGCTCTGTCACATCTTGGGAGGAGATGTGAAATACTTGGAATGCAAGTCTCATCACTCATATTTGCCTGTGTATAAGTGTGTAGATATCTGTCTTCTAAGGGGAATCTCAGCAAAAAGGGGCTCTGCTCTCCTTTTTTATTTTCTTTACTAGACTGGAAATCACACTTATTGGCAAACACAGAGAAATAACAACATATAACAAGATGTTTTTCAGCTTTTTAGTACTGTCTCAGATGTTAGATTATATTAGATTAAATATTTAAGCTTTTGCATATTTGTTTTAGGCATCCTTTTGGAAAGAAATATTTCAGTCTTGTTTTATGCAGAAAACTCCTGCAGGGTAGTTAGTTATGGGATGTGGAATTCATCTTACCTATCTTCAGATGTCTGCAATTCAGGCAGTCACTCTGTGGCCCATTTTAATGATTGAAGAGAACGAGGCACGTAAAGGACATAATTATCTGACTTATTTTACGTGTCTGCTTGGGGATGAGGTGAATGGCACTCCAGGAACGTTTGGCTAAAACCTCACTAGCATTCCATCAACTGCAAAAGAGGCATGGTGTAGCAGAGGCTGTGTTAAAGGTGAAGAATTATAAATGCCCATCCAAACTTTCTCATATATCTCCATGATACTTTTTAACTTTTTTTTTTTTTTTTTTTTTTTTTACCTTTCTAAACATTTTATCTTCCAAAATGATATGGTTTGCATATCCCCTCTATGAGTATTTTCAAATGCTGAAGTCTATCACTCTTAGCAGTTGCGCCTAAAAGCCATGCCATGTGCCTTGGGAGGAACTTTTTATAAGGGCACGTAATGACAGGATGAGGAGAAATGGGTTTAAACTGGAAGAGGGAAGATTTAAGAGTAGATGTTAGGAAGAAATTCTTTCCTGTGAGGCTGGTGAGACACTGGAACAGGTTGCCCAGAGAGGTTGTGGATGTCCCTTCCCTGGAAGCATTCAAAACCAGGCTGAATGGGGCTGTGAGCAGCCTGGTTTAGAGGGAGCGTTGCTGCCTACAGCAGGGGGTCGGAACTAGATGATCTTAAAGGTACATTCCAATCCAAACCATTGTGTGGTTCTATGATAATAAGAGGTGAATATATTCTCTTGCACACTTCTAACAATGTACAGAACCACGGTGACAGGAACTCTGTAGATTGTGGCATGCTCTTCCCTCTCGTGAAGTACGATCTGGCTTTACAGTAGTGGAGTTCATTTTAGTCTGGGGTTAAAGGATATTTTTGAAAAATCAATTCTGCGAGGGCTCTGTTTGTTTTGTTTATATAGATATTTTTTGAAATAAGCAATTAAAATACTGGAGCTTCCAGAGGAAATCCTAAATACTTATTATTTCTAAATTGAAAAAAATGCCGCTAAATTCCAGTTTGTTTCCAATCAAAAAACAATTGTGTTGGCTGTGAAAAATAGTCATGAAAATATGTGAGCACAGACACGCTTCACTGGAAACACATTCCTTCCTTGTTCTACTTTGCAACATACTTCATGATTTTGATTGTATTTGCTTTATAATGCTTTGCTCGCATTCAGTATATTCTTGTTTTCTCAGGCTTTTAACTTGTCTTGGTGCTCTGAAATTTGCAAATAAACATGTAAGGGATTTTTCTTTTAATGATATTCATTAGGAAACAAACCTCGTCTTTCCTTCTGATGTGGACTTTATGTAGGGAAAGACTGCTTTTTTTTCCCCCGAAGATTTCTATAATGAACGACATAGTGTTTATTTATGTAATGTTGCCATTGATTGTGTTGTGAATTTTAAAGGCCTTTGAAAAGATGCACTTCCAGCCTGAAGGGGTTGAGAAATTATGTAGAAATGTAATAAATGCAGAGATTTAGAGTTTTCGTAAATGAATAGTAATATAAAGATGGTTAACAATATGCTGCTTACATTGATTCATTTTAAAGTCATGACAGTGAGTGCTCTTCTGCAGTAAGCGAAGATGTTTTTAGCTTATTGTGAGGAGAATGACATGTTAATAAATTGTGTGCTGTTAACCCAACTGATGGGCTGAATAACTCCTGCAGATTGTCATTTATACCTGGACATCTCCTACAGTGGTCCGTGACGATCACGAAGGAGCGAATTTTAACTTGAGCATTACAAAATAAAGAAGAAGCTGTGTCTTGGCTGAAAGAAGGAGCTCCAGACATATCAGCTGCATGAAGTCAGAGTAATAAGAGCGAGAATACAAGAAGTTGGAGGACTCAAGTTGTTTGGGTGTTGAAATAGAAGAGGGTGAAAGGACAAGAGAGGAATATTAGGAAGCAGATAATGAAGAGGTTTGAATGTCAAGTAGTCATAGAACAGGATTTGATTTCTGCCTCCTGCTATGTGACATTAGGCAAATCATGACATTGCTCTGTTGTGGGTTTTTTTATGAGCAGAAAATGTGGATGATGCTTGCATACTGAGCAGAGGAGCTGTGATGCCAGCTCTGGTCATGGTGCAATGTAAAGGAAATAGACTTATTTTAAAATTCTTGAATGATATAAATGCATTAGATTTAGAATTTCCTTGACTTCACACTGTATTTTAAGTAGCACCCTCTTAGCATATTTTACTGCAGTCAGGTTTTCTGGAGGGCTTGATTTCTGTGTGGAAAGCTTTTTGTTTATGGCAAGCAAGTTTCTGCAAGATGGGTCTCTGTAATCTGTAGCCACATTGAATAGTTTATGAGGGAGATGGCTTCTTTTTGGGCTTCCTGATATTAAACTTTTTCTCGAGTTACATTATGCTGTGTTATGCACTGTTAAATTCTATGTTCCTATTCATTACATAAGAGAAACATGCAAAACAGCATTGTTGGCTGATAGGAACAATCCTTACATCAACTGATGCACTAAAGTTTTTTTCCAAATAAAATCCAAACCTCAGTATCTTGCCAGTAATGTGTGCTTGTGGTGATACATTTTGTAAAAGCAGAATACAGAATGGCAGAAACTGTCACCCTGTTGAAAATAGCTGGATTTTCACAGATGGATTTACACTGACATTGTTTTTTATGACAAATGAGGAAGTTGTAATTATTCGTTTGCCAAAGGCAAAAAGGACCCCAGAACACTGCTTTAAAAATAGAAAATTTTCAATCAGTTCAACGGATTCTACCAATCTTAGTATCTGTATCCCATGTGCCATTTTGCAGTGCTATTTGGTACCCTTTCTCAATTTATATGGAAGAGATTCTTGAACAGTTGCATGAAATTCCAATTTTCACTATAGGCAGAGGCCATAAATTGAAGGTGCATGGGGAGCTTCAGCAAGAGGCTGCTGTTCTTTTTGTTGAAGGTGGAAAATAGCAAAGAATTATATCTGGTTGTGAGGTCCCTGACGTTTTCATGCAGCAATATCTTCAAGCATTGCTGTTTACCATTTCCAGCTAGCAAAAGTACAGTGTCTTGTGTTGGTAGGTTATGATCAGACCTGGATTTTATGCACTGTTGTTGCCTCTCATCTGTACTACTGTGCAGTAATACTCTTTGGCTTAAAGTTATTGTTTCCTACACAGAGCAGTAACACAGAACATGGCACTGTGTGTATTCAGCAACACAGTCAGAGGGATGTACGTGCAGGTTGTTTCTGCTCTGAACACATCTTCTACAGATCAAGCTGAAAGCCTGTACCCTTGTTTACCAGCCATTCAAGCAGACCGGTTCCTGATCCTCTAATAACCCAAGATGTGTTCCACCACAGGCGTGGGATGAGCACAGCTGATAAAAACTCTGCATCTCCTAGACAAGTCTGGTCTGTACAACTGAATGTATGTATAGTTTGAGACTTAGGTAAGAAACGTGAAGGAAGCCTGACAACCATCTGAGATCTGGACAAATATACTGATGTAGGATGAGCTCCTTATATTCTATCAGTTGATACAGATACACAGCACAGTGTGCTTGTCATTTGTAAAAGACAAATAAGCAAAAATTTACCAAAACAAATACCGCAGGGAATGAATGAGCAAGAGTGAGAGACAGGCGGTTGGACATGACAGCAATCCAGAAACAGATAAAGAAATGGAGTTTTTCATAAATCATAGAATCATGGAATCGAGGTGGAAGAACGTTTAAAGGCCCAGCTCCACTGCAGTGAACAGGGACACCTTCAGCTGCATCAGGTCAGAGCCCCATCCAGCCTGACCTTGAGTGTCTCCAGGGGTGGGTCACCCACCACAGCTCTGGGCAGCCTGTGCCAATGCCACTTATTGTAAAAAGCTTTTTCCTTATATCCAGTCTGAATCTCCCCTCTTTTAGTTTGAATAAAGGATGTTTCCCCTTGTCCTATCACAATAGACCCTGCTATCTGTCGCCTTCTTTCTTACAGCCCCCACTTTGGTGCTGAAAGATCACTTTCTGGTCTCCCTGGAGCCTTCCCTTCTCCCACCTGAACAGCCCCAGCTCTCAGCCTGTCCTCGTAGGGGAGGTGTTCCATCCCTTGGATCATTTCTGTGGCCCTAGAGATTTAGGGAAAACCTGATATTTTTAAGAGGCAGTGCAATACAAATCCTCTCTATCTTTGTGCAAAAAGACGATTTTGAAACCTAGAGGTTTCAACTCAGTTGAAATGAATTTGGAAAGTTCCCTTGACAGCAATTATGGAGATCTGGTAAAAGGAGGAAGTTTTTTAATTTGTCAGAAACAAAATCTGTAAAGATTTGTGGAAACTGCAATCTGAAGCTAGATAGATTAATGCTAAAAGATGAGTATTTTTTCTCACTGGGATGATAAACCATTGAACTGGTGTGAATAGAGACATATGATGCGATAGTTCTACGGGAACAGAAATTGTGGGCTGATTGCAGAGCCCACTTGATGAAACTTGATGACATTCTCCGGTGTTGTTAATGTAGAATGTGCTCACCATGAAATGTGCTGACCTTCAAATCTGTAAATCATGCTTCTGTTTATCTCATGCATTAGAGAGCATTACATGCCACGTATCCCTGTGAAATGCATTCTGTATAGATTTTCCCCTCATCACCATTTCTGCACTTTTCATTCAATGTGAACGGTGACAAATAATATTTCTTCCACATCAAAGGGATTTTATGGTGGTTTTATGATTAAAATAAAGCAATTTGTACTTGTTCTAAACAGCAGGTTCCAAAAAACTTTGGCCAGTCTTACCAACAGTACAAAGACAAAATGGCTGATCAGATTAAGTCAAACTGTTACTTGATTGTGAAGTGTTGTGATGTATTTTTAGTGGGAAGACCCGTAGGAAATTGAACTATTTTGTGTTCATAAATTTTGCATTGTCTGCTTGCAGTCTTTTGCTTAAATGTTACTTTCTTTTAAATTGATGTTTGAGGACTTGATCCTAAAACACTCAAATGAGCAGGAATAAGATAAATTCTGAAGTAGTAGAACAGCAAAATATTTCCTTAAGTGAACATTCATCAGACTTCATCCTAGTTCTTGTTTTTCATCTGCACAAGTCTTGGAAAAGAGTGGATTCTTCTAAGTACAGCTCTTGTCCTGAGGACAGCAAGTTTCATCTCTGTGAGAACTAAATGCACTTTACTACAATCTTTCTTTGGTGTTCTATCTCATGTAACATGGAACAGCAGCACGGTGCGTTGGAATTTCAAGTAAGCAGTATGTCATACCAACTCAAACTGGGTTGGGTTTTGTGTTGTCAAGATGGGAGCATTGGTTGTTTCACATCAAAAAGCTTAGAATCAGAGAATTATTTGAGTTGGAAAGGACCTTTAAAGACCATCTGGTCTCCCTGCAGTGAACAGGGGCACCTACAGCTTCATCAGGTGCTCAGAGCCCCATGCAGCCTGACTTCCAGTGTCTGTAGGGATGGGGCATCCACCACCTCTCTGGGCAACCTGTGCCAGTGCTTCCCTTATAGTGTTCTGCCTAGGTTGCTGCATTTTGGGATAAACAGTGAAATCCTCAGTGTGTAACAATGTTCTGTGTGTATATGTGCATGTTACTTGTACTGAAATGCACTGCAGTGTTCTGCTGTGTTGAGGCACTTAGCAGCACTCATGGCTGCTCGCTGTTCTTTCAAGCACTTGCTGTGCCATGCACTTGGGCATGCTTTGGTCTTGTTCAGAATTTCCTATGGATGTTTACAGCCACTGTCAGAAAGCATCAGAGCCACCACTGGGTTCTGCTTGTTGAGTTCCATCTGCAGAGCTTGTGGGCATGTAATCCAAACAGGGCTGGCTTATGGTAACTGGGACCAAATTTACACAGAACAAAATCTGACTTAGCTGAACCGAAATCATAGCAATAACGTCTTTTGACCCCAAAGGATTGAATAGATTTCTTAAATTTTTGATGGAAGTTGGATCATTATTCTCTCTGACCCGCTATTGTGCTTCAGTGCAGCATTCTCTGATGCATTGCTCACTGTGGAAATGGACTATGTCCTGTGTCACCAGATCAGTAGTGGTTCAGGCCCCTCATCTTTCTTATTTATAGAAATGTCTCCGATGCCTCAACTTGCTGTTGTCTTTAAAACTTACAAGTGAAAAGGAAAATAACTGGTAGACAATGCAGTTGTAATTACAAATATAGCCCTGACCATGGAGACATGACTATTAGCCTTTTTACATTAGAATGTTACAAAACTATATATATATATATATATATACACAAAAGTATACATACACATATATTTAGTATTCCTTTTAAGACATCTTCCTTGAAAATATCTGTGCTAACGAGACTAATGGGATACAAATCGTGCTTGTTGACAGCAAGAGCAATTGTGATTTGTATAATAAAACTGCTGATATAAAATAATTCAACTGTATTTTCCTTCTGTTTTGTATCATGAGAATTTGTAAGACTGAAAATGCCAATAAGGAGATAAACTGGTGGCTTTTACAGTGAAAAAAAAAAACCATAGAAAACATAGTATAATTCTTTCACAACAAAAGATGGAACAACTATCTGTGAAAAAGTGAGATGAGAACAGCGATTTTTGAAGGAGTAGTTTCTTTTATTCTGTATTCCTTCATTTCCCCCAAGCATTGTAATCTTACTTTATTTTTTTGTAGCTATTGAAATAATGAATCTCCTGATGTATTTTTATCTTTTCAAACTTATTAAAAGATGTCTGTGATAGTGAGGAGGAGCTTGAATGAGGTGTGCTATTCTTGCACTTCATCCTTAAGAAAAGAATCATCGGTTTTTATAGACAGCCTTCATCTGGCCATCTTCAGCTTCTTTGAGATAATGGTGCAGAGTGGCACAGCTGTTTTGCTAAATGACAAGAAATCCTGAGAGCGAGGTGATAGAAAATGTTTAGGCAGTGGAAACAGCAAAGAAAGAAGGCTGCTAGCTGCTGTCTAGAAGCCATGGAGAATTCAAACACACGGGGAAGTTTTGATGGAGAGAAGGCTTTTGTTTTTTATGTCTTCAGTCTGTAGGTACTGGGGACATCTGGGGTAAGAAGTGCTCCAAATAGTAGTGAAAGTTTTGGAATAGTCAAATACTTTATATGAAGATGTTTTAACAAAAATTTAAGATACGGTTTCTAAAATGCCTTGATTGAACCATAATAATTCATTTCATTTTCAAAGATGCCTTTTTAGGTTCAGTTTTAAGGGAAAATACAAACGTTTTGTAAGGAAAAATAGAGAAGGATGGAAATGAAGAGTTGGTGGTTTGGGTTGTTTGGGGAGGCTGGATTACAGGTCTTTTCAAGGACTTTTAAGGGCATTTTTTCCACAAATGGCTCACATTGTCTTAGATAGACCTAATTGCTAAGAGGAGTGTTGCAGAAAGCACCAATGACACTGTGCTTTCTCCATCAGGACTTCTATCAAAATTCAGCTCAAATTACTGAACAAGATTTGGGTTTATTAAATTGAGATTGCCTTGCAGTTATACCTTGGTGAATTAATGCTTCAGTGAAATAATTCACAAGATTTAGTGATCCAGTGAGAACAAGCTTGTTTTGTTTTGTTGTCTTTTGTTTTGTTTTTAATTTAAAATTGTGTAAGAAATCCATGTTTGCTATGTAGACAACATTTGTGCCAAGCAGCACTAGAATGAGATTTCAGGAGTACTGCCTGGGAGTTCTATCCAGATAGGAGAACAACAGTTCATTTTGCCCAGGAGGAAGAATTACAAGCAGATGCCATTTCTGGAGGAAGATATTTCCATTTGCTATAGCTATATAACTGTTTTTAATTGCTGACAGGTAGCAATTCCCTGGAAAGTTAAACACGTATAGCCAGTAATTGCAGCCTCTTCTCACCCTTCAGCCCTGAAGGATTCAGGCTTCTGCCAACAATTACGAAATTGGAAGCTGGACCATGCTGCACATTAGGTTAAATCTAAGTAGCTGTCAGGAAGGGAAGAGACTGTGCCCAAGACAGACAACCAAAGTAGGGTTACTTTTCCAAAAAGTTTGACAACTGCTGCCTTATGGAATCCTGGAGGCATAGATTGGAGTGAGCTGTCAAATGTAATTTTTCACAGACTATTGTTGAGCTTATAATAATGAGGTGAACTTACCTGCAAAATGGGATGAGGAAGAGATTAAAAGAGGCATTGAGCTCCATGGACTGAACTCAAGGGCAGCGAGAGAAAAGGTGGATGAGGATTTTTATACACTTAGCTAAAAACTCTGCCTGGGTCTTACATAGGATCTGATAGCAAGTGTTTGAGGTTCTTTTTTTTTTCTCTTTTCCCCCAAAGTCTTATTTAATAAAGGCAGAAACCCAATAATGGATTATTTGAGATGGCCCTTACAGAAGAAATTTCATCTTCCGTAGGTACACATAGTTCATTGATGAGCATGTAGTATGGACACATCAATTTAAGTTTGATGTCCAAGCTTGATATTAAAGCGGGCTTGCTTCATAGTAAAGAGCAGGAAATTAATTGCACAAAAGTAGCATCTGCATTTTTCTTCCAGTAAGCGTGGCTGTTTCAGCTTGAGAGCAAATTATGTTGCCGCTGTCACAGATCTACACTCATGCTCAGTTGCAATGCAAATAGTAGTTTATCATGCCTGGAAAACAGATGTCAGTTTTCCAAGTGTAAACTATGCAGAAAGAGATACAAATGAAGGAGGCAAATGGAAGCACAGTGGCTGGCTGGAGGAGTTATATCAGGTTGGCTGGTTCGCAAACACATACTGTAAGAATTTGATATGTGGCAGTCTGCATCAGTGATTTGGAAGAGAGGGCAGATGTAGCCAGAGACACCTTGGTAGCTGAAGGACTGAATGTGATGTTTCTGAGCATCTGAAAGTGTGATTAGGAATGTTAACTATAGGCTTTTTTTTCCCCCCTTCTGCTGCAGACAGTGTGCACTTGCATGTTGTTCCAATTTGGATGAAATTGCAAGTATCTTTCTGCATTAGTTTCCTCTGCTTTCTCTTCCTACAGAACACATACTCTTCACTCAGATATTTTTCTGCTTGCAGTAAGGGACCATGATGAGGCAGAAATGCCGATTTGTACTATCAGCTCTCTTTGTTTTGCTCAAGAAAGAAATTTGTCAGATGGCTTTTGATACAGATTTAGGTGGTTTCTCTAATTTAATGAAATAATTTATTAATTTTGAAAGAAAAAAAAATGCAAAATACAGTCTGTTGAGGTGTGAGACCTAATACAAAAGCAAAGTGAGACAGACGGTTTTGCACAGATTTTAGATTTTTACTTGACTGGCAAAAATCCCCTGAAAGTCTCCCGTGGTTTAGTTCTAACTCGTTGACAGATGCTGAATGATCTCAGCAAGTGTCTTTGTTGCTGCTCCATAGAAAATATGTAGCAGACTGACTGTTTATAATCTCCATAATAAGGGATTTGTCAGTCTTTCTTTATTACCTCTAAAATGGATTAGGAGAATGGTTAAGATTGCACTGGTTCCTTTGGAAACCTAAAAGAGTAAGATACCCATCCTTATGGGGGATTTGATGATTATGTTGAAAATATGAAGACTGCTGGCTTGCCTTCAGCCTGCTCTCTTTCTCCTCACTCACCCATTTAGCACTCTCTGTTTCTGCTTTCCAGCATTACTAGGAAATTACATTCATCCTTGGACAGAAAGTGCCAAACATCTTGCTAGAGCCAGTGTATGATTTGAAGTCTGTTCTCAGTGATGCAGTAGTAATGAACACACAGATCTAGCTGGGCAGATAGAAGAGATCTGTTTTTCTCCAGATGTGTGTTTTCTTTTTATCTTTTTTCTTTCTCCTTCCCCCCCCCCCATGCTTTATTAAAGATGTGTTGAAAAGATCAACATTGACACATAGTGCAATAAGTACGTGATTCCAAACTGGAAACCATTTCTAGATTTGTTGCTGTATAAACACTGGATTGTTCAGCTGAAAAACCTTCCCGTAAGTCCAGCCAAATATAAAGCAGTTGCATGAGCAAAATGTACATTTTAATGAATTAATTTTAAAACATTACATAGGAAGTGGGGAAAAAAATGCCCCAGAAACTAAACCACAAAGAGCCATTAGGCATATCTGATCTGTTAGTGCATGCGTGCTGTGTCTGACCTAAATTATTATACATATATAGTGAAAAACAACCAACCTGATAGCCCAGAAAAATCACAGTGAACTGTACAAGGGCACTTAAGATTCAGGTGTTCATTTCAATGTGATTTAATCAGCTCGTGGTTCTCATATGGAATCCAAACCAGTTGTCCTTCTTAACACTGCTACTCTACTAATAGGGAAGAGTTGTGTGACTTTGTTTTTTGGGGTAGTAAGAGAACAGAAAGCAGTCCAGGTGATTTATTAAACTGAGAATAATTTTGCTCAGGAGACAAATACAGGAGTGAAAACAGTGCTAAGACCATCACAGGAGTCAGGAGCCCTGATGAACTGTTTGTCTGAACAGATATTCACAGTTTCAGCTCTTCCAAAGTGACAGCTAAAATTATTGCTGATACGTTGGTTCAGCGTTGTTTGGGAACATAGAAGATGGCTGACAGCCAATATGGTGCAGAAAGAAAAACCGTTTTGTTTACTGAGGTATTACGCGAACTTCAGCAACTGTTGTTAAACGTTTGGGTGATATCCAAGGCAGAAGACAGCAGTGCTGTTGGCTCAGGAGTTTAAGGAAGCTTACTGGAAAATAGGAAGGTTAATGAAAAGACTAGTTATCTTACAGAACAGAGCTTGAGCAGGAGACTAGAGAATCAGATAGAAGTGCAACAGTTTTATTGTTGTTGTTTGTTTTTCTGAGAAGTTCATTTACTGACTTTGTTTGGAACAAGACAGCATGAGATCAGGCCTGTAGCCACTTTCATGCAAGTAAATTGTACTTATGTTAGTATTTGTACTTGCACATTTAAATATTTAGATACAAAGGTGAGAACCTTTCAGTTTGCCTTCATAGCTGTGTGAAAAAAAAACAATTTGGATGACAACTAAAAGATAAATATATTCCGGACACGTATCCAACTTGGTCAATACCTTTCTTCTAGCTCAATTAAATAGGAGCAGAGGTGGGCTGAGGTTCTGTTTGTAAGTAAATCCCAATGGCCGGATGGTTGTCTCAGTATATTTTCACTTAAAGAATTCCAACTACAAAAATAGTGAAGTTAGGGACCAAAACTCTTGTGAAAATCTTGGGAATCTCTGATCTTTTCCAGCAGGAGGGAATGCTGAGAGACTTTGGGGTGGGTGAGAAGCAGCTCATGAATACAGTTTTGTTGCTAGGTTTAATTAAATGCATCTCTGGTTGCCTCTGAAGTGCTTCTGTACCACGGGTAGATCATGTAACACTAATGTAACTTACAGATGGTTCGACGTGTGTGAGATGAACCCCACCCCTCCAGTTAAAACTGGATTAATTTAAAGTTTGATTTGGTTTCACCAGCTGCTACAGAAACACCTGAAACACATTCTAAATTCTGTTTAAATTAGTTGTCATCCACAACTTTATTTAGTAAATAGACCTCTATTAAATTCCCTATGTAACAGAGAAACAAAACCAGCAAATGCTACATGCTGAATTCAAAGATCGTAACCAAGTAGATGATAGGGAGGATTGTGCTGTTAAGGACACTATAATGCCTAGATTACAAAGTCCCAGTGTCACTTTCATAATACTCCTTTATTATTTTTTAGGATATTTTTGCTTTTGTTTTTGGATGTCGTCATTATGTCATTATTATTTCTTCATTACATTACACTTGTTTTTCAGTTCTGGATTTCCATAGAATGATAGAATCATAGAATGGCATGGGTTGGAAGGGACCTTGAAGCCTGTCGAGTTCTAAATCTCCTGCTATGAGCAAGGTTACCACTCACCAGCTCAGGCTGCCCAGGGCCCCATCCAACCTGGCCTTGAGCACCTCCAGGGATGGGGCATCCTCCATAGCTTCTCTGGGCAGCAGTGCCAGGGCCTCACCACTCTCTGAGTAAAGAATTTCCTATGAACATCTGGCCTGAACCTCCACTCTTCGATAGTTATATACTAGTATCAACAGTTGAATTACTATTTCCAGATTGCTCTAATCAACTTTAAGCAATGTAACTTTTTTGGAAGGATTGTTCAGAAAATAAGAGAGAGGGCAAGCTCAGAACAGCAAGAGTACAGTGAGGAGCATAAGGGTAGAGCTGCAAGTCTGAAAATAATGCAGCAAAAGAAACCAACCCAACAAAACTACACTACACTACTGGAAAAGAAACAGAAAAATCTATGAGCATTTAAGAAGTTAAGAGAAATGTTGATGTATACTACCACACCAAATGAAAATTGATACAGAATATTTTGCCTATGTGTTACTTTCTGGAATTTTTTTCTTTTTTAACTGCAACAGTATTACTAGCATGTTTCCTCCAGCTGCATGGGATACCATTTATTCTTAGCTGGAGGGCATAGTCATTTACTTTTCATTGCTTATACTGCTCCATACGCAAGGTATCTCCTGAGCAAAATGGAAAATTGCCTATCCACTTAAAATTAGCACAGTATTTAATACTGAAATAATTGTGGAAGTGAAGTATGTGTCAAAAGAAATGTGATTTTTTTTTTTTTTTTGTTTAATATTTATAACTGCAATAAGATCAGCGGAGCAATGTGACAGAAAGGAAGGGTTAGCAGTAATTATCTGCTAACGATGAAATCTGTGCAAAACCTGCACCTGAATGGAGTCACAGAATCATCAATATAGATGAAAGGTCTTCTGTAGCTCATTAGATAAAAAACTAAAAATGAAATGAGAAACTGGTTCTCAAATATGCAGCAGAACAGTGGTTACAATCTACACTAATAAACCCAAGTGTCAGACCCAGTGTCTGACCCACAGTGACAGACTACAGACAATTAAACCAGAGATTGTTAATATCTGTAATTGACACAAACTGCCATTCTCATTTTTGAAAGTAGTACATATTGATCTCTGTGTTTTGGAAAAAATCCAATATTGGATCAAACTCTGAGTGACTTATGACAGTGCTTGTAAGTCTATATTAAAAAAACTCAAGTATTTGAGTCCTCTAAGTGCCAGAGAAAAACAATGAATTTATATTTGTCTTTTTCCTGCAGCTTAGTTGAGGTCTTCAGTGTATTCAGTGTATCACAACCAGCACATTCAGTTTATCACCTTCAAAATTTTGCAGTTGCTGACATGTTGTAGTCCATTAAAATTTCTTCCAGTTCCTTTTCTGCGTATTGCATTGGGGCAAAATAATATTATTTCTCTTTGGAGATGATGAAAAGGGAGAAACCATTTGGGTGAGGATGTTAACACATCCCTATTTAATATGTAGAACCTGGTAGAATACTGAAATATCAGGGGAAGAAGGAGGAAGAAGGGTAGAAGATGGAGATACTGTATTCTCTGTTACTTTTCAAGAAAACCTCTCATTTGTCACTAGGCTTATTCATTACTTTGAAAAATAGATGAAGGCTTTCAGATGACATCCTTGAAGAATGTAATGATAATTCTGGTGTTAAAGATTAGATGTCTGTGATTTTAAGTTTTTCTAAACTGTATCTCAACTTATTTTAGAAAACTCAAGAAAGCCTTAAATTTTTTGTGTCCTGTGTCACCCTGTTGTTGAGTTCTGGAATTCTGCTGCACTGCACGCATATATTAAATAACTATTTTATGGTAGTACTTTTTATGAGCACAAAAGTAATATATGCTCCTTAAAACCATTATTCAAAACTTCCAATTTTGTTACTGCAGTAGGTTTCTGATGAGTAATTCCAACATTTTGGAAAGTAGCCATCAGCCAGATGACTCACAGCAAAGTATTTTACACAGATGTAGATCATAACAGCATAAATTCTTTCATAAAGAGGTTGAATCATTGACAGTAAATGTTCTCAATAAAGACATACTCCAAGGGCACAATTAACAAAGCTTTTTTTTTTTTTTTTTTTTTTTACTTTTTCCTTTCTTTCACAGCACAGGAGCTGCAAGAAACTTACATATACTTTCTAATTTCATCACAGTCTCGCATAAGTATTCTGCTTTCTCCATATTGGGCTTAGATGTGAAGAGTTACTTACTGTTACTACATGAAAGGATAGGATGTGTTTTTGAGAATCTGTGGAGTTTCAGATGAAAAAAAACAATTAGATACTTGGCTAATACTGCTTGGAATTCCATTTTATTTGTAGTGTCTTTGATGAAGAGAAGGATAAGAAGAACAGAAGGGCATGGCAGTGAAATAGCTTTTGAAAAAAAACAAACAGGTGACTGTTCAGTCATTTGAAGGGGTGTTCAAAGGGAATAGGAGATGTTGAACTAAACTTGAAACTGTGAAAATATGAAAAAAAATACAGAATGACAGAGTCAAAACAATATATCTAGAAGTATTTAAAGACAAACAGTAGGTAAAAAGTTCATGCAGTCCAGACCTCATTGCACAACTTCATGTTTGAACTACGAGGGGAGTGCAGGTGGGTAGAAAGTGGCTTGTAAGAAGTAGAAAAGAAAGGCGACAACTGGGAAGTCCAGGATTTTCCAAGTTTATTTCTATGTTCTATTATTTGTCTCTGTGGAGTCAATAGAACAAAACTGAAAGAAGTAGTGAAGATAATGGAGATAAACTGGATAAGCATGTCTTCAATTTAAGATTAGAGACTGCAGTGTTGAATAAGAAAGCCTTTTAAGAAAAGGAATGTGAAAGAAAGCAAACACTAGAAAGAGGTAAGAAGGAAATTGGTAGACTTTTGGGAGATGTATATTAACAAAGGGAAAAAAATGTAATGCCCCAGTTTCCCAAGAGGTTTCTGAGATAGAAAAGAGAAAAAAGAAATGCTTGCATGACTACAAAACTGAGCACAGTGACATGGCTGGTGGAAGCAGCAGCCTCACCACAATGGCCTGCTCCCATTGCACTTGGATGAGGCAGGTCTGGTGACCTTGACCAGGCATGGCTAAGAGACCAGGTCCCTGAGCATGGCCATAGAGACCAGGATGTCCTGAGGTTACACTGGGACATTAAGGTTGAAGATCTGGGTAAGGGTCTGGATCAATAGAGTGCCTGTCTAGATGCTGATACTGTGTCAAGGCCTTGGGATTCAAGTCTCAGCTGAATAGAAAGATATGTGATGTTTAAGGAACAGTTGATGTTTCCAAAACAAGAGAACCAGTACTAGAGAAATACAAATTCTTAGGGAATGAGTATAGCACAGGAGACGTGGAAATGTCTGAATTAGTCAAGGAAAAAATAGCAAAAAGCATTGAAGACCAGTACCAGAGAGGTACGTGGTTGCAAACTGTTCCAGCAATGTATATAAATTAAGTATCTGGCTAAGCAATTTTCATTTTGGTAATGGATGTTCTCAACAAGGAACTGGAGGAATGCAGAACCTGACAGAAATGGGATTCTAAAGATTATGTAAATCACCAAGACTAAATGTGTGGCACCAACTGCCACAGTAACAGTCTGAACTTCACTCTTATCTTGACTAGGGCAGGTGTCTCAAAGGGATTTTGTTAGGGTTATCTTCTGAAATGTACACCACCTGTCCTCTGCAGAGAGAGCTCACCATATTGAAGAGAGAAATAGGTGATTTTGGGGTGATTTCTCCATTTTCAGAGAATGTCAGTATGTCTCAGGTTAAGAAAGAATAGAGAAAGCTACGTCTCAGAAAAAAAAAATATATATATCTATAGAATTGCTTTGTGAAAAGAAATCTTCAGTGAAATGTATTCATCAACAGGTCTACCTCTGCTTATAGTCCAGACCAAAAAAATCCAGCAGTCACACATCTGCACCATACTCTGGAAGCATGATGTCCTTATTAATGAACTACACATGGACACATTTTTTGCCTGTGCACAGAAAGATGATCGTCTCCACTGTTGGATTACTCACATGGTGCATGATGGAATTTGGAGTTCCAAATAAGTGCTTTTCCTGTCTGTACCAGTGCAAAGATTTGGACCAGAAACCCCTCTACAGAGGCAGGTAGGATGCAGATGGTCTGTTTTGGAGGGCAAGGAGATAGGAGTACAGTGAGAGAAGTCAGCCAAATGGATGTGAGCCATGCTGTGCTCATCATTATCAGGGTCAGAGAGCTGTTGCTGGTCCATTTCATTTATTTTTAGAAGCAGCCTGGAAGAACAAGTACCAACATCCCAAAGTTAGGGGACTTTTGAAGTGCTGTGTTGAGAAATCATAAGACTGGCTGGCTAACTTGTAATATACAGGTATAAGCTTTGGTTGTGGTCAGGTAAGCAGTTCTCAATTTAAAGAGTCCTTCAGGCCATGCATTGTTTCAGTGATCTCACTGTCTGTAATGAGTCAGAGATATAGAATGTGAAGCTTATAGGAGTAAAATAAGGAGTCTCAAAAGAGTTAAAAACCCACTTTCCAGTGACTGCTAATGAGAGCTGAGAAGTCTAATCCATTAGGTCTCTGAAAATCCTATTAAAAAAATTGGATAAAGTGTGCAACTTAATGGTTCTGCCTTAAAAAAAAAACAAAAAGAATAGTAGCAGCAAGTTTTCAGAGAAGCTGAAAACTGGAAGAAAAGTGGTAAGAATTTTATAACAAGACTTGTCAGTTTTCCTGTCCTTATTAAAGAGAACAGAACATCTGCAAATTGGGCAGACATGATCTTGAAAATAAGTCCTGAATCAATCATGTCAGCAAAGAACAACCTGTACGCGTGATGTTGGTTTTGGCAAATCATCAAACAGCTATTAACTGGAATGCTAAATGGGGTCAGCAACCAAAGCCTGACTGGAAGATAATAAAATCATAAAAGTATTATAATATTCATTACTTAAATATGAATAATCAAGCCATATTTGAATTATGCGTGGCAGGATTCAACTCCAGATTAAGACATGTTTAGATGTCTGCATGTAGGTGTCTGTACATGAATTAGTTATCTAAGCTCCTGCTATAATCAATGTAATCTCCATGAGCATGGAGAGCTTTTCAGTCATTCAGATGTGGGTAATTATGTTAAAGGGAGCTGAATAGTTGTGGGCTAGTTGCCTACTACAGATACTTCATTCTTTAGAAATAATGTGCCTTTAGTCATATTCATCACAAACTTCTGCAATGTTTGCATTTTAAATGAAGAATTTCCTGTTATTTCCAAAATGCCTTTGTCACCCTGTTAAATTACATGTCCCTTCCCTGCAATATCTGTATCTAACTGAACCCCCATAAGCAGATGTTACAGAGAAATAATACTTGCAATTGAGAATCACCTGTGACTTATGCATCCTTAGTCTATTTTCGGCTTCTGTTTACTTCTGTGTAACCTTGGTCCTATTTTTAACTGTGGAACATTGCTGCCTGCCATTGAACGTGATAAGAGCTCTTGGTCACACACGGGACCCATACAGCCCTCACCCCTCTATTTGTGTGTTCTCAGTAGTGTTTACCTAAAAGAGTACAAAAGAAGAGGGCAAGCATGTAGTCACATTTTTCTGATGAAAACCTTCAGAAGTTGTGAGCACGGGGACGCCTACATCAAAGGTTCCGTCAGCACATCTAGTTGCTTTGGACTTCTGTTTCATGAGTTCCTCTCAGTGGTTTTTGGTCTCTCCTAAACCTGTGTCTGTCATAACACCCTTGAGAACTAAATTCTTGAGATTTAAAAGAAAATTACTTTTGAAAACTGGGCTGTTACTTTATTTGATGTCCTGTAATTACTGAGTTAGAAGGGGCCATGAAATTATTACTTGCTATTCATGTTTTCCATTCTGCTTATGAATTTTGAAGCCTTCTTTCATTCCCTGTCTCTCAGTTGGGAATTAGTAGAGCTCTTTTAATGATTTTTCTGAATTTATTTATTCAACACAATTGAGGACTGAGGTGATGTTCTCATGGAACCCTGTAATGTAAGTCTAAGATCTTGTTCCTCAGTCATAATTGAAGGAGAAATGAGTTCCTGATCATTTAACCTCTGTGTTAGCAGGCACTGTTTACATTGTAAATGTTGTTAGTCTAGTTTTAGTTTGCACTAATGTAAAATACACTTCACAGGGAATAGGCAAATAAATAAAAGCAGGCATTCACTGTATCTGCATTTTCATCTTCTGGAGTTTTCACTAAAATTGAGAAATATTTTATAATCATACTCTTTCAAGGGGAAGAAAATGAAGGTTAGCCAAAGATTTCTCAATCAATAAGAAACTGATTGGTGCCTTAGAAAACTGTTGCATTCAAGATATTTACTTTTGCATTCATAATATTAAAGGAAATCAGGTCCAAAATAAATAGTAGTGTGGCAAAGGATATTGATGAACTTGAATTTGGAGAGGTTGGTTGGAGGATAAAAAATTGAAATCATATAGTTTGGGTAATCTTTATATCTTCACTACTTGAGAAATTCCCCTTTCTAACTAACTCCAGTTTTGTAGATATCAAGAGGAATAGAAAATCAATTAAAGGAAGCTAATTTAGAATTTACTAAAACATACTTTCTAAGTGTAAAAGATCTGGTATTTCCCACACAGGCTGAAATCTAAATTTCAACTTGTTTTGACAGCAGCAAGAAACTTGCAGCCTATTAGTCCGTAGCACTATATACTACAATATGCATTTCCCTTTTTAAGATAATTTGTAGAAATTGAGAATATTTTTGCTTATTTTCTATCTTAGAGCTCAACAGGAGAGCATTTGTTCATGATATTACATATAGATATGCATTCTAACTAGAAAGCCATAAATTACAGAATCACCAAAGGTTGGAGAAGACCTCCACGATCATCCAGTCCAACTCTTCACCTACCACCAGTATTTCCCACTAAACCTTGTCCCTCAGTACAACATCTAAACATCTAGATCTATAAATTGGATGTACTTTGAGAAATTAAATCAGTAATTAATAAATTGCAAAGATGCTCCTGCCTGAATTATTTAATTCTTGGTTCTAATTCTCCAATTCCAATTATGAAACAGTAGGAGTGCTCTATTTGAGTAGAATTATATTAGATGTAATAGCTTAGAAACATCTAACACAAAACGATTGAGATACAAAGGATCCTGTAATTTTCGGGTGGAAATGACTGACGATAAACGCTTTATTTTGCTTCAAAGATAGGAATTCTTATTATGCTTGTGATTAAAATTATTAGCAATAATATCTGGCTAATAATAGTTAAAATTTTATTGCTTTCTTTTTTCTTCTCTGGTAAAATTTAGAACAATCTAGAAAAAAGTTTCCTGTTTTGATGGAGTTGTCAGAGTTTGCACCATCTCATTGAACTGTATGTTACACTTAATTCCTCTTTTTTCTTTTTGCCTGAGTCACTAATTTTGCTCATAGCCAGATGCAGAGCTGGCAGCTTTGAAAATGGAGGTTTCCCTGTTATGATGTACTAGTTGTTTTTGAAGTGAGGCCGTCTGGGATTTTCTGCCTCTCATTTTGAGCCCTGGAATGAAGTTGGATGGCTCCAGAGGGCATTGCTGGGGAATGATGCCTGCTGCTCTCTGTCCTCCCTACCTGTCCTGTCCTTAAAACTTCAGCTTGCTGCCACTGCACCATTCATCATTATAGGAACTGAGCGACTGCTTTGGTCATCGCTCTGCATAAAGAATATTGTGATCAAATTTGGTCAACAGTATTTTTTTCCACTGAGCCACAGTACTAATTCTGCATGATAGCTTAAGGAAAAAAATGCATTAAATATAAAGTAGCATGAATGTTATATTTAGAGACTTGTTTTCAAAGCAGAGATACATTGCAGTGACAAGCAGGACCAGCTAAGATGTAGTAGTGTGGAATAATGGGTTATTTATTGGCAGGCAGAGAAGTGATTTACTTGAGAGAAAAATTCTCCTCTGTTTCTCTGACTATCACCAATAAAATACCGCATCTATCCCCTAACTTTAAATATTTACAGACTACCCAGGATTAAAATCTACATTCCCTGCACATATTTTCTGTGTCTTGTATTATCACTCACTAAAGGTACAACAGCATGGTGTTATTTACATCTCTTGGAATCCACAGCTTCAAGACCTCCCTGTCTTCTGTTTAGATACGTAATAAATAAGGTGCCATGTTTCTGTCTCCTTTTAAATATGTCCTGTGGATGTGTTAAATTTAGTTGTTGAATTTAATGGAGACCCTGAGATGAGTTAAAGCACAAGCAGTTATCATTCATCTGCAGGTTTGTGAATGTCGCATTCACTTATTGAACTGCTTATCAAGCAAACTTGTAACTGCTCCAGACTCTGCATAGATAGATGTAATCAGAGTGGATGAAAGATACTTATTTTCATCTAGCCCCTGGATTTGTGGAGATTCTTAGATATGCTAATAGTACTACTCTAACTTGATTATTCAGGTTTCGAGATTCAGAATAATGTTTAGTTTTGCAAAAATTATGTACATTTTAAAATTTACTTTTTAAATCAAATTTTAGATCTTGACTATAATTCATGCCATCAATCCTTTTCACACAATGCCTGTTCCTCTAATGTTGAGTTCTTTTTATGTTGCTGTAAATTTTCCACATCCAGTTGCTTGTGTTGTTAATACATCTTGTAGCATTTTTATTTAAAAAATTCCATTCAAATACATTTTTTCAGGTATTGCATACTTTTCTGTGAAATCATTTGGATGCTCCATCCTTGGAGGCATTCAAGGCCAGGCTGGATGTGGCTCTGGGCAGCCTGGTCTGGTGGTTGGGGACCCTGCACGTAGCAGGGGGTTGAAACTAGATGATCATTGTGGTCCTTTGCAACCCAGGCCATTCCATGATTCTGTGATTTCAGTAATATTTTTCCAAATAACAATTAGGTTATAATAGGAATTTGGAAGTTTCATTTGATAAATACAGAAGTAGCAATGAAGTAACACATTACAAGATTGGAAAAACAACGCAGTATTGCAGAAATTGGAAAAGTTATGAGATGCTTCCTGAAATTGAGATCTAGATTTTATGTGTCCTATATGATATTTTTCTCCCATAATCCTGAGGGTTGGAAGTTTAATTTCAAAATGAAAAAAATCCCAAAACTTTTACATTTCATTGCTGGCAAGAGAATCTGACAGGCTAGCTGCACAACTAATCGTTTGTCCCAGTTTGGGTAACTACCTCTTTGCTTTTGGGCCTTTCGATACAACAAAGACACCGAAGCTCTGGAGTTGTCAAAAGAAGGGCAGTGAAGCTGTGAAGGGTCTGGAGAACGAGTCTTATGGGGAGCAGCTGAGGGAACTGGGAGAGATCAATCTGGAGGAACCTCAGGGGAGACCTGATCACTCTCTGCAACTCCCTGAAAGGATGTCCTTGCAAAGGAGGGCTCAGCCTCTTCTCCTGTGTAACAGTGATACAGTAAGAGGTAAAGGCTTTAAGTTGAGCCAGGGGAGGTTCGGTTTGGATGTGAGAAATTTTTTTTTTCTCGGGGGGAGTGGTGATGCAGTGGCACAGGCTGCCCAGGGAGGTGGTGCAGTCACTGTCCCTGGAGGTGTTCCAGAGCTGTGGAGATGAGGCACTGAGGTCTGTGGGTGTGGTGGGGGTGGGCTGCCGTTGGACTGGATGATCTTAGTGGTCTTTTCCAGTCTTAATGATTGTGTGTCCCAGTGAGAGGCAGGAATCGATAATCAGGGCTGCGATCCTGCTGCCTTACACACGTATCAAGTGCCTGTGGAATTTTTATTTTCCAGATTTTCTTTCCCTCCATCTCTCTCTGCAGATAATTACTGTCCTCTCCTGGCTGGGACAGAGCCAGAGTAAACTCCTTCCTCATCATCAGCCAGCCACTATATTTTAGTGTCATGCAAAGATGTGCTTCGGGACAGCACATCTTTTTTCTTAGCAAATGAAAGTAGCTGGAGCTGGCAATGGGTTGTGAATGACTCAATTACCTTGTCAAGTGTCTGCAGCAGTTTGAGATTGTTGTCAGGTAAAATTTCTACCAGCTCCAAGGATTTTCTGCCAAATGTTTTAAAATTCCTTAATGACAACTCCTGATTGTCCAAACCTATAAGAATTATTTTAATTTCGCCCTCTGTTCTTTTTATCTATTTTTACTGCTTTATCCCAGTCAGGTTGCTGCAGTCAACTCATATCAGCAGGGCTGTTTTCAGGTACTTGCCAGGTCAATAAATTGTCAGAATTTGTTAAAATTAAATCGTAAAATTCATAACACTAATTCATATACTCTTTTTGTGTATAGAAAGGCAAAATGAAGGGAATGACCTGGCAAGCAGTGCTAGTATTTTAGCAGAGGTTTATTTTACTTTAGCCTGGTGTCTGCACCTGAGGGACCTTAGCAATATACTTGACTTCAGAGGCAGGATGCAGGATCAGCAGCACTGATCTGGCATGAGAAAACTAAGAAAACCAATGTTAAAACAGTCTCCTGATGAGAAACAGGGACTCAATGAACTTGGATACCTTCTAAAAGCATTTTTGTGTTGAAAGGGGGGCCATATACTCCTGATGAATCATGCTGCATCTGTACTATATCCACGTCCCAGTGTGTCACATCAATAAGGAATTCAAAGAGAATGACAAGTAAAAGCAAGGAGTAACAGTGTGATGGAATGTAAGTAACATTAGAGCGTCTATTTTTTTTTTCAACATGCTATTTAGGAGGTCTGTGCTTTGATGTATAATACAAAAGGGCACTGGTGGAGTGAAATGTGAAGGATGGGTAGGCGTTGGTGATGTGCAAAATAGCAAGCTTGCTTTTAAATGATTTGGCAGAGGCCTAGCTGTGAAAAATAAGGCATTGTTGACAACGTGGAATCTCCCTAAGTGTGATGTCCCTTCTTAAGTGATCTTAAAGTTAAAATACTAATATGCTCTTATGTAAGATAATTTTTATTAACTTGTTTAAGGAAAAGCTTGAAGGAATGCTTTCAACTTGAAAATTATGTTTCCATTTTTAAATAATGAAGGTATTTTATGAACTCTACTCACTCTAAATAAAAGAGGATAGCAAGCATGGAGTATTTTCTGCTGTTTGCCAGGATTTTTTTATTCTTACTGCAACATTTTGTGACATACCAGGTTAATATCTTTGCAGATGATCTTCACTTCCCATTATGTGCCTTTCATGCTGCTTTGGCTTAAATTCTCACATTAACTTCGTGTAGAAAATATTTTAAAGAAACAAGTAGAATTATATTCTACTCTATATTTTAAAAATGAAAATACTGCATAAATTACATGAATATTTTTATGTAGTTGAAAATATGATTACAATTCTGAAAGTAGTTATTTTAACTCTTTGATGTGAAAGTGTTCTTTGCACTTCTGTCTCTAGAAGAGGATAAAAAATGAACCGCCCTAGTGTATCAGCACACCACATTTGCAGAAATAAGAGTCCTTGCAAAAGGAAAGCCTGAAGTCTGCTAAAGAAATATGAGAGGAAACAGTGGACTTCTGGAAATTAATTCCCAGCTCGAAGTTGGTTTGATGCAGTGCCAGTCTCTCAATCTTCTGCTTTTAGCAAAAGGTGCAGACCTATAGGTTGAAATCAGAGCTGCTGATACAGAGTTTTCTAAAGCAGCATGTAATTAGAATTTATCATTTTTTTCCCCATTAAAACAAAAAAGGAAGGAAAGCATATCCCCAAAATATGAAAAATTGCTAGCGTTCTGCATGTACACACATAAACAAGATAACTTGAAGCTATTAAAAGTGTGAATTGCAAGGGGGTTTGTTGTACCTCATTTATCACACACTCACTGTTTGTGGGCACTCAGAAGTAAAGTGCTTTTATTTGAATTCAGCTGAACTGGTGTGAAAACTCTTTCCACAGTATCACAAAGTGACTGAGATAGGAAGGGAGCTCTGGGACCATTTGGCCCAACCTCTGCCTGAGCAGGGGCACCCAGAGCAGGGTGCCCAGCACCACGTCCAGGTGCCTTTTGGAGATCTCCAAGGAGACCCCACAGCCTGTGTACAGTTTGTGCCCATTGCCTCGTGTCCTGGCACTGGCTGCCAACAAGAAGAACCTGGATCCATTTTATTTGTACTCTCTTCAGGTATTTCTGGGTATTGATAAGATGTCCCTGTTCCTCCCCCAGGCTAAGCAGTCCCAGCTCTTTCATCCTCTCCTTGTAGCAGAGATGAACATTTTTGTGACCCTTCTCTGGACTCTCTCCACTATGGGCAGGTCTCTCATAGTGCAAGCCCAGAACTGGACTCATTGTTCCAGGTGGAGCCTCAACACTGCAGAGCAGAAGGGTTGGATCACCTCATTTGACTGCTGGCATTGCTCCTCACTCAGCTCAGGATACCATCAGCCTTCTTTTTACCATTTCTGTTTTTGATATGTGGCTGACCCCGGCTGCAGCATTTGGCACTTTAAGCTGGAAAACACTTGTTTTAAGTTGCTTCCTTTGCACAAATACACCGTGGGAATTTTTTTATGATGGACTCAGCAGCCATTTACCCACAGATCTCTCTCTCAACCTCTTTTCAGCGAATAAATTTTGGTTTAAGTTTACATGGCCCCATCCACCGCTCCTTAGCTTTCAGAAGTCTGATCTAATTAATTCATAGAGTTTAAGTGGACAGAAATGCAAACATATAATTAAAGTATTTATTCTCTGAGGCATACCTGGAAGGGGTTCACTGTTATTGGGAATTCCTAAATGTTGTTTTAGTGGATATAATACTACATTCTTTAAAAGGCATCCTTTGCTCAACTTCCACACTTCGTTCTGTTCTGGCTTTGGGATTAGCCATCTGGTGTTCAGGCAAGTGCTGACTTCAGCCAGACTGTCAGAACAGTAGGAGAATATGCCATTCATGTCTGCATTGAGACAATGGCAATAATAGGCATTGCTGATAATTCAGTGCAGTTTACCCTGCTGGCACCTGGACTGGTGTTCAGTAATATAACGCAGAGGGCTGAGACTTGTGGGCTCTTGTAGGGCCTATCACGATCCTCTAGGTTCATTCTGAGAGGAAGCCCCATTTCTGGTAGTTCTGTTTATTCCTGTAACCACCAGCATCTGAGGACTCTGCGCTTTCCTGTAGTGCAGAGCAGCCCGTGAGATGTGCTGGGAAGGAGCTTATTTGGCAGAGCAGCAGGCACTGTCTCAAAACTATGCTGGCCTAGAGCCTGGTGATTACAGGATTGCAGTAGCTGACTAACAAAAAAGCTACCTTCTAGTCTCTTAATTACCCTTCTCTTGTAAAAGAGATTTTGTTCATGAGTATTATAATCAGAAAATTGCACTTACTGCTGTCTGACCTGCATTTGTTCAATGAAATGCTGAGGTTTTCTCTCCTAAATGAGGGAGTGGATAGTGCTTGTGTGCAGAAGACCTTGGTATTATTCTGCTGCCTTGTCTATTTTCCATGACATAAAGTGTAGGTGTTGCAGGTGATGACGCCTGTAATTTTGAATGATACCTTGAAAAATTTGCGGCTTGGTGGTTGACCAAATTTCCTCCCTAATCCAAACAGGCTGTCTATAATGAATTTGGTTCATACCTACTCAATTTCCTCTTTGCTCCATCTTTTGGGAGTTAGCCTTCTCTGGTAATTTAAATTGAATATTTTTCTGTCTGAGTGAAGTAGGAACAGACAGTTCTGTTAAGGGTCTCAGAAGGCCTCTCAAATTCTCAGAAGGCCAACTGGCTCTTTAAGTTCACGTCTTAACTCTTGTTGCTTATGGATAAATGCTGCTGCACTCAAAGGGAACTCTTAAGGACCTCCTAGGTTTTCTCAGCAGTATACCTGCATGCCAACACGGCGCTCTGGCTGGGGTAATTTATCAGGGTTTTCATACACAGTCTGGCACCAAAGAAACATTAAAATAATTCCAAGAAACATTAAAATAATAGCCAAGTAAGATGCTGTTTTAAATGACATATGGCAAACATGCTCTTTTCATCCTTCTTCCTAGTAGAAAGGATATATACAGCCAGATATGCTGTCCCCTATCACAGACAGTCTCTTACACACTAGAAAACTATATAGATCAATTAAACCAGGATGAACTTTAAGCATTTTATTTATAAATAAGTCAACAGTAGGAACTTTTTTCTTTCAAAATGGTTTCATTTCATGCTAAAATTACTGGAAAATGTGCAGTGCAAATTCAGTTTAAACATAGAAACAGTTTAAACATGCATTTTGGCTAGATATTTTTAAAGAAAAGAACTATTAGAAATATGAGTTTGGGTAAAATGTTCCATTTTTCTATTGTTTATGTACCTCATTTTGTGCTAATGTTTTGTGGCCATGAAATGCAACCACTGAGCCATAGAGTCTGAAGTCAGTGTATCTGTAGGGTGGATATTAGAACTTTGCTGTAGGCTTTTAACTGATAATAAGTTGAATTTTTGCAAAAGCACATTATTTTGTAAGCATTTCTTAAAAATCATGTAATAAGCTGCTGCAGCATTTAGGCTTCTTGAACAATGACAGTTTGATTCTTGAGTTCCAATTTCTAAGGGCTCACATTTTCTTCCAAAGCAGTGAATAATATGCTTGCTTTAATTTAGCACTCCTCCATTTTTTTAGGCTCCATTTTTTTGATTCACTAATTCTGACTTTGGTACAATCTTTTCTACTTTGGCTTCTGGTCACCTGGACACGACTATTACAGAGACGTTCAACATCAAAAAGTTTGTGTTCTGCTCTACTTGCAAAGCCAGGTTCTCTCCCTACTTTGTTTCCTGCACTACAGCAGCCACCTTTGCTTTGCTCACAGGGTTCCTTCTGTTCCATTTCTTGTTTGTCAGATGTCAGGAACTTGCTCTTGCTATTGTAGTGCAGATCTCTGCTGCCAATTAAAAGCACGAGGGGCTAAAACAGTTGTAATAGATCACATTTGCTTGTAGCAAAGTGTTCTGCCTTTTATCCAGTGTACTCAATCATGAGTCAGGTGACAAAATGACCACTAATAATCACACAATGAATGATCCTTTATATCTTAGAGTCATCCTCTGCACCATGGGTACTTCTTACATATGTAATGGGGTCATATGAAACAGCTTAAATATTTCCCACTGTTACTTTCCTGCTGTTGGTGAGAGGCTTCTGCAAAGGAGACTGTTGTGAATGTTGACAGGAGCTCCAGTTGCAAATATTTTCAGTTCTTTTTGAAAGTAGGAGACTTTTTTTTTTTTTGCCTGATAAAATATAATGATTTTCTGTTTCCTTTGCTATCCTGATTTCTTTTGAGCAAATGTACGTGTAGGGCAGACACCAGCAATTTTGTTACCCAGCTGGAGGTATACATTCTGATAATGATGTTTTTCTCTAAATCTGTGTGTGAAATACAGTTATTCTTGTGATTCACTGTTACAGTTATCAGTCAGTGTCACGTGGAAAGCTGAATACAAGCAACTGCAGGAAATGATCATACCCTGTGGCATTCTTTTTAGTACTACTACACAGTTAGGTGCACCGTGCTCTTTTGTAGAACAGATTGCCTTTCCAAAAAGTGACATACCTGTACTGCACAATTATAGGAGTTACGTGTTACGCTTTAGACCTAGACTTAAGTTATCAGTTAATACTCAGATATACTGAAAAAATTCTACTCACAGAAAGCTTGAAGAGCAATTCAGAACACTTTTATAGGAGAGCAGGTGGCACAGGTTGCACAGAGGATATAAACTTTCTGTTCCTGCCCCTTTTTTATCACATGGAAATATGTTTCCAAAAGTTTAATCTTAAACTTTCCAAGTTTTGTTCTTCCCAAGAGATTTATGTGCTTGTGAAAACAGTAGCAACTCTCAACTCTCAAATATCTTAATTAGATGCATTTGCCCAGTGGAAAGAAGAAGTCAGGCATTTTACAATTGCTCAAAGAACAGTAAAACTTGAATATGTGAATGTTAGCATTTGTGTTTTCCTTTGGATACACACTACTGCTTACATAAATGAAATAAAATTCTTTTCTTAAAATACTCAAGTTGATAATATTGCTTGGTGTGTAAAGGAAGTAATTTCATTAGCATGAAAAGCACTGCTAGTTATATATAATCTATGCATGTTTGCAGAATTCTCCTTAGATAAACACAAAATACTCCACCATACCTAAATCTCCTTGGCTTTCAGATCCCAGCAGTCTATGCCTGACTTTATGTAAAGCATAAATTGCTGCTTAAAGGCAGAGTAATGAAATATATTACAACTGGTTTCAAGTCTAGCCTGAATTCTAGTATTTGAGTCTTTTACATCTTACAACTTATTTTAGGACCGAAGAACAGAAAAATACTATAAACTTCACTTTGGTGATGGTCCAGATGGACTGTAATGAACATGGTGACACTTTCTGCTCCGTAAAGTAATTTGTCTTCCACTGATGGCTTAAAAAGTGTTTAAATTTGTTATGTAGGAAAGTGAGGTACTGAGAAGGCAAGAGAAAATCAGGGAGCTTTTTGGTCTAACAATGTTGTGTCAGATATAAGGAAACAGAAGACCTAATGCACTAATACAGAAGAATGCACTGATATAGAAGAGGAATAGTCATTCCCTCCTATATTTAGAATAATAACTTTACAAGGAATCAGGCTTGAAACTTGATTATCTTTCCACTGGACTATTTTATGCCATCTGTCGAGGTGTAAGATCTTCAAGGCAAAAAGAAATGCACAAGTGGCACATAGACCACTGCTAGGACTGTTAATTGCTCACTTTTCAGAACTTGTTTTTCACAACATCTGGCACACATGATGTAGCACATTTTTTTTCACAAGCTAAAAGTAGATAATATTTGTTTACCTGCCTGTCACGAGGGCTTTGAAGAAACCCAAAGAATAAATTAGATGTGAGGTAGAATTGGTGCTTCTCAAGCTGCATGGTCCAGGCATCGCTGCTAACTCTCTCTACGTTTTTAAACTGAATAGTATTTTTGAAGCACTCTTTCTGAACATCTGCCACTTCCCATTTTCAGAGCCAGAGTCCAGGTCTGGACACAGCTCCCCTGATGCAAATCTTAAAATTTGCACTCTGCTGTGGGAAGCATTAAGTTGCACACTGGTGATTTTATTGGGCTATCAGTGCCACCTCAATCCACTGAATGGCTGCTGTCGTAAAAGGGGAGGAAAACATTGCTTCTTCTGTCACATGGGTTTCCTTCTGCTGAACTAAGGAGATATAAAAGAGCCCTAGGAGTACACAAAATGATTGGCAGTGCTACCTTACACCAAGAACAGAAACAAAACACGAGCAGAAAGTTCACAGTGAAGAAATACATACATTAGATAAGCTCAAACTGGGTCTCATAGCAGGAATTTATTTTTTTCCTTTCTCATTATTTCTCCTGACTTAGAATCATTTCCATTAAAAATGAAACTTCTCCAGTCAGTCACCATAAATTAGTCATAACCAGTGTTCGAGGTATTGCCCCAAGTGAGCCAGCCTACTGCAGTGATATACAGCTAAGATCCTGTGCAACCTTTCTTTGTGAACTGGGCAAATGAGCTTGGATGCTTTCGCTGTGACCCTGTGCTTAGATTCCAGCTGCCGTGGCTGGTTATGGAGAGCTCATTCACTGCTGTTCTCCATTAAGACTGATGCCTTCCTGCAGAAAGTAACCTGCCAGTACTGCTCCTTTCATCTTTTTCACTGCATGAGACATCCAGATCCTTTCTAGCCTTTTTTGTCTGCATGAAGCTGTACAATCCATAAAGTTATCTTGCCGTATTTTCTCACATGTTGAAAAATGCAGTGCTCTCAAACTCCTACAGTACTTGAAATAGACTTGAGATGGCCTTACATTTTTTGCTCCCTCACACTTGTTCTGTAGGAATCATTCAAGGATTCAGATGCAGTGGCATTCTGAAATAGAGAATGAACATCTCACTTGTCAGCTAAAAATTAACCTCTGAACTAAGACAGTTTTGGATAAGTAGAATCTCTATTCATGCCTACTTCCAGTGTTTCACAGTATTAGAGCTTCTTGTTCTGAGCTGAATGTATAATGCAGTGATAACTAAATTTGCGTGAATGAAATGTAGCTTGATTTCTACCAACATAGATGATTGTTTAAAAATATGCTCTATGTTATTATATCATATCTATTCACTATGTCCAGAGACAAAATTTTAGGCTTCCATCAGTAATATAAATCTGGAGAGTTTGTCCTTAATTTTAAGGTGAAAGGTATCACTGTCTATGTACCATTTTCGCAAGTTTAGAAATGTAGAGAAATACTGAATATCAGTGCCTTATCATAAATATCTATGAAGGCTTGAAGAAGGTTGGTGCTGACCTGCTTATTTTATCCTTTTTTTTTCTGTATACATATTTATGTATATATATGCCTGCATGATGGCAGACTTCCCTGCAGACTAATTTATAACCCCACAGTTTTGCACTGATTAGGTGGTGATGCAAGGAAGATCGAAGTGTTCATTTCCTTTACACTACTGTTCTTTAAATAAGCAGCCACCATAAGGTAGGAAGGACCCCATTAATCAGTTTCAGCTTCAATACTAATTGCAGAAGCGTGGGATGGGTTTCTATCTTCCCATATAGTTGAAAGAAGAAAAAGCCAAGCTTTTAAGTCGTCTTACATCCATGGTCAAACATTTTTAAGTTCACAGATGAACACTTCTAGAATGAACAATCTTTGTGCTTACAGAGGCACTGCTTTGTTAGCTTTCTGAGCCTTCTAAGTGGTGTTTAGGTATACAGAACATGTACACAGACTGAATAAATTAAAAAAATCCCCAGTGCGTGGGCTGGAGACAGACCTGTGAGGAATATTCTGGATTTTTACATTTATTCAAAGATTATTTGTGAAAACATTCTGGGCTTATGTTCAGTGGATGATTTTGGGCTGCAGCTGCCTTGCTGAATATTCATTATGAAATGCCTGTATTTAAAAATAAACCCATTAGGTTCGTTTGAATCACACAAACTTGTCTTTCAGTTTGTGCCAGTGACCTGGCATGGGAACTGCAGCTCCTTAATGTCTCCAAGGAAAATCTTCATGTTTTAGTCTTTGTGTTCTAAGACTGTTCAACAATTTCAGGTATTTTAGGGGCTGGATATGTATACCGAAAATACAATAACACAAAATTATTTAGCTATTTCCTACCTTCTGCTTTAAAAGCCAAAGTAGGCCTATTTTCTCTTGTGTTAGCCCTTAGCTCTACATCTGAACCATAATAGCAACAGGCAAAAGTGTGAAGTTCTTTTCAATTCACAGATTTACTTATAAACAGCAGAAGGCCTTCTGTGGGACTGAAGCAAAATGTAGGAAATTTTTCTGTTCTGTTTTTTGGTTGAAGATTCTCCTGTGTAATGCAGAAAGAGCACTTCTCTGGAAGCCTCATGAATAAGGGAAATACATTGAGCAGTGCCTCCTTTAAGGAATTTCTACATATAATATATATATATAAATAGGTTAATATAATATGCATGTTTGTATATCTGTAGTACAGATACATTCTGGTAGTCTTCAAAGACAGTCATTAACTTTGTTTTGTCAAACTGGATGGAACTAGCTGAAAATGGGAAAACTAACACTAGCAATTATGGAGATTAGCAGTCATCTTTGATACGTAATTGCAACTATGTGGTTAGTGCTTTTTATCTGCCTGCCTCCTGCTGATACAGGTGGCACTCAGTCAGGAGCTTCTCAAGAGGAGCATAATGTACATGATTATTCTTACAAAAAGGAAGGTAGAAATGAGGCAGAAAATAACAAGAAACACAAGCAGAGTAGTCTTAGTCTCCCTTCATCATAAAAGAAAAAACACACAGGCTGAAAATAACTTCTATATTTTTAGACATTTGTGAGTCACCTTAAATCTCCTATGGTATTTTAGTAAAAATTACATAAAAATGTTTTATGAAGTAATGAATTAGTAAGTTGTTCTTTCTTGTATATTTCACTTTTTTTGTTTTAATGTCTTCAGTGTATAGAGTCAGTTTGTCACCTGGGAGTGTGAATGTTGTGAATTAAGCTATTTAAAAGGGAAGAAGCCTGGGTAATGCTTCCTGTGAGCTTTCTGCAGGTTTCTACATCTGGATAAAAAAGTAGCTGACGGGCTAATCTGTGGCCTAAATGTACTGCCCTGTCCATGTTGGTGAACACTTTTGGCAGTCATGTTGGGCTGCCTTTGGAGGAGAGAAGGTAAAGATTGATCAGAAAGCAGTAACAAAGGAATTATGCCCCTAGAAAGGTTGCATCCACAGTGCAAAAAACCTTGAGAGCTCTGCAGTGACAAAAGGATCCAGGACCCTGTAGTTACCTCTTTTAATTTCCCCTCAAACTTATGATGTGCAAACACTGTCATCTCTCTTTGTAAACAAAAGACTGCAACTGAGAGCAAGGGTAAATGTGTAGTAATTATATGTGTGCTCTACCTTTAACCCAGAAATATGGATAGTGCATGTCATTAAATCATCATCTGTCAATGAACAGAGCTGTGAGAATGTAAAGATTTTTTGGGAGTGAGGAAGGATGTGGGTCTGTTCACAAACACCAGGAGCTGCCCTCCTCCGTCCTCATGCTGTGTTAACCTGTGGCAAAGAAGATCAGGGCTACCCTGATGGAAGATCCCAGCAGATTTGGCCATATTTTGCCACTTTTTAGAGACGTAGTTCAGTGGTATGTTGGTGGTGGGTTGATGACTGGACTAGGTGATCTTGGTGGTCTTTCCCAACCTTATTAATTCTGATTTTATGGTTCTCTGAGGAACGCTTTCTCCTTTATCCTGTGCTCCCAAATTTCACATTTTTAGCTGTGTAAAATTGTTAAAAATGTTTGTGGTGATAACAAAAAAAGTGATGCAAAATATGTTTTGGATGCTTTGATATTTAATTAATAGCTAAAGGGATGTTGAATTAATAGACAAAACCTTTCAGTTGTAAAAATCCTGATGTTATCCTGAACCAAACTTTTAAGCCTGCCTGGGCATGTTTTTCCACAGCAGAATAACAACACAGCTCATATTCTGTGAAAATCTTTTTTTTTCTTTCTTTCCTGTGTACTCCTCAGTGAAACCATTCCAGGAAATTGCAAGAGGAGTGTAGCTACACTGCCTGTTGTTCTGGTCCTTGACCGGACACTCAGCTGCTAGGCGAAGGAAAGTGAAGGCAGCTCCTTGAAAATGCAAGAGCTTGATGTGAATTTGATAGTTAAGTACTGTTCTCAGCAAAGCTAAATGAAGAGAAGCAGCAGTGTATTTTGTCCTTGTACATACACGTGTATGATAACAGACTGCTCTGCTATGTTTTGGCATAACTTCTGTGAAGCAGCCTCAGAGCTGGCAACGTTCAGACATTCTCATTGCAATCTCATGTTTGTTGAAAGAACACCCCAAATGAAGTGGCACTAAAATCTATTATTTATACATTTACATTATTTTTTTTTTAAACATTGTGCCTGTACTTCTGCTGCATGATTTATGCTTTGCAGAGCAGGGATAAGGTCACAGATTTCCTTCTTCCTTTCTCTTTTTTCCCCCTTCTCTCTCTTTCTTTCTTTTTCCCTTTCATTTCCTCTTCCTTTCCTCTTCTAATTAGGAGTTTTTGTCACCATTACATTGATGCACAGAACGCTGTACACACTGATATTTGCTGTCTGCAAAGTATTAAATTCAGAAACATCACAAGACCATATTTTTAAGGTATTCATCAAATAAAGGTCTCCAAGCATACACTTAGAGACTGTGGCTTAGTGTTTTGGCTAAAGTTCAAATCCTGAAAGAAAAAAAAAATGTTTTGAATAATACTGCTTCATTAAAATAATTTAAGAATTCTTAAGAAGGCTCACATATGAGGTGCCAGACTGATTCTAAACCTCACTGAATAACATGTCTCACAAAATTATGCAAATGCCAGTCAACTTACATTCAGTTGTAGACTGAAGACTCATGACTAGAACTTTGTGAAGTATTATCACAATATATAAAGAAATATGTATTTTTAAAAGTCCAATCTTGAATATACGAATCTTTGGAATGGGCTTGTGAACTATCAGTGGAATTACTGGAAAACAATTTCTGCTCTCAGAATGTCTGCAAGAAATGAGTTCCCTTCCACCACACTGAAATCTGAAGGCGGCACTACTACAGACTCAGTGCAACATGCTGGCAGGAAAGCTCAGGGCTGTTCTTATCTCTACTGCTGGCTAATCTCTGGACTTTGACTTTTTATTGTTTTTGACTCATTATGCTTTATACACATATATGTGAAGGCCGTGTTCCTTCACTTTCTCAGGCCCTTTTCTCCTGGTTCTTCTTTTCCTCTACATTCCTCTTATGGCGTAGTGAAATGTGTGTCATCCCCACTGTTAAAACATGGTCTCTCTCCAGTGTTTCCTCCGTGAAGTTAATCTGTCACACTGGCTTCTATTGTGCAGAATTTGGGCTGTCATTACTAGTGAGAGCAGCAAGCAGAGACAGTTCTTCAAGGTTGGTGGAGCAGCAGAGGAAGCTTTTCATTGGTAAATACCCTATCTTTTTCACTATTTGCCTTCTGCCTCCTAACTCCCAAAAGTAAAAGGAATATCCATGATGGCATGGGGAATAGTCATGGAGGAAGCTGTAACGATGTCAAGCTGTTACACTGACATGTATAGAAATTCACAGAATCACAGAATTGTAGGGGTTGGAAGGGACCTCCAGAGATCATCGAGTCCAACCCAATTCAATTCAATGAAGTAAGAATTCTAGTGGGATGTACTTCTTCCTATATGGAATCTGTCTTTGGCAAATTTGCTTTGGAGACTTTGAGAGATGCTAATGTACTCAGCTTCAGTCTTCAGCTTTAGTCTAGATGGGAAAATGAAAACCCTGTGAGAGTGACAGTAACCTGTTCTCCAAAGTGAATTGTGATCTGTTGGAACACGGCACCAGAACTTCAGTGTGCTGTATATAGCATGCACTGTACAGGCCTTGTAAATAGCAAATGCATGTAATCATGCTGACTGCCGATCATTCAGAAGGAACATGATGGTGGATGGATACAGAATGCAAATCTATTTTATTTCTTTCTGTATCTATTTATATGTCTTATTTTCCCTTCCATTAAAATCAGACTTTTACATAACTCAAAATTAAAGTAGAAAGAATCAACACAAGCTGAGACTCGAGGAACAATCTATTCCTTTCTAAGTAGTGTGTATATATCAAGCCAAGACAGAATGACAGCTAATTCTCCCAAAGCTGTATATAGATATGTACAGCTTGCACCTGGAATTTGGAGGTCTGCTTGGCTGTCTGCTGCCCTGCCCCTTCAGGGTAAGAATGAGAATTCTTGTCCTATAGATACTTTTCCCCCTACCTTCAATGCTCCTCATGGAGAAAGAATCAAAAGCTTGTGTACTACTGAGTTCAGTGGCTGTCAAGGATATATTTTGCAATTTCTGTGGAAATCCCTGCATTTTTGAGAAGAGGAAGGCATTGGCTTTTCTTAAATTACTGCTAAAAATGTACTCTTCAGCAATGGTTGTTTCCAAATACTTCCTGGAAACTTTATGCAGCTGCTTTCTTTCTAAAGTTTAAAACAATTTTGCGGTGTGTAGATAAATTAAATAAAGTTATAAAAAGTTTAATATTTGTATTAAGATGATCAATAGCATCCCAACCTTCAGCAGGTCTCCATTCTACAAACCACTTGCAACCATATGATAAATTTAACAAGATCAGAATGGATAAACTACAGGAGGAAAGTTGAGGTAAAATGATTTGCTCAGACTAGCAGCAAAAATTAAGACCAAGACTTGGATTCCAGTCTGCTGGATTCAACTTTCCAGTACTGCTAGTAGCCCTGGCTTAAAAGTTCATGTTAAGGTACGTGCAACATCAACTGTTTGTTAACATCCTTTCCTCATTTGTTATATAAAAACTCTGTGTTTCACACAGACGCTTCAGAGATTACTATTTGCAGAGGGAAAAATAACAAAATAAATATATAAAAGAAAATTTTAAAAGTAGGCATTTGCTCCCTGATTATCAAACCTGCTCTGACACATCAGTTCTATCAGAATCAATAGGCATTAGATGTTAAGTCAGTAAGAGTTGGGAACTTTATGGTTATGATGAAGTAATGACCTTTGGCTACTCTTGAAGTTTAAGACACCTACAGAAACTCCTGGATACAAACTTCAGAGTTTTTCTTCCTGGGTTTTTTCAATGAGTTTTCTCATTGTTAAAAGGAGTTCAATAGCTAGACAAACTTGAAAAATTTGGAAGGTTTAGTCTTCTAATTTTTTTTCTTTTTTCTAAAGAGAGAAAAACTGTCTTCTGTGTACTTTTTAGGAAGGAATCAGAATTATGAATTCTTGTGCTGCTCAACATGCATCAGATAATTTGTTTTTCAGAATTGTCTCTAATTTTCTTGGCTTCCTCTCCAAATTGCTTCATTCTAATTGCTATAAGTCTTTTTCTTTACTAGCTCTCTGACATATGTTATTAAAATGCCTGCCTCTCAGTAGTTATCCTGGGGAAATAAACATCTTCCTGGTATCTCAGGGTGGGCAGAGCTACTTCACAGAGACAAGAGCAGAATGTATTCTGGGACAGCTGGCACTAATGTCAGCCACAGATACATCAGGGTGATTCAGAAGTAATTAGAGCACAATCACCAGGCAAAATCAGGACCATTCACTCTCAGGGCCAGAATTTTTTTGAAGTCAGTGCAATTTCACAAAAATAAGTAGAAATGATCAATTTTACCATGTAATGAATTTCAACTACTGCCTGGAATGAGTTTTGAGTCAATATGGGATAGATTTTATTCTTTGTCAGCATAATAAAAGACTGTTTCTTAATGTCAATCTCTGACAAGAATGCAGTGATGCCCAGATATGCCGTTCCATGTAAGTCCAACATGATGCTACACATTGATTGTATGTCAAAAGACAATTTGTATTGATTGGAACATCAAAGTTCTTGGAAAAGTTACAGACATTCCAGTACAGAAATATTTGTGAGATTCTTGCATTTTTCTGTGGAAAGGGAAAAGTTTTAGGCTTCTTTGCTAAGTACTTTCAAATTCGGTGTGCTACCAGTATCCTCGTGACTTATTTCTTATAACTGTCCCTTAATACAGAATGCTTCAGCTTCATTTGCAATTCTAAGTCCCAGGATAAACTATATAGATAAATCTTGGTGCCGCAGTCCATTGAATTTTACCTAATATCATTCTTTTTTCCTTTGAGAGCTTTAAGAGACTATGAGTTTCTTCATTGACTTTCATTATTCTTCTCCAACACATGAATATTTAATGGAGATTACTCAGGGCTGTTTAAACTCTTTATTAAAGAAATTACTAAACATATACAGTGGTGTCTCTTTCGTGAGATGAACATAGGTGTTTTCATCACTCCAGATAAACAGTACATAATGACTCAAAAAATGCATGATAAAGTTATGAAGCTGTTTTTCCAAACAGTTGAAAATGTTTTCAGTATCTACCAGTCTTCAATATGGATATGCAGAAATAAACAGATTTAGAGTACTCTCATTCCTGTGTCCCTGTTTGAAGGCTCATCTGTAAAGTGTAGCTCCCAAACCCACGCATGCTGTTTTGTCTATGAGAATTACTTTCCAATAACAAATGACTGTGGACTGTCCCCTTGCTGTTCAGGCTCTGCTGATTTATGACATTCATTTTTCATTCTTCTCAAGCTGTTTTTACCACATCCACGCAATAATTTACCCTGGTATTTAATTAGCTGTGCAATAGAGATGGAACAGAAAGAAGAGTGACTTTGTAAGTAAGAAGGGATAGGAGAATGAAAAAATTGTATGCAACAGGTATTGATCACATCATCAATTAAAAGATGCTGTACTGTTTGCTAAGTAGAACAAAATGTTAAAGGTGATCATTCCAGGAGACCTCTGGAACCGTCCTTAAATACCAGCCTCGAGAACTGTGAATTCTGCTTATCTTTTTTTCAAATGCTAAGCATTAAGATGTTCTGACACATAATGAAAACAAAAATTTGGTGCCTATTAGAGGAAAATGATAAACATACCTCTTTTCCCTCATTGGTTTTGTGAATATTGAAAGATTTCTCAAAACATGAGGAAGAACTGTGAAGAACTATTTTTAAGAAACCTGTCAAAGACCATGAAGACTAATTAACTATGGATGATAGAACATGAAGCTCTTCCCCATGTAACTATAATGGAAAATGTTATAAAAAGAACTATCTTCCATAGCATATAACCTACAGATTATTCAGTTTCCTCTACCTAATGGTTCACTTCTTCTTTGACCCAGCTTGTCTTAACCCAAAGCGTGGAAGAAGGCTCGAACTGAATTATAATTAGGACTTAGAATTCACTCTGTTCTGCAGTTTTATAAAACAAGTATGCAGGATAAGGTTGACAGCTATTGATGTGTAAAACCAGATAAACAGATGTAATGATGGCAATATCTCTTCCATAGAATAAATATGGCAGAGGCCACTGAACTGCCGTATTTGCTGGTCTACATGCAGTCATAGTGAGAAAGGCTTTGCTGGAACCATCATACTCTGCTTTACCTAAGCCTCAGTTTTAACTTTTTGGTAACCTGTGGCTATGATAAATCCCAGAAGACCTTGCTGCCTATAGATCTTGGAGGAAAGGGTATTGTGCAGACAATAGCAGCAAAAGATTTCGGACTGCTTATTGATGCATTTAAACACTGATGCAGAAATTGTTTAGGTTCAATGAGTGTTCAGCCCTGAAATTCTTTGCTAAGTACAAAAAGGTTTGGCTTTAGGTTGGAGCTGTGATTTCAGTGTGTGTTGGATGATGGTACTTCAGTGCTCAGTGAGGAAATTCCTTTCAGCAACTGGTAACAAACAGGAGGAACTGAATCACAGTTATTAAAGGACTGGTCTTGATTTTTTTATGAGATTTTACAGCTTGTGAGCACTTCAATTAACATTTTCTAATTTTGAAAGAACATTTTGTAGACTTTATATTGTAGAGCTGTTTATTTCTTTCCAATATGGACTACCAGCATGGCAAATATATTTTGTTTGAGGCCAATCTACTGAAAAAATCACAAAATCACATCTAATCCCCCATGTCACAGTTAATGGATATGAGTGAAAGTTTTTGGTCTTGATCAAAGACCAAGCCATCATTTTAATCTTAGTTTTTAAGTGATCTATTTTTTCTCCGAGAATGGATGTATCTGCTTTTTTAAAATTGTCATTTAAATGGAGAACATTCAATATAACTAAGTATCATGTTTGTCTGGAGTGTTATATCTTTGCTTCCTATTTGACAAATTATCTGCAGAACCAGAGGTGGGACATGTAGCACCGAGGAACTGATTTTTCATGAGGGAGACAGAGTTCTTTTAATATTTACTGTGCAAAAAAAAAAGACAAAAAAAGGCATAGCAAAACATTCATTTCTTGTATCAGCCCATGACACGCTGTGTTCTTTTGAGCGCTGGGCGAAAATGCGAATGCTGTTCTGGAGCTTGTCTGATATGGACTTTCTCTGTCTCATCATCATTATTATTATTATTATTGTTATTAATATTATTGCTGATTACATCTTCAGTTATTCTTATTAGTGACCTTTCCTCAGTGCTTTCCAACAGAAAAGCCCTACATCATTGCAATCATGGCATTAATAATCAGATAAATTAACAGAATTTTCACAGCAAAGCAATTCCTTTCTTTAGTAGTGGACATGCAAAAGTAAAGATCATAGAATTGTAGAATCACAAGGTTGGAAAGGACCTACAAGATCATCTAGTCCAACCATCCTCCCATTACCATTGCTACCACAAGCTACTAAACCAGATCTCGTAGCTTCTCATCCAGACGCATATACTGTTTTTTTCCCCACCTAAATGCAGAAAAAACATGGCAGCCCCATTGCACTCACCTGCTTACATAGTGTGTCAGTCCATGCATCCTGAAGAACAAATGATAGAAAGGGGGTAATTGAAGCACTAAGATGAACTGTGATTGAGGCTTTAGGAGCAAGTCTTGGCTGTGAGCTTAGTACTGACATTTTCTTGTTTTGAATGAGAACTCCTCATTCCACAGAGAATTATTCTGGCTAGGATCATATTTTAATATACAGTGTGTATAATGAATGATTGAAAGAAGCAGTAATTCAGAGTTAGGGAAGTGTTGACACCATATGCTAACACTTACGGGAAATCTGTCTGTACTTTGGAAACTTTTTGTATGAAAGACTCTCTTCCACTTAACCACTGCTGGGATTTCTTGTGTCATCTTTCTGATTGTTAGTTTTGATTACAGTAAGGCCTGGATTCTTTGCCATGGATCAGTGCTTTGTTGTGCTAAGCTTGGTGCACATGCACTCAATTAAAAGAAAACCATAAGAACCTCTGCTCTCGAGAGTTTACTGTGTTACAAAAAATATTGGGCACCTGTTACTTTCAAAAACATATGAGATGGAATAAACGCAGGAGGTCAAAACTCAGTACTTGTTATGAGAAAAGTTCATTTAGTATTTTATGCTCTTTAAATTTTGGAGCAAATTTGCTTTAATCCGTAATTAAACTACTGTTTAAAGCAGTTGTTGATAAAGAGTCAGAGGTTCCAATGTCTTTGTGAAGTTGATTTTCACATACAGTTGACAGGCTTTGGGTAACGAACACTACTTTACACCTGTAGCACTTACGTAACCTCAGAGTAGGGAGAACAAGAGGATCCCATCATAAGCTGAAAGTATATTTTCCCCAGCTTTGTTTGTAGTTTTGTGTAATCCTAGGCTTGTTAGACATACACGTAGAGCAGACAGATGAGGATGTGTTGGATGGGCTACAGCTTCAGCAGACTGACATTTTCTCTAGCATACGCCAGGAAGAAGAGCATTTAACTTTCACTTTTCTGTATGAAAATCATGCTTCTTTCTTCCTATCAGTTTATATCATCATCATTGTTATACACTATCTGAATTTCTCCAGTTCAAAATATCCATGTTATGTGATCTCAGGATTTTAAAAAACATAACTCTTAAAAAACATTTCTTAAAACAACTATGTGGGGAAGAAAAAAAAAACAAACCCTACACACAACCAAGAGCCACCATAAGCCATCTATTTAAAATGTACACAGGTGGCGTTAAGGACTCAGGGAGGCCCATCAGGCATGCCCAGTGTTGGTACAGCCAGGTGTTTCATTTTTTTTTAATTGGAAGGTTCTAGCAGAATTTACTCTTCAAGGTCTCCTTACCAGAGAGCAAAAAACATCTGAAAGAAGGAAGTGGATGTGGAATAAACTTTGATTCTGGTTTACTGAATGTGCTAATGACTATTAGCATATTTTTATTAAAGGAGTCTACATTGTGTAATATTTTACACAGTGGGAAGGTAACTATGCAGTGCAACAAAGAGCTGTTGGATGGTTATGTGGCTGTTGAGTGAAGACCGTAAAAGAGTGAAAAGTCCTAACGGCAGTAAGGATTTACAAGGTTTGTGTTTTCCTAGTTCTTAATTGATTAGTATGGGAGAAGTTTAGCTGTTATTGTTACTTGTTTGTTTTCTTAATTTTGATGTCGTAAGACCATTTTTTATATCAGAAGCCTAAGGAATACATTTATGTATATAAATTGCAGCTTGTAAAGCTGCTTAGACTATTCAAGTTCTATTGATGAGACACATGTGTAGTATAATTGTAACAGGCTGGTAAAGTGGGAGAAACACAATGAAATGAGAGAGTAGTCTTGTATCTTATGAGAAGGATATTTTGATAAAGGGAGAGTTGGACTTCTAGGTGATATACTATGAGGTGTTGCTCTTGCAGCAACGTTTTTTTACAATTATGTTGTGCTGGTCATCTGAAAGTAGCTCTGGGGGCATTAAGGCAGAGGGAGAAAAAAAGGAGATAGATCTTGGGAAGCCCTATGAAATCAACTTTCCTACCTAATCAACAAAAGGTATTCCATGTAAGTGTACTGTAATATATAGTTCAGCTGCCTACCCTGATTTTAGGCAGTCATGAAGCTTTAAAAAATATAACTTTTAACAAAGGTGTATATGTGAGTAGGTTCAACATAAATGCTCTTGTTACATGAAATCATCTACTAGAATTGCAGACTACTGGGTTATATCACTAGGAATTAAATCTTTATGCATAATAACGTGGAAAGCATGTATTTATCTTTATAAATAAGATAATCCTTACTGTCAAGCTGCCTGGAATTTAAACAGCTAATTTTTTATGTGTCAGGGAGAGCTCTCCCTTTGTTACAAGACACATAGTATAGACCTGTGAGCCTTGGTTATGTGAGAAGATGGTGATGAAGCTTACAGTTCCACTTGTTCTTGTGGGTGCTAGTGCACCCTGATGACTATGTTATTGTTCCAGACTTTTGTGTTACACTGGGACTTAGGTTTTGTAAATAGGGCCATATAACTGCTAGTGGAAAGGCCAATTTTTAATGCAGGGTAAGTTTATTAGGTGGTGAAGTCTTGACTGTTTCTAGGTTTTGATGTTATTTAATTCTAGAACTGCTTTTTTGAGAAGGCATATAGGGCTAGCTGAATGTAGTTTTGATACTGCAATGCAAGTGCTTTTATTTCCATTTTATTGCATGAATGAGGCATTTGAACTGAGTCAGTCTGGAGTAGAAGAACTTGGATAACTTAATTTGGCATATTTACAGGCCAAATCAAAGAAGTGAATTTGGGTACCTGTGCAGTCTAGTTGTCTTCAGCTGGTTGAAATTATATGAAGAATTTATTTTAGGGGAGCTGCAATTTCGATCCCGTAAGGCATGAACTGAATTAAGTGCCTGCTGGAGACAATGCCTCTTCACTCTTCAGCAGTGACTTATTGCTGTCATTACTATTAGTTGGTAAATGATATTTAAAAAGAAATATGATGTGTTTTAATGTCTCAGCAGTTACAAAAGATAAATTAGCAGTTAAATTAGTACATTGACTGGTTGGGTGAATTATACATAACAATCAACATTAGCAATAACTTGAGATGTTGGTGTTTTTCAAGGAGCTTTCAAGGTCATTTTAGCTATTTTGGGGATATTCATCAGTTGGTGTAGTTTTCCATACATTAATTTGAATAATTTGCTCTCCAAGGCTAATGACGTCAACTAGAAACAGTCAGCATCTAATAATCAGCTACTATTAAAGGAAAAATTCAAATGTGATGAAATTGCTTTTCTGTTTTCTTTTCATGGAAAGCATATTAGGGGTAGCACAAAGCGTATCAAGCAAATCAGAGTGGAATTTAACTTCTGTACTGATGTGGTCTGGCTTATTATTTCTTTGTATCTGAATAAACACATCTAGTTCATTTTAAATCGGAGGTTTTCTCCTTCTGAGGTGAGGTATATTATGGGATGGCTGATGTCTCACAGGTGACTTTGGGAACTGTTAACAAAGGCTTACAGCCACCTGTCTTTCCAGGTGTTTCAATAGCAGAGGAGTCTGCATGAACTTTCACTTGGTGACTCCTCTGGAAACATACCTGGTTGAAACTTCAACACTTGTAGGGTCTACAGCATGGCCACCACAGGGTGTGAAAGGAGGGTTGGACCTTGATGACCTTGAAGGCCCCTTCCACCCTAAGCTTTAATTCTGTAATTAAGTCAGCTGCATGGCTTATTTTCTCCCCTGGACATGTGACAACTCCCTGCAAGGAAATGTCCACCTCAGGTTTCTAGTTCAACCCCTTCTGTCAGAAAAACAAGGCAGACAAATTTTACCAGGGATTTATTCCTAACCATAAAGACTTCTTTTAGAAGAAATAGCCATTTCAAATCTCTGGAAACAGGAATAGTGAAGCACACCTGTCATTTGTCTAGTCTGCATTAGTACTTGAAGTCTTCTGCTTTATTCCCCCTCTAGGCTTTCGAATTTTAAGTGGCCATTTCTAGACTTTTAATTAGAGCTCCAACTGTGCTGTGTAGCCTGTGCTGATGTGTTTTGGCTGTTGCATGTCATAGTTCTCCGCTTAGGTTCTTTATGAGTCAATACATAGTTAAGTCATCCTTCTGCTTTGCTGGGTTGGCACTGAAGCTGCAATCAGCTTTCTTCAGGCAGTTTTCAGACACTAATTCAGGTCAAACAGCTGCTACAGTAGACTTGTCTGGAACAAAATTACAGACGTCTCAAAAATGTCACAAACTGGAATTTGTTGGCTGTTCAGACATGAGTTGTCCTGCATGCTCTGTAGAATCTTTCTGAGTGTGAAACTTTCTCTACCTTTCGAAAGCTACCAAAGGTGTACCCACAGTTTATTGGTGCATAGGTAAAAGGATGAAAGAACACTTCTATCAGCATGTGTGTTGTAGGCTGTTCCCTTCATAAGGTTGTTTCTGTGATCTTTGTAGGCAGGAGTGGAGATGGACTTAAGGGGTTGTGCAAGTGTGCCAGTGCCTCTTGACATCGTATAGTAGATGTGCTTGCTTAGCTCAAACCTGACACTGTGCTAATAAATCCTGCTGAGAGACGTAGTGTATTAGTTCAGGCTTAATGATGTGCTGATACAGATACCTGCTGAAAGGCTGTGTGATGAGCATGCCTAAGTCATTCTCTCCCCCCTGAAATTTTCTTTTAGCAGAGTTAGGATGTGATTAATAGGAAAAGTCTTGAGCCTTTTGTTTTCTTTTTGGTAAGACTGTCCTGCTTAATACATTTATGCTTCTGGAAAAAGAGGATGTATCCTGGTGTTAGATATGGTGAAGTTCTTGGCTGGTTTCTGATGTGTAGTGGGAATCTAGTCAAGACCACTTGATTTCTGTAATTCTGTGTTCACTTATAAAGTTAAGGTATTTCCTGGAGTTGTTTAAAGGCTTAACTATAGGAATACTTTCTCTGGGGTAGCTTCTGTGTCCAAAATACAGCCTCGTTCTTCGTAGTTCAGAGAATCATAAAATCACTTGAGTTGGAAGGGACCTGTAAATGTTGTCTAGTCCAACTCATCTGCAATGAGCAGGGACACCTATAACTAGATCAAGATGATCAGAGCCCCATTCACTCTGACCTTGGATGCCTCTCCAAGGATGAGACATTCACCACAGTTTTATCAGATCCTAGTTGTTTGTGAGAACACAAAATAACCTGGTTGGATTAACAGAGCACATAGTCCTGACAGTAGATGATACTTCCAATTGCTCCAGTGCTTGATTTGTGTCCCTGTCTCCCTGTGTGGAGTGACCAGAGCAGGGAGCATCATGCCTGTTTCTCTTCTGCTCACAGGAATATGAGCTAATTTTGCCTGGAGACAGGAGGTAATAATGAGTGTCTCGTACCTGATTTGGTGGTATCAGCAATGGGTTGATTGCTGTGGTAAAGATGCATCCAAGTGGATAAGCTGAGCTTGCTAAGCTGGATGCAGTTTCTAGGGCAAGGTGCAGGCAGACATAGCAGGGAGCTGCAAAGGAACCAGTTCTGGTACACATTTCCTGCTTCACATGGGAGGGAAAGCCAACCCTAGAAGCTCTGCTGGTTTTTCAGCTGAGGGTATTGTAGTGTTGGTGTAGATGGCTTCATTTTTAAGCTTTTCTACAGACTAAGTGCTCCTGAGGACCTAAGCTCAGTCTAGGGTTGTAGTTACTAAATCGAAGCCTGGAGGCTTTTTACCTGTTTCAAGCAATTTATACCTATCTCATGGATTTGTCTCACTGCAGTGTAAGTTGCTTGAGGAAACTCCTGATTTCTGGTAGTATGTTACAACATTACTATGCTGTCAAATAATATTGTGTTCAAAATTAGGGAATGTAAGATTTCTTGAATTATTAAATGAGAAAACCACTGAGAAAACTGAACCCTCAGCAAAGGAATAAGGAGAAGAGAACCATCAAAGGTTATTCTGACTGTAATTGGAAATAGGTGCTGTCTAACCAGTTTGTTTCCCCATTCTTACCTTTCTGTACTTCCTAATTTAGACTCTTAAAGGCAACCAAATGTCTGATTCCTGCTGAGAATTTAATAACCTAAGGGGACTTCAGTCTGTGCTAATTATCCACAGTTTGAATCCTGCATTAATTTTTACCTCTCTATTATGTTTTTAGGCTGCCTGGTTGAAGATGATCTTTGCAGATCTTTTGAAATCTGTGTAAATGGTAAGTCTGGAATGTTTTGTTTGCTGACTACTCTGTCCTCTGCTGTGTAACTTATATGTGGCTGATGTAATAAGCTGAATCTATGTATGAATAAGGGTGGGGGGAGGGGAAACTCCACCAAGTAGCTATGACTATTCTGGTCAACAGTAAGCGGTAATTTAATAGACTTTCTTTAAAGAAAATTATCTCTCAACCTTGAACAACATCCACTTCTTTAGTGGGAATTGGTTTGTAATCAAATTAAACACACTGAAATATGCTAGAATATAATTTGTCTTAGTACAGGATAAAAGTAACTTCAGGTTGTTCATCTTCTTAGAGGATGATGTTGAGTAATTATCAGTCTCCTTTTGTTACAAAGTTATTATAAGAAGGAAGGTCTCGGTGAAAGACTACCATTGTTCTTACTTATACTGCTTCCTTTTTCTGTGATGTCGCTTGAGCTAACTGCAGAAGCAGCTTACTGCTCCTTTTTTCAGTTTTCTTCATTAAATTTTAGTTTTTTTAAAGGAAAAAGCTAACGCACTTGTATGAATCAGTGTAATGGAACAATAGGAATGGCTCTTTTGACAGTAGTCTAAGATTATTTCACTGTACTACATGAAATGATTTACATCTTGATGAATGAACTGTGTTTAGAAGAGATGTTCTGAAGCAATTTCTCTCATTAAGTATGTAGATCCGTAACTGATTTTCTTCTGAGGTATTATACTATTAATAATAGTAGTATAATAATATTATACTACTAAATTTCTCTTGATGAATGGCTGACAAAGCAGAGGTCAGGTCAAACACAGGAGCCGGTAACATTTACTTGTAAATTGACTTTGTTAAAATCCTAATGGAATGAACATCTAAGGTGAATTTGTTTCCTGATGTTTTTTACCATCAGTCAAATATACACAGGGGAGAGAATAACAGAGAGAAATATGGCTGAGGAGTCTGGAGGAGTTGAAGTCTGTATTAAGCCAGAAACAAAGTTGATATTTCCAACAATGGTGTAAAATCATAACTTGAGTTGTTTCTATAATACGCTGAAATTCTGTGTGGAGGTTTTGTGCTTGACACAAAATGGAAAGTAGCAATTTTCTGCAGTGGTGCATTCTGCTGGTCACAGTCATCTCGAGTTCCTAGCTGTGGTCTTCCCAATGTAAGTATGATTAATAGGTTTTTTATGGTTGGCCATGGCTATATGTGCTTAACTGAATGTAATGAAGGAATTATGCAGCACGTGACTAAAAAAAGTATTTAAAAGGTGTTGCTCTAAAGGTTACTTGATGGCTTCTTTCTCGAAACCTGTTTTCTTAATTAAAAATATGGCTGCTTAAAAGTTGAATTTCATGGAGTGCAAAATTAAAATGGATACTGCATCTTTGAATTCTGAATGGACGTCTGTTATCGACTTCTCTTATTTTGCTGCAGCTGTAACTTTTAGAATGGTCTGGTTTGGAAGGGACCTGTAAGATCATTCCTCCTACAGGCAGGGACACCTCCCTCCAGACCAGGTTGCTCAAAGCCCCACCCAGTCTGGCCTTGAATGTTTCCAGGGAGGGGGCATCCACAACATAATGGTCAGTAATGAATAAGCCAGTTTACCTGTGATACTTTGTAATAGCTGGCCTTCTTTAGAAAAGAAATATACATATATGTGCAGACATTCTGTCAATGTATGTAATATTACTGTGAAGTATTGGATGTCTTTCCCTTCCCCCACCCAAATGAGTGAATGTTGTCTGCAGTAAAACATATACTCTTATTGAGATAATTAATGGGATATTTGGAAAAACATAGTTTGAAGTATCCAAATACTTTCAGAACCTAATTTTTAGAAGGAAGAGAATCGAGGAGAGCTGTTTGCTTCTGCGCGTACCTTCTTGCTTTTCTTATCCAAATTCCCGTGGTACATCCTTGTAGTTCTGCAGAAATCCTGACGTGTTGAAATGTGAGTCCTTTTCTGGCTTGAAATCTCAGGAGCCAGTCTGTGGGGGCCTCTATGCTCAGGAGCAGAGCTTACTTGATGTACTGCAAGTATACCGAAAGGTTCATCTCCTTTGTGATTTTACAAGTGCATTTTTCTGAAGTGTGGTGTGAAAGTGGCAAGAAACAGCAGCCAGTTTTACGCAACGTGTGTAAAGGCTCTGAGACCTGCAGGTGCGTCTGACTCCTGGAGGAAGAATGGAAGTGCTCATCTTCCTCTTGGCCTCAAGCAAAGGTAGCTGAACTAACCCTGCTTTCAGAAATGAAGCTGGGCTTCTTAGTGAAAGCATCAGTCATGATCTCTGATGTCATCCCACATAACGTCATCAGCTGGAGATGTCATGTGTCAGGCCTGTAAAAGGATAGCCGTGATGTCAGTAATTGAGATGTTTGTTATGCAATTTCTGAAGAAATGTGAAGGAAAATACTCTTCTTAGTCATATCAATGACCACTTTATTTTAAGTTCTGAAAGCTTTTAAATATCTTTAATTAAAAAAATTCAAGGGATTTATTTATTGCTACAAGCAATGATTCCAATTGTAAGATTTGTTATAAACAACAAAACCTTATGACTTGGATCATTTACATCTGTTTAGGTCATGTGCCATTTTGTAGGGCAAAGAATTTGCAGTAATAACAATCACTGACTTTTCTGCAATTTTCCCTTATCATATATAGGTCTCTTGGCTTCAGCGATGGGTTCTCACTTGTTTAATACCTGCAGCAACATTCATGCAATATTAATTTATTTCCATAAACCTTTTATTAGTTTCCTGAGCTGCACTGACTCACCAAGTGGTTTAAAAAGGAACGTACTGTTTCATGTTTATTTTAATGGCATGTGGATAAACCAAGCAAAAAGACTGAGTTTTTTCATAGTTTTGTTTTTTTCCTTTGCAAATATAAAACTTCTGGGGATAACATGGCTTAGGTGTCATCTATTTCACTTCTAGTAAATTGTTACTTCTAATTGGCAGTTGGAGAAACTGATATTTTCAGCTGTCCAATGCTTCAAAATTGGGAACTTGCAGCTAAAAAACTTGATGTGAAAGGTGGATATGCTTATGAGCTGCAGACGTGAATAGAAAATAAACTGTAACCTTGGAAATGCTTTCTCCTCGGTATGTGCTTATAAGCTGCAAATGCCAGAGATGGCAAATAACAAGATGTCTTAACTAAGCAAGATACATAGCTGGATTAAAAAAAAAAAATAATAATAAGCTGAAGAGATGAAGTGAGGGCAGGTGTGTTACAGCACTCATGCATCCACATACATCACAACATACGGAGGCAGATCTTGGTGCAATGGCAGTAGAAGTTGAACCTTCCCACCAGTATTCCATTACACTTTGTTGTGGTATAACAGATGGCAGCTGAGGGGCAGACTGATAGAATGGCATCTGAGGTGGAAGTACATATGAAGCAAAGGTGTGGAACTGAACTCCTCCATGTGAGGAGAAAAATAGCACCCATTAACGTTCATTGATGCTTGCCAAATGTTTATGATGACCAAAGAGTGGGTTTGAGCACCACAGTGGGTGGTGCATTTCAGCAGTGGTGACGGAGGGTCACCTCTACTGGTGCAAATTTTTACAAGCACAGTATTTGTTCATTGCTGGTGAATGTGCTCTGCTCATGGTGGCATCTGTGATGAAAACTAATGTTCAGTAGGTGAGAATTTTCTCTCTCAAATAGTGTTATTGTGTTCTTTGTATCTGCTGTAGTTCCTGTGTAAAGAAATAAAAAACGTGACTTTAGGAGCAACCTGTGTATGCACTAAACCTAGTGCAGTTGTATAAGTGGGAATATGTCATGTTATGTTTTGCATTTCAAGTGATAAGCAAAGCAGTTCATGCAAAGTGTCAACTCATGTATCTTCCTAGTTGGAAGCTTTAAGCTGCTGGAAGCAGCTCAGTACAGATGCATGCTTATCCTTTCTTGTGCAAGCACACTATTGAGTTCTGGTAGTGCTGCTAGGAGAGGTGCCACATGGTGTAGATAAAGGCATCCTTTTCAAAACAACCAATACTTATTGTCCTGGTTTCTCCCTTTACTTAACTGCTGGAACCCCTCATTTAGAGGGATGGAATTCTCTCCTTCGGCTTCAATCTCTAGATATTTGTCCCAGAAGAAAGCTTTGTACTGTTTTATCTGTGCATAGATACCATTATATCTTTACTCCTTATCAGCATAACCTTTGTAAATCTGAACAACTTCATTCATGGCAGATGAATGTCATGGCAGCATGCAGCCATAACAGGGTTCATACTGACGAGATCAGATTGTAGAAAACAGTTCTGTGAAGCCAACCAAATAAGTTAGTTAAATATAGTGCTTGATGCAGTGTGCATCAAGAAGGCAAACCTCACTGACAGCTGCTAAACCTCTGCTGGTAAAACATGCTGTAATGTCTGCAGCAGTGTTTGAAGCTGCTGTGCATCTGAAAGGCTTTGTAACCAGTTATGCACAGCTGAGTCAATGTTGCTTGATGTATGCAAGTTGCAGTTGTTAGGAGGGACTTAGGTTAGTGCAGCGTGTCAAAGGCTTCTGAGCATGCAGTACAAAGCTGTGAGCCTTTCCAAGTCTGGATGTCTCCAAACAACTCAGAATACTAATGCCCTTTTTTTTCCCTAAGCTACAGAGCTTCTTAAAGACTTTTCATATGAGTGATTGCATGTGCTGGTGATGAGCCATTAATGGTAAATGTGTGCTACAGATGATAAGGGAGACGAATCAGGATACCTGAAACAGTTTCTTGAACTTAATGTGATATGCTTTGATGCTTTCCAGATCATAGCCTACTGGGAAGGAATTATAGAAGAAGATGTAACTCAGTGTTGTTTAGCTAACAGATGTCTCCAGCTACACCTATGTTTGCAAGGCTCTGCTCTTACAAAAGCTGTTGGAATTTTCTCAAATGACTCTCAGATCTGTGCCTAAGCTTTCCAAAGTTCTTTAGTAAGCGTCAATGCTTGTTATAACCAAGTGTAGACTTCTGAGGAGTGACGCCAAGTGTTAGCTCTGTGTACTGCTTTATGATGCACAGTCTGTGAGCTTTCCAAGGATATGGGAGTTTTTCACAAATAACTGAAGTCATAACATGAGTTTTACCACAGAAGGTGGTGTTACCATGTTGAGCTTGAATTCTGAGATAAATAGAAATGTGGATGCTTGGAGCAAAAAACTGACCAATAATTTAAATGTGAGGATTTGCTTTCAATGACTCTTGGGTTCTTCCACACTGTTTTAAGGACAAAATAGGATTGGGTTTTGTCAATTGAAAAATAAATAAATAAATAAAGTACTTTGAATAAGTATATCATAAGAATGCCACAATCTGGTATGGTACTCAAGGATAGAACTTAAAAATCTACTATTGTAGAGTGGCTTCTAAAACCTGAAAAATCTTGATGCATTTACAAAATTCATTTAAGTGTGAGTTCACACCTCTGAATCAACTGATTCCAGAGAGTGAGTGGTTGTGGGGATGATGAGAATTTGCTTAATCAAATACTGTTGTGCTCATTGTATCTGTTGTAGTCTCCAGAGAAATAAAAAGGAGCCATTACTTTTCATGGCAATAGGTGCGACCTATGTGTATGTGCTCTGCATCATTAATATATATTTATACACAAACACATATATAATGAAGTAAATTCAGGGACACCTCTATTAATGATGGTGTCAGAGCTTCTCTGTGTTAATGAGCAGAAGTTTACAATGCCTAATGAGGAGTATGAGGGGTGATTGCTAACTGCACTTTAGGCTGGAGGAGCTCAGTGCTCTCTCAGCTCTGCACCATGCTAAGGTGCTGATTTGCAAATAAATGATTATCCCGCTTCCTAGGTCTGGAATACATGTGGGCTAGTTTTTACAAACAGTTGCATTTTTAACTTTGCTGAATGTTTCTGAACTATTTGAGTGAGAGCACTGGAGAGTGAGTGGCCAAAATAAAGTTTCAGTTTCACTGCGAGGTTAGAAACACCACCTCGGTGATGACTTCTGCTTTACCTTGTAATAGAACGCCTTTTTTCTTTTCTTTTGAAGAAAACACTGCAGAAAAGGCACGTTTATCTTCTAATGAACCTGTTTGTCTTCTGTTTGTCTCAGTGTGACGCTGGAAAAGCTACGTTTGAGCTAGTGGAGTAGAAGTATCTAGCACAACAGAATTAGTAGTGTTTGAAGGGGAAGTCATGACCTTTTCTTTAGGAGAAGGTGCTTAGCATGATAATACAGCCATGGCAGTCCACCGTCCCAGCAGTTGCTCCGTGGGTTTTTGAAGAACCTCCAGTTGTAGCTCTTGTGGGCATAAACCCATTGCTCCAACTTGCCTGATGGATGGCCAGCTGTCTGGCAGCTAGCACAAGATAAGCATATGCACCTTAAATCTGCCTCTAGCCTTAGGAAGTCCTTTATATTTATATGTCCTGTGTTAGTAATTAAGGCTCAGTGTTGCTGGGTGTTGCTCAATGTTATTTCAAGAGACTGAGTTTTTTTTCTTTCAGCTCAGGTAAGAACATTTGTGTGTTGTCATATGGAAACTTGTGTTTCTTTCTCAGCATTGTGACTTGTGGTAGAGTATTTTCTCTTTAAAAGCATTAGCACTGGGCTTCACAGGATGAGAGCAAGCAGTGAAATTAAAATTGCCAAATTGATTAATGTGACTTTGGGGGTGTGGGGTGGAGTCCAGTGTTTGATTCAAAGTGTTTTGGTGAAAGACTCCACCTCCACACATAGGATTTTTTTTTTTGAAAGGGTGAGGGACAGATCAATGGATTAACCTCATACATTTCTCTTTTATCTGAACATGTATTTAGTGTGATAATGCATGTGCGTGCATAAACTTCTGTAATTTCTGAGTTTGCTATTCTTTAAAAATACTTAATACCAACTTGATTATTCTATTAATAAATACTAAGTCTTTGCTCTTACAAAATCTTTGTCACCAGAAAGCAATAGTGTTTATTTGCTGCTTTTTGCAACTTGTACCAAGATGCATATTATCTAGAGTAACTTAATGTATATTCCACTAGCATATTATGTTTTTAAATTAGAACGTGTTTGACATGCTGTTTGCTGTGTGCCTTCAATTAGTATGTAGTGGATCCTTTTTGATAAGCTGCATTGCAGCTGGTGGCCCATTTTCTGGAGACATTCTCTATTTCATTACTTTTTTGTATAATCAAATAATTGTAAATTGACATCTAGGAGACCATAGAAAAATACAGTCAGCTTTATAAAGGCATTAGGGAGTCTCAATAAAATTTGTGCCTGATGAATCATGAAACATGAGAGCCTCAAAAGGACAGTGTGATCTGCAGGTAAGGAGAGAACACCAGGGGATAATGTGCTTGCAGTGAGGTGGAAAGAAAATGAATTCTGCTTTGGAGTGATGCTGCAGCAGTGTGGCTCTGCTGAAAATCCATCATGCTTTCTCCCGTCTTGTGTCAGGGAACATCTGGAAGTTTACTTCTTGATGAAATTGTTCAAATTATGGATCTTAGACAAAATAGAACAAAAGGCGGGTTTTGACATGAACTATTCACCCTTCATTAGAAACAAAAGATAACCCGTCCCCTGCATGAATATATTTATGAACAAAGAATGGTACTAAAGATCTTCAAAGCTAAGTAGAGGTGGATTTGATGAGTTGGCAGTAATAGCTATACTACAGTTATTAGGCAACCTCACATTTGAATGAGATGGATTTTTTTTTCTGTGAAATTAGCATGTTGACTACATAGAAATGTTTAATTTCCAAAATGAAGTACCTAAATCCAAATCTCTTCCTTATTTTGGGTTTATCTGCTTACTCTGTTAGATGTGGAACTACAGTTTTTGACTTTGTCCCTCTGAATCTCGATAAGTGAATGCTGTCTCAGCGCGGCAGTGGTTAACTGGATGAGTCAGATTAATTGTCACTGATCGTGAAGGTACTTGGGTAATTAACAGTGCCATTGACAAGTGTCAAATAGGATAGACTAGAAAGCTTTGAACAAATTTCCTTCCTGATAAAATTGTTTTTAATCATCACGCTGCTTATATATTATTTGAAATCTTCAGTAATCTTGTCTAATAGTACGTATGTTTAAAACACGGGGTAGTGAATCAGACTACTTTCAAAATGTACAATCTTTATAAGGCCCTTAATGATTGTTGACGGTTCTCTCACTGCATTTCATTGGATGTGTGGGAGGCAAAGCTGTAGACTACTTAAATGTCTCTAAAATGTGATTCTTTGGGATGTCTTTAACAGTTCAAACTTTGTCCTACTGAAGATGGCTTTTCTTTCTCTTTTCTTTTTTCTTAGAAGAATAAATGTTTTCTTCAAAAGTTCTGTCAATCTTCCCAGCTCCCTTGCCAGGCTGCAACCATAGGCAAACAATGTATATTGATAATAGTTCTTGTTTGTAGGCTTCATGGCATTTGAAAACCGCTAATGGATTTTTGACTTCCAACCTCCCCTTAGTCATTAAATATGATACAACAAATATTATTTATAGTTTGTGGAGGGATGGGGGGGATACTGTGGTCCTGACCAAGTAACCTCAAAGAAAATCAGAGAAATGAGTAACCAAACTTTGTGACTTGAATCCCCTGAAAACACTTTTGCCTCTGTAGAATGGAGGACTATAGCTTCTGTAAGGCACATGGACTCTTTGTTCTGAAGACAGAAATATGGGGAAATACTTCTGGTAAGTAAAACCTATGACATGTTACTTAACAAGATAAGAAGCAGGGTATTAGCTGTAGTCTGCAGTTGTCTGTGTATAAGGTGCAAATTGCTACAAATACGAAAACATAAATATTAAATACATATAAAAATAACTTCCATAAATGTGCTTGATCTCAGCAGATCAGCTAAACAGATGCAAGGTTAATCTATATTCTTTATTTAAAAGATTTAGAAGGCTTGATACATGGACCTATCACTGGAAGTCCCTATTTTGAGTACAAAGTAGATTATTCTTCCAAAAAGAGCTAAAAAAATAAATACCTGTTCTTTGTTCTAATGCTTAAAACTCTATAATAAAGTGACAAGCTTTTTTTTTGTTTTGTTTTGTTTTTTGTGTTATATGTCCTTGTTTAATCATTAGGAACATTCTGAAAGTGAACTAATCAGAGTGCTGCTGATTAACAGGTAAAGACCTGGTAATGAAAAGTCGTTTCCCAATGTAAGCCTTTCAAAGCCTTCAATTTAAACAGAATTTTTCTTTCATGCCCTACAGACTCCATGGCAACAGGGAGAGAAGTTGCTCTAGAGGTACAAAGAACAATAAGTATATTTTATGGTCTAAAAATATTTGTTATATTTTAGTCCTTCACTTTCATAGCTTTGGCTGATACTGTGCACATGTTGAGAAATACTTGGTTCCTTTAGCTGCTGTGTCAGCATTCTTACATTGGCCCTCAGGTAGGATCAGCATGACTTAAAGTTGGTAACAGCAGTGGGTGTTAAGGGAGAGTTAGTGGTGAATACAACACTTAGCTCCAAAGAATTGCAGGTCACTACTTATGTTTTGGATTGCAAGCAGGCACAAGAGAAGGTCATTTTTAAAAGGGTTTTTTAGTATGTAATTATCATAGAATCATTCTTCATACATCTGTTTAAATACTGAACTTGAAATATTTTTGTGGTGAAATTGAAATGCTGTACCAAATTATTCTCTGTAAGTGTAGCAATTTGAACGCTTCCATTTAGTCTTCAAATACAGTATTTGGTTGTTCAGCAATCAGACTGCACCACCAGAGTTGTTTTCTAGAAGCAGGCTAAGTTTGCTTATGAGCTGTTGCACACACACAGCTGCTTCAATGGTAGTTTTTTTTTCTGCTAGTGTTCTCTGTCTCTTACCTAGTTGTAATAAGCTGTAGAGTAGATAAGAAAGAGGTGGTCTATTATCCAAACAGAAGCTTCATTTTCTGATGTAGAAGGGGGGCCATGGAAATACTGGGGCGGAGTTGAAAACTCAGGACTAACTTCATTCAGATTTTCTTTCTTCTGTAGTCCTCTTTGTGGACTGTCATGATATGTCTGTATTCCTGGAAAATGTGGATAACAAAGATATTGGGAGTGGGGTAGAGGGATTGGACATTCGGTCGGCCTGATTGCCAACAGTTCCACATATCATTTCTAAGCATATGATAACAAACTGCAATACAGAATCACAGTGGAAATAGTTAAAATGGCTTGTGGATTTGCAAAGTTAACTTTTTTTGGAGGTACTTTTACTATTTTTATGAATTTACCTTCCTTTTAATAGAATATTGCTGAAGGCTTATAGGTATTTTTAGCAAACTAGCCTTTCATTGACATTAGCTGTTAAGAATAGTTCCTCTCGAATTCTGGCTGTTTAAATGTGTTTGAAGGGTTGTGTTCTTCACTGTTCTAAATTGTTGAATCTTAAATGAGGTAATTTTTTTTAAGCCCTTGTAATTGTTATTTTTCAACATTTTCTTTGATTTATTTTTTGGGAGATAGAACTGGGCCAGTGTGTTCAGTTAATCTAACTTTTGCTCCTTTGTAGCATTTGATGTTGGCTAGCCAGCAATTGCGATGTTTTACCTGTTACTATGTTGAAGACAAGATCTTAGGTCCTCCTGGACTTGCACTGCTCAGGGGAGATGGGGATTTGTTTATTTAAGATAAGTTAATCAATACTGAGACAAGATTTTTACTTATTACAGTATTTTATTGCAGACAAAATGACAGCTCAGATTTTGAGGGCAGTGCGTTTTTCATCATACGCTTCATCTGCGTGCAACAGTATATGAGTAAATATTTCCCTTTTTACATTTGAAAGTCTCTACATGAGAAATAAATGGGGAAATGGGCATTTGTTAATTAAGCTTCAGTAAGTGCAAATTTCAGTGTAATAACAAGCTGCTGTTTTAGAAACCATGACAATGACATTAGGCATTTGCTAAACAAAATCTGCTCCTGTATGTCATGCAGCTTACATCCTATTTACTATTAAGAAATAGCTGGCACAGGCAAAAGACATTGTGTTAAAAACAGAATAAATAAACAGTTTTCTTGGTCTGAAATCAGCTGCTTTCAGTGTAGATTTAGATGAGAAATGGAGTCATAAATTCTTTTTATGCCCATCTTTAGCAGACTGGAGCTTGTACCTCAGGTGTTGCAGTTTTATGGAGCGGCAGTTCTTATGTCAACCTGCATCTTCAAGTAGTGAATCGTTTCCTAACCTTGTGAAAATAGATCTGTTCAGCAAGAAACTCTTACAAGGATCCATCTATAAAAGGTCTCCTGTAAGAAATGGAGGATCTTAGTTTCAGGTCTCTTGCTGCCCTGTAGAAATGGCAGTTTTAGTTCTTGCTCCCCAGAGGGGTGTCCTGGAGTAATCTCTGCCCTTGCTGTAGCATCTGGTCATCATGCAGTAGCATGGTGAGAAAGCATGCTGCCAGAAGAGCAGGCGGTGTTTTGATCCCATTGCGTGCAGTTTGGAACACTCACTTGGATGTCAGTATGTACCCTACAGAAAAGCTGTTTGGATTTAAAATAAATTAATTAAAATGCAGAGACAATAACAAATCCCCTGAGGCTGAAAATTGTACGTTAGTAATCAGCTATGAACTGCTGCATTTTGTTTTCAAGGCAATGCAGAACTTCCCATACTTAGTCCATATCCCCTAGGCTGTTTTATGTTGTTTCTGCTTTGCTTTAGTTTCATATTGGGTATTGCTCTGCAGTCTGTCAACTCTGAGATAACTCTCTTTGCTGGAAAAATGCACATTACAGCTATCTCATCAATGACATCATCTAAAACCACTCCATTAAGGGAAGAAAAACGCAAACAACTTGAGAACATTAATCTATCTCTTGTATAAAAAAGATGATTATGATGATCCATGAGGTTTTCTTGGTGGAAAATAGAAATTAATACAGGTCATTGAATTTTAAAAAGCATTATCCTCTGCTAGACAAGGAGATTTTTGTAGGCAGCCTAACATACTTGTGGAAGAGCAGAGCAATATGTCACTGCAGCAGGGTTGTCCTTTGGCTTGAGTAAAATGGTAACATGAAAGATTTTATTGCTGGTCATAATCAAGATGAAACCAAATCATCCACAATATCAGTGAGGGAGGTGCTGCAGATCAAGTGGCAATGGTTTTTATGGAGAAAGAGATTGATTTCTGCTTGTTTACCAGCTGTGCCCCTGCTTGGTGGAGCTGTCAGTTGTTGGGCAGTGAGAGGCTGATTGAACTGTGTCTCAGAAAAGTCTTGCATGATTGAAGAAGTGGTGAATATTAGCAATTACTGCCTGGGAAGTGGAAGAGAACCTGCGTGGGGCTTTAACAATGCACCATTTCATGTTTTGCTGTTAATATCTGCACCAACTTGAGAAATGGTCAAAGAAGGCAGCTGATTCTAAAAACAAACAAACAAAAAACAAAAACAAAACTAATAAGATGGTGATGGGATATTCTGTCCTGAAGTGCTCCTTGCAGCAGTGAGGGGATAGGCTCACTAAAAGCAGCAGCATGCCCTTCTTCAGCTGGGCCAAGAGAAGCTGTTCTCCAGGCCTCTCTGGCTCTGTGTTCCTCCATGCCTTGCCCTGTTGTCCTTGTGGTATCAGAGCAACCTGTCTGTGACATGACACCTTTTTTCCTTGCTGTGACCTGAGATACTCTGGAACGTAAAAAGGAATACAACTGTTCTTATTTTCTTCAAATTGAGGGTGGAAATACTGAAAGGATACTGCATGGAGGGGGGTTACCTTGGAACTGAAGATTGGAGGGAGCTGAAATGAGTGTAAGATAAAGTGGAAGAAGTGGGGGAATCCTGAAAATGATAGCAGGCTTGGGAAGGTGGATGTTCACCTGACGAGAGTAAAGAAGCCATTTTGGTTGGCGAGGCTCTTGGATTGGATTGTACATCATCTCTTGCAGTAAGCAGTTGTTTCAGAAGTACAGGAATAGATGAGCCTGCCAGGTACCTGCAGAGAAACATAGCACGTTGCTTCTGTTGTCAACTCCCCTTAAGCAAGGTCTGCTCCATAAGTAATGCCTCTTTTATTGTCTTGATCCACAACATTGGAGGCAGATGTTGATTGTATGGCAATAGAGCTAGAGCTTTCTTGCCAATATTCTGTTACATGTTGTTGCTATGTGACTGATGGTGGCAGGGGGGCAGCCTGGCACAGTGATGTCTGACATGGAAGTGTGCATGAAACAAAGATAGGGAACCAAATTTCTCTATGCAGGAACAAATAGCACCCAGTGACATTCATCAATCCTTACCGAACATTTATGGAAACCAAAGAGTGGATGTGAGCACAGTGAGGATGCGGGTTGTGCTCTTCTCTAGTGGTGACAGTGCATGACCTTGAATGGCATGGATTTCTAAAACATTGCATGCAGTCTCCTGTTGATTGTTGTGAAAATGCACAGCTAACGATGGTGACTATGTTGAAAACAAGTGTTCTGCAGATGAGAATTTTCTCTCCCAAATAGTGTTATTATGCTCTGTCGTAATTTCCATGGAAATACATAGAAGGCATTACTTTTGGTGCAACCTATATACCTCAACTTCCTTCCTCAAAGCTCTAGCTAACATTAACATTCAAATCAAATAATTGCTCTTTAGATTCATGGGAACTTTCCACACATCCTATTGCGCTAGGACTTCTGGCTGTGAAAGCTATACTTGCTATAGGCATGATTTGACTTTTCTATGTTATTTTATGTTTAAGTCAAATTTAGTACAGTTTAACAGATACAAAATGACTATTTTTAACTTTGTAAGATAATACATGTTCTTAAATTGGGAAATCTGCATTATTTAATGGGAGGGAAAGTGCAGTGCCATTGGGGAGGAATAAAATCAGGGACCCTTCCTGTAATTTATTCCGTGAGTCACTGCCTGCCTTTTCGCATTAAGAATGCTTTTGTAAGGAAGAGGCTAGAAGTCCGATTAATGTGAGAGAGTGCTGAACTGTGGAACATATCTGGGAAGGAGACACAAGAGGAAGAAATGGGAAAAATAGTAAACCAGATTCTTTTTGCCTGAAGTGAGTTCGGAATATTCCAAAATGGGCCATGAAAGACAACCTTTCATGACATCCTCAGATGTCCTGTGAAGGGCTGAACTGCTTGGTTGTTTTTAATATCCTGATGTTTCTGAGCATTGTGGGCTTGTCACCAGTGTTTGAATAAAGCTGGTGAGTTGGCATCATGGGTTAAAAAGTCTATCTCTAATCACGATATGACTAAACAGGTTTAGTCTGCTACCACCTTGCCCTAACCAGCAGTGGTTCAGCAGTAACTGAATGAATTAGCTAATCTCTAAATCCTATTACTGCTTGTTTTGTTGGATGCTGTTGCTAGGATGCTAAGGTGGGATAAAAAGCATTAGTGCCATGGAGCTGTTAGCTGGACAGGTTCACTTCCAGCCTTATGATGTCAGGGCTGTGACTAAAGCCACTGCAGAGAGGTGCAATGTAATGGGGATGATACTGCAGAAAATGTCATTACTTAAGTAGCAGCCTGATCTGCTGGGTTTTGATGCCAGTATAGTGTGGGAAGTTGTGGATGGGTGCCACAGTGGCAGCTCCATCAATATTATGGGGAATTCTAAATGAATAGATAAAGCCAGATACTAAGTTCTACTCCCAAATTACCTTAATAGCCTTTCTAGTATTTCCATCATGACTTGGGTGGCAGGCAATATGAAGTTGGTAAGCAGGAACATTGCAGAGGTGAATTCACTGCTCTAAGTTTTAGTCTCTTGAGGGCAGGAAGTAGCTTTAAGTAGTAGATTACGAATACTTGATTTATATATATTTTTTTCATTCCAGTAAAGTAATTGAATTAGCAGATGTAGTGGCATTATATATGACACAAAGGAAATCCAAGTAAATTGTCTTGCCTGAGATCAGCCTGAGGGAGCTAGAAATATTAGTTAATTTGTGTTATGTTCATCCATGTACCTTTTCATTGTAAAATTAGTTGCCAGGAAATGAAAGAATCACTGAAATAGATGTGCAGTAAAGGTGTGTGGTAATCTGAGGGGTTTGGGCTGCTTTTGGACATGGACAATAGAGGTGGCAAAAAAACAACTTGTAGCTGAAGAGAACTAGGGAAATTTGATAGAGCTGACAGATACCAAAAAGAAGAAGGAACAGGCATATTAGTTTTCATAGAAGTAATTCAGATACTGTTTTGTGGTACTTACGGGAGCACGCGTAACTTTGCCAATCTTTGTTTAGAATGATTCATTATCAGCTGTGAGTGGCAGCGGTGACTGATTTAAAGAAATTATTGTTTATAACATCTGTGTTCTCTTAGTAAGACCACTGTTCTGTCAGGAAAATATCTATTCATTTTCTCATGTCTTAGCAATGCAGCGTGCTTTTCTTACTTGGTGACATGTCTCTTGTCTTGCAGAAGAGCTCACACGTACCTGTAAGCAACATGGATGTGGTCAAATGTAATTAGTAGAGTCTTAAAGAAAATTGCTGTATATTTCTCTTGCTATATGAAAGCAATGTTAAAACTGTTTGTTTTTCATACCTCTGATATAATTTCTGTGGGTTTTGAAAACCCGTGTGTTGTTACCTGAATAATAATAAGGTACTGTGGTCTAGGGCATGATCTCACCAGATACAGCTCTTGCAAGTCAGCCTTGTTTGTGCTGGTGTGGCCCGTATGTCCTTCCTCACCCCTAAACCTCATTTAAGAGTCTTGGCCGCTCTCTACAGCCTCCAGACACTCCCTTCTCACCCTCCTTGGTGTTCTCATGAGCAAAAGGAGGCAGCCTAGCTGTTTTGATGAGACTCTGCTTTCTCCTTTATTTAGTCACAGATGTTCATCATGTGAAAATAGCTAATTCCTGTTCTCTGAGCAGTGGTTGGATTGTCTGGTCATAGCACGTCAGGGGCTGATGCTGGGAAGGATGACGTAGGTACTCCTTTCTGTCTTTTCCAATGCAGGCTGTGTCCGTAAAGGTTTTCTGTAAGTGGATGGAGAGTACCTCTGCTTTCATGTGAGGAATAGCCTGGGTCCAGTCACAGTAATCTGGGTGGTTCTCCAAGATTACTACAAGGAGACCCTGTAGAGACATCCTAGTACCTAAAGAGGGGCCTAAAGGAAAGCTGGGCAGGAACTCTTTATCAAGGAGTGAAGTGATAAAGCAAGGGGTGATGGCTTTAAACTGTCAGAGGGTAGATTTAACTCAGACATTAGGAGGAAATTCTTCCCAGTGAGAGTGGTGAGACACTGGAACAGATTGACCAGAGATGCTACTGATGCCCCATGTTCTAGATGTTCAAGGCCAAGCTGGATGAGGCTTTGAGCAGCCTGATCTAGTACAGTAGATGTCCCTGCCCATGGCAGGAGGTTGGAGCTTGGTTTAGTGGGACTCAGTTTCTCTTCCAACCCAAAATGAAGCAATGTCCGTAGTGTGAAGCTGATGTAGCCATGTGGGTATTTCCCCAGATCCTTTCAATTAAGAAAGGTGCAGAAGTGGCATTTCTCACACACCTCAAAGCTAAAATCCCTGTCAACTTCTGCTGAATGTGATTTGGATTTGAATCACTAAGAATATCAATCTCTGTGTCCCTTTGGCCACTTCTGATTGCTCTTTCCTTCTCCCATTCATACGCAGTTTATTTTGCTGTAATAATCACAGATGCAGAAATGAGAAGATTCCACTTTTAGATAGCCCAGGGGTGTGCAGTATTCACATTTGACAGTATAGCTTTAACAAATAGATTTACTATTAAAACAAATAGATTCACAATTAAAAGGACTTATGCTATATGTGTTTATTATAGAATAACAGTTATCTTGCATGTGATGAGAGTATCGTCTGGGGACTACTTGTAGCAGTGGAGCTACCCTGCTTGCTTTGCAGTTCTTTGCTAACCTACCTATTAGACGATGTTCTTCTTAAACAAAATGAATTTATATGCAATGTGTTCAGGGGAAATATTGTTGCTGAGAGTTTGTCATCACTTTTGTTTTGAATGTTTTATGAATGTACGCAAACTGTATTTTTGCAAGCTGTTCATCCTTTGACAGTAATAGGCAGAATACAGCTTTGTGCAATCAAAATGATGTTTCATTTGTATTTTAACATGAGAAATAGTTAATACAAGCAGGAAATATCCTGAAAGTTCTAGAATACATTAATTTTATCTATAATTAAAATATTTAACTTTTTAATTATGCATTACTTCCGTTTATAATTTTCAATGTAGTAATAGAGAGAAAATTAAATGCTTCAGCACAATGCTATGTTTTGCATTATAATATAATGACTTAATGTGTTTTAATTTCTATTTTTATAAGGCTATTTCTGTTGAAAGGGAATCATCTCAGCAGTACTGTTGTATTGGAAAAAATGTGGAGAGGAAATTCTTATCTTACATGAAATTTAAAACAGCTAATGATCCGTTCACCCTAAGAATGAATTGCTCTCTCTTCCTGTTATCTTTTTTTGTTCCTCCTTGAGCTCTTACCTTTTATTTTCCTATGTGAATGCAGCTCTGTCTCTTGACTCCTCACCAGCCTCCTTCTCTTGTACCCTGCTGAAGCAGGCAACCTTCAGAATAAATGCAAGAGTAGATCATGCAGTCTGGGTTGTTCTGGTAAACTTTGCAATTTCACAAAGAAAGGGGTATTTAAAACTTAAGTTTCGTTAAACCAACCAACCCCCTTTTGACTCAGTCGTTTGAGAGAAGACTGAGAAGCTTCTCCATTTTCTTTTTTCTTTTTTTAATAGAATACCAACCTGTTAGAAGGCTGTGCAACTAAGACCTTTATAGTGCAGCTAGCTTTGTGTCATTCTGTGGTGGTTGGAGCAATGGTAAACTCATGTATTATACAGTGTTGCTGGCAAGTATGCATATGGTATGACTAGGGAGGGCTGTCAGTAATGCTTGCACAACTTAGGAAGTCTGTAGGTCTTCGTAGTGGTAAGTCAGCATGAAAAGGTGCGAATTACTTTGATGTAACGTTGTGCTGACCCTGCTTATATCATAGATGAGCAGATGGCATGGAAAACATTCTGTACATATGCCAGAGAAGGGCTGTGAGACTGAAAAGTAAAACCTGCGGCTGAAAGTCCTGGGTGCGAAGAGCTCACTGTTCCTATCTTTGGGTGGGCATGCTGGAGAACAGCCTGGTTGTTATGCTGTGCCTTTGCTCAGGCCTGGGGCAGGTGTTGTAAGTCCTGGAGAAGATGTAGGCTTACAGTTGGCTTACATGAGCTTGCCAAAACAGTTGAGCTTCAAAGCTGATTCATAGAATGGTTCAGGTTGGAAGAGACCTTAAAGATCATAGAGCTTCCATGGGCAGGGACATCTCCCATGAGGCCAGGCTATGAAGGGTACCACCTACCTCAAGTGCTTTCAGGGATCGAGCATCCACAGCTTCTCTGTTTCAACATCTCACCACCCTCATTGGAAAAAAAAAAATAAAATAGAAAAATTATTTCTTATATTCAACTTTACCCTCTTTCAGTTTAAGATGAAAGTGGAGAGCCAATGATGAGCTTTGACTGGTATGTAACAGGGAGAAGAGGGTGTTCATTACCTGTCCATCAATGGGCTGCAGGTGCAACAGGAGGCTGGATTCCAGAGCTTATTTTGGCATTGCTCTCTTTTACTTCTGTTTTCCCTTCTGTCTGCATCCATTTGGATTTGGGTGAGCCAGGGAATGTGTTACTGTATTGGGAAGGCTTTATCTTGCTGCCCTCATGCAATAATTAGGTTTTCAGATTTTAGGGTGAGGATTCAAGTTGGTCCTTTTTCTTAGCAGTGTGCAGTACAAGAAGTCAAAGCGTAGTTCTCTGACAGTCAGTTGCTACCAGAGCACAAACATAATATAGAAATAAGTAATTCAATTGTACTTGCATAGTTGTGAAGCAGAACAGGTTTCTGGAGTGTTTCTATATGTTTAACAATAATATATAAACATATAGTTCAGGTGTATGTGAACATGAAGTTATACCAGTTATATGTCATATAGTGTATGTCGTTCTCGTTAGGGGACCAGCTCCATCACGTACAGGAGAGCAGGAGAATATTTACTGTTAATCTGGCATTACAGTTCCCATAGCCTTATACATGGCACCTTGTGGCTGCATCTAACTCTGTATCCTTGCTACTAGAGTGAAAACCTACAAGGAAATAATTTTGTATTTACAGAAGTGTTGAGCAAGAAATTGGTTTGCATTCTCTACAGCCACAGACTACAGTGTCTGAAGGGGATGCTTCAACTGCAGTCTGAATGCAAGAGACTTTTATACAGTTAAGATGCTTTGTGTCGTAATGTAAAGGAACAAAGGACAGGTTTAAGGAGGTAACACTTATAATTTTTATTCTTTTAGCACTTGACCTTGAATGTAAAATTCTTACAGAGTAGTGCTGCATTTCTGATATGCTCTGAAAATGCTCCACTCTCATATGTTCCATCCTATGAAAAGCAATGGCAATCAAATTACTGTCTATATAGTAAATGCCTTAATGTTCAGTTCTTGCTCTTTTTGCAAACTAACACTTCTGAACTAAATGTAAATGCCCCAAAGGTGGTGTTTCTGTCTTAGTTGCCTAGTTGCTGAATAAATGTCTGTGCCTCTAAGGACTATAGCTCAATTAATCACCTACACATGTGGTTTCTGTTTGCTGGGGAGGGTGAGAAGAGGCATATTAATGTATCAAACTGGGGATGTTCAGTTCTTAAAATGCCTCTGGCTACAGCTAAGAGACCTATTGGAACTGCAATGCTTTCCATGCCCTGATCCTCACATTGAATGTAGATTTTGAACACTGTACTTTGTGTTTTTCTTTGTTTTCTTGCCTAGTGTGTTAATACATTCATTAAAATAGATATGCTTTAACATGGAATAATGGCTGGGCATGTTTTTCTTTGTGCCACTGAAAAGAGCCTGGCTCTGTTCTTTCTACTCTCTCCTTTCATGTATTTGTGGACATCAGTGAGATTTCCTTGAGCCTCCTCCAAGTCTAACAGTCCCAGCTCTCTTTTCTACTAGCAGAGATGCTCCAGTCCTTCATCTTTGGCCCTTAGTGGGACTCTCTCTGCTATGAACATGTGTCTCTCTCACTCTGAGGGGCCCAGAACTGGACACAGTACTCTAGCTGTAGCCTCACTAGGAAATCATTAAATTATTTTTCTTACCTTTCTGTTCTTCTCAGTATTCAGCTCATGCTGCATGATTTCCTTTATAAAATTTGAATATCCTTTATGCCTTTATAGTTGTTCTGATTTGGCCCACGTCTGGAAAAAACAAAAACAAACAACAACAACAAAGCCAAAAACCAAACAAATCCTCTTCTGTGTTGGAGAGTGTTAACGTTTTTCTTCTCGTTTTACTCCTATCATTTAGACCTTACTGACAGGTGCAGTACTCATGATTGTTGAATGCTTCTCCTACTGTTCAGACGCTTGTAGTTTGGAGCAAAACTATCTTCTAAAAGCATGTGCAGGTTTTTTTTGTACAGGGTTAAAAAAAAAAAAAAGTAGCTGTGGCATGTGATTATTGTTATGTATGAAGAGAACTACATAGCAGAAACGAGTTGCATTTTCACTGAGTAATAGTTGTATAAAATACGTTGGGCAAATACCTTAACTGAAAAAACCGTGTTGTAATAATGGAGTTTGTATGGGAACTGCTGAGTCACGGCCTGAACCTCTGATTGATCACCTGAGGTGAGCCATGAGTCAGCCAGAGGAGCACAGGTGAAGGCAATTCACCTGTGCTGCCGGAAGGGGTGGAGCCAGGCTCCACCCCTCCTGGACCTATTTAAGAGCTGGCTACCAGAGGGGAAGGATCTCTTCTGGAGATCCTCCTCTTTGATATCTTCTAGTGAGCTCAACCCAAGGGTAAGCTCTTCTACTTATTCTCTTTTGTGATCCCTGTTTGCTGTGCCTTACTCTTTTGATTATATTGTAATTATAACATCTTGGTTATACATATTGCAATTATAACATCTTGGTTATACAGAGTTCCATGTACTTACCTGTCATCTGCATTGTGCTCCTGGTGCTGCCAGGGATAGGTGGTTTCTTGAAGTGGTCTGCTTTCTCCATTAAGAAATGAACTGGTGTAAATGAGAAGAGAATAAAAACCAAATTATCTCCATTTTATTCAGAGGGTGTAATTAAGAGAGACTCAAGCAATAAACTCTTTAAATGGTTAAAGAGTTTATTTATGAAGTATGTCTGAGTTGGTAATCTGAAGCACAGTTTTTGAAGGGAGTGTGTTGAAAAGCCCGTTCTTATCTGTGGTAATGATGTGTTCTAACTGGACTGCAGAACTCAACCTTGTAATGGTAACTTCAGGGAATAAATAGCTGTACTATTAAAAAAAAATGCAGCAATGTCTTCAGCTATAAGAAATATTTTTCTAAATGTAAGATCAATTTTATGAAGACAACGAGAGAACACGTAATAATAGATTCTGTTATGCAAAAGGTTTTTCTTGTTTGTTTACGAGTAAGGTATCAGTTTAACTTCCCTGTTTTGTGAGCATGTGATAATTACTGGGAAAAGTTTTATCTAAGATTTGTGGCTAGGCACCCAAAAAGGAGGATAAGTGGAATTTGTTGGAATTTTTTACCTCATAAGTCTTCCAGTACTAGAAGACAACTGTGCAACCTCTGCTAGCAGTGTAGTGTGGGCTGGACTTGTGGCACTGTTTTGAAGGTTTCATAGGGGCTCCTAGTTTCTAATGGCAAATCCTGTGTTTCTTTTTTTTTTCCTATAGAGATATAAAGTGAATGCACATATAAAACAAAAAAAATCTTATAATTTGAGCGCTTATATTTTTATATAATCCTTCTTAATTTCTTGATTTGCCCTGCCTTTTTTTTTTCATTAGTCTCTCATATTATGGCCTTTTTCTTCCAAAGCATAAAGCAAAAAGCTCAGGTTCATGCATCAGTCAAGAAGGTAGAAACAATGTTGAGCCAGAGCTTAGTTCTGCTTTACTGGTAATAGAACAGATTTAAGAAGAAATTCACAAAATATAATTGCAGACTGTCTATCTGAGCAGTATGCAGAACATCTGCAATGGACTTGGCACCTAAAGTGAAGCTATAGTTGAAACTCTCAGAGAGCAAATTAGGAAGCTAACTAGTTTGGTAATTTCAAGAGAGATTGTAGTAAGAAAACTAGATGACAATTTCCTCTTTTTTTCTTGTTTGTTTTTTCTTCTTCCTGTTTTAATCAATAGTAAGCAACTGTAAATATCTTAACGTTCAAGTACCAGTATGTGTTCATGTAAGTGAAGTCTGCACACTTGTGTGTTGATTTCACTGCTCATGCTGTAGCAGGGAGCTTCATTTGTGTAGTAGAGGCAGTACAAGCAGAAGAGCACTGGGCTTTTTTGCTTCCTTCCAGTGTGCATAGAAATCAAAAGGAGAAAGGAGCTGTAGTGATGTGAAAATTATAATTAAAATGAAATAGTAATGACTTGATATCAGAAATACTAAATACATTGATGTGAATATACAGCTATTAAAATCAAAATGTGGTTCTATACAGCTTTGGCTGATTAGTTTAATTTTTCTTTAATATATCTGAATTTGGTGTTAATTAGATTAGCTTAAGTTAAAATACTAATTACATTATTTAAATATATTAATAAAGTTTAAGTATATTTTTCAGCTGTGCAGAATGTAATTATCCTCTCTTACTCTACTCTTCTAAGATCTCCTCTGAAAGGCAAAAAAAATCCTTAATATTACTTCTGTTATTAAGGGAATAATAATTAATAATTCCTCATGAGATTTAAGGGAATGAGTATGCTAAAACTACTGGAAAAAATTCAAGCCATGGTGTAAGTGCCTTAACAGATGAATATGCATATCTTCGTAACGATATGAATAATGGCGGACAACTATAAGATTTTGAAGAATTAACAAAGAAAGCAGGAATGTGACTTGGTTTACTTAGCCTTGATCTCAGTCAAAGTGATTGCAAAGATCAAATAGGACACCATTACAATTTTTTTTTTTAAGATACTGTGCTAAATGCTAATTAATACAGCTATATGTGAAAGCAGTAGCTTTTTGCTGATAAAGTTGCATGTGGGTGGCACTGAGTTTTTCCAAATACTTTGAGCTGAAAACTGTATAGCACCTTGATGTAAAAGGAAAAAAAAAAAAAAGCAGTAAAAGTGGTCACTGCACATTAATGAAATAAAGACTGGATGGTTCACCCATGTCAAAATAACCCTCAACTGGGCTTTAAAGTAGGGTTCAGCTCTATTCAGTTTTACAAATGATCAGAAAGAAAATAGATAATTGCTTTCCTAAAAGAAAAAAATAATTATGAATCCCACGAGGAGTGAGAGGAAATGGTTTGTCACAGGGACACGGCTGCTTTTGTGCTTCCTATGTCTGAGTGTAAACATACATTTCTAGAATGGAAGAACATAGGGCGTGCAACATGGGGAGCAAGTGTCTCCTGAGCAGTAACTCAGTAGTGACTATGATTGAAAAGCATCTTGACATGAGTTTTCACCCTGACCTAAGGAGGAAAAAAAAAAAAAAAAAAAAAAAAAAGGAAGTTAGTATAATTCATGTCCTGAAAACAAAAAGTAGCTAGTAGAGTGGTTTTTCATTTCTGTTTTCTTTGATTTAACTATGATTAAGTCAGCATGAGAACACTACATAAAACTGTCAAGCTTAAGTTAATATTGCCAAAAATTCAAATAGAGGCTGAAAATCATAGAATCATAGAGTGATCTGGGTTGGCTCGTTTCTTAACAGTTGTACATGTGCTTCATTTCCACTGTAAAACTAATGATTGACTTTTTCATTACATTTAATGGGTAAATTGTACTTCTATTTTTCCTGTGAGTACTGTGCATGGATTTAAGTCTCAGATTGCAAATTTGCAGTTCTGATGATAAGAATTATGGCAATTTATTATTTAAGTTAGTGAGAGTTGAGGAGAAAGTGAGATACAGGAAAAAAGCCCTCGAAGTTGACAAAATTACGTCAGTACTCACTGAGTCTGAAGCCTATCCTATCCTATTCTTGTGATTCTTGTGATTCTATCCAAAGCACTATGAAAAGACTCCCTATATCTTTGGGACTGGTTTGAGTTTTCTTTTTGTCCGAAGCAAGATTGTAGTTGATATCTTCATGTCAGCACGTGGGAATTTGAAGGATGAATTTGGAGAAAGCTCAGCTTTGGAGAATTGTGAGGAGAAAAACATCAGGCTCAACCACAGATACGTACAATTTTTATGTCAGCGTCTGAGCTGATAGTCCATGGTTTCCCTTTCTCTCTAAAGTAAGAGACGTTTTCAGGTGGCAACTGATTGGAAATGTTTTAGATCCTTTGCTGAAGAAGGTGAATCTCTCACTTGACTACATCTCTACCAAAGGTGAGCACGGGATGACTAGGTCTGCTCTATGAGATCTACTGTTTACCACACTGATTCCATCCATTCTGTCTCAGACAGTAGCCTTTACTGGTACTGGCACTGAAAACAAAAGAACTGCCAGGGTACAAAGTAAGTAATGCAATCGGCACCACTCAGGGTAACAGTTATTCCCTTCCTTTGTTAGTCTGAAAACAGAATAGGAATCTTATCCCTTATGAAGGAAACTTCCTCTAATTAGGTGGAAGTGAGTACCAGTTGTGATGGGCATGGCATACCAACAACAGAAAGTGGTGCAACCTCAGCCAAAGAATTGATTACTCCACCAAACCTGTGTTGATGGACCTTTGTTGCACTGGTGGCTGTTGCTTTGCATCATTCCCTTCTTCTCAACCTACTCATCCAAAAGTATCCCTTGCTAACTCTCTGGGGCAATTAATAAACTACAGACTTCAACTGTATGTAGTACGGACTGACACTGTATGAAGACACCTTCACTTTTTCTAAAGGTATTTTATAGAAAAGATAAGATTTGAGGAGCTGGAAAATAAGGACATGAAGGAACAGAACTGTACCTACATAGTGGATAAACTGCATTGAGTCCTGTTCCCAAGATTATGTCCAATTTTCACTGAGCAGCTACTTAATGTACAATGCATTAACTGTCTTGGGAGCAGAAGCTGGAATTGATAATTGTACTCTAACCAGTCGAAGGTCCAATTAGGTTGCAGAGTTGTGCTTTTCCTTTTATTCTCTGTCTGCTTCCGTGGAGCTTTTCTATTCATGGTATGGCTTCAACAAAAAAGAGACTTGTCTCAGTGCCTAATAGGTAGGGTTTCTCCTATGATAGTGAGTGAACCCTTTTCAGACTGAAGAACTTCTCATTTCCCCAGCAGAAATGCTTGTCAGTAGGTTGTACATCTGTGAGCTTATACATATCCACACAAATGTAGTGTATGTACATACACAACGTGTGTATGTGTCCACATATATGTTGATTTGGAAGTTGGTATGTGTACATAGCTGATTCAGAAGCTTCCTCTTACATTTAGGTTAAGAGCAGTGTTTTAAGAAACCTAGAAGCACATTTACTTTATAAATCACAGGGCTTTGCCATCACTGAACATACTGAGATCAGAATTATGGGTACTGCAGCTACTCCTAAGTGAGTTTATTGCAAAACTGTTGTGCAGATGCTGCATATTTTTTTTTTTTGAAAGTCTGTTTAATATTTCCAGTTACTCTAAATCCTTTTGTATTTTGAGTGGCTGGGTTTAACCTTAGGTACTGCTGTGGCTTTTAACAGCAAGTTCTACAGATGACTCCTTATACTTAGTTGTTCACCAAATATTGTGTTTGGTTTTGATGCTTTTCTTCCCTCTACTACAACCTCTTGCCTCTTTCAAAGGCTGTAACACAGCATTTCTAGTACTGTTGCTGAGGTTTACAAAACTCTACCTTTGCTTTAGCAGCAGTAATTGATAGATTGTCAGATTCAATGATGTTTTGAGTTTGTTTTCAATGAATAAGGTCTGCTCTGTATTTTTAGGTGTGACTTGAGCTTACTTTTCCACAACACCTTGTGTATGAGTGGTGTTCTTGATTTGTTGTCCGACAACCCCTTAGAACTGTGTTATGTGAAAGAATCACTGCTGGCCACTCCAGTAGCAGTCCAACAAGCATTCTGGCCTAACTCACAACAGGAGAAAACTGAGCTCTGCCTCTTATTGCCTTCTTCCAAGAGCCTGCTTCTCTCCTGTACAAATACAAGGATTTTCTTTCCTGTGAAATGGAGAAGAAAAGCAAAAATAATTCACAATCAGAAGAAAACCAAGCTCTTGTATTAGAACTGTTTAATTAATCAAAGCTTTGTGAGTGCTGCCCTTGGATCTGTTCAGAAACCTATGCACATTTCTGCTTAAAAATATAAAATACTTCCATTATCTTTTTTGTTTCCGTTGCATTTCCTGTTTTGTTTACTGCTGATGATTTGGCTTTGGAGCAGCCACATCCTCAGATGGTTTACATGTTAAAGTCTTGAATTTAGGTCTTTGGTGTAAGGTCAGGTGAGGCCATGAGGGCTGTAATTGCACCAAGCTGAGATGCAAACAGCTCCTGTAACCTGTGGGTTATAGGGGATTATCTCCCACATATGAAAGCAAAGGGGAATATTTGCAGGTTACATTAATCCCTTTGTAGTCTGTTTCTTCTTTCCACCAGCAGTTTGGTGATGGAGAGTGGGAGCTGGTTGTGTCAGGTGAGCCCATGTGTATGGCTGGCTGCAATAGATTTGCATCCAAGATGATTTACACAAGTAATGAAGGATGTCCCTGTTTAATTTACTAGACAAAAAGGTATTGAAGTGCGTGCTCAGTAGCAGGTAATGAGTAGGCTTCTGTTTCTACATACCAGGGGAATGCCTCTCAGATCTAGAGCTGTATTACTATAGTAATTCAATTTGCACTCTTTAAATTTTACATGAGCTTAATGTACTTGCAAGTACAAAATCAAATGTATTGCGAAGTTCTTTTAACCACCTCCAGTGTCATTTAAATTACAGGTGGAATTCCTTTTGTAAAAGGTGACTAGAATATCTTTTCTGACAAAAAAAAAAAAAAAAGGGGAAAAAAGTCATTTTCAAGAAAAACATGAAGCTCTCCGAACGAATCTAGAGGAGGGCCACTGAGGTGATCAGAGGGCTGGAGCCTCTCTCCTATGAAGAAAGGTTGAAAGAACTGGGCTTGTTAAGCTTGGGGAAGAAAAGGCTCCAGGGGGACCTCATTGTGGCCTTCCTACTTGAATGGAGCATATAAACAGGAGGGGGAACGCCTGTTTATGAGGGTGGACAGTGATAGGAAAAGGGGGAATGGTTTTAAACCGAGACGGGGAGGTTTAGGTTAGATATTAGGAGGAAGATTTTAACACAGAGGGTGGTGATGCACTGGAACAGGTTGCCCAAGGAGGCTGTGGATGCCCCATCCCTGCAGGCATTCAAGGCCAGGCTGGATGTGGCTCTGGGCAGCCTGGTCTGCTGGTTGGTGACCCTGCACATAGCAGGGGGTTGAAAATGGATGAGCATTGTGGTCCTTTTCAATCCAGGCCATTCTGTGATTTACACTGCAAAATGACCATTTTCTACAGAAATGTGTTCCATTTAGAAACAACTGAATTTTTTTTTTTTTTGAAGCCATGAATGGAATTTCAGTTTATGATCCTGTTGTTGATTGCTGTGCTTGTGGCTGAAGTATGCACTAAGAGAAAAACAGAGGGGTTCACTATGGCCTGTTCACATGTGTGGGCATTTTCATCTAGCTAGCTGGGAAAATGAAGATCTGGAAGAAAGTTATAAAAACAAACCAGCTTTTACGCCAACTGATAAAATTAGTAAGGGGGCATTTCTAGCAAAATTTTAATTTAGCTTCATTTGAGGTCTTACTTGGCTCAATTGGGTTGTCATCATAATTGTTATGGGCCACTGCAATCTGGATGCTTCTTGCAATGCCAGGAGGAGCTTTTTTATATTCAGATACTGTCTCGTGCTTTCAAGTAAGGGAGTATTTTTCCTTAGGAATGGGCATAGTTGGTATTATTACCTGCTTACAACCGTATGCATGTCAGATACCTTGAAAATTCTGTTGGCAAAGAGTACATGTATATACTGAAGAATCTAACACATTTTTTATTTCTTAATCAGTGGCTTTGATTATATTTAAGTTATTTTTTGAGGAAAGGGCTGCTTGCACATTTGAGTATGTAAAGTACATTAAACTCAAGGAACTCGTATAAACTCTACGTGCTTATTTTTGATTAGCTAAATGATGTAATACTAGCCAGCAACTAACTTCTAAATTCAATTGAAAGACATAAAGCATAAAACTGAAGTTATTTCAGCTACTGAATTCTTACACAAGGATTTTTATTACTGCTGTTCTGTGATAGGTGTTGCTTTGTGTATGTAAACATTTCATTTTATATGCCTTAATGCTTGTTGACTCTTTGATTTTTATTTTTTCTGCTTTTAAGTTTTATGTATTTATTAATATTACAGCGATGGCAAAAAAGTGATTTATTAATTGGCATTGAACTTAATATCCTGGAAAGCATGCATATATATTTCATGATATTATCAACTTGTCAAATATGGAGACTGCATTATATGATTATTTTTATTAATAAAGATGATTACATGAAATTGCATGGACAAACAAAGAGAATTTCCAAAGGAAAGCCATTTAAATTGACATTCAACAACCAGTATTTCAGTTACATGATGTATTTGCTGATAGCTGATTTTTACATATTGACATTTTTATTTCATTTTACCTGGGCACATCAGATGGAGAGAGTTCAGGGAAAACAGAACAGTTTAATTAAAATTGCTCGCGGCAGGATGCAGGCATTGTTTCAGTTTGAAATTAGAGCAGTGTTCATTCAGGCATGTACTGCTAATAAGTTATAATTAAGGACTCGCAGAGAAAGGAAAATTTAACGTACAGCATCTTTGATAATCTTTGATAATGATGCTGTACTTCACTTCTGAGTTGTCTTACAGCAAAGGGAATCAATATGGCCTCATGGTTGAGCTATCATTTCTTTCTTCTAAAGACGTGTTCAGAGAGGTTTATCTTCTGTGGGTTGATTAAAAGTCAAAGGCCAGAAACTAGAAAAGGTATAAAGATTTACCGTATGTTCATGATCATTAAATAATCAAAAGCTGCTTTTGAAACTAAATATATTCTGATATTTTGCAGTATTAAAAAATTTAGAAAGTTTGTAAAGCTTTTGTTACCTTGTATTTTTAGGTTTAATGGTAGACTAAGAGATTCACCCACAAAAGCCTTACATAAAGCATCCTTTGCATTAAAATTTTGCTGGTGGATAACAGGAAGGCTCTAATATGAGAAGGTCTGGGTTTATCACCTGTACCTTCTGCTTGGTTTTATCAAACTGTTGCTTCACCGTTGTATAAAGAAAACTGAAGCCATCAGCTAATTTACAGAAGTAATAAAAATTCACAGTACAGAGAATTAGTCAGGGTACATTTTATGGAAATAATAGCCATGTATTTATAAGCAAGACAATTGAAATATGAGGGGCCCACTTCGACTTTCTCATGGTGATGAAGGTTATTTCTATTTTCAGTCTTATTTCTCTTGTTATTTTTCTTCAGAATTTTAGATTTAGTAGCTAATGAGTTAATACCATTTTTTCTCATCAAGAAAGTTCCCTGCTAGATCTGTGATCCTGTTCTGTTGTTACGGATCTGAGGATGACATTGCTGCTATGAAGGTTGGAAACTAAGCTTTATATTTTGTTTGAACTATCAGCTGAGTATGTGAAATTACAGCTTCCAGATGGCTAGTGGCTCTTCTTCCATCTACATGTGAAAAGAGATCATCAGAACTCGTCTTGGTGATGATTCATTTCTGACTGATAGTTTTACATAATTTACGTATGATTCTCAACCCAATTTGAAACTTGTATTTTGAGTAGTGGAAGAAATACATATTTCATTAATAATATTTTAATATGAATGTGCAGTTTAATTTCTATCCAAGGATTTCTAAGCACTTCACAAATTTAATATGTAAGGACTTATAACAATGTCTCTTTTGGGGGAGGGGAGAGGAAGCAGATGTTGGATACAGCATGTAAGGATGGAAATCACGCAGACTGAATTTTGGAAACTTATTGCTTTGTGGTTTGTGCTTGTAGAGAACTTCCCAGAAAGCATCACTGTTAGAAAAATAGCAGAAAACTATGGAGCAAAATAAACTTGCAGTGAAGTGTATGTATAGTACTTCTAGTGATCACATAATGGATATACAACAAGAGGGTTATATTGTCTGGTGCTAAGAGAAGAAATAGACTTAGGTAAACAGGCAATAAGAAGTAATAGATTCCTTCTTACAGCAATACAAAATCTTAATCCTGAAAGCAGGCCCATCTAAGCACCAACAACTGGACTCAAATAGCGAATCAGGCCTAAAAAGTGTCATTTATAGCTCTGAAGTAACAAAGACTCACCAGTTTAAGTGATGCAAAAGCCGAGAGATTCTCACTGTTTTATATAGTAGGGACGTGAAATAAAATGTGACTTTGGGGGAACTTTTCTTTGAGTAGTGAATGTGCAGAAAACTCTTTCATTGTAAGATACCAAGTTCAAAGTTGGTCTGAAAGATCTGTCGTAACTGAAACAAACACAGCTTATACTAAATATTGTACAAGTCACACGGCTGATGTAGGAACTCAATAGTCTCCTGCACTTTGAGGCTTCACTTTGGCTGTTCAGTCCTTGTAACTGGGACAAATTTTTATCCTCCTAACTCTGACCATCTGACTATTTTTTACCTTATTTGTTTCTTTATTGCTTACGTAAATTGCCTACATAAACATGGCGCTAACAGGAGACTTTTCTCAGAGTCTTGAGACAATGTAGTGCACCAGTGTTCTTCCCATTTGCAACATGTGTTTGTGCTGACAATCATTTTAAATGACCATTTCTCAGGAAAAGTCAAAGCTGAGCAACTATAGTGTTATGTATATCTTTTTCACTGAAGAAAAATCAAGATTTTTTTTAATGCACAATTTATTAAAATTGCCCAAATCTGGGGACAACTTTGTGTTCCAAAGCCTACTAAATTATTTAAATTCCTTTCAACCTGTCTCTCTGTGACACAATGCCAGATGAAGTTCAAGCTTCTGTTTTCACTTATTTGACCTGTTCCAGTGGTCAGCTGGAACAAGCTGAAAATAAGCCAGATGAAAAGAGTTCAGTTGTTCCCTCTGCTGGGAGGGATTCCCAGGGAGAACTGATTCTAATCTCAGTCCTACTTCATTCCCTGAGAGAGCATGTCTGATGTGCCATAAATCTTCTAATAACATGACTGAGATGCTTCAGGAATTTGATGCTAATATCGATGGAGCAGAAAGTTCAGACTTCTACTCTGTCTGCTGTCTGCTCTTGAACTGGACTGTGAGCTTGTATTTGAACTTAATGGAGCCTTACAATGTATTATTTCACTAAAACTCATGCTGTGTAATGTTATGTCAGTGCTGAATCATGTAAGTAACCCATTATTGTCCCTGAGTTTTTCATCAGGAAGTGTCCTTCAAGCCAACTAGTCTGTAACTTTTATTGTACAGCTGATTATGTCTACCTAGGTGTAGGTGTCGTATCTCACATTTTTCCCTACTGAGTCATATCTTTTTTTTTTTTTTTTTTTTTTTATGCCACTTTTCCAATTTGTCAAGATCATTTTGATTCCAATCTTGTTCTCTGGGGGCTTCAGAGGAGCTGCAGGCCTTGTGTTGTGTGCAGAAAAATGTCACATTTAATAAGCATTCTCTCTGTTCTGTCATCTGAATGATTAATGAAATTGCTGAATGGTATTAGACTCAGGACAGGCCCTTTGCTGAATCCTTGATGCATCCTTTTCTGACATCGTGTTTTGACAGCTATCCATTGATAGCTCTAAATATGGCTTTAAAAACAGTTTTACCAATTGTAAAGAGGTTTCATCTAGACTTGCTAATGAAAATGCTGTGTAGGAAGGTACCAGAAGCCCTGCTGAGGTTAATATAAGATTTCTACTGATGTTTTTTCCTTTTGTACGAGTGGTTTTTACATCATGGGTAAAATCAGCTTGGTTTGGCAATCTGTTCTTTGTAAATCCATGTGGATTGGCAAGGCTTGTGTGATCTGCCCTGTCTTCTAGGTGCTTCATATTGGCTTTCCTGGAATTTTAGTTTAAACTGAAGAGCACTCATTTTCCAAAAGTTTATTTTCTCTCACTATGGAGATAAGTATTTCAGTTTATTTTTTCCAGCCTTCTTGAACCACACATTTCCCATGAGTCGTCTTAACTACCATGGTACCAAGTGCTCTATGTCTTCTTTAGTTTGTGTTCTGAGAATGAGTTTCATCAAGCCCATGATTTGAAAATGTAGGATTTGGTTAAATGCTCACCTCATTCCAGCTTTCATCTTCTTTTTTCTAATGTGCAGTTAATTGTCTGAATGCAGTTCTCTTTCCAATGCAAAATGATGCTGAAGTAATTTGAATATTTTCTCCTGGTCACCTATTCTGTTGCATAACATACAGTTGTTATTTTCAGCATACTTATTTTTGCAGTGAAACAAACCATACAGATCCACGCATTGACTAATGATTTTAAAACAATTTATGTGTTTCTCTTCATGTAGTGAAGCTACGAGGGCTTTTATTCATGAACCATTTGCTGGGTTTTATTACTTTTTCTTTTCTCCCTATTTTTTTTTCCCTGCTAAATCCTGCAGAAAATAGTACAAACATCCACAGTGTATGTACCTTATTTCTCTGCTAATATATGAACCATTGTGTGATGAATCTCAGCCTACCAATCACAAACAAGACAAACTGTGAAGTATTTTTTGTATTGAATGTATTGAAAGTATTGAACAATCTATTTACTGACTGTTCTTAATATTAACTATTTCACTGTTCATTCTAGACTGCAATCTTTTTACCTTTATTTATGCTTACTTTGATCTTTCCAACTTTTGTCCCCCTCTGCTCCTGGTGTTTTTTCTGTTTCAGTTTACTGATTTGAATTCCAAAGTTAGTTCTTTTGAAGAGTAATTTCTAGAGCTTGCCATTTATCTGCCCATCAGTTCTCTGTGAGCAATGAATTTGCTCTTTCTAGAATCCAGTTGCCATTTTGTTATTTTTTTTCTTGAGAAGACTTAATGACCTTTGCCATTTCACCATATTGTTGCAAATCAAAATGCACGTGTGGAGATGCGTACCAGTGAATTATTAAAGGATTTGTACTAATACAGCTGTGGAGGAGAGTAAAATCCTACTTTAGACAATTTCAGAATATCACCAGTATTAGGGCTTTCATTATAACGTACTTTACTTTTTTTATTTTAAGACATGTTTTTGTGGAGAAAGTGCACGTCATTTTGCCTTGCTGTGTTTGAGTCTTTCAGTTTGAAAATGTCAGTATGGTTTCTCTACAGCTAACAGAACTATAAACTCATTTTTACAATAAAAACAGATACTTATCCTGAAATGCTACTGAACTTCGGCTTTTTGAAAGCATCAAAATATGTTGACACCTAAAGTAAAAGTTGTAGATTGCAAACCATTTTAAAGCCAGTAAAATTAGATAACAAATCATGACTGATTTTTCTTAACTAAAAGCAGTAACTTGTCCAGGACATATTAGGCAAACAAACTTAAGTGATCTCATACTGTCTTAAGGCCTGTATTGTAGCAGACTGGGGAGAAGCTCCTTCCAGTACTGAAGACAGCTAATGTGCTAATGAGAGGTTCTGCATGGTGTCTGTGGGTTTCTCCAAGGCCTTCTGCAAATGTTGCTGAGGCTGTTAAAGCCACGTAGTGTCGATGCATTTCTTGTTTTCCTTCTCTAAGTAAAGGGCCTTAAATATTCCATTTTCTCCTTACTGTTCTAGTGAGATACAAACAAAAAGATGTCAAGGACGGGCTTTATTTAACTTACATTGATACTGCTTAACTTTGTTCATTCTGTTTGTTTAATAGCTGCATATTAGCGTTTGGATTTATGCATATATCCTCTGCATCAGCTGCCAGTTGCTCTACTTATGGCACAAATGTGTTTTTGCTGCAGCAAAGCCTGTTTTCATGGAATCATAGAATTGTTTGAGTTGGAAGGGACCCTTAAAGGTCACGTAGTCTAACTCCTTGCAACGAACAGGGACACCTGCAGCTCCATCAGGTGCTCAGAGTTCTGTCCAGCCTGACCTTGAGTGTCTCCAAGGATGAGGCATCCACCACCTCTCTGGGCAAACTGTGCCAGTGCCTCACCACCCTTACTGTAAAAATCTTTTCCATTATATCCAACCTATATCTCTCCTCTTTAATTTGAAACCATTTCCCTTTGTCCTATCACAACAGTCCCTGTTAAAGAGTCTGTCTCCTTTCTTGTAGTCCTCTTCAGATATTGAAAGGCTGCTATCAGGTTTTCCCTGGAACTTTTCTAGGCTGATCAGCCCCAGCTCTCTCAGCCCTTCCTTATACAGAACATTTTCCATTTATTTCTATGGACGTGCTCCTTCATTTTATTTTCTCAATGTTTTGAAGTTGAACACGTTTCTGAGGTACCAGATGGCCAGGTATTAAATGCATAAAGTGCATTATTTCCTCTTTCCCTCCCCTGCAGCAGTCTGTTTCTGTTTAACTATGCTAATAGGAGATAGGAGTGGTTGAGATGACAAAAAAAAAAAAAAAAAAAAAAAAAAAAAAGCAAAAGCTGCAGCTGATAGAAACCTCAATAAAATTGAGGGGAATTGAGTATGTATGAAAAGTGACCTTTTTTTTTTTTTTTTTATTAAGCTTTCTTAAACTGCTTTGGATGGTGTTAAATAAACTTACTGAGTGAAGAGACTTCATTCACCTTGTTTCATACTGACTGCAGTGAGGAATTTGAAGGAAGAGCTCTTCCTCAGATGTTGGTAACACCTGCTGCAGACTCTGGGGCTCTTCAGTGCTCTAGTGGGTTGACTGCATAGCAGAAATTACTCAGCTGCAAATGAGTTGAGGTAGTTCTTAGCACAAAAATGAAGAAATACATAGGAAGTTCAAATCAATGTTATTTTGGTCTTGAGATGTAATGATACTGTTATTCTCCTACCTTGCATTTAAAATGTTGTGAAATACAGGTAAAGCCAGTTACTCTTAAGTGCACAACTTGTCTAATATCCAGAATTAAGCCTTGTGAAAGTAGAACACTTCAGAATGTGTACCTATAGGTAACACAGATTTCTTGTGCTTCGTAACAGTTCTCAGGTAAGTAGCTTTTTTGCAGACACTTTAATAAAGCCTGTTCTAGGAGGCAAAGGAGGATGATATTCCAGCCTTGCCAGTTAGTCCAGTATTCAGACCCATATGCTTCACTGGGTTAAACTTTTAGATTATCTTTCAGATCTTAAGATTTTGCAATTTAGACCATGTTCTAATGGTTTCTAGGGAGAAAAGTTGTAATATTTTTTAAGATATCTTTCATGAGAAAATATGGTGGGTTGTTTTTAGGTTTTTTTTTTTTTTTTAGTGCTTCATAGATTTGCATATAGTTGTATGTCTCAGCTTTATGTATGTTACTACAATTTCTAAAGCATTTTATTTCATCTCATGGAAGTATTGCTGTAAGATGTGGAGTTTTCTTTCTGTGGCTGTAGACATTGCAGTATAGAGGACTACTGAAATTACTGGTGACCTTGCCTATCGTTCATTAGTGAATGCAGCAGCAGCATTAATCAGAATGTACTCATTGGGGAATTTTCATCTATAGCATACTGCTCCCGTAACTCTTCTGTGTTTTTCCTTGTGTCAGCAAGATCTGACGTTTTTAGAGCAGATGTGTAATTTCTGCAATGTGTAATTCATTTTACCAGGCATATATATCATATAAGAAATGCTGTGATGCTCAGGCTTTAACAGGTATAACACATTATGGCTTTTGTGGGCTTGACCTCAGTTGATTTGCATAATTTTCAAATACTAGTGCAGAAGCTTCATATAGTACAAAATATTCACGTCTCCCATACGAAGTTTGGTTGGTTATCTGTCATAATACAGCAAGCAATACATCTGAATCCATGAGAATTGTGAAATGCTGTGGCACAGCACCTTGAATTAAAGCAATTCATAAATTCTATTTTTCAGCAAAGTCAAGATTTTGCCTGCTGACTTCTTAGCTTAAAACCCATCACATTTGGCTGTGAGATGTCAAATGTCAGTGTCCTCCTTACTTGTGGCACTGATGATGATGAGACCAAGCTTGTAGGTTAGTGCTTCCCATCCTGTGTGTTTGTTCCAGCACCTTTTCTCTGAAGTAAACTGAAGTACTGGACAGAATTTTGTTTTTCTGACAAAAGTAGGTTAGGGGGATGTAAATTTGCATAGTCAAACAGAGTTTGTACTGGTGGAAGGAGATCTGTTAACATCTCACTGTTCTCGCTTTTAACTGTTGTATGCCATTTCTCTGACTCTGTTCTTTCCAAAACAACAAAGATTTAGCAGGTATGTTAACGTTCATTTCTTTAGGAATTTATTCAAGAAAATACGTGCATTTATTACTCTACAAGAAATTCTCACGAGAGTAGCAAGGAATGTGACTGGAAGACCATCTGGGCCACGCTGCTGCCCCTGAGGGTGTCTGTGCAGATGGAGCTGACTGCTGTGGAAGCAGTGTATTGATAGCAGTTGTGCTGGGTTTTTCTCCTTGTAATTTACTGATTCCTTGACTGTAAGCCTGGGGCACTTTCATGCCCATTGTATTTAGCAATGATGCTGCTGTTTCAGTTCCTTTGAAATGTGAACGAACAAAACAAGAATAGTATGAAGTTGAGTTTCCTGTTTTCAGTTGTGTATCTATGTATTGTACATGCCTCAAATCACACTTTCAACATAAGTGCTAGATTCAATTATCTTGCTCACTTCTGTAACCTCGGCCCATTTTCTCCCACAGGGGGAGACATAAAATATTAGATAAGTGAGGAAGGAAAGCATCTGGTATGAGAAGACCCTAATTAGCAAGGAACTTTATCTTTCCAGAGGGAAAGAAACTCACAGAACAAGTAAATATCAATAATGTGGGAACATTTGGTATGACAGAATGTTTTCTTGTAAAAGAGAGAGAAAGAAACTGTGTACATGTGATTATAGATTTTGAAGGATGGCAAAATGTTTCTCAACTAGACCATGGCTGTGTTGATGTTAGCACATAATGTGGTGCAATTGAAGTAGACCCACCAAGCAAAACACTTTATTTGCAAATCTGAAATCAAAGCTTGCATGAATTGCAGGCGGCGTTTTCCGTTGGAAGGTCCTGGTACTGGACACACTTATTTCCATCAAAAGGATGAGCATGTGTGCTCTGTTATGGAAACCAGTGTATTTTCAGTGAGGAGGATGCAGAGACTCGCTGTGAAAACATAAGACTGCTATGAAGTGAAATGGTGCTGTGAATAATTCCTCCTCATCCCATTTTTTGTAAGTCTTCATGCCAAAGGTTGTGTTTGACATGTGACGTTTTGTATGGAAACCTTACCTAAACTCAAGTTTTGTCTGTTGCTTTGGATGCCACAGTAACAAAGTCATCATATTTTTCTAGAGAGAAGAGCAACATAACTGATGTTATATCAACAATGTGTCTTCCATTACCAAAATGCTTACCAGTCTGTGAAATACAGGGCTTAATATAACACCATTATGTAGGAAAAGAGGGCAGAAAAGATGAGTTCTAGTGTGTGTATATATGTATTTCATAGGGACCAATGCTAATAATCTCGCCTAAAACACTCCATCCGTTAATTTGCAGAGGTGCTCTCAAGACCAAGCTCATGGTTTATGTTTTATAGTTGTTGATGTGCTTTTCAGCAGCTGTTGTGCTTCTCAGGAGTATTGACTGGTTCTTGGTATCAAAGCTGCAGCACTTTCTGCAAGGTTCTTTTTCAACTTCAGATTCTGTCTCCTACATTTTTACTGGATTTATACATGAACAGCCTCATTTAGCAATAGCCCATGTTAACCTTTATTTTCTTCTGTGAATGGTGTGTGTGCAGGCACTACTATAAATTCTTATGGATCATCCAGAGCCTTTTTTTGTTGTTGTTGTTGATATTTTCTATTATTTTTAGTATTTCTTGAACTTACAAGCATTCTATCACTAAGAATAAACCCAGAATTAAAAAAACAAACAAACAAACCCATACTGCAATAAAATGGTTAAATATATGAGAAGAATGATGAGGATGTTTATTTGCTCTTTATACTCGATCCTGCTTTGCTCTAGGGACTTCATTGCTGTGCTGACAGTCAGTGACAAAGATGTTTCATAATCATTTGGAGGGATAACAACCAAGGATTAGAGGAGAGAGGCAAGTTTTTTGTCCTCCATCCCTCAATGTTAAGCTTGCAGAAAAGGTTAGCTCTGCATACATAAGCAGCATGGTAGTAACAGCTCTGCTGGAGCAGAGAGGAAGCACAAGACAGAGACCATTTAAATGAGATAGTTTGAGTTTGCCTCATCTTTTTTCTAAGAGGTTTGCAGTAAAATTTGTTCAGTCCAATCTGACAATAGAACTTCTAGAGCGGTCACAGAGAGGGCCTGGTGTACCAGGAGAAATAAAGGGTAGCAGAGAGCTAACTTGATAAATGGGGATGCAAGATGGGAAAGGTACATTCTCAGCTTAGCTTGAATTTCTGGGAAGATGCTGAAATATGTATACTTGAGAAACAGGCTTGAAATTAATATTGGTCTAGGAGGAAAAAAATAGTGGAGAAATGAGCTGAAATAAATGGAATCATAGAATCACAAGGTTGGAAATGACCTGCAAGATCATCTAGGCCAACTGACCTCCCACTACCACTGCTACCACAAGCCACTAAACCATATCTTGTAGCTCCTCATCCAGACGCCTCTTGAAACACTGCCAGGGACAGTGACTCCGCCACCTCCCTGGGCAGCCATTCCAGTGCCTGACCACCTCTGAGAGAAAAAGTTCTTCCTTTTGTTCAACCGAAACCTCCTCTGGTGCAACTTATGGCCATTTCGTCAGATCCTGTTTGTGGAGAAGAGGCCAAACCCCTCCTCATCACAACCTCCCTTCAGGAAGATGTACAGTGCAGTGAGGTCTCCCCTGAGCCTCCTCTTCTCCAGACTGAACAATCCCAGCTCCTTCAGCCGCTCCTCGTAAGACTTGTGCTCCAGACCACTCACCAGTTTTGTTGCCCCTCTCTGGATGTGTTCCAGGCCTCAATGTCTTTTTATTTTTGTTTTGTTTTGGTGAGGGGCCCAAGACTGAACACAGTACTTGAGGTGACCTAATGCAATCCTGTAAAGCAAGAAGTGCTACTCTTACCATGTGGGGTGTACTACGCAGTAGGAGAGATAATCCTTCCACTCCAGTCTGCTCTAGTGAAGCTTCTACTTGGAGAAAGGATTCTCATGGATGCTGGAAGGCATCAGTTTGGTGTAATGTAGGGATGATGTGAAGGAAGAGTGCTGAAGGGACTGGAGTTCTTAGTCTGGAGGAAAAAAAAAAAAAAAAGCCTGGGAGATGAGAGGAAAAGGTCTCCTTGTACAAAAAATGAAACCTTGCAGCTAAACTATAGAGCGGAATATTGAGAGAAAGCACAAGGTAGAGAGTCAAATACCTACAGGGAGTGGGTCCTGAAACATTCAAAATCAGTTGTAGCCTGTAGGAAAGCCTTTGGGATTTTTGCTCCTGCTCGGAGGTGGGTGGTGGGCTGTCTGATCTCTCACGGTTGGAATATGCATTCTGTTTTTCCTGTGATGCTAGCTTGCCTGGGTGGAGACCGCAGAGTTGAGAGCTGGAAGGACTGCGTGGTAGAGACAGAAAGTGGAAGCAAAATATGTTCAGCTTCCCGGGACTTTAATCTTTGAGTAGAGAGACACAGGTGCAACCAAATGATAGGCAGTAACTGCTGTGTGCCAGAATACAAGGGTGTGCTGCACTCCGCCATCTGTTATATTAGTTACGATTCTCATCGCAGCATCCTTCAGGCCTTGCTCTTGTAAAGGATTTTGCCTGCCTACACACTCGTCTTGCATGCCAGCCTCCAGCTTTAAATTGCCTTTAAACTTTGTGAGACATCAAAGTTTTTCGTCACTTTGGTTTTGTATCTTACAAAGCGTTTGAGGTGTCATATGGCTTGTGGGGAAGTATTTGGGTGGTGCAGAAGCCTTCCAGGTAAAATGGTTAGCACATGACACTGGCTGTTGTTGGAAGTGTCTTTGTTGTCCGTTCTGATCCTAAGTCCTTAATAAATACTGTAAATGTAATTTTCTACTCACAGGCATTTTTATTTGCTGTTGCCACAGCAGGTGCTATTCAGCTGGATGCACCAGCTTTGAATATGGGATTTGATGTGCCTAATTTTAGCAACTTAGAGAGTTAGATGTTTAGCCCAAACCGGCCCAGGCTTCCTCTCTTGGCAGTGGATGGCAATAGGGACTTTCTAATGAGAATTTTATTGGTTAATAGAACTTTGCATCTGGAAAGAAAGGGATATAAAAGCTTTAATCACAAAGGGAGCGGAAAGCACGATTCATCTTTGATGTGGAAAGTCTATTTTTTGTTAACTAGCTATTTGCAGTACACAGATTCATTAGCATTAGAATATGTTTAGCTTGAAATGATGAAAAACAACCAAGACATTATTTTTATTTTGAGTTAGTCATACATATAATTTAAAATTGTGACTTAAAACATAACAGGGTCATTGTTACTATTGTGATATGAATGTCAATGGAACAGTGTTAAACAAGTACTTTTTTTTCTTTTGTTGTGGGCTCTCATATGCAACCCATGATAGAGTCATAATAATGCTGAAAAAATATCCTTTCAGTTTCAGTTTTCCCAGAATTTTCTTGTGATATCCATAGCTTATTTTTTTTTCTCTGCTTTCTGAGAATCAGAAGGAGTTTCTCTGGCTTTTGTAGGTAAAAGTTGCAGAAGGTGAATCCCATCCGGGAATTTACATTTCTATTTGCATGCAAACCATGTGCATATATTGTTTAAGAAGGAAAGTAAATCATGCTAAATCTCTGCTTAGTACAGTTTCAGGTAACCTGCAATGTCAGGGAAGCTTACTGAGGATTAGTATGGTCTGGTGTTTGTGACTGAAATCTGTCTTTTGGCTGCTCGTCTGTAAATCACGATTCAGTCATGTGCACATTCTGTTATGGGAAGAAGCTTTCACTTCATTTATTTTTGTATAGTAAAGGAAGACTAGTCCTTGGATGACCTTTTGTATTATGTATTATGGAGTTTTGCTTATAAATTCTAGTTGTGGAATAGCAGTCTGCATTTTGCACTGAAAGCATGCTCTTCTGAGAAGGCATATATAAAACAATAAATATTTCCCATAACCTACTTTTAATGTGCCTTTTTTTCTCTTAATGAAATAGATCTTATATTTCTTATGTTTGTCGATTTTTTTTTTTTTCTTTTATTCATGATTTCAGTGATTAATCCTTAAGAAAAAATATGATCAGGTTTTTTAAACAGTTGCAGTTCAAGACACAGGGTCTTTATTAAAAGTCTGTGGGTACCATTTGAAGGTGTTCCAGGAAGTGATTTGGGACGAAGTCCTATTCCCTTTTGGAGGCTGCCATCTTGTGTTCTGAAGTCAGAATCACTGACCACTGTAATTATTAGAATGGCTTTTACATTGTGAATGTAGTCCAGTATTTACTTGAATGTAGAGACAGATACAGTTCTCTTGTATTCAAACACCACGATACTAATAACCTTTCAAGAATACTTCCCCTGAAACCCACTGCTAATCATTGAGAAGCCAACTGTGATGTGAAGTTTTGCAACAGACTCATAGTGCAAGATTATATTCTTGCAGGATTCATATGTAACTATTAGCAATATTTTTCTTGTCAAGTTATTTGAAGATAATTTCAGTGTGAGGTATGCAGGATTTGATATGAATGCATTTATGGGATACCTCTCCCAAACTTCCTCCTGCATTTTATGCCAATTACATCTTTTGCAGCGTGTCCAAAAATGGACAGAGTTTATATCTCATGTTGATGAGTTAATTAAAAACGAATGGTCTTTCAGAGCGATGAGGGTTGGGGGAGACCCATGACAAGCCATGTAGTAGTGGGGGAATGCAGCAGGCCCCTACCTTCTGTCTTGCGGGTGACAACCAATCTTTTCTACTTTATAGCAAGAGGTGAGGTACGTGCAGAACAAATCTAATGTGGAGAAAACAATTAGGGGAGTTTTTTGTGTTTCTCATACAGAAAAACGAAAGCTGGAACTGGACTGATGGGCGTTGAGCTGCTTTATCACACTATAAAGCAGTATATTTTCCCCAATCTCATAATGGTGTAGAACTTTACTGACATATTTACTCTTTGTGAAATGAAATGCCCTGATGTTTGGAGATTCACTTCAAAGTGATTGTTTGCTCACCCGTGAAGACGGAAGGACTCTGAATTATTTTTGATTCGCGTATTAGGAAAAAAAGAATGTGTATGTGATAACTCGGAAAAGAGATGCTGCAATTGCTCTTGCTTCATCCATGCTCATGATACAGTTATTTCAATATAGCTGCTCTGGACTGTGATGTACTCTTCTGATGCTTTGCTTATTATGTTAAGCCTTTCATGTTTATTTTTAGCATGAATTTACACCAGACTGAACATGAAAACATATTTAATATTATGATCTGCATTCTCAATCATAAAATAAATTAAACGCTTGAAAGCAATCAATGGCAGGTAACAGAAAAGCAAGGCATTTCAATTGTGCAACCATTAGGAAGCATGTGAGACTGCTCAAATGCAAATGTAAAGTGATCGCTTAATTATGAATAAAACATGACTAAGAAGCAGTTTGAAGAGGTTCTGTTTCTAAAGCTAGTATGTAGGCTCTGACTTGCTTTTAGGGTAATTGTGCAGTTGCTAAGGTTCACGGACAGAAAGAAGGGGAAAAAGTTCACGGTGCCAGTCTGCGTACATCCATAATCCATTGAAGCAAAACAGACATTTCTGAGAAAGCCAAGCAAAATGTGCTATCATTTATTAACAAAACACTGAACAGTGATGGTGTGTCTCGGATGCATTTGCTTATCTGAAAGCAACAACTTTCAAGCCCAGTTAAGGAAGAAAGCTGGGGCTCACCCTGCTGAAAAATCAATAGGTTCTCAGCGGTGCATTGGGCTGTGCAAAATAAATACATGGCTGTAGACACAAATGCAGAGCAGGTCAAAACCTGGTACTTCCCTGACGCACTGTCAAATTGTGCTGTATGTGTTAAAGGTGTAAAGATGCTACCATCAAAAGTATCGTCAACAACAGCAAGTCCCCTGGCTCCTGCTGCTACGCTGGCAGTCTTAGCAGATGGAAGAAAATTGCAGCCATGTATCATTCCTAAAGGTGCTGCTAAAGGTGGAGCTGCCATGAGATGTCAGTGGAGGGGATGGATGACACCATAATGAATTTAAGGCTGCTTCAACTCTGTTAAGCTGTGCCTTATTAAAGCAGAGAGCAGCGCGTGGTGTTTTCCAAGATAGAAACGAAAGGAAATGTGTAGTAGTCATGAAAGGTAAAAGCTGCTCCAGAGGCTATTGGCTTCCATTAGTTTCAGGTGGATAGACTCAGAAATCAGCAGCTCTGCTAGGAGAAAAGGTTCCTACTACCAGCTGCAAATATCTAGTGAGCCTTGTGAAGGGGCAGGGAAGGTGCTGCATTACAAATACTGAGCAGAGGATAGGACCAGGAGCATGCTTAATGTTTTTCTCCAGTTTAGTAGTAAAGCATTTCTGTCTCTTTCGATTACCTAAAATAGACAGTTGTTTTATTTATTTATTTATTTTGCAAGAGGCCTCTGTCAGTTACTGAGGCCAGTGTCAGTTACTTTTTTTGTTTTGTTTTGCCTTTTCTTTTTCCCAGTAGGAAGGAGAGTAATTTTAATTTGGGAAGTCTTCATTTTTTTATAGGAAGGGAACAAAGAAGAAAGGTAATTATCAAACCCACTATTGTAAGAAAGAGAGTTGCATCTCAACGGTTGTTTCAGAAAACATACTAAAACTACCTGGCTTCATAAATAGAGGTTTTGTGTTTTCAGTGAGGATCAAAAGCACTGAGATTAAATCTTGTAATATTCCTGTCCTGGGACTCAAATCTTTAGTAGAATCTGTGTTTAAAACCTACTCTCATCAGCTTGATCGCAACCCACAAATGATATAAATCCAATAGAGTAATCCTTGGTTAAAGAAACAAAGTTATGATTATTTTCTGAGCTTCTACAGTTGAGAAACTTTCCACATGTTCCCCTCCCAAACTTCCTATCATGTTGATCTTGCAGAAAAATGGAGGCAGTGTCTGCAGTCTTGCAAATCTCATTGCTGAGGAAAAGCACAAATCTCTTCTTGTCCAAAAAGCTGAATGAACAAACCCCCAAATTCAGCTGATTCTTTTTTTCTTCTTTTTTTTTTTTTTTATTTTTTCCTCCATCAAGACATAAACTGTTGTTGCTGTTAGGAGACTGTCAGGTGGAAATGAGCACTACAACTACACCAATTTTTATTTTATTTTATTTTATTTTATTTTATTTTATTTTATTTTGCGTTTAAGGCTTTGCACTGCTGTCTGCATTCCTGCATGTCCTCGGCATTCGCTCTGCAAATGCAGCAGAGCAGCAGGAGATGCACCTGGCATTGCCTTTCTGCAGCATCTTGGGAGTTTGCAAAGCCACCGAAATATTCGGGTGTTGTTTCTGCCATCCGGTGGCAGTACGGATGCAGTGCAAGGGGCTGATCGCCTGCAGCGTGGTGCTGGGCTCAGCCTTGTTCTGCCTGCAGCATGCCAATTTAGTTCGTTGGTATTTCAGTAGGAGTAATTAATCTTCACTTCTGCTTTAAAAACAGCGTTTTTAATAGGATTTCTGGAGGGAAAATCCCCTGTGTTTTTGTATCTCCAGAGAAGATGGCATTGTTGTCTTTTCTGTTTTCATTCCTTTTCCTCTGAATAGCTAACTTCTGTGTATGGTCTTCCTGACATCTGGATAAAATTTGAATTTTTACTCGTCTAGTGTGTAATGATGCTAAATCTTAAATCAGACCTAAGGACTTAAATTTATTAACATCTCCAAACATATGTAGCATATACATAGCATATGTATTAGCAGAGGGTTATTAGTTAAGGTAGTATATTAGATTGTGGTTGGGCTTGATGATCTTTAAGATCTTTTCCAACCTGAGCAATTCTATCATACATGTATCTCCCTATCCCCAAATAATGTGAATGTCAGATGCATATGATTTTATTTCTCAATTACTGCTTTCTTGAACAAATTTCAGTGAGATTGGGGAGCTAAGTACCAAAATAACCTCCACGCTTCAAAAAAGATTATTTTCATTAAAAAAATTAAGCCTCTGTTTATGGGTAGTAGCATTCCAGCAGTGTGCCCTTGTGGCCAAAAAGGCCAATGGCTTACTGGGGTGCATTAAAAAGAGCGTGGCCAGCAGGTCAAAGGAGGTGATCCTCCCCCTCTACTCTGCCCTGGTAAGACCTCATCTGGAGTACTGCGTCCAGTTCTGGGCTCCCCAGTACAAAAAAGACAGGGATCTCTTGGAAAGAGTCCAGCGGAGGGCCACGAAGATGGTGAAGGGCCTGGAGCATCTCTCCTATGAGGAAAGGCTGAGTGAACTGGGTCTGTTCAGCCTTGAGAAAAGGAGACTGAGAGGGGACCTGATCCAGGTCTATAAATATCTAAGGTGTGGGGGGCAGAATGGCGAGGCCGGACTCTTTTCAGTGGTGAGTGGAGACAGGACAAGGGGAAACGGCTGGAAACTGCAGCATAGGAAGTTCCGCACAAACATGCGCAAGAACTTCTTTACAGTGAGGTGACGGAGCACTGGAACAGGCTGCCCAGGGAGGTGGTGGAGTCTCCTTCTCTGGAGATGTTCAAGACCTGCCTGGATGCCTACCTGTGCGACCTGCTGTAGGGAACCTGCTTTGGCAGGGGGGTTGGACTCGATGATCTCTGGAGGTCCCTTCCAACCCCTACAATTCTGTGATTCTGTGATTCAATTTTGTCTTGTTACATCCTTTGGTGCTCTGCCTACATGTGTTCACCTCTCCAGGCAAGAGAGGAGGCTGTGTGCACTGGATATTAAAATAGATTTGTGATGTAAACTTGGAGAGACCGTTCCCTATTTGTTGGGGCAGAGATTCTGAACTCCACTCCAGGAGTTCACATACTACAGATCAATCTGGTTCTACATGGGGTACTTTATTCTGTTGTATTCTACCCAACTGCTGTGGCTTCTTCCAGACCCGGTCTTTTGAATGCATTTGGTTTTCTGAGGCTTCTTGTGCAGCTGGGATTACATCATTTGTAGATGCAAAGCTTCAGTTGAAATGCTTCCCCTTGCAATATGACAAGGGGAAATGGTTTCAAACTAAAAGAAGGAGATTTAGACTAAATATAAGGGAAATGTTTTTTATGATAAGTGTGGTGAGGAACTGGCACAGATTGTATGGAGAAGATGGTGGATGCCCGTCCCAGTAGACACTCATGGTCAGGCTGAACAGGGCTATGAGCACCTGATGGAGCTGTATGTGTCCCCTGTTCACTGCAGGGGAGTTGGATGAGGTGACCTTTACAGTTGCTTTCTAACTTGCATGATTCTATGATTTTTTTCTAGCTCATCAGAAATTTTAGTCTTTTTGGCCTTGTTACACATCTTAACTGTTTCCCACAGAATCATGATGAAGCTATAGAGGCACAGAGCAGTTCAGAGTAAAAGCATATGCTGACTATGTGATGGTACCAGAGAAATACAATCAAAACTATGGCTGAATAGTTTTGTAATTTTGGTTCTGTATTCCTCATATTAAGAGTCGTGTCTGAACAAGGAATGTGAGCCTTTATTTTCTAATATTTGCTACAAATTGAACTAAATAATTTTAAAATGTTATAGTCTTCGAGTTCAGGTACCTGCTATATATTTATTCTTCCACACTGTCATGCTCTTCATTTGAGTTAACTCACAAATAACTTTATATTTGGTGGATGCAAATGATACTTGATTTTCAGCGAAGCCATTCGGAACAAATCTGGAAGAGAGAATTGCTTGTCTGTTTATATAAAGCTGTCCGTATGTATGAGCTCTTTGTAGTTGAAATATGCATATATGTGCATTGAGCTTTATGTAACGGTGTGCATTGTACAGCAGAGGGAGTATTTTGTCAGGAATCGAGAAGGCTATTTGTCACTGCGTCACCGAGCATTTGGCACATCACCAGCTTTAGTGAGATATACTATATCTTTTTATCAGAAACAATCAGGCATGAGCACATTAAGCAGCATACGAGTGCAGAGGTTGGATGGGATAAGCTTTGAGTTACTAAAACCTTTCATTTTGTCAGCTTGTACAGAATAGATAACGATATTTCTGAAAATGGAGTGGAAAATGGATATGCAAGTTAAAGATGAAATGTTCAGTTGCTATCAGCATTTTTTTCTACAGACTGTTTTTGTGTGTGTGTGTGTGTGTGTGTGTGTGTGTGTACGCCCTTTATGATTTATTTAGTTTTGAGCAAGATTCCCTTTCCCTCTCTTCCCTAAATCACTATTTCCTCTTGCCTAAAATTTCACGCTTTTTAAGGCTGTTAGAGCCAAGTAGGTGAATTTTCAGTAGTCCAACACTTGCTGGAATTCATGGATTTTCCCTCTTGTGTTGGAATTAAAATGTGGTGTGTTGGGTATTGGTATAGGATCTGAACTGTGTGATGAGAAAAGATGTGGGCTATGATATGTTCTTCTATGCTTAGTAATACACATATAAATATATACCTGCAATTTCCTGACAGAATGTGCAGCGGCAAGGAATGGGAGCAAATTAATCCAAATATTCTAGTCACTTGTTACCATTCTGCTCAGTATGTGAATTTTGGGCCAGTAGATGTTGTACGAGGCAGGTGTTAAACAAAACCCCCAAAGAACTCTCCGTTCATGCTCTTTCAGAATAGGTGCTCATTTACAGCCTGGTAACCACAAATGTAGATTGACTTTTAAATGAATGAGGTCTTTCTGTCTTGTTCCTCTGCTCCCCTCAACAAAATCAATTGTTAATTCTATTGGAATTTTATGGAACAAGCTGTTGTTGCATTTCTCTTTCCTTTTTTTTTTTTTTTTTTTTTTTTCTCCCCATTTTCGTTAAGAGCCATTATTTGTGCTTTCTACATCTTTCCATCTTTCTACTAGCATTTATTTATAGTAGTTAAGGAAAAGTGGTTACAATATACTGATGGCTTAAAATGTTAGCATATATTTCTGTTATTTCACGTTTCCTGTTAGAGTTTGTATTGAAAATAGATTTGGTATTAAATGGCTTTGTAAGATCTGGAAGCAAACATCATTTTTAATGGAAGGCTCTTGGCCATTCAGTCTCATGGCGGAAGTGTGGCAGCAATGCAAGGCTCACATCCCAGTATGGTTTGTCATACCTTCGTTCTTGCAGCTAGGCTGCTTGTTAGAGTGGTGTAAAAACAAAGCCACACTCAGTTCTGCAATAATGCTAAAGACCTCATCACAGGAACTCTGATTTATACTTAAAAGTATTTGAGACCTACTTCACCAACAGAATATGAAACCTTTTGTTTTTCGCTAGCTTTAACTCAAAGCTGGTCTTTAAGTAGAAGTCTTGAACCTCCCTCTAGCATTTTCTCACATTTTCTTTCTTTTTTTTCTTTAGGATCTATCAGTCCTCAGCAATTTGTTCCCTTCCTCCCAGCTTTTCTATGTAGCACAACTGTTGGGCTAGTGGTGGAATTTCCCATTTAAAGACAATTTCTGTGTATAGACATGTTAATCTTTCATCTTGATGTCCCTGGTAGATATAGTGAGATGGTGCAGTGCATCTTGCTGCTGTCTTGGAATAACGTTTCAATTTTTTAACCATTTGGTTTACAATTTTGAGTACAGTGTTGGGTTGAGTTACTGCTGAATAACCTGGCTCCGCAACCAGCAGAGCATTATCAGTGTGGTGCTGTACTGGGAATAATTAGCCTTGCTTGAGAGGCAGGTCTAATTAACCCAAGCACAATGCTGCTCTAACGAGGTTATATTCTCTTTGAGACCTCAGCTAATATCTCTGCATGGTGCTGTATAAATGCGCTAGTTTGGTTATCTCTGACCTCGTCTTCATTGCATGTGGGTAAATATGCACTCAAAAGTGTGAACAGATATCCAGACAGAACTTCTTGTTTGTATGTCATTTGCAAGGGTGTGCTGTGTATGTCTGTAGGGTACTGTTTTGTCATCCTTGCTCATTTGGACCATCCTGTTGCAATCAGTGGAGATACTGGTATAAATCAGATCATAAGCTTATAATGCAGTCAGAAAAGAGCTATGTCTTTCAAAAGCTTAGAGTTTTAGTCTTATGAACATGCTATTTCTCATAAAATATTTATAAAAATGACTGGCTTAGAATCATGCAAATAACAGATTCGTATCAACATGCCTCAGTGGCAGCCATAGACCTTACTTTTCATTGTTAATTCTGTCAAAGTGCTGGACAGATGTGGTTTATCCAAATAAGAAATTTCCATTACTTTTTCTTGTGCCAGGTTGAAGAGTGCTGCTCATGACCCAGTCTTGGCGCAGTCTGTCTTTCATCACTGTTTTCAGTTTTCAGTCCCATGGAGTCTCCTCCATAACAGGACTGGCACAGGCTTGTATAAAATTTGACTGCTTACACCTGTTGATTATGGGATTTAACTATTCCTTTTTGGCATTGTCCAAGTGGATTCAGTTACAGCTTTGGGTTTGTAAATTTTTCCTAATTTTACTAATATATTTGTCCAAAATATTTTAAACTAGTTCATAAACATTTAAATTAAGTGTCCTGAAAGGTGTATCGACCCAACTAATCCCCAGATAATTACTTTGTGAATGTTTGTCTTCAGTTGGGCAAAATAAGACATTTGATACTAGAATGCTGTTAGATCCTGAGGCTGAAAGTTCCATGCAGCAAACAGCATGGGCATGGCACCAGCTAATGCTGGGCACCTTCCACGTGGTGGTGCTCAGCTCTATACCCAGCAATCTCATGAGTGCCATTCAGATATCTGACTATGAAATGATTTCAGCAATGCTTGTTACTTTCAGCTGGTCTCCTCCTTGTTCCAGTGTGAAACCGCTGTTGCCCAAGGGCTTGGAGAACTAGGCTCTGATTTTAAGGTCATCCAGGAAGAGTTTTTTAAACCGAAGCTTTAGACAGAACAATGGAAACTTGCTGTAGCTGTACGTTACATGATTGTGATACAGTGTGATCTCATTGGTGACTTGTGTATAAAGATTTCAGAGAATCATAGAATGGCTTGGGTAACCTTAAAGATCATCCACTTCCAACCCCCTGCCATGGGCTGGTTGACACCCACCAGCTCAGGCTGCCCAGAGCCCCATCCAACCTGGCTTTGAGCACCTGGGATGGGGCATCAGCAGCTTCTCTGGGCAGCAGTGCAAGGGTCTCACTGCCCTCTGAATAAAGAACTTCCCTCAAACATCTAGTCTAACTATCCTCTATTTTGTTTACTATTAAGCTACTAGTAAATTTTTTTTTCATGTTATAATTCTTGCTTTAGCAATGAAGTTTTTGTAAAACACCTATGTAAAATATTAAAATTCCTTGTGTATTGTTGTAATAGAAAGGTATGAAATACATGAGATACGTCATCACACAGTGAGTTTGGCTGCAATCTTCAGCTTTCTCCTATCACATTTATTGCATATTTCAGTATTGCTTTTCTAGTACACATTTTTCTAAGTTCTTTCTGGTTTTACTGGGGATCAGAGTAAGGAAAAAGCATGGACTCTTGAGCACAAAAATATTACTCTGCTTCAGTATCTCTCTCTATTCTTATTGAAGTGTATTTCTTTCAGTATCCTAAGTTGTTTTATAGGTCTTTTATCTCAATACTTAAATCCTTCTGAGATTTTCCTTTATTCTTTCCTTGGTCCATTTGATTATGTTTTATGTCTGTTTTCAAGGATAATTTTCATCTGAAAAAAGCCATGATGTCTTAGTATGAAACATGATTTATTTTACTGTTGATGATATCACTTGTGATTTCAGTCACATGCAAACTGCACCTTGTCAGAATATTAATTTCCTACAAAAACAAGAGCAAATACTGTCCTGTATTGTGCGTTTTGATGATGAGGTTAAGTGAACTCAGCTTAACACAGAACGGAGTATTGCTCCACAATTGTAATTTTGTTGATTTAGATCTAGGATGCTTTTTACAGGAAAGAAAGCAGGAGTAACTATCAAAGAGAATTTTCAGGGTTGAGGGAAGGAGGGAAATTGCACAATAATTTTCTTATGTGGGAGCAAAGTATGTTAAATATTTCAATACTGGCTTTTAAAACAAATTAGATCAAATAACTCACTGTACTTTTGATCTGTTTCAAAGTTTTCATGCATTTTTTTTGTCATAGTATTTTGGTTGTTTCTAGAGATGTTGTCTTTTTAAATAGGAAAAAAAAAAACTTCAAACCCAAACATTTCTATTTCTAAGCATAATACATAGCTGAAGACTGTAACTAAGGGATGGGGATCCTATGAAACAAATTCACATTCTGAAGAAGAGCACACTGATGCACAGCATCACTGCAATTCTGCTGTAACGTTAAGGTGTACTCTTACTTGGTGTATGCTCCAATATCTTCACTGTCCACGTTCTCTAAATGGGGTTTGAAGGCTTTCAGAACTCAGTGCTTAGCCTTATTTCCACATGTTAGGTATATGATTTAGGCTACGGTATACAGTGTGTACTGAGTCTGTATATTAATGCATTCTCATTGCCTGAAATAAAAAAAAAACACCATTTAACACATCCTTTTGGCATCCATCTGGGATTTCAGTCTTCTACAGTTACGTACTGTCAAGTCACCATAGGATATAGTCTCTCTGTGACCCCTTCACAGAGAGAGCTGTGCTACTGCCTCCTTGTGTCTCGAGCCCTACACCAGCATCCTCTTGAAGGGATAGTTGTGTTAACATCATCTTAGGGAAAATATTGTAACTGTTGGTGGCAAGCTAAAATTCAGCCCACGGAAAATACAGTCCGCTACATTTCTAGAGACTATTTTTAGGCCATTTTAAGATGGAAGTTGTTAACTGAATTGGTACAAAACATTTCCGAATGTAGCCTAGAAAATTAAACAAGATTTCTAGCAATACGCAGTGGTTGACAGTTAAGTAGTTGGTACCAGCAGCCTCAGGATAATTCTGGGAAGCCTTTGCACTATTTGATGTGTTTCTGGAGTAGGGTATATGAGATGACTGCAGATGTGCATTGTGGGTGCTTCACCTACAATGCCCTACTTGGAAAATCACCTATGAGTCTAGTAGTTGGAAGAAAAAAGAGACACTAGAATGTGTGTATTGTGGAACTAGAATAGAAAGCAAAATAATCAACTTTGAAACTCAAGTAATTGTTTGATTTCCTGTTGAATTCATGGCAGCAGTGCTGTAGAGCTTCTCAACTAGCTGAAGAGAAGCAGTTTCCCAAAACTAAATATTTTAAATGTCTTTTGTCTTGGACACAGTAACAAGAGTTCAGAAAACTATATAAAACAAACACACCAAAAATGTCTTTTTAGTTTTGCCCTGTGGTTATCTGATGATTTCGCAACTAAGTTAATTTCTCCAATGTATATCATCTTTCTTTTTAAACATGAAAGTTTTATATGTAAGTACTAAGTAAAGAAGAGTAATCATTTGGAGAATGTCTGTTCTTCATGATGCTGTAGGTTACAATTTCATTTAATGGAAATCCTAATTCAGTCTTTCTGATGTTCAGTGGTTTTGGCATATAGCCTTAAATCTCAGCTAAAGAAATTGAAGAAAATTGACATAGATTCTGTTCATAACACTTAAGCGTTTTATGTTGTTATTTGGAACTACAGGTTTACTTTTAAAAATGATACATGTGCAAAGGTATAGAAATAATTTTATGAAGCAGATAGCCCGAAGGGTGGTCTCATAGTGGGATGAGAGAATGTCTCATAATTCAGATCAAATTTGTGATCTGTTGCATTACTTAATACTTTAAAAAATTAAAGAGTTCTATAGTCTGGTGTTCTCAATTTTTCAAACAGAATTAATTGAACTGACAAGGTATGAAGAAAGTACTATAAATCTTTTTTTTCTAATGAACCTACATGTCTGAAGCTTAAACCAAAAGCTATAGACAGTTTTTGTACATGTGAGGTTTAACTTCATCTTGACAATGAAGTCACTAAGCATTCTTCAATTGCTGCTTTTTCAAGTTGGTATATGTTGAAAGTAGTACATTATGTGTGCATAGGCCACTATACAGTGCCAATTGTTGCACTCTGTAGAGGGAACACATATACTTACAAAATGGTAGAATAAATCTTTGGCAGAGTGGTTGGCTAGTGGAGTTCCTACTAGAATGAATTTGCTTTCTTTAGCTAATTGTTTTATGTACGCTTAACACACAACCTGCTATTTTTCTCTCTGAAAATAAGTCTGAGCATTTTTGCTGATAAAGTTTAAACGTCTTGAAATAAAGCATCCTCGGCTGACATGATTAGTGCTTTCTTCTTCTTTTCTGTGAATAGCAGATGTCATAAATTAATGGCTGTACCAGAGTCGGTGATTGTCAGTTTGACTAACAGTATGTAGTTATCTGAAAATGTTTGTGGCTACTGAAGGAAACCAGCTTGTATTTTCATCATATGCATTTTGAGGAAAGTAGAGAAAGATAAGTGTATTGCTAGTGAGCTCTTGGCCTTGTATTGAATTAATAACAGCTTTTAAAATGTAAAATATTGTGCTTTTATGCCAAAGTCTTCATAATGCCAACAGACAAAAATTCCTTTTATAATTGAAGAATTATATTGTTTCACTACTGATGCCTTCAAATCTACTGGAAGCTCCATCTCTACTTGAATCCTAGTACTGAAATGGGAGATTTTTCAAAAAAGACAGTAGATGTATTAAATTGTCCACCTGTGTCCTCAAAGTTAGTTGTTATGTGAAATGAATAAAATTATGCTGCATGTAATATCTTATTTGGGATAGTGGAAAATGAAAGAAAAGCGATGGAAACCTGTTAAAATGTTATGTAGCACTATTTAGTAGTACACTAAATTTTTAGCAAATTCTTTACAGCAGTATTCTGGAGCTTCTAAGCTGTATTTGGTTTCAAACAGTCATTATTTTTCCTTAACGTCATATTAAGTGCATGTAGAGGAATGTGCAGTGGTGTTGCGATTTCATCCTGAATTTCAAGAGAGATGCACAGAGTTTAGGGAGCTTATCTTGCTCTGTCCTGCCCGCTGTCCCTCCATCTTCCCTCTGTGGAAATGTTCTGCAAGTAAAAAAACTGCATAGCTGAGGAAATGCAGATCCATTTCCCATATGCTTAGTGAAAACATTAACAGCAAAAATCGTCCAACCTTCATACGCTTTACAAATAGCAATTTGGAGAATAATCAGAGGAGAAAGGAGGATTAATTCAAGTGAGCATTAATAACTGGGTTTGCAGAAAATACAGGCGAGGGAAAAGAAACTTGATAATATCACACTAGTTTGCTATCAGTATAGAAAAGGCAAAGGCAAGATGTAACTTAATGGGCCGGAGAAGTCAAGGGCAGAAAAGTCAAGGGCAAAATAGAAAACTTATTTTCAGATCTTTTCCAGTTTTCTCTCTTGCTTATCTTAGAAGAGTTTTCAGATCATTTAAGATATTTCTTCTATCTTGTTTTATGGTTTCGGAGCTGACTTTTCTCAAAACGTTGGGCAAATCTTGTGAGAGTTGGTGCTTCTACTTGGAGATGTCCTTTGTATTCTGCAGATTAAGCTTGCAGTGTCTGTGATGTTGTTCTGTACTCTGTTATTTCTCATTCCATTTGTCTTCCTTATTCTCACTCTCACTGCTCTCTGGGGGGGGGGGAACACAATAAGAAAACCCTTGAGTGCTTGTTTGTTTTCTAGTTTATGAAATTACTTAATCATTGGAAGTGAACAGTTGCCCAGAATTGCCTATTGGAAAGTGAAGAGATTCATTCACTGACAATGAATGAAGTGAAGAATATACAGGCAGTAAAGAGTCTTGGGAGCATTTGCTCTCATTTTCATTGGGTTACAATACTGACACTTTTCTCCTAGCTTCTAAGCTGTTCATTAAGAGTGGCTGAAATTTAGGGGAATTATTTTGATTGTCAGAGAGCTTTTATAATTCATAGAGCTTAATTCTGGTAATTAAGGTCAATCTCAGTTAAAAACAACAACTACAACAAGCCACCAGCAATAACAAAAAAAACCACCCAACAAACTAAAACAGTAACCAAAAAACCCAGCACAACCAAATATACTGCTGCTCAAACTCAGAATTTTGACAGTCTTCAATAGTATTATGTAACTCAGTCATGGTTGTTGGTGCACCCTAGTAACATAAAATGATCTAAACAGAACAATTTTCTTACCAAACTATCTCAAAAGCCAGTCTCTATCAGAGGAATGTTTGTGTGCTGAGCTACTAGTAATGGCTCAGCATCAAGACCAGAACTTGGAAGCATTTCATTCAATAGTTAGCATTGCTTGGACTTTAACTTGGATTCCTCATTCTTGTTGGATGTGAACACCACTCTTCTGAGAATTTGGTTGGAGGTCAGATTCTGTAACTTCTGGTTGTCAAGGTTTAACATTGTCAGAAGTAGAAATTGAAATAAACAATGTAAAGTGAAATAGATGCCCTGGGTGATGAGTACAGAGAAGAAACACAGTTAAGCAGTTCCCAAATCCACTTTGTTCACTAGTGACGTGCTTTCTTCCTAAGAGATGTTTACTTATTAGGTGTACACCATGGTCTAAATCCACTTGTCTGTCAATGTAAATAAATCTGCAAAGCCCACTTAAATTAAAAAGCTAGCGATAGTGATATTTCTTTGTTTCAAAACCACAGAGAGTATTAGGAATCAATTTCTTATATTCCTGGCTTTCAAGGCAGTTCAGTAGATTTATAATCTTGTACTTTAAAAAACTTTTTCTTTTTTTTTCTTTTTTTTTTTTCTTTTTTTTTCTTTGAGGTATGTTTGTATTTTTGATGAAATCAAGGCATTTGCCCTTTTGAAAGATGATCAGGTATGCAAATGTAGTTACCTAACACAAATGTTAGCAGATGTGTATGTTGATACCAGTTGGGCTTCAAGAAGATATCTTTCAGGGAGACAAGTTTTCTGTAAATATTAGAGTCCTGGTTTTCACATGAAGACATTTAGCATATTCCCATAGGTCATATTTGTCCTCTATGTCTAGTCATATAAATATAAATCGCTTCTTACCCTTTAGGATGATGTCACAAGTGATATTTATTATCTACCATTCAGAAGTTGCTTATTTTGGGCCTGAGTGGGAGCAGGAACTGCCATTTGGTTTCATCACCTGGGAGAGGTTGTGAGTCAGTGGACGAGGTTCTCTAGCATACTGTGACAAGACCTGGACCTAAGCAAGTCCACGTTTAAATAGCTGTTTGAATGTAAGCATTCAAGAGTGTCTCTTTGTGCTCAATGAATAGTACCTGTTGCATATTTATCTTAATTTTCATCAGTGTGTGTGTGTATACTGTGTGCTCTATTCACACTGTGTGCTCTATTCACACTGTATGCTGAACAGGTAATTATTAATTTATTCTTAGGCATTTCAGTGTCAATCACTACTGTAATATATAAATATTTCAGAAAGACTAATGAGTTTGCTCAATGAGGAAAAGTAATATTTTGCCAATTGGGAAATGGGAGATGAGGGAGAACAAGGCTGAAACTGCCAACGCTAAGTGTGTACAATTTTTTTTTCTCTACCTGAGGCTTATAGGTACACTGTGTGTGAGTGGATTTACACAGGTACAGATAGTGATATCTCTGGGAGTCAAGAATGATCGTCTATTATATTCTAATTTCACTATGAAATGTAGATATTATTTTTTTGGAGAGGTGTGATGGTGTAGAAGGTGCCAAGTTATTTAACTATGAAGATGCTCACGGAACTGAACTGTTAAATCAGCTGCTTACATGTCAGTCCCCCAGGTAAGGGACTGCCAGTGGACCTAGTAGTATTCTTAAAGATGATACAAGACCACATGGTGCTGATAGTGTTGAGTCCCAGAGCATGTTCCCTAAACCAAGCATCCAAATGGAAAAATGTGACAATCCAGGTCCCAGGTCATGAGGAGTGCCTGGTGCTGTGCTAGAGCTGAGGGTGATATTGGCCATCCTGGTAGGAGGTGTGCCCTGGTCAGGACACTGAGTCACCACACAATGGACCCCAAATCCCACATGGCAGGAAGGAGGATTGGCTAGAGGCTGTACCTTAATGATTGGAGGCTGCATACTCTTAAGATGAGAGTGGATGGTAAATTGTGATTTTCAGAACAAGGGAGTTCTGTATCTATTTGCAGTGGTGGTCTTTCCAAATAGATATAGGACAGTAGTAATAGGTGACGGGGAACCAGGTGTCTCCAGTGAGACATCAGTAGAGCCTGAACCACTTAACAGTGCAGTCAGAAATGAACCCTGTCTTGTAATCTCCAGGATCCTCAAAATTGGTTGGATGCTCAGATTCCCACACAGGTTGTGCACAGGGAAGGTGGTGTTTCTTCAGTTCGTTTTGAAACCTCATGTTGCTTACTCCTGCCTGCGAAACCTATGGAGGAGTAACACTGCTTGAAGAGCTGTGGCTTCTGAAAGTGGACTTCTACGTTTCTTTCTCATTTGTAACTTTTCATCTTAAACTATGCACACTTATGACACAAATTACATGAAAATATTTTAAATGCATGTAACTAACCTAATGACTGACCTTTGTAATTATCTTCAGGTCCTTCCTTTGCCCTGTTGATTGTGTTTTGAGCTACCATTTGCACTGAGGTGGTTGGCATCATTGTTCTCATCTTTCTAACTTATTATTGATGCTTGTTTGAGGAGTTTTCAGGCAAATTCAATGCCCTTTATTTTGAAGAATAAGCAATATTTTCTGCAAAGGCTGCAAGTATTCATTGGGGCATGTTAACAGTGCAGGACCAAAGGGCATCCAGTTTGAAAGTCATTTGTGGCAAATGAAAGTTTTCTTTTGTGTGCATGGCCACACTGTGTCAATTCTGTGAAGCTCTGATAACTCCCAAATCCAGAAAACATGTTTCTTCTGTATTGTCTTTTATACCTGTGTTTTGACAATTCTTCTGATATGAGTTTTTAAAATAAAATATCCTATGATGAGTCCGTGTTAATTCATGTTGTGAAATGCCCAACTTTAAAGCTTTATCACTGTGATATTTGTTCTTACTAACTTACTCTTGATACCTAATGGTTATGTTCTTGATTATAACTATTGCTGCAGTGTGGATGAACTCAACCTTTTAACTTCAGTTCATTTATCACATCTCCTGCCCCAGTGTAAATAGATATAGTACATGTAGCTTGTAGGAAGTCAGCATGACCCCCGCATAGGAACATGGCCTGGGTAGCAGCAGAGAGGAACGTGAGACCCACCTTGAGGACTTGTACCTGGCTGTGAGGGCTTGTTTGCTCCTGTAAGTTACTGGAAAGCAGGAGTGGTGGAGCTGGAGGCCCTACATCTGCCAAAGAGGGTGCATGTGCCCGTATGAGAGTTGTGATTGTGAACGCAAGTATGAGCGTGGTCATGAAGATTAGAGATTTTGGAGTTAACAATAAAGGGTGATTAGAAAATTGGTAATCATTTCCTGTCATTTTGTAAGTGCCTAGTATTGTGGTTTATCCGTTTTGCTGTTGTTGATCCTGAATGTAAAGCTCACTGATTGCCAGTTAATTACATACCATTAATAAATCAATAAACCACTTTAATCCTGATTTCATTGAAATCATGTGACTTGACCTTTTTTCTGTCACAACACTATGTAAAATTGATGTAAAGGAAGATAAAACATCCAGAAAACACATGATGCATGCCTTACTTACTTAGCATCTCAATTTATGTTATGGGCTGCAGGCGTGATGGTTCAGAAGATCCTGTTGTTCTGGTCTGTATAGCTGGCTCTGATAGCTCTTTTATTAAAACCAGTGTGAAAGAGCCATATTCTTTATTCTATTGAGTTCTATCTTTAAACAAAAGCATGATCTTTGGTAGCATTTTAGCACTTGCTGTCTTGTGCTTCAACCAAATTTCCATTAAAATTCCAAGCACCTTTTGAATTGAAACGCACGCTTTGGAACATGCTATTCTGATCCCTCTGCATTGATGCAAACACTTTCTGCAAAATCTCAGCCCAAGCCATAGCTCTTGTAGTCACTATGTTTTGTTTGAAAGAGGCTGATTAAAAAAAAAAAAAAAAAAAAAAAAAGTAAAAAATCAGATTGGTATTTATAGTACCTGATACAGACATTGCACTTCAGTTGGGTGAGTTAGAGTGCTCCACAGGCATTGTCTGTCCCTGTGTCTAGTTTGCATATTATATGTTAATGAGAAGTGTGTTGTCAGTCAAGGTTATATATAAAGGCCAATGAACTAGGAAGGCATTGAAGATTTATTTATTCTATGAATGTTGCTTTCAAATGGCCAAGGCCTGGAAGTTGAGAATTAATGGCTGCTCTGAACTTTTAGTGCTGTTAATGGCACTGTGTTTGGTGCTTCTGCTATGATACTTGTACTGTGAACTCTTCCTCCAGTGCTGTGCAGAGATCTGCTTCGTTAAATTCATCAGTTTGGGCTCAGAATGAGTGTCTTAGAAATGATTTCTGTTGTAGAAGTAAATGCTTTTAGATGTGTAGCTCGTAAGGGCTTTTTTTGCAGGTGAGCAAAGCAAAAGGCATTGACATGATCTGCTGTTTCTACCTAATGGCTTATAAATGGTGCAAAGAATTTGGAGTTCTACCATTCATTTCTAATGATAAAGTATGAAGTTATATGAAATTATGCTCATTAAATAATTTCAACTTCTGGTAAAATCTCTCAAAAGAATATCAGCATAAATTTCAGTTGATAAAAGGCTCACGTTACTGGTCTGTGGAGTATGGCTTCCAACTAAATTAATGAATTAATTAAAGAGACAAGATCTAGAAGGTTAGGCAGGTTCTATACTTGGTAGAAGTATCTATGCAAACCGAAAAATGACCTGCAATCATTGGAATGGTTGCTGACACAATTTTATAGAGGCCAGTGTTTAGAGTTAAAATGTTATTTAGAGGTTAGCTAAATTGTGGCCATATAGGTGCTGTCACTTTGCTTAATGTTTGCATCTTAGCTATCTTCAAAAAAAAAAAACCCAACAAAATACCTACCACAAATGAAAAAAAAAATTAAACAAAAAGAAGCTGGCAGCTTATTTTGAGAACTGAGAACAATGCCTGCAATTGAAATTTATTGTCTGCAGAGTGCTTTTGCTGCTGCAAACCTTCAGTCCTGATTTAATAACCGTCTGCCCAGAAAATCAGCCTCACTGTGGGTGTTGGCATGCACTGAGGAAGATTTTTCCTTGTTTAATTTTTGACCATCAGCAGACTATTGCTTATACATTAAGCTATAATCAGGAGCACTTAGAAGTGCTTTCTATTATTGGGTGTTTAGTGACCGCTGCAGTGACTGCTGCATTCTCACACCCCACATTACAAATTCACCACCTTTTACGCTAATTGGCAGAAAGCTTCAGAGCTTCGCAGGTTATGGAAGCAGAACTGCCCTTCTGTGACACTGGGAATGAATTCCGGCTTGGGGATCGGCTGGCTGGATAGATGTACAAAGAGGGCTTTCTTTGGCTGTGTACAAAGCTGGAAGTCCGTAGGCAGGTCTGCCCTGCGATTTCTGTAACACTTCACAAAGCCATAGCTTGTGTGCACCCTACCATGCAAATGTGGAAGATGGTTCCTGGGGAATGTGTATGGAAGTGTGCGTGTTCATAGGTGAGGTATTCATCTTGGCAGGAGCTATTCAAACTCAGCTGTTTGCATAAACAATGGGCTCTTCCTATAAAGCTAATAAGTGGCTCCCATGGCTCCGTATAGATGGCAGCAGCAACTGGTTTTGGACTTATGAAATGCATATATGTATTTCAATAGATAACATTTCTCAGAGTTTAACAAACTATTAGAAAGCACTAGGGAGATTTGTATGCCGCGTACATATTTCTGAGAGTTGAATTTCTGCCCTTGGGGAATTGACACTGCCACAGCTCAAAGGAGAAGCTATCAAGGGAAAAAATATTGAAAATCCAAACATGAGCAAATAAGAGATGTTTTATTTCCTCTTCCCCCTTTTCCATGTGCAAAAGATTGGGAAATAACTGATATTGCAACCGTAGAGGCAGAAGCCACTAAGAAGAAAAAAGGATCTGAGGGAAAGCAAATAATATTAGTGCTTTGCTTTATACTATAACTTCATCATAACCTGCTGGAAGTACAGTTTTATCTTGGATCTGACAATGATAGGGTTGGTTTGTTTTTTGTTTTTTTTTTTACTAGATTAATGTTATTTTTCTTCTAGTTGTTGTTACAATCTAGAAATTGCATATGTTTGTAAGTTTTCTCTAAGATGCTGTCAGAGCAACTGGAAGTAAATCTTTATATTGCATGTAATTGCTGTTATTTTGAATTTTTCAACCTGTAGCCTGAGTACATTCTAGATCCCACATACGAATATTTCTAATACTTAAAGATTCATTCTCATCGTGTCCCAGGTAGGTAGGTGAAGACAATGCAAGGGAAGAGTCATTTACTGCATATCTAATTGGATGAGAATGTAAAATTTTCAGAGAACAGTTCTCCCTGTGTCAAATAATATATCAAAATATCTCAGTCTTGTGTATTTGCTGTTTGGTCAGTACAGATTATTTCCCATTCTGAATCTTTGTGCTGAGAACTTGTATGTTTGCCTCATAAAATCCCCAGGTTTTGGTCATAGTTTACTGGTGGTTTGCAGTATTAGTATGTGGTCAATGTATGTACTTCCCTGTGGTATAGATGTTCCCACAGGAATGTGCAATAAATGGATTTTATGGCATTTCTTGTAGGGAACAATATTCCTTACTGTCTGCCATAGTCACAGTTTGCTGCTTGCCACCGTGGAATTGGTCAGAGTCCCATGGAAGCCTTGATTCAGCAATCACCAGTGAGAGTCTGTGTGGTGCTCTGTTGGTTTTAAAGGGCAGACCTTTGCATGGATTCATGGCTACCAGCACAAACTGGTTAGGAGATTTAGGATTTAAGAAGAAAAGTCTGATATAGGAAGAAAATACCCAAGGAAAGAAACTGTGTTGGGGTAATTTTAAGCATGTCTAATTAGTTCTGTTACAGAAAACTCCTTGCTGGGAGTGCTGGCTCTCTTCCTCACCCTGTAGATTAAAACCCAGTGTGAATAAATCTATGGAAAGTCGAGTGGTATCTGGGTTTAATCCAGGGTGCTAGGAATACAGACATGACTTTTAATGCAGGGGCAGGCACAGCCCCTGACCACGAAGCCTCTATCAACTTCCTTTTTCCCCTCCCTCTTTCCTGTGCCACAATTGCATCCTCCCTTGTGTGACTGGTTCTCTTCTGGCTGATGCTGAATAATGCTGAGATGCAGAAGGAAAGCTCATCCCAAACGGATGCTGCTGCAGTTGCGTATTGTGATATACTCAGAAAATGGGCGTTGCAAAAAGTTGCTAGAGAATTATTGTGGACCTTAAAGTTATTGGAAGTCTCTGATACTGGTTTGGTATTTCAAGAGCTATTCTCTTTTCAGTGTTAGATTTGTGTTATGGTAAAGGCACATGGTATTTTTAACTGTGATATGTATATATGCAATGCATAATGTAAGTCTGTATAGGCAATATCATATCTCCTTAATACATATGTATTTCTACTTGAACATTACTGCAGCAGATGGATTGAGAAAGCTAAACCTGCTTATGAGGCTTACATGTATACATTTTGATTTTGAATATGCACAGGAAGAGCACACAGGTGTGTACAGAGCACGGCAGTGTCCTTGGCAAAGAACAAAACTGGTTCTCGAGATTTCTGGATCTGAACTGGCCAGCCTATATTTCTGTGTGCCATACAACTACACAGGAAATACCCAGAAAGCCAGACATTAGAAAATCCCTTTTATCTGAGAAAGTAATCTTCACTTCTTATAAGTCCTGGCTCCAAAATGTTAGTGCGAGCAGAAGCGGAGATGGGGCTGAACCGCTGATGAAAAGCAGATTGAAGGGACTCTAACAGGAAGCAAACAAAACCCTTATCTTCCAGGGGGCTGATGGATTATTTTTTTTTTCTGCCATTCCTTTCCTTTTTGTTTGTAGATATGGGAGTTATTCAGGAAGAAGTGGTAGCTGAGGCATGTTTATGTACAAGATGCCCTGTCCTTCCCTGTGCTCTGCCTCAGCACTGCTGCTTTCCCAGTCCTTTCAGGTGTCCTTTCTGGGGGCAGTGGAGCCTGGAGACTCTGCAGCTCTGCCTGTCAGCTTCCTTGGCAGTGCTGTTCATACAGAATCATAGAATCATTAAGATTGGAAAAGACTGCTAGTCCAACCATCAACCCATCACCACAATGCCCACTAAACCACATCACTCAGTGTGACGTCTTCCCTTTCCTCAAAAGCCTCAAGGGACAGTGACTCCACCACTTCCCTGGGAAACATCTTCAGGGTCATCAGGAGTCCTTTTTAAAACCAGACCAAGCTGACTGCATTGCTTTGGCTAGTTAGCTGAAGGAAAAAGTTTCTTTGAGCTTTAATATTTTTCATCTCTCTGTATGAGGCCCCAGTCCTCCTTATAACTGTAGCCATGTTTTCAGTCCCAGACTTTTTCCTGCATTTTAGTCCTTAAAGTTGAGTAACACACAGAGAAGCACAACCCGTATATTCACATCTGTGATGAAAATACATTTTTAAGAGAATTAGCAGGTAGCTCTTCAATTCCTCTTGTATACTTGATTTAGCAACTTTGTGTTTGTGTGAGCAATCCCACTGACTGCAGTGAGAGGCTATGTGAAATGCCACAGCTCTTGGCCAGCATCTTGCAGGACTAAGAAGGGTATTTCCTCCAGTCCCTTCTGTGGATGAGAGAATAAAAAGGTGCATGTATCCGAGTGACAAGGCGCTAGAAATCTGTACAGCTTCCTAAGCTTGGTGTCTCTGGCAGCCTATTATCTCCTGTTAAGAATGAGATTGCTGGCATTAGAGAAGGACAGAAAAGCAGCAGAATGCTTGTGGGCTCTACCAGTGGCAGTCTAGTGAATTAGGGCAGGATGTTGACCCTGGTATCTTTTTCCTCTTTACAAGCCTTAGGTCCCTTTTGGGAGTCTATATGCTATTAAACACTAAAAGCATATGTTAATAGCATCTTACATTTTGAACCTCAGATCGACAAATTCCATCTGGCGTCTCTGGAAGTGCTAATAGTGTAGGAGGAAATGGAAGGGCAAGTGAAAAGGAGAAGGGGACGGCTCCTTTGGACTCCTTGCATCTCAATATCTGCTGAAGTGGCCCTCATGTCCTTCATGAGCTCCGGCATCAGCACAAGCTCACAGAATCTCTCCTCGCTTTCAACATCACAGACACAATGCTGCCTGTGTCAGAGCCGCAGGCGAACTGAAATAACTGTAGATACAGAAAGGAACAAAGTGAAGGAGTCTTTTGAAGCCCAGAAACCACTTTGAATAATTTAGGGATCTTCCTTATCATCCTACTGTTTTTGCTGGCAGTTGAGATGTACGGATTCAGTGGCTTAGATTGTAAGAAAAAAAGCAGAGGTTGGGGAATGAAACAGCTCAAGTTGGGTTTTCTCTGGACTTCGCTGTACACAGACTTCTCTCTCTTCCTATTGGAAATAATCAGCTTTCTTTTTCCTAAAGATTTCAAATACTTTTAATTATGAAGAGCACTTGACAAAAAAGCACTTGCTTTTTCCCCCCGAATGTGTTTATTATTAAAATAGTACTGAGCCCTCAGCAAATAATTTTATGACTAGAGATTTGCATTTTGCAATCTCACCTCTTGCAAAAATTCCTCTATTTAAAATTAATAATCTGTCCTTTACCTAACAAAGTGAGAATGCTTTGGAAAAAAGGTATGCAGGTTTGAAATATTCATGGAGGTCTAAAATGGAGTACTGGCTTTTGTTTACTATAGATTGCATTGGCTTTCATGAAAAGGAGAATTGGCTTTTAAAAGAGAAACCCAAATCCCTTCAAATGCTTGGTTTTGGGAAGGAGGGGGAGAGCTGATGCTGCCTGATGATTTGTTTTCATGAGATGTCTGCATTAGCTCTCAAATTACAGAGCTGATTCGATGGAAAATTGCAAGAGGCTGCTCATTTGTGACTGACCCTGCCATCTAACAAGAAGATAGACCTTAGGCATAATTGGGTTGATGCTGATTTGATCACACACACACACACACACACACACTTAAAATAAGTCTTACATCTGCAGAAGCAAGGCAATGCTTTGTCCTTAAATTGCCTCTTTTGTTGGTTTTCACAAAATGCTGCTACACTGGACAACTGCCTTTTAGAATTCATGTGCCTAGTTCAGTGGATTGGGGAAAAGTTAGTTTTATTGCTGCTTTATGCAAGTACATTCTGTCTGTGTGTTTGGAGAACAAAGTATTTGCCCAACATCCTACCCCAGGAAAAGCAGTGCACTCAATAGTGTATCATTTGAGTGGCCAAAAGAAATCTAGTGAGATTGTACTCCTTAACAACTGGTCATTGGCACATGTTTTAAGTAGGCTAGCATTGAGAATGATTAGAATAGCAGATTTAGCTAAGGAGGGTGACATGAGTCTTGACTAGTTTGTGGAGAATTTTTTATCATCTTTGTAAAAAATAATCCAATCATGGATTTGTTTCCATTTTCTCTGGAAATCCAAGAATGCCCTGCTGCTTTCACTGCACGCCTCTTGGAAGACAGATCTGTATGTTCTATGCCACCACACATGCACGAAGCCAGCCAGCACAACCTCAGACGTCTGGGAGATGCAGGGGCAGGGCTGCTTTTGTAGAGCAGGGAATGAACGAGGGCTGGAAATCCGTGAGATGCGTTAATTCGGCACCTCGCCAAGCTGCCCCCGCTGGTATGGCTTGGCAGTTACCCTGCCCTGCTCAGCCACTGTCTCATGCTCGACCGCCTGTGCAGATGCAGAGGACTGCAATTTGCAGCTGCCTGTACAGGTGAAAATTTTATCCAAACACCCTGCTGCTTAAGGACCTCGATTTCGTGCTTCTTAATTGTTTGGGAGGCTCAACACTTGTGCTAATAAAGGGCTTGCTGAAAGACAGTTTGCAGGGAGACTGAGTATTTTGTTCAGAGATCTGATTAGAGATGTATACAAACAAAACATGCCCATAAACATAAACTGGTATTTTCAAGAGCTGTTGTTCTGAGATCTTATACTGCAATGGAAAAAGAGTTTTTAGGCTCATTCTTAAAACATTCACAACAATGCTGAGAAGTTTCAAATATTCTTTAGCGTGCTTGCAGCAAACAGTGCTGTGTTTGTGACAGTCCTCCCTTTGACAAATAAATCTGTGTGGCTGAGTTCAGCCCTCCGAAAATAAGGGCTTACAAATGAATAAAACGCCAATGTACTGTACCCCTTTAATTACCAGAGTTCTAAGATGGCATAGTTATAACATGTAATTAAATTTCATTGTATAAAGGGAACACAGGCTGTGGTAGGCACATCTTTCATCTTTTGATGTATAATGACATTCAAAATATTCTCTAGTACTCAGTTGATAAACAACTTGAAGAGTCAGGGTCTACGGAGTAGCTTGTTTGATTTTAAATTTGTAAGATTGGCACGTGGTCTCTTTTGACGCTGCTGCATTCTGATGTGATCCATTTATCTAATGTCATTAACAGTACATGCTGAATGTACAATTAAGCTTGAAACTGTCAATGTCAGTGGCTGTTAAAAAAGGGGTTGATAAAAATGAGAAGAACCGCTGTTTTGTAATAAGCATCTGTGTTGCTTTTAAGTCAAGAAAAAAAAATCAATGAATTTAAATATATTGCTGTCTTCATTGCCAATGTAATTCAATAAATATGTTAATTCAGTGTTCAGAGCACTGAAGGGAGTTGAGAGCTTTTTGTGTCATTTGTTTTTGTCAGTGTTCATGGTTTTTTGTTTGTTTGTTTTTTTTTTAGTTAGACTTCCAGCTTAAGTCCAGTAATAACAATAGTATTAAATTACAGTAGAAATATTCTATATCTCAGATTTTTAACAGTGATGTTTTTGTCTGTTTTATTTTGTTATCTTTGAAATAGCAAACCAGCAATAATGAACATGAACTTTTATCATTAAAAATTCTCTTGATACAAGAGCAAAAGAACAATTTAATTTTAACAGAAGAAAATCATTTTCAAACCCCATATAAATTTCAGAACAGAAATGTCTTCCAGGCCGGATTGTTTGTCTTTGCTGTGAAGTGTGATAGATAGACTTCATATATTTTAATCCTATTTTGGAATATGCGTGTTCTGTACTTGCATGAATCGCATATGAAACATTTCTTTAAAGTCTCTTTAACATAATACCATTATTCTGTACTGAATTATATAAACTGATAAGAGAAACACCCGTTTCTGTATATTATATTATATTCTGTATATTTCTGTACAAGTGTTCAACTATTTTGCACAACTACAGCTGTTTTCTAAGGAAGGTGTTAAGATATTTCGAAATGCAGATATAGAGGAAAGTCATACTAACAACTGGAGTAAGATTTGCTTTTGTGGTTTCCAGAAGAACCAACAGATGTGAGAGTACTAGAAAGGAAATGCTGACCTGGGAGTGTGCAGAACTACAAGCTCCCGTGTGCCTTGGTATGGCTTCATGTGCTGTGTGAAAAGAGTATGAATGTGAAAAGACTAAGTTGTGATTGCGGAGGGAGTAGAAATGAGTGTCTGTGTCAGAAGCACTGAGTGCTCTTAGGGGCATCTACGAAACAGACCTTTCTTTTAGAGTGTGAGATCTGTTGAGAGACACCACTGTTACTGTGTGAGGCCTCTTCTGATGCTTCTTCCTTAGTGCTTTCCCGGTTGTCTAGCTAAGAACCAAGGAAATTTAATTATCAGAATACGTATTTTTATCTTATTTATTTTTGTCTAGTTAATGGCTGGCTGCTCGGATCATATTGCTAAAATATAAGCCTGGATTTAGGAACACAGGATGTGGCCTTGTAAATAGACAGCATATAGAAACAAAGCTCCAGTCCATAAAGTTACTCCTTACCAGTTAATATTCCAGATAATAAAGGAGCAACTTTGAGAGCAACCTATATAATGATATGAGGAATATTAAACTCAAAGGAGCATGCAGTTGTGAAAGTAGAATTTCCTATGTGCAGTAGGATGTGAGAGGCCACGCAGCTGAGGACCAAAATCTGAAATGTTAGAAAATTCTCAGTTGGGAATAGCAGAAGAGAAGAGCCTGAACATATTTATCAACTGCAGGGTGAGCGCACATCCTTGCTTTGATGTTAACCTGAAAAACAATGGGTGGCTTTAGTATGCATCTATCTAGGACATGGAGACAGAGATAAACGAGTAGCAGGGTGCAGGCCTCAACAAGTCATCCCATGGGATACTCTCATGGACATTCCCTTTCAGCCAGATTGAAAAAAGTCTATTTGAAAATAGAGTGTGTGCAGAGGAAAGGCTGGAGACAAGGTTAGCAAATGAAGCCCCTTCTCAGTGAAGACACTGGAGGGGCACATTTATTTAGCCTTGCAGATTAAGCCTGAGAGATGAAACCTGATACAAAGATGATAATACAGCTGATATCTTTGTTATTGATTAAATACCAGGGAGAGAAAAATACTATATAAGCTAAAGGCCAGAATTAGCATGAGAACAAATAGGTGCTAATGACTCACGGCTAAATTTAGACTCAGAGGATATTTCCAAGTCTGGTCTCTTGTGTAGCCTTTGGGATAGAAACTTTGTAGGAAAAAGTGAGAAATGTCTTTAAGGTGAAGTGTGAGGCATTTTTATGGGAGCTATTTTGATGTGCAGCGCAGATTAGAGGAATTTTGTTCTCATTGTGTAGCTGGCTTTAAACTTATTTCCTACGCTGTACATTACACAAAATTGTATTTCTGTTGATCGTCTCAGATGCCTGTGAGATGCATAGGTGTTTCACAAGAAACAAAAACCTCAAAAGAACCAATGTGCTGTTGTTTATGCTGCGTGCTTAACACTATGTGTATATGTGGGCTACAAACAGAACCAGGGCTCTTTGTCCTTCTGCATCTGAGCAGCCAAGAGTGGGCCACCTCCAGCCATCAGCCCTCCAGCTGTGCACTGCGTTCAGTGCTCCTCGAAAGCTGTAGCTCATGAACCACACAGATGGTTAGAGTAGAAGGGTTGGATAAAACCATGCCAAACACTGTTCTGACATTTTATCAGTACAGACCGATTTCCTGTGCCCAGGAGCACGCTGTAGCTTGGCTTAATATACCCGTGCATATGCTGTCGATGTGCTTTCTCTTGGACTTTGGCTTGATGTATATATATGAAATATAACTGCTGTCTCTGATGTAAAGCAATAGATCGCGTATCAATCTGTCTTAGAATGAAACAAGAACAATACATACATTTTAAAGTTTATTAAAGTTTATTTTTGTAAGTTTATTATTTTTTCTCTGCTTCACTAGTTATCTCAATATCTATCTTCTTTGTATTCATTTCCAAATAAGCTCCTTTGCCCTTCTCCCTTATATCCCCCATGTTCCATAAGCACCGTAACCACTTCTGAGCCAGCTTAATGCTGTCCTTTGTATTCCTTCTTGAAATTGTCCTCTCAAGAACACAAAATATGTTCAAGGACCTGAACTGTTTTTAGCATCGGTTGTCCTTCTGCCTGATATTGCTAAGCTCTTACCTCTGTATTTCTGTTGTACATTTTGTAGATACATATCTAAACAACAGAAATACTCATTTATGAATGGGATCTCTTTGGAGAGAGTTGCTGTGTTTGTTTTTCTTCTCATTATTATTTTATTTATGTAGATATATTTACTTAAGTATATCTAAATATATATAATTTTTTATGTTGCTGTTGTGGTAAGTATGTGTTTCAATCGCATTCCCTGAACAATTATTGAGGATGCTAGGTACTTTCAATAATTAAAATTCCTGACCCCCCCCAAAAAAACAAAACAAAACAAAACAAAACAACCATGCTGGAATACTTCTGGACCTTACAGCCCATGTTCTTCTCCTTTGGCTCTCGGTGCCATCTAATATATGCTTGCTACCTTCAAGGACAGTACTGTATGCAAATTTTTTACTTTGCATACAGTGTGATCCATCTGTTCCTTCTGCTTTCTTTTGATTTATTTCAATTCCGGCTTTAACCACCAAGTTATGACATTTGCTCATTTGCTGAAATGGAGGCACTGATGGCCATTATTGAATAGGATTCTTAAGTTAAACAAAACTATCAAGCTCATACTTTCAGCTCTTATTTTTTCTTCTGGAAGAGATTATAATTTTTTAGTGTTATTTGAAGGTGATATGATTATTTGAAAGAATATTTTCGTGTTCACGTTCACTGTTGGTTTTGAATGCTCAGATCATTGCATCCTGTTAAATCATGAATAAACACTTGATGGGTAAGTACAGAGCGTCCAACTGATTCAGCTGTAGCAGGTACTTCTCTCTGAAGTGATTTAAAAATTAACTCTTGGAAATTGGCTATGATAAAAATTGTAGACAACCAGTTCTCTTTCTCCAGGAATCAAAATAGGACCTGAAAAACGTATTTGAATACACTTAAAAAAAACCCCTGTATTTAAGAACATCTAGCTTAATGCTAGGAAATTAACAGTTGTTTTATTCGTTTGGAGTAGAAATGTCTTCAACCTTTTAGGGAAAGCAAGAACAAATTACAGCCAAATTTTCATTTCACAAGTCATCTTCATCCTGGATAAGCCAGGGCCCCAAGGTCAATTCTTCAATTTGGTATCCTATTTCCATAATGTTATTCTGCAGTGTACTTTCATTATTACTGGAGCAGTGCTCGCTTTCCTATTAGTTTTATAAATGGCTATGTTAATGCCTTTTTGCAGACAAAACCACCTTTTGTTAATATCCCAGTGGATTTCTCAAGGATTAAAATATATTTTTAAGCAACCATTGGTCTTATTTATATTTTTTTCATTGATGATTAGTCCTTGCCACCTACCCAAGAGTGGCATCATTCAGATGGAGGTCAAAGCAGTTTTTAAGATCTGTTGAGTGATTGGTTTGACTGACAGAAAAGAAGAAATCAGAAGCTGAAAATTGTAAAAATCTTTGTAGAACTGAATAAGATCCAAAACAGTGCAGTAGTAGGGGAAAAGAAAAAAAAAAGGAAGAAGGTGGGGGAGGGAGGGAAGTAGCTTTTTTTTTTAAAGGCAAATAAAGTTGTTTTCTTTGTCTTTACTGTGTTGGTAATGATGGAAATTCAGCTCAGCTGGGATACAGTTGTTACCTCTAAAATCTTGTCAGTTATGTGCTAGAGAACTAGATATTTACTTCCACAGTTGTAATGTATGGATGCAATAGATAATTACCCAGTACAAAAATGGATGGAAGATGTCTGCAGCGTTCCACAGTGCATATCCTCACTAAGCTGATAAAATTACGTCTTCAGTGATGGCATTATTATGCTGAGTTTGGAAAGGTTATATGCTCTTTAGCAATTCTTCTCCAGGATAAGCTAGAATGTACTGCTTCGTTGTGTTAGGTATGACCCATAGCAAGTAGATGTGCTTCCCTGTACAGAAGAAAGACACAAAAGCTCTTGAATTGCAGAGGGTTCAGATGTGAAGAAAATGCTGGGTGGATTTGTGTTTGATTCACAGGCAAGCATTGAGTAAGATCTAAGGCTGTAGAGTTAGTGGGAAATACTGGGTGTGTAAGTCATATTGATTACATTTGTTTTTCTGATTTGTCTTTTGATGGAATGACAAATGATTTATTTACTATATGCTTATATATATGCGTAGGATCTGAACCGGTTCTGTGTACTTATTAAAGTACATGTGAAGAGGCCCTACTTCTTTTTTTATTCTGCTTTGAGATGTCTTCTGTGTGCTTAGCTAACTCTAGTGCACCTGCTTTTTTGGCTTTCCGAATGCTCCGTTCCTAATTATGGTACTGGCACAAACATCTGATGTTGCAGATATGCCCTGGGTTCTCCTGACCTGAATTTTGGCACTCTGCCTTGTATAAGTTAAGAATGGATAGTCTCTCCAGAGAGGTGCTTTTGGAGAGTGTAGATCATCCTACCTAAATTTTGGAATATCTTCTAAATGTCCTCCCCTTCTCTCTCAGGGAATCTCTTCTTGGAGACTTTGTACTTTAGTACCTCTAGCAATCTCCATAGGACCTACGACTTCCAGTGTATGCATGCTGTCCATTAGTTACGTTACTTTATATTAAAAGCAGTTAAAGAAAGGAAAGCAATTTCATACAGTTCCCAAATTAATGACAGTCTGCTTGCACACTGGTTGCTTTCTGTTGGCATCTGGGTCCTAGTACAAACTGCCATTCTTAATCATATTTTAATTTTCAAATAAATTGCTTTCATTATCCTTTCATTTACAATACCATGTGTGCATTACTGCTCATTAATGTTTGTCATCTACTTTGCTGAGGCTGGATTTTTAAATAGCCGTGGTAGCAATGCAGTAATTAAAGATGATCCATGTTGGTTTTGTAGAAATTATTCTGAAGCCTTCTTACATACACAAAAAAAGGAACCCAAACTTGGAGTGCTGCTGAAATCAATTCCTTAAATGTATGGAAGCAGCTTAGTTTAAGTGCGTTGCCTGTAGGTATAAAGCAAGCATTTGTAATGGTTCAACTAGAATACCTAAGCCTAATGATAGATCTATATTTCTCTAATTACTAACAGGCCAGTTGGTTTTGGATATAAAATCTTATTTCGTACATAAAAGATTTGTTCATATTTCTTCACGAAACTTTTCTTCCAACATCTGTTCAGTACTGTTGACTGAACTGTGCCTTCTATTTAGTCACTCTCCCCTCTCCTTCTTCCACCAGAAATGTGAAAGAACAGAAGCAACATGACAGAGATTTTAAAATTACAGTTTTGGAACAGTGTTCCCATGGGACAGAAGTCAAAACAGTAACAATAGACTTTGCCCTCACTTTCGCCTAGCAGTCTTTCCCACATTGTACATCATAATATGGAAATTCTTCCCATTGCAGGTCGTATTTGCTCCTCTGTGACAGTCTGTATGATAGTTTTATTCCTTTGCTTCTCATGTATACGTGCTCAGCTTAGAAAATCTGGCCCTTAGGGATCCTGATGTGGATGTTCAAAAGTAATGTCACTACTGATATGGCACAGGAGCAAAAGAAGAATTCAGCATCGAAAGAGAAATTTAAATGGATTTTTAAAGATGTGATACTCTTTATGAACTGCCAAAGAATTAGTTGTTTTCTTGAAGTAATATTTCAAGAAGTGATTTCAGGTGATGAACATATCCTGACATCACAGGGGTTGGCTCCAAAAGCTGATGCAGTCACACTGCCAAGACTGAAAACTTCAGTTCTACGATTACCTGCGGTGCTTTTGCATCATGGTATGTGGTCATGGCTGAATAGGCCTCTCATTTATATCAGACTGAATTTGCTTCTGAAATGAAAAGATGAAATACATTTTGCCTCTGTCAGTCTATGCTGTCATTTTCTTTTAATGAACCTTGTCATCTCTCCATGACTAAGATCTTCACATTCTCTTCCTGGCTCAGAACAAAAACCAAAAGTCTTAAGAACCCAAATTGCTTATGTTCCCAGTTTTTTTTCTACAATTTATATGTCTTCATATATAAAAATATATTTGAAAACATTTTTTGTCTTGTCATGCTCCAGTTAAAATAATTCTCCATATTTTTAAACCATTTTAATAAATTGTTGGTAATTACTTATTATAATATTTGACTTAAAAACTTGACATCCAGATGTGAGAACTTACAATGGACGTGTCCAGTCTCTAAACGCTTCAGCATTAATGTTGGTCCTGCTTTTAGTTGTTTTATTTGGATTGTACTGTTAGATTCAAATTAGTCATAAATTCATAAATTTACTTATTTGAGCAATGTAGAAAACACAACAGCTCTCTTTTGATCTATCTTTTACTTTAGCTTATTATTGTACTCAAGCTGAAATAGGCAGACTTCCTCTTAGTGTTCACTTGGCAAAAAGCAAAGCTGTCTGAAAAGTGATTAAAAAAAACTGAAAAACTCAACTAAAGTTGTACCCACAATTTTTTTTAGAGTTTATTCTTTAGTTATGGCTGTTCCTTTTATCTTGGTATGGATAAAGCCTTGTGACCAATGCATATATCTGTTCAATTTAAATATTTTGAGTTAGCTGAACCACCTTCTGCATGTGCTGCTCTCTCATAGGTTCTGGAGAAAGTTTGTAGCCATTATGCTCCTAAATTAACTTACTGTGCAGGATTTGATGTGGTGAATCAAATTTATGAACAATTTTTCCTAAAATTCAGATGATTAAATATGAGAGGAAACATTGCCTTTATTTATTCATTGTTAAAAATGGTATTTTCTCTTATTCAAAATTTCTCGATTCTAATTAACAGTGAAAAATGGAAGGAGATAAGTAGATGGAGTAAGAGATAAGTAGGTTATCAAGATAACGTGTAGGTTATCAAGATAACGTGTAGGTTATCAAGATAACGTGTAGGTTATCTAGATAAAACTGCAGGTTTGCTAGTGAGAGCACGGTGAGTCTCCATGGCTGCCATCTCCTCCAGGCCACATCCTCTGCTGCACTGTTGGCTTCTCCATGGCTGCACATGGAGATCTGCTCCATGCAGTGCCCCTGAGCTGCAGGAGGGCAGCCTGTTCCTCCATGGGCCTCTCCTAAGCTGCAGAACACTGTGGCTGCATTAGAGACAATTGCTTAAGTGGGTAGTCATCTTTGAGCATGGAAATATTCCACTGCATATGCCTAACAATTGCTGAACGCATTGAAGTTCTTGGGCAGGAGAACTGATAAGGTGACACTCTTTGGAAGTAGTTTCAAACTCATGTGCTTACATTTGCCTGAAACCCAAACCCTAACTCTGTCAATGTAAAATTCATTTTAGGATATTCCTTCCAATTTCTGGGCATATGTTAATATTCCAAAGACAGAACATTGAGAGGTCATAGTTGTCTGCATGTGATGACTTTAGAATTGAAAAATGGTAAAAATGGTGTCTGATTTCTAATTTTCATATTTAATTTCTAGTATCATTCAGTTTTCTTATGCACCAAATGTATCTTTGTATAATCTCTTTGTTGTTTACATCCATCATTTTGCGAGGCTCCATTATCCAAAGCTAATGTCTTGGATATGTTGATTATACCATGCAAATACAATGACAGTTGTAATTCATGATGATTCTAGATGGGCTGGATTTAAGTTTTGGTAAGCAGATACTAAAACTTGGAATCACTAGAGATGCAGTAAGGTTTTACTACTCTTGTGGCAGTAGGTGAAAAACATCAATACTGGAGTGGAAAATCAGAATGTGTGAGGAGATGAAGATAGGAAATAGCAGAAGTAATATTGTTAAAGGAATGCAATGTTGTCAGTTTTGCATAGATTGTCTTACTCTGGTCATCATTATCATGGTTTGAGGAAGATCCCACCTGCTGTGAGAAGATATCCCTCAACACAGGGAAACTGCTTGCAATAGCTTTAGAATAAGCAGTGATCACTTGCTTTTCAGTAATGTAATAGGGATCCGTACAACCCTTGTCTCTCTGTGTAAGAGGTATCAGTAATGTCAGTGAATTGCTGAGGACTTGCCAACAACATTTAAAATCTTGTTTATGTAGTTATATTTTTTGTTTGTTTTGCGATATTAAAATAAGCAGAGAAGAAAATGATAGATGATTTTTTTTGGAGTAACAGTCACTGTCCAGATAAGGTGAGGGCTAAAAGATTTCTCTTCTTCATACCACATAATATGCCATTTTCATTTTGTGCTGCTCATAACCCTGAGTGTCACAGCTTTCTATTCTAGTCTGAATAGTCAATGAAACATTATGAAGCCGATAAGAAAAGCTGCTCCCCGTTACTTGGCAACGGCTGTTAAGCAGAGCTGAGTGCTGTTGATTGAGGAGATTAGCTGCCAGAGATAAACCTCCTCTTTCTGCTGCCCTGCTGCTTATCTTTCCACCCATAACAAGTTGCACCAAATATGACAGCAGTCAGTGTTGAGGCGGAATATGAACTTTGCAGCAAATGAAGTTTGCACAAAAGACTTAGGGTGCTGCTGTAAAAATATGGAATTTATTAAAATTTGCAGGCTGTCTGCCGGACTGCCCTTCCTTGACTTTGGGGTGAACATTTTTATTTGAAAGGGTGATGTCCCAGATGTGACAGAAATGGGATGCTCCGTTCCTACATTGTCCATTCATAAACACTGAAAATAGGAGCATTTTAAATGCTTTTCTACGGCTCCAGTTCTCAGTGACATTAAGGAAAGAAATTAAACATGCCATAACATTACTGCAGTTGCTGAATATGCAGAAGTTGGATTAGAGGATTTTGGCTGACGCCTTTGGGAGAAAATGCTATTGTAGATTAAACAAAAATGTCTGGGTCCATTGGAAACAGTCATACCCATGCATGAAATGGAAAACTTTGTTTTTGGTATACCCAAATTGCATTTCATCAGAGAAGCATACTGTTGGCTTTAAAAACAAGGCTAAAAAGGTGAGGGATAGAAGCTCGTAGGCTTTTTGTCTTCTCAAGTATCTCATTTTTCCTCTTATATTTTTAAAATGCCGTTTTGTCTCTGTGCTCTCATTACTGAGTGCACACTTGTGTTTACACATTTGTCTGTGGAGAGCTTGCCCAAATCATCACCCTCCGTCCAGCCAACCTTCCTGCTGGCCAGAATGGCAGGCAAGGCTTGGCTGGTGGAAGACTGGGGAATGGCAAAGCGCTGGCAGAAAAGTGAAACTCCGAGGCTGCCTTTGTGCAGAGACCTGGACAAATAGTTACCTATCTAATAGGCATCGTAAGTGCAGCAATATTATTGAAACATGTATCACTAGTTTCTTGAATTCAGCAGAAATTTCGGACTAAAAGTTTTTATGCAGAGACATTTTCCTCCATTTATGATTGCAGTCTTTTTGGTTAGCACTGTGTAAGTGTGATGAAAAGAGTGGTACTTTCTGCCTGGAAGAGCATGCAGGTGAAGTATATGATGAGACAACATGCAGATCTACTATATTCTGTGCAGTTTTGTCCAAAGGAGCCATCAGCTACTTTGTAAGCCATACAGGCTGAAGGAGAAATTTAGATGCATGGCATTCATTAGTGAGATCCTGTTTCAGTGGATTTCTTGCTGATCCTGGCTTCCAAGTTCTTTATTTTGCAACTTTGATGAACTTCTTCCTTTTGTAGCATAAATTCTTTGTTTGAGATTATTCATGTATGTTCTATCTTCTTTTAAGAAGTTCTCATGCTAAGTATACAACTTCTATACTCAACCACTGAAATTGTAGGAAAATCTAAAGCTTAAATTGCAGCTTAAATTCTACCCCAAAGCTCCCATTTAATAACGGCTTGTAGTTTTATACAGTATTTTAAAAAGTAGATTACTGTTTATATGTGTGCTCAAATGTTGGGTGCTTCCTGAAAGTTGTGTGTAACCTGTGAATTAAATAGGAAGCTGTTTGGGCTTGCACATTTCACATTGAGAAGTCTTGGAATCCACTGCAGAAGCAAAAAAATCTGACTTTATTTGAATTTATCTGAATTTATTCTTACTGTAATTTCAGACATTGCAAATCTTAAACTATGTTTTGAACAGCAGTGAAGCTGAGGAGAATTAAATAGTTCTGCGGCTGTTCCCAGTCCTATTGCACATCTCCATTCTCATATCATTTCATCCGTCTGTAGGCTTACTTATAGAGACAAAAGATCATCCTCTGTGCTGAAGGCAGAATTCTGTGCTGAAAAAGGCTTTTCACCATAAGGCTTTTTCTATCCTGTAGATAATCTCTTTTGTTCCTCAGTGCCCTTTCCAAAAATTACCATTCATTTTAAAACTTGGACACCAGAACACTGTATTCCTGTACTGACCTCATCAGTGGTGCATAGCGAATGACATCACCTCCTTATTCCAACTTATTGCTGTCATGTTCATATATCCACAAACCTTATTAGTGCTCTACTCCTGCTACTGTCTCAGACTGAATGCTGAGGTCTGAAGCAAGCAAGGAAGGACTGTAATGTCTCATTCCATCTCTTGCCACTAGCAAAGCTGCAGGTGGTGCTCTGGCTCTGTCATGGGAGGGGGGGCTACTATGTCCAGATCTCTAATTGTGATAGGAATAACTTCTGGATGCAGCTTCCAATAAGTGATCTTAGTTATATAACATAACATTTATCTGTTTTAAGTCAGAGTTTGCTTGAAAACTGTCAGATTTTACACTCAGCCCAGCTATGTCAGCAGAAGCAGTCAGCAGCTCCTTATCCACCTTTGAGGTAAGGCTTGTGGCTATCCTGGTGTCTGCACGCTGCCAGAGGCAGCTTGGTGTGTCAGGGCTTCTGTGGGCTGTGTGCTCATCTTTCATACTTCAGCATGTGTAGACATTTCTGAGATAGCTCCAGTCAGTTTTAAGCAGTTCACTGGATGCACTCTGTGCAGGTACCCTAGTTTGTAAGTGTTTTGCCTACCCTTTGTAAATGTGTGCATTTAGAATTTCTGCTGATGTGTTCTGGTTGGCATAACATAATTTCCCATAATTTTCATAGTACTTTGCAGCTAGGAAACAAGGACATCTTTATTACTATAATTTCATGCATGTCTGAAGTCAGTTTCATTAGGAATAAATACAGTATCTCAGATTACAGAAGTAATCTGCTGTCTCGATAAATGTTGTTTTGCAAAGATCTAGGAAGCATCAAGTTTGGCAGAGGTCAGAGATAAACCAAGTTTGCCCTAACTAGTAGATGTTGCCTGTAGTGAATATGAAAGGAATGGTTAGTAATCCTGCTTTCCTGAAAACACCATCTCCCGTGAAGCCATAGAACTAACTCTTCAAATACATCTCTTGGCATTTAGCTGCGGTTAAAACTCGCGCTACTTTGTTTTCAATATCAAATGAAAATTAATGCAGAAATTCATTTTGCTGAACATGTTTCCTTGCAGAGTTATTTTAGCCTTGGGAATACAGATGCAAGAGCAGCTCTAGTCTGATCACACAGTGAAGACATTGCCAGCACCAAAGTGGTTCTTGGCACCAACCAAAAATGTAATGGGGATCCTTGAAGTGACTGAAGTACATCTCAGTGATACTTGGAAAATTAGTGCGCATAAATAAGCATTAGTATATTTGCATCTCATTGCTTCCGTAAATAAATTCTTAGTCCCTCCAGTAACCTCTGTTCGTAATTGCATATTCAGGAAAAAAAGATTTGTTCCTGTTTCATCATTCCCTGTTGCTTTGCCTCAGTGGTAAAGGGAGGCGCATTGCTCTTCTAGAGGTTGTTGAACAGCTTCAGAATACTTTGTCCCTGCTTGAAACTTGTTCCGATTCAGAACAATAATGTCATAAATAATTAATCAACCAGGTTGCGCAAACTTTTAGTCTTTTCTCAGACAGAACCATAGGTCAGTGCTTAAAAACCTGTATGGGTATCTTTTGTTTCTTTTCATTTCATTTTTCTTTTCATTTCGTTGTCCTTTAGCACAATATTCTGACTGTATGCTCGAAAAGGCTTTTTCTAGGAGGGAGGTGTGGTATGGTACATGCCTGGGATGTCACTAATAAGACACATAACAATAATAAGATGTAATGATAACAAGAAGATGTAATGTAGAAAGTTTCATGTTAATCTTGCATTCTAGTAAATATGCTAAAGGTGCTTTACAATACTAATACTTGAATTTAAAGTACCTTTCCCATTGGAGGAAGAATTATCTGTCTGAATCTTTCCTCCTTGTTAGTATTGTTATTGTTCTGATCATTTTGATTGCAAACTTTTTTTTCTTAAAGATAACCAAATACAGAATGTAATTTAACTTGGGAATTCCTCTTAGTGAATTACGGCTAGAGATTCATTTTCTCAAAGGGTGCATCGTGTCTGGTCTGGTCTCTGTGATTGAAAGTGAAGGCAAATGAATTCTGTGGTTTACAAGCTACACCACCTGGATGTGGATCCTCCCCTGTCCTATTTGTTGAGAAAAAGCCACAGAATTATTCCACAGTTGCCTAGACTGTGGAAGATTCAAGTTTGGTTCTCTAACAAGTGCTAAGTTATTCAAGTATTATTCCACTGAAATGCTGGATTTAGCAGTAAAAATTTAAGATTTGCTTTCTTTTCGCCTCTTTTTCCTTTCCTTGTACCCCCTGCTGCCCTTTCCTCCCAAAGAATGGCCATTATTGCTGTGGTTGGGAGGTCAGTGGAGGACCCATTAAGGTGGAGGTTCACTTCTGCACTGTGAATTGCAGACAGCAGGCATTGGAACCCGGACCTTTCCCTCTCTTAGGTGAATAATTTAGGGGCTTTTCAGGAGTAGGCACGTTTCCTTTCATGGTTAGCCTGCTGTCTTGTTGCTTTGTAAAACTATAGATAGCTTTGTTGCCATTCTTGCCTTCCCTCTTGCTGTATTCAGGTGAGTGAAACATTTTTTTTTTAGTTACTTTCTCTACTATTTACATATTCTTGTTGTATCATAAAACCTCTCAAGGTAAAGTGCGCATTACACCTTGCAGCCATATAGTCCAACATTTAAATAAGCAGATTGGCACAGAATTCCTAGAATGATATCTGCCCTCTCTTGAAGGTTATATCTCTTTTTGATGAAGGAAGAACAGAGTCCTCCAGAACTAGCTCTCAGAATTACTTGTCAAAAAAAGGAGACTGCAAACCTCAGAGGAGCTACTGACTTTCAGATGTGCCCCAGGAGTATTTGGAGCATTGCAGATCCCCACTGTATCATAGTGTTTGCACAACAGCTAGCTAATACTGCTGTTAATGGGAAATTTTATCATTTAATCTGAGCATTTTCATAATCACTAGCATGCCATCCAATTGTTTCTATAATCAGAAATATGCTGGGTTCTCAGGTTTGAGATTTCTTGGTTGAAAACTGACCAGGCATGTGATTTTAAACCTTAAATGTCTGTATCCAAAGAGGTGAAGAAAGGCATTAAATCTCGTTAGAGCCCTTTCACACAACTGTTAAGCTATCCGGCTTTCAGCAGAATTCATGAGTTACCTTTGGCTTTCATGCAGCAGGTTATGAAGTTGTTGAGTAGGAATTCACTGGACTATTACTAACATACACTGGAAAAAAATTTTCTCAGGTTTAGAACTTCTTATTTTGTTATTTCCTGTTTCATGCAATGTTTCTATTAAATCTAAAACATGGATTTACAAAGATACACTTTTTTTAAATTTACAGTTGAGGATGTGCTTTCATCATATAACGTATTAATGCCTTACATGCCAGAAAAAGGAGATTATCACCCCATACTCTTTTGAAAAACAATCTGTGTGCATTTAGTTTGTTGTCTTATTAACGTATCAATTCTAGCAACATATATCTTAATCAGAAGTATAAATGTTGGCATTATTCCTTAATTTTAACCGTCTGCCTTAAAAGCCTCCACGTGCTCATTGGTCATTAAGATAGGGAAGGCCCAGGGTGGCTGTCACTGTGTATCTGTGTGTTCCTGATGAAGTCAAATGCATCTGAAAGCAATAAATTCAGCAGGTGAATAATGAGTGCTGCAGATCTGATCCCTGAGCACTGAACTGTCCGCTAGATGCCGCTCTTACTGCTCTGAAACAGAAATAATCAAGAAGTACTGAGACTGCGCACAGGTAAACAAAATAAAATGGTATAAAGGTTTTAAAGGTTTGATAGGGGAAGATTGCCTCCTAGAAAAGCAGCATACTCCATGGAGCAGTGCAAGTTTGCAGTGCAGCTCGCTGTGCTTGCAGGCAGCAGCTTTGCTGGGTTGCTGCAGTGAGACTTGGAAGCATTTGCTGATGGATAGCATTGAAATAATATTTTCAATATATTGCATGAGAAATGACACAGTTGTTCTATCTGTGTCACCTCTACACTGTTTGTAAAGAAAATCTAAAAGTAGAGATATAAATTATGAACACATCATTTGGTGATAGGACTCGGGAACAACCTCAGGTTGCACCAGGAGAGGGTTCAGGTTGAACGTTAGGGAAAAAATTCTACTCTGAAAGGGAGGTCAGGCACTGGAATGGGCTGCTGAGGGAGCTGATGGAGTCACTGTCCCTGAAGGTGTTAAAGAAATGTGTAGATATTGTACTGAGCGGACATGATTTAGTGGGGAAATATTGGTGCAGATGGATGGTTGGGTTAGACGATCTTGGAGGTCTTTTGCAGCTTTGGTGATTCTATGATTGTTTTTAAATAAATGGAATATTAGAAGTATGTTGTTTGCTGAAGAGCTTACTTGTAAATGTTGAGTGTAGATTTGTGGACTATGTCTTCTGAAAAAAGCTTCCTGAAATGTAACAAACTTCTTAGATAAAAACTTCTTGGACAAAGGTCCACTTTATAGTTTTTCAGCAACTGTCAGGTAATTAGGATGAGGTAGCTGAAGCATAGTGGCCTCTAAATGTGAATACTGTTGCTGTCTGGATTGTTCCTTCCTTCCTGGCGACTGGGTGAAGCTTGAACAGCAGTAGCATTGGGTGCTTCAAAGCAGCTGCTTGGAGGCTCGTCTGCAAAGGTCACTTGTCAGCACTATGCGAAAACTTCACTGCATGTACATCTAAATATTTAATTACTGCAGAACACAATCTTTTAATTTCCTTCTATCAAGCTTTCCTCCTCCTGTACACACACTCCAGTTTCTCTACTAGTCCTTATAGCTCAGCTCAACAGAGAAATACATTCAGCAAGAACTCCATCTTTTCTTCTGGTATCTACAACTGGGCCAATACTTGTATACATCTTTGGATTCTCAGGTTAGCCATACACTAAGTATAGCTTTAGGATGGGATATGTTTCTCTACCCAAATATATGTATATATGTGTATATATAAGATATATATATTGATTTAAAATTACTTGAATGAATCAGCTGCCCAGAATCAGGCTTGCAACTGTGAAGGTGGTCACTCTGGAAGTTTCTAAGGATTTTTTAGTATGTACTCAGCATATGAAGCTGCCCACTTTTCCAACTCAGCATGTTGACAAAATAACTTTTAAAAACAGTTTCAAACTATAGTTATTTATGGTCTTCTTTTCCATAATTCAGTGCCTCAGTGTTGGTCATGAATACAGTGTAGTGTTTCCTTTCTCAGCAGGTAGCAAATGGCACAAGTATCCAACAATTCATCGCAAAAGAATAATAATGAATGAAGATGGAAGTTTTTCATTTGCTAACAATCTTCCTTCAAAAGTTATCCTTCTAGATCTTGTGTTTTGACTTGTTCCCTGTTTATCAGCTGATTTTTTTTTCTTCTTTTTTTTGTTCTTCAGTAGGACAGTGTACGATGACCTGTGATATTGTCTTTAATAAAAGAGGTTTATCTGCAAGTATTTTAGATCTTATAGGGGTACCTGGCTTGGGTTAAATTTGTGTCTTTCCATTTTAACATCTAATTCTGCAGTATGTCTTTGTCAAAATGCAAGGTTTTAATTAGGAGCTCTTAAATTATGTTTGGATTCTTTCGTAAATAGTAAAAATAGTAGCAAAATAGCTAAATACTTAGGAGGTATCTCACTGTTTCCTTGCGTATCTTATTCCTATGTTTTTATCTCTTCCTTGGAAACAAATGTAGTAGCTGTCTCAAAGACAACATTACCATACTGCCAGCACAGATGTTCCCAGGTCTAAGTATAACTTACACAGCATTACTATGGAAATTTCAGAGACTACTCTTTGCTAATGGTTAGCAAATGATAGCACTTTAATAGCAACCATATGTGTATATTGATTGGTCCTCCCAACCTCTCCTCATTCTGTGCATGTGTAAAGAGCAGATGTCTCGCACGTATTACCTTTTTTCTCAGAGTAGTTTTAATCTAAGCTCATTACAAACACATCCTTTGTGGCTGTAGACCTTCGGTGCTTTTCTTTGGGTAACAATTATTAAAGCATCACTCGTGCCTTGAACTTACTCCAGCATATGACAGCTATAAAACCCGGATGCTTTTCCAGTTTCCATTTTTGATGGGCTGTTTGCTGCTCTTTGGTCCGGAGGTCAAGATGCACATGAGGAGCACTGAGGTGCTTTGGTTTGTTGGGCACAGAGCAGAGCAGGCTTAGGGGAGGCATCATGGTGGCTGCAGCTCCTCACAGGTTAGCGAAGGGGCAGCGACAGGGCCTGAGGGAATATCATGGAGCTGGCAGGGGAGGGGCAGCGGGGGGTGAGGGAAAGGCTGTGCCACAGAGTGGTCGAATGGGCTGCCCAGGGCAGAGGGCACAGCCCCAAGTGCTGGAGCTCAGGGAGCGTTGGGACACCACTCTCAGACACAGGGTTGGGTTTGGGTGCTGCTGTGTGGAGCAGTGGGTTGGACTCACTGCTCCTTCTCTTTTTTCCCTTGTAAAATACACAACTTCAAGGTTTATTGAAGAAGTAACCTTAAAACTGTGAGCTCAATGTGAAATTAAATATTTTCGTTTCATATCTTGCCATAGAAACCATGCTATCATATACAAAGTCATAGAGAAATGTGTATGTATATTTTTTACTGCACCAAACTATGAAATCCACTGTTCGCACAACTCCAGTGCGACTGTAATCCCCACTGTAAAGATTCTCCTGCTTTAGCAATGGTATTTGCTACTGCTCTGTGGGGCATTCCTCTCCTTCTCCGCTGTCCCAGTGCTGCGTTTTGCAGAGCATAGCACTGTTTGTGACTGCAGCCTCTTTAAACCTTATTGTGCCCATATTTCAGGCACAAAAGCCAAAAGAATTTGCAGTTTCTCCCTAAGCAATCCCAGTGTGTTTGGATAGGCTGATTGAACGCTAATTGAAAATTTTAGGATGCAAATAGTTTTTGTTGTATTCAGAGGCAGTGATCTGAAGGTTCTGCAAAACTGTTTTTAGGAAAAAGAAGGTAGGCCTCTTTTAGAGCTTGTGGATGAATGAGCTCTTATAGCCATTGAGATATCTTTAAACAGTACTTTATATGAAAATGTCTAGTTTGTGGTGAAGTATAAATGCTTTCCAGACTGCAAGACAAGTTTTATAATTATGCTTAAGGTATATTATCTTTAAATCATGGAATATTAATTGTTTATTTAAACAGAGATTTTGTCCTAATTTTAGTAGCCAGTCGTGGTGGTGTTTCAAAACAGAGCTCATTATTTCCAATCGTTCATTTAGAACAGTCCTATTCTTAAACACTGAAATTTCCTCTGTTTCAGAATCAGGACCTTATTTGTTCCCATTACCACCCACTTACAAGGGACTGATATTTAAATACTTCTCATTTCCAACTGCAACAGGATTTGATGGAGACGTCAATATTCCACCCAGATTAGTTTAATTTGCTGTTATGCTGCTTTATGCCTCTTATAGCAGAAAAACAAACCAGGTCTGTAGATTAAAGTAGGAGTGAAAAGTAAATTTTTAATTTGGAGTTTTAATTTAGTAGTTGAAAGTTGCAGGAGGATCAGAAAGAAAGCCTAAGTTGGGTATTTCTATTTAACAGTGAAGGCTAAAGTGCCTATTTTTTTCTGCATCCTAGATTGGTTTGTTTTCTTCTATACCATTATTTGTGTTTTGTGAACAGCTGTGCTGTGCCAGTGGTTTCCATTTGGAGTCTTTTAGCTCTGTGAAGTAGCAGAGAAAGTAATGGACATTTGCAAATTAATACTTACTGTTATTTTCTGCTAATCTGATGTAGCTCTTCTCTTTCAGCATAGATATAATATCAGAGCAAAAGTAATTATGGTGTTAAAACTAGTACTGCTGCAGAATATTTTGCTAATTAAACTTGTTGCATTTAAATTGCTTCTTTTGGATCACTGTATGGAACCAAACTATTTAGAACAATAAATGAACCCACTTTCTTAGAGGCCTAGGATTGCAGATGGTCAGATTGCATGTGAAGCACCTAGGCTCTGAATTAGTCTTTTGTGTGAAAGAGAGAAAGGTAATTTGAATGTTTGAACTCCCTGTTCCTCCCACACATACACAGGAAGCTTGTCTCAAAATGAACAATTCTCTAAATAAAGACTAATAAGAAGCTAAATTAATTAGAAGGTGTGATTTGAAAAGACATTGATGAGAAGAGTCTGTCATTTTAGACAAATGGAATGGAGCTAAATAAATTAGGCCACATTAATATCTCATTGTTCTGTGAGCAGCTTTCTTTTATTGCATTCATTAGAGAGTACTTCTTGAAATGAGCCTTTGCTAGCCATTATGGATTCAGTTCTCATTTACCAATGCCTAACACACAGCTCCTGCATTAAAAATGTTTCAGTAACTCCTCGTAGTTTCTGCAAATTAATATTTATACTTCTGGTTGCTGTGCTTTTCATCTGCAACATAGTAGGCTCTGAACATTATTTTTTTCCCACTGAACTGGCAGTAAAGAACTTTTACATCAAAAGATTTGGGAGGCAGAAGTCTGAAATAACTTTATAAAATAAACTGCACTCATAACTTATACAGTAGACTCTTCTTCCAAATAATACTGTTTCCAGCAGTTATTTATTTTGATAGAAAATACCCTGCCTCATGACTTCAGTGGTCCTTTGATAACTTTTTAGCGTCTTTTAAAAGGTTCCTTCGGTATATAATTAGGATACATTGGAAATGCGCATCTCGTGAAGTATTTCTTACTTTCAGAAAGTGAAATGCATGTTTTTCCTCTTTCTCTCTGCTGCAGACGGAATATTTGGGAGATGTCAGCGAGTGCCAGTGAGAGACATATACAAATATGACATTTCACCTCCTGCTCTTCAGCGCCTGAGGATCATCCTGGAGAAGCTTTCACACAGAGGTATCGTAAAAACCCAGGACTGAGAGTTAGTTGCACTGAGGATTATAATTACTTTGTGCTTCTTCTATGGTGACATCTTCAGAAGCTTTTGAGCACAATATGTTCCAGGCCCAGTGGTGCTGACTTTATAAAAGTAAAAAAGCCTTCTGACTCACTGAATCTGTAATGAAGGTTTGATGAAGCCATTCAGGAGAGGTGCTTCCTCCTTATAGAGTGCGTATTTGTGATTGATGCTATACATAATAAAATCTTGGCATCCGTGAATGCTGGTGTCATATAAATAAATCATCAAGAAAGAAAAATAATCTGCTGTATATGCTTTTGCACCACAGTGTATTTCAGGGTGCACATGTACAAAACACACAAGATCTAGTTATCTAGAAAGGATTCTTTACTTTCCAATGGATTTAGTTAAGTCCATTTTCTCTGATTTCATTATAAGCAGCACCTACTGTGTTCCTTTTAATTTCTGTTCATCCTTCTGAAGCTTATCTCTTTGCTCTTTTCAAAGCTGAAAAAGGGTATTCTAACCTCTGAATGACATAACTTGAGCTAATAAATAAAAAACTGGATAAAGTAAGAGATAATGTAATATACCTCTGTTGGAAACAGCTGCAGAACCACGAAATCTTTATAAACCTGTTCCTAAAGGATTCTTAAAATGGTTAATTTTGCACTTGCATCTGCTGTGGGTATTTGTTCCTAAGCAGATTCCAGTTCCAAACTGCTTTACAAATGAGTCATGATGTATTAGCATCCTCCAAGTGTGATTATAAGAAAAAAACTGATCTCTTGGAAGTTCATGATCATACTGGGGATTGGATTTCTAGTTTGGAAAGCACTGATTTAGGTGATTCAAAGAATGTTCTCTCTAGTAGCCCATGCAAAGGAGGCAAGCTCTGAATTAAACTTAGTAACTCTTGTTAGCTTGACATGTGTGAGTAGTACTTGAGACATTTCACTTGTCATTGTCTAACAGCTGAATTAAGCAAGCAAGTTTATGAAAATACTGTTTTGTCAGGGCGATATGATACGAGTGGAAAACCTCTGTGTTTGAATACAGTGAAGAAGGGGGGACAAATTCATCTCATGCATAAATGGTGTTACCACTCTGCCATGGGGTTGTAAGACAAGGCAGAAAATCTGCAAGTAAATCTCACCCTTCTGGAGAGGCATACAGAGAGGCTGATGAACCCCAGGCTATCTCACATAATGTTGAAGTCAATACCTGCCCCCATCAGTCTGTCTGCCATAAGATTTTGGTCGGTGCCACTGATTTGAGGAGGGCCTTCCTACTTTGTGCTTCTCTGATATAAACCACTTGAAGGAAACTTGGCCATTGAAATTTGGACTTGTCTCATGTTTTATTCATAGAAAGAGAGTGACAACGAACACACAGATTGAAACCATGATGAAGAATGAAAGTACTTTCATCTTTCTTCACTCATGACATTTAGAGGTGCATACACAAACGTGTTCATACTTTGAACTGATCTAAAACTTTTGCAGACTATTCTTGTGGCCTGTAGACATCCCAGTGATGAGAATCTTAAATACATCCGTAAGAGATAATATAATTCCCTTGTTCAAAGTGATTGATGTAATAAAATCTTTTTTTTTTTTTTTTTTTTTTTTTTATTCTCAATATCCTTGGCAAATTCTGAAGCGAGGACAGAAAAACAGAAGGAGTAAAATCAATATAGGCTATCAGACTAATGGGTTGCTCATATCAGATTGCTCAGGGATGACTGCTGTTTGCTGGTCTTATCAGATGCCAGCCCTTAGGACATATACCCTGACTGCGATGGACACTCGCACAATTAATGTTGTTCTCCTGGAAATTACGTGCAAAACATCATGACCATTTCTGCAGTTTAGATAAGCAAGGTATCAAATTCACTCAAATATTTCAGCCAATTTCTCCAGAAAAGGCATGTTATTCAAGTCTCATTTCCTTCATCATTATATTACCAAGTTCTTGTCCTTTCCAAAGGAGTTTTGGCAAGCTCCACATAGTGATGCCCAACTGGTCCAGAAGGGACAGGAGAGCATCTGTTTTCTCCTTTTTGTAAAGAGCAGGACAAGTTCTTTTTGGAAGGCCATATTCTAGATTCCAAGATAAGTAAAACTTTCAACAATATCTAAATAAAACATTTTCTAATTATATTAGATGTGTATACAGTGAAGTACCAGATACATTAGAGAGAAATTTCTGGTTTATGGAGTTTATTTATTTTTAATGTGCCTCATTTTTTCTTTTTTTTTTTTTCCGTCTTGATACCTTCAAGCAACATTACAAATGTCCAAATGTCTTTTTTCTTTCTTTTTTTTTTTTAGTAATAGTCTGTTTGCATCTATTCCCATAGAGTTTAAAAAAAAAAAAAAGAAAATCTCATAGAATTTACATCATTTTCTTTTTGCTCATCATTTCTGAGTGATGCCTATACTTGAATCAAGGTCCAAATTGCAAGATTGTGTGGTCAGGTGCTGTAAAACAAAAGACAACATGATATGAATAGCAAATCTCATTTGTGATTCTGCCATCTCACAATGTTTACTCAATACGGAAGCATGCGACAAGTTTAGGTGACTGACACCTAATCTCTTTAACAAAAGACTTTGACTAAAATTGAATTCAGGTTTCATAATGATATAGTTCTTTGTCTTCTTTACACATTAAGTGTATTTGGTAACTGGTGATAGAATTAAATTACTTGGAATTTTGGATCGTTTCCTAAAGAAATGATCTGTTGGCATTCAAATATCCTTCTTGATGTTTTTACTCCGACTGTCCTTGATTCTGTCAAATCTTTCAAAATACCTTCATGAATAAGATTTTCTGAAGATACCACTTTCACAAATGTGAGATTCTGTGTGGGAAAAGCCCTTCTCACAGTTGCTGAAACATCATGATAAACCACCTTGTGCAACTGGTGGTGCTATAGCTGATGATTTATGAGGAGCTAAAACATTTCTCATTGTCTGATAGATAGAACAATCAAAAGAATGCTGTTCGGATAGGACAAAAACACTGGGAAAGGCAATTGAAAGATTACCAGGAATAAGTACTACCAGAGGAGTGAATGAGTAGTGCTAAAGGAACTGGAAATACTTATCCTTATGGGTGCGCAGATCTTTGTCTTCCTTGTCCAGTCCAGGAAGTGATGCTGCTTGGAATATGCCAGAAATGACAAATCAACCATACGCTCCTATATTCCCCTACTTGAGTTTAAATGTGCAATTTTTGTTTTCTTAGTGAAATGGATTATAAATTTTTTTTGTGTTCCTTTTGTCCCAGCAATGCTACCATGAAGGCAAAACTATCACATCACTTGCTAAGATTCTTAGTAAGACTGGGGAAACATTTATGTTCATACTGATCTCTTAGACTAGAAGCATGGTAAGTGAGATAAGTGGTGCATAATAACTCAAGTGTAGTACATAAATAGTACTTGAAGTCTGAGCAAATGCAATAATAGAAGTAGACATTTGTATTTCTGAACTTGCTTATTCCAAGAGGGGATTGCATACAAAATCCTAGGGGTTAGAAGGAATCTCTGGATGTCATCTAGTTCAATCCCCTGCAAAAGCAGTTCCCTACAGTAGGTTGCACAGGTAGGTGTCCAGGTGGGTTTTGAATATCTCCAGAGGAGACTCTACAACCTCTCCGGGCAGCCTGTTCTAATGCTCTGTCACTCATGTTCATCTGGAACTTCCTGTGTTCCAGTTTGTGCAGTTGCCCATTGTCCTATTGTAGGGCACCAGTGAACAGAGCCTGGCCCCATCCATCTGATTCCTGCCCTTTAGTTACTGATAAGCTTTGATAAGCTTCTTCTCTCCATATTCTGCAGGCTAAAAAGTCTCAGGTCTCCAAGTCTTTCATGGAATGGTTTCTGTATCACAGAATAGCAGACAAAGTGGTGCTATACGTATCTGGTACAACTAACCATGTAAAGTGCAGTGCCATAGCAAATAAGCATTGCTAGAAGAAGGAGTTCAGAGATGGAGCCTGAAGCACTGGAGCACAGGATCATGACATATGTCCATCTTAGGATTCTGCTTCTAGAAGAATCACTCTGCCTGTCTGGGGGATTATGAGGAAAGTTCAAGCACACAGAAGCGTTTCACATGCTAAATCCTCTCAGTTTTATATGCTTGGCTGGGAATGGTTCCCCTGAGCCTGAAGTCCTGTTTTTGTATTTATATGCCCCATGGAGACAGTTTCTAGCATTGTTCTACAGGAGACTGACTATTAGAAACAAGGCATTTTGCACTAAAAATCAGTAGTTCAGTGTTTGTCTTCTGTTTTTAGAACCTATGATTCTAAATTGCCAAGGAACCATTTTGACTGAACATTTGTCTGTTTGAACAAAACAATCACACGCGTATTTCTTATTTTGCTTACCTAAGCTGCAGCCATTTCTAATGCTCTGGACTATGCTTGTTGCTACTTTTTGCTGTAATGCCTTGTTCTAAACCTTACTTTCAAGAGAAGCAATTTCTTTTATACTGTTTGGAAACCAGTACTTCTAAAGGTATTTGACTATCAACAGTGTTGTTAGGATAACTAAAAAGTGGGATGCACTTTTTAATTCATTCTCAGCAGGATGGATATCATGGGTTGTGAAGATAGACAGCAGATTCAAAATATATTTGGAAAAAATAGCACTTTTCCCACTTCTTTGTCTTCTTTGTAACCCAGGAAGATCTTGACAGGGAGGAAGAAGTATTTGAGCTAAATTCCTTCTTAGCCTGTTAAATGTAAGGTAATTAATATATAACTTTGCTAGAAATAATTTTATACTCCTATAGCAAATTCATTTTAAAAACTAAAATGACATACAGTCAGTTAACTTGAAAATTAAAATGAATGTGACTTGTCACGTTGCTTGTGAATTACAGAACAGTTGCTAAATATTTCAGTTGGGACTATTTTTCAGGGAAAATTAGAAAAAAATATAATTTGTTATTGCAACAGTAACAAATAGATTTGAAAGTGAGCTTTCATAAGTTTAATTTAGAAGTAAACTTTAAAAGAATTATGTAGACTTTGCATGTGTTTGTAAGGTCAGCACCACATCATTATGGAGGTATATAGAAAGCTGAACCCAAGTGACGTGGGAGAAGGCGGGTTTTTCTTAAGATATGTATACTGATGTAAAGGAATAAAAACTCTAGTATTGGTTTTTTGGGGAAAGAATGTTTTACTTGAATAGAGGAGTGCATTTACAATTAATTTCCTGGGCATCAGCTTGCTCCAGACAGGAGTGTACTTGGCAATTCTTCTCCTATATGGTTGCTGAAGCCAGGAATTGAAGCATAAACTCCATGACATGCTACACTGGAGGAACACTAGTGGGACTGGATGTATTTACCTTCTCCTGGTATCACTGTCACACTGCCTTAATTCTTTGGCTCAATGGGCAATAAAACTGAAAAAGTTGCAAATAATTCCTGTCTTTGTTAAATGCTAGAACACTTCTGATATTTTAGATCTTCACAAACCTTGGTCTTTATGAATAATGTGTTGGCATTACAAAAATTGTTTATATGAGCAAAATAGATCCTATTTATTGTGGGAAAGATTTTGCAAGTACAAAAGAAAACTTGAAATATTTAGTTTTATTTCTGTGTGTGACAGTTGTACAACTTTTTTTAAAATTTTGCTTCATTTGCATGTTGTTTCAATATATATGTCAACCCTATAGCATTCTATTTCTTTTGTTTAAAATGATGATTGATTGAAGCTTTGACTTGTGTTTTTGATAAAATAACCCATTATCTAATATGTTTGATAGAAAGGAGAAAAGGTCTGCTTGTCTCCTTTGTGTCATGTTTCTGTCAACCAGCAGTGACAATTGCTGACTGGGATCAGAACGTATCCAATATTTTATGGCCTAGATAACTTTATAGCTCTTCTTCTGAAAGGAAACAGAAATTAGAGATAATACAATGCAAATATCAAAAGCTGACGATCAATTCCTGTCGTGCCTCCTTTGTTTCGAAGATCTCTTTTTTATTATGCTTGCCGTGTTGCCTCTTCCACAGTTCTCTTTGTGATCTTTGAAATATGGAGTCTGTCTGTGTTTCTTCTTTCCATGGAAGAAACTGAAGTCATCTCTTATTTCTGCTGAACTTAACTGAGCAAGCTCCACAGGCTTCCTTTGGATGGCCTTGTTCTCAGTGTTGGACTAACAGCCCAACAGCAGAAAGTCTTTGTATTTGGGTTATTCATTAACATGCTGTCCTGTTAATGATGTCACATGCAGCTCTGAACTTTATTCTTATTCTCTTAGATCAGTTTTTAAAAAACGTTAATACCTCCCACAGGACCATTGGATTGTGTCCACATTGGGCTTAAAGTGATATGGGCACACAATATTCTAAAAGCACTCTTTAAAAAAACAGTAATCAAACTGCAGTTCATATCCGTTGTTCTCATGCTTGGAATGTCAGAAAATACCAACTGAAGTATGAGATAATTTCTTTAGTTGCTCTGTCTTTAATAATGCAACTTTTGAAAGCTGTCCATAAAAAGCTAGCAGGTACAAATTTATTATGCCATTCTGGACTATTAATCCATATTTCTAAATAGCCTATTTACCATTCAACATAAGGCTGGTTTTTATCATTGCACTGATGGTACTTTCTTCTTTACCTTCAATTGTTTAATACTAGGAAGTTTATTCTATTTTTCTCTTATATTTCTAAATTCACTACATTTCTTTTTATCTACAGCTTTTATCTCAATCTACTTGGCTTCATATTCTTTCATGATATCACCTCTTTCCTTCCAACATTTGCACACTGCTCTCTTCTGCAGTCTAACACAGTCTTACAATTGTATGACAGACCTTCCTCCCATTTTGTGTTTTCCATTCCTTTTGCTATCTGTTTTCCAATTAAGCATTGTACAGACCTCCCTTGAATGCTTAATGAAAATGTCTCCAGTCTTCAGGAATTCTATGAGTATTCTTCCTTTGTTGACTTGCCATTTGTCAAACATATAGCTATTACATTTTCACCTTCCCTCTGTTTTGTTATTATTATTGAATGTAGTAATTTCCACATTTCTTTAGCATAGTTAGATAATTTCCTTTCCTTATTTTACCTGCAGGCTGCCAACAATGCAGAAATTCTGACTCAAAGAAAATTTGGGGTTGCTGGTTCTTCAGTATTTTAAAAACTTACCTTTTTGCTCTTTCTAGTTTTTTTGTTTGTTTGTTTTTTTAATTTTATTTTATTACTGCTTGCTTTTATGAAGAAGCAAAAATTCCTGCCTGAGCAGCCACTAGTTCTTTGATGCATTCTTAGAGAGCCATATTAAGAGTCTCTAGATACTCCTCCATATTCACTACTCTTATTTTGACAGAGCTGCACTACCAAAGACAGAAGAACTCTGTCCATCTATCACCTTCTCTTCTAGCAGTTTTTGTTCGTTCCCAGTTTCTACAATATTGTACCAATCTTGAAGTTCTTATGTGCAATAGATATCATGAGATGCTCTTCTTGCAAGTTTCTAGCTAAGTGGAGGAGCAAAAAGCATGACTGGGAAGAAGTCTGCTGTTACCCTGTTTGTTTAGAAGCATCTGGCTGTCACATACAAGTGCTACAGCCAGTACATTTTTTTTGTACTTTATTTTGGAGTTGATCATACCCAGCCTGTTTTACCTAGCTGACACACCAAAAATGTTATTTGGGACATGTGGAGAGGAACCACAAATAGCGCAGGAAATGCAGGGCGATTATATGGTCAGGGGACAGCAAGTGAGATGCTGGAATAACATAGAACTGAGCTGAGAGGATTGAATTAGATGTGTGGCTGGGAGCTCACACACTGACAATGCTGCTCTCCTCCCACCCTCCTCAACTTCCTCCCCCAACACGCACTTTGTTTTTTTTTTATTAAATGTCAACAGCAATTGACTAAAAAGGCTCCTGGGTTGAGGGAGAGGGGGAGAGGCCAGATGACAAGCAGCAACTGATTTGGAGTGAGTCGGGTTTGGTCCCAGTAAGGGTCACCTACCCTTCTAGGTAGGATAACACTGCTCAACTTTGCACAACTAAAATGTTAAAAATATAAAAGATCTAACAGTGACAAAGATATGTTAGTCTTTGCCAACAATTCAATTCTCAATTCAATTCAATAATCTTTCAATTCTGCTTAATAATGTTCTTCTGCTATTTTTTTCCTTCAGTGTTCTAAGTGCCTAATCAGTAACCCATTGGAATATCCTTACTGCACTTGAATAAGAAATGACCACAAGGTGATAAAAAGTCTGTTGAGGAGTAAATTAATAGGATGAAGGTCACCCACTGTGACAGATGGCACTTGTGCTTGTTACTTTACAAACCCACTTGTACAACTTGAAACTGATTCCAGTTTGTTATGTCTTGACTAAACAACAGTCTGAGTTTCTCTGAGTTTCCAGGTGATTTGCTATTCCTTAGCTGAGACTATTATACATTTTGCAAAAGATTTTTTCCTGTTTTCGAGTAGCTGTTATGTTGCCATTTATTGCTGTATTTGCGAAGTGAGATCTTTTGACAGGGTGTTTTTTGCAAACTTTAAATTCCATGTCCATCTTCACCGAGAGCTGTCAGCTTGTGTCCTTCATGGTAAATGACCAATATGCACTGTTGCTTATCTGTGCATAGTGAAAAAGACTGTGAGAAATTACTAGTGTGGTTATGGTATAATTAATTCTTGTGTTGTCCTTATGTGGAATGTTTAACATGTAATTCAAAGAATTAACATTGAATGAAGTGCTGAAAGGCCAGACTCTGAGATTTTATTTTCTATAAAAGACAGAATTTTAAAGCTTTGGATTTTTTGCCTTTAAAAACAGCACTTAGACTCTTTAAACAAAACTTGATGTTCATCTTTCATTGATTTCTAACCTCACATATTTTTCTTCCTACCAGAAAAAGCTTTACATATACTAACTCAAATGAAGTATAAGTGCGTGCTTGAAATGTTTGTTAGGGTTGATTCTCTGTGATTTGAGCCACTGACTCTCAGGAGGAAAAGAAACAGAAAAAATTCATTAAGTTTAAAATTGTTCACCTAAACACTTCATAAAATACATATGAATAATGAATATGTTTACAGAAGTCAGAAATGAGTTGGAAGCCATTTAGAAATAGAAGAAGGTTTAACTGACCGCCTAATGAAATCCTAATGACTAAGTCAATCAGCCCTAAATAGGAAGGGAAATGCATTATCTTATGTTTTGAGTTTTATCTCTGTCATTACCCTCAATGTCTATTGGAAAATCTCTGCAAGATTAGGCATTAATATGTGTTTGCATCTATGTGGGAGAATTGGTGATACTGTGTTCTTTCCCTTCCATCCACCAAAATGAACTTTGTACATTGTCTGCAATCTTGATCGGGGTGCAGAGAATACTCATGGAGTATTACAATGATTTCAAATTCAGGGCAGTATTAATCAGAACTGAAAACTACTTAGTACGTTCTTATTGACCCATGAGGTAATTCCACCAGTCAATAAATACAAATGGAGTGTGGCTCTCCGTGTAAGTTGCACAAAATGGGAGAATTTAGACAGAATAACGTTAGAAAGAATACCAAATTCAGTTCCTAAATGAGAAAAGTATGTCTGAACTCATCTTGCTGGAGCACAGCTTTTTCTCCCTTGTGGGCACTGCAAAACCTGTCTGCTTTTAAATTTTAATTAAAACTTAGATTAGTTATGATCATCTAATCTTTCCTTTGCACTGCAGTGTCTGATCACTCTGTATAAGTATCCAAAGTTTAATCTGCTTCTGGTCCTCCTAGATTTGACAGTCTAATTAAGTGCTCAACTTTAGCACTTGGTATATAAGAAATCCCACTTCATGTTTTAGTAAGTTTTTAGATAAAATTGGTCACTTACCTATTCTGCTGAAATCTTTCCGAATAATTGGATTGTTTTATCTTCACTACTGCATTTGTATGTTTTAGAAACCAGCAGATTTCCTTCCTGTATTATGCCACAAAACTTGAAGGCTTAGCCAAATATTGATAGTGAAGCATTGCATGGCACTGAATAGGTTTAAATATGTACTTTCAGCATACGACTTAACACGTAAAATACAGATACAAACATGGATTCTAAAGCTAGTATCTGATTGTTTATAAAATCAATTCTTGTTCTCTCTTGGCACTGGTGACCTAGCAACGTGTGCAAGTCTTTTTCCATTGTTTCTTGCACACGACCTCACACTTCAGCTTTCTTCTGTTTGCCCTTTGCTACATTGCATGTTCTCGTGACTGATTTTTCTCCTTTGAACTTGGGGAAGAAATGGCATTTGTCTCTTTTTGCTGGTCTAGCATCTTACCATTGCAGAAAGATGCAGCTCAAGTCTGCTGTCTCCTTTTACACAAGTTGATCTTCTTCCTTATGCCAGTTGGCTCAGTGCATACTCAGACAGGTGATCCAAGTTGTGGTAATGCCAGCATATGCTGTATGGATGGAGATGTTCAATCAGTTGCTCTTAGCTGCTCTGTTGATAGCAGGCTTAAGTTTGCTCTATGGAGGGGTCCTTCTTGGCACTAAAATTTTATAAAATTTGCACAGCCATTCATCCTTCCCTCCCTTTCTTTCCTCCTTGCCGCATCCCTTCCCAAGGACAGCCAGTCCCCAGGCAGCACTTTGGGCTCTTTTCCCCCCTGGGATGATTCTGCTGTCAATGCACTGAAGGTGGTTGGCAGGGACAGCGCTCATCACACACAGCCATCATCTGCGGTCTGTGTCTGCTGGTGCTCTCTGTAAACAGCAGAAAAGCAGGCACTTTCAGGGTGTGATTCATCTGTGTAATTTTAGACAACTGTAGGATGAAGTGAATCATATCCTACATTTCACTGACCATATTGTTTAGCTCTCCATTCGCTAGGGAGTCCTCGGCTGATTACCTCTGGTGTTTCATTTAGTCACATGAAATTTTGTTTCTTGTGCCTCGCTGAATGTGTTGAAGTTTAGCCATGTTTTGGGCCCTGCGGAGAAGTGTTTAGAGGAATTAAGTTGTACTTTAAGGATAAGGAGCTTCTGGTACAGCTTTAATAGTCTTACACGGACAGAAGAGAACGCGAGAAACAATTTAAAATTCCCAGTGCTGGGGTCAGTAAAAAAATCAGCTTTGCTGCAGTTTGCCCTGGCCCATGCTCTTGCAATATTTTAATTACCTTACCGAAATCCTCCGGGTGCTCATCAGTTATCCGTGCAGCAGCATAAACTAATCAGTGCTTGAATTCTGACCTTTGTTGAATAGCAGGTGTGCAGGCAGTTTCTAATCCTGCTGTGTTATTTTGGCATCAACTTTTTTTGTGCAACTCATGCTAGAGTAGATCCTGGATTTATCTTGAACTTTAGTTTGACAGGTTGTGCTGCAGGTCTGTTCCTGACAACTATTGCTATGAACTTTTCTTCGCTGGAAGTAGGTTCACTTCTTATCTTTGAGAATATTTCCTTTATACTTCACCAATTTTCTTTAAACTGAGTGCAACATAAGCCTGCTTACATGTCTCAAGATAAGCCTGCTTACGTGTCTTTTATTTTCCAGCAACTCCCTGTCACATAGTATTATTTTCCTTCATTTTCCTTAAAACAAAATTTTAAATTATACAGTAGAATGAGCAGATGGTTGGATTGACTTGGATCTTTCAGAACATTCAAAGTTTCTCTTGATAAATAATTAAAAAAAAAAAAGCTAGAATAACTTTATAATTTTCTAAAAGGCTGTAGTGACATTTGCTGGAAAAATCAAACTGCAATATGTAGGTTTTCCCTCTAACAAATAAAGTAGGTCTAAAACTTCCTTTAATTTCAAAATACAGCACTGGTGTCTGTTTTTATGTTAGTCACTCTCACTCAGGGCTACGGAAAGCATCAATTCTTATAATGAAACCTCCTATTTTGGAAGCTTTCACTTCCCTGCTGTTTGACTGAGCAAGTTGCCGCTGAGGGTGGGTGATGCTGAGAAGGAAATGACATTGATTTTAAACATTCTGCTGTACAGGAATATTTCAGGATGTTTCCCTTTTTTTTTTTTAATTTTTTTATTTTTTCTCCAGAAAATGAGAACAGAAGTGCTCAGAAGTACAAGTTGAGGGCTGTGAAATCAAAACACGCCTAAAAAACCCCAAATATACTTATTTTCTGGAGGATTTATGCTGACCCCTTAGAAGGCTTTTGCCTTCTAAGGATTTGAGAGATCAAAGGCCAGGAGTGGTTTCTAGTGGTTTCTTTTGGTTTCTAGTGCTGATGACTGATGAATTGGCCAACAAACTTTTCCCTTAAAGTGAAACTTCTTGCAGAAATATAACGATGTTCTGGGAACCAGGGTACTATTAGATCAACATGAATTTTTTTTACTGATACCAATGACTAAGGCAGTACCTTTTCATGATTTATTTGCACTGACATTTATCTATTTCTCCTAATCAAATACCTCTTTTAAGTTTTCCACAAAATACTTTTATAAATATGGCCGTATAAATGTTTGTTTATTTGACTGTATGTTCTCTGTTAACGCATTCAGGAGAGTCAGTGAGTTACTCTTCCAAGTAACTCAAGGTATGATGTCAGAAACCAGCTGAAACTTTGTCTGACAGACAGCACATTTATAACCTTCCATAAGAGTTTACAAAACCTGATGTAACTTCAGGATAAAACTGTAATAAAGAGCAAGCAGCAGGGGGAGGATGCATATTGGTTTAAAAGTCTGTTTCACCGCAGGACGCTGAATTTCAGAAAGCTGGATTTAGACAGAATACCAGAACCCTGAAAGCGGTGTCACTGATCCTGAGATAGAAGAAAGTATCCTGAAGAATTCATACGTCTTATAAATGGTAGTGCAGAGTTAGAATTTTGTTTGTAATGATGCTTGCTGTATTGCTCAGTACTCTGTACTGTGAATTTTAAATATTCCATGGGCTCTCTTCAATTTTGGAGGTTCATCAGGTGTCTGTGTATACTTGCAAAAGAAAAATGTTCTATCTGCTGTTTGAATCACAGGTACCTGGAAAATAATCAGTGATAAGTCTCCTTATCTGCTTTGCTTTGGTGCTTATAAATGGACTTAAGTGATGGGTTTAACTCTCATAATTAAGTGCTATCCATGGTTGCACAAGTGATGCTTACTTTCTTTAGCATTTTTTAAATGCTTACTGCAATTCCTATTAGTAAGAGATTTAAGGAATTTCAGATGAAGTTCAAGTGGATCATTCATCTCCAGGCTAGACAATTCCTCAACTTTCTCTCCCTGAATTGGTTAGCAATAAAACATGTCAGTTATTGCAGAGTGTATGTCTGTTTATAGGATGTAGCATTAGAAGGAAGCACTTTTATTAACATACTTGTTGTATTATGACCAAGTGCAGTGAGAGTGAGTTTTACATATTCATTTCATCTGAACTGATGTTATTTAATATTGGTTAAGGTTACATGGCTTTCTGTGCAAGTAATTATTTTATAACTCATAGTTTTCAAATTGTGAAGATGACATTATCAACCCCAGTAATCATTTTCATTAACCTCTGTATTTATTTGCTTTGTTTACAAGTTAAAGATTAAGAGCCATTGAGACTTGGGCTATTTGCTTCCACTGTCCATCATTGCATCCAGTGTTGCTAATGCTGAGTGCTGTGAACTTGACCTGGAAAGGGATTACTCAAAGAAAGTCTCTGAGCTGCACAAATGACTAATTTCTGTTTTGCTTCCTTATTTAACACAGTTAGGGCACAGAATAGATTCCAACACATTTTTGCATTTTGGCAAAACAGAGTGGAAACTTTGTCGTAAGATACCTGGAAGAGAAAAAAGTATTTAACTGCTGGAAAATAGAGTCTGATTAAATAGCTGGCTTTTTTGGTTATGGCCAAGCTTTGTCCAAAATAAACTTTATTGTGGCAGCAAAATACTGTTTTGATTTTTTTCTATTTTCTCGCTATCTTTTAAGTTGTTATGTCTACTCACAAATTTCTGCAGATTGAAAGAAAAAAAATCCAGGAGTGATCATTTGTTTTAACCCCTTAGCAAGTCTGGATAGGCATAAAAACCTATTGCCCTGGGCTGGAAAATGATAAAGAAGTGCAGTATTAGTTCACTCCAATGATTCATCCAGCTGAACATCCTTCTGTGTTAGTGATCAGTTACAGATATTTAGGGAAGGGAAGGAAGAGACTATGGAATAAGCTTTCCTCTTGTGAGACTGCTGATACATAGTGGTTTAGAGACTTGAAAATTCTTGTATATTACTAAGGAAAAACTATTTATGATATATAGACATAGCTACTATTGCTAAAGGAAAGAGTCATGATCTGTGATGAACCAGGGGGAAAAGTAAGCAATAATTGCAGTTAAGAAGCACACAGAGTGCTTGTTTGGAGATCTGTGAGATTCCGTCTCTCTCAAATTCAGTCTGAAACAACCAGGAACATTTTTTTGGAATATTGCATTTTCCCATATTTCGAGTTCTCTCAAGAAAAAGGCAGAGCACATCCTGGGATAGCTGCCTTGTTTTTTGTTAAAGTAACTCTTCCAATAGTTAATAGTTTCCTCTTTCATCCTTTTCTTTCAAAGCTTTTTGTGAATTATCCCTTGGTCAATCTGATGTATTCTAAAGTAGAGCCACAGTCAGAAAACATTCTGCATTTCCAAGGGCTCTTGTGCCAAAGCCCAGGAAGAGCACACTGCTCCCCTGCCTGCTCCACCAGAGGACACTTTCTCCTTCCTTCTAATTACTGCAGTACGGTATAAATGAAGTCTGGATGTGGTATTTTTATCCCAATTCTGTTTAGCCTATTGACTGAAAAGGCTGAGTTTCTTTCTAAAGGAAACTTAAGCCTTATTTGTAAGTGAATTTCTATACTAGTGATGCATTTCGTAGGACGTTTGCTTTTGGTTTTCACCGTAACAGGCCCCCTGTCACTTCCTCACTTTACAGTATGTAACGAGACTTCCATGGTATCTTCTGTTTTTTTACTTTGGCTGTCTCACCACTGATTCTCATTATGAATTTTTCATACGTCATATGTTTGTGCTTTTAATGAAAAGGGAAAATATCAGCACCTTCTGGTCTGGGTTGTGAAACAGATGGACAGATTATGCTGAAAATGATGATGTTGCTGAAAAGTACACCAAAGTTTAAATGCAACAAAGAATCTTCCATGAATCTTTTTCAAAACATATTTTGGCTTAACCGTGATCCAGCTCTGGAAAAGGAACCAATTATTTGCCCCATAGTCTTCTGGAAACTGAGTTTCTGGAAGCTGAATTCCATCTGCCTGAAAATCTGTGTGTTGGCTGGTTTTTTACTAAGGAATGTTACAGCCTCTAAAGATGGACAGCTTTGGGATTCAGAGTGACTGTGCCGTATGATACATCATTTGACTTTCGGACATACTGTTTCTTTATGGGCCATATACTTAGTAGATAATATAATAGGTTCATTTATACCGTAATTTCTTAATTGCTGCTAATTAATATGAAATTCTGGCCCCGTTGAAACAAACTTTTTTTTTTTTTTGGTCACATCTCCCCTTGCTGACTTTGGGATCAAGATTCAGTTTTGAAGTTCTGTAGTGAATTTTTGTTACTTAAAAATAAATAAATAATTTTTATCTAATTTTTCTCTAAAAGAAAGAGCTTTTTATTTCTTTCTTTATGGGATCAATGTCAAGCATGATACTTAGGGAGAAATGTGTTGGAACTTTAATATTAGCAGAAAGGCAATGTTAGGATCCTGCCAGAAAACATGTACTAGTGCATTTTAGAAGCTGGATCAGGGCTTGCTGCATCTTTCTTTTATCCTCTTGCAGTCGCTGCTATGGTTTGGTATTTGGGACAAGATACTACTGTTGGGTTACCCACTAACTCTGTAGAAAGCTGGTTACCTGTAGAGGTATGTAAGCATAAATTTTGATGGATGCTCTCTGAGAATTACGTTCATCAGATTTTTGCCCTATGAGGTTTTGAGGATACTGAGCTCACTGAAGAACAGGACTCACTGATGGCAAAACCTGCCTCAGCAATTGTAGGAGAAAGGTTAAAGGAAGTGACCTTAATTCACTTCGTGCAGAGTATACAAATCTGGATGGAAGATGCCTGGGTATCTCTTTGGGCTCAGGAGGAGTATTGAAACCATTCCCTTGTTGTGATGGGCCTCAGAAAATGTTCCAATACCTCTAAAAACATGATGCCAGCATGCTGGACAAAGAATGGGAAACTAGCTTGATTATTTTGTTTCTGTGCTCTTATTGAAGGAGCATGTTGATCTAAATGAGGCATAAACATGAAACAGTGTAGTTAGCCTTATGTTAAAATTTATGTAAAAATCCTAACTGTCAAAGACTTAAAATGTTCAGCATCTGCTGTATCATATATTGCCTGACTCTGTGGCAGCATATTCCAGAAAATCCACCAATAAGATGAAGGCAGTACTGAAATTAGAATCTTTCTTGTCTTAGAAGGTTTACGCTTCACTCTAATATAACATTGAGTCCGTTTATGATTCCCTAAAGTTTTAAGGCTTTCTTCCATTGAACATAATTTCCCTGTTTGCTGGTTTGTTTTCTATGACAGTGAAATCTGAACACCTTTCAATTTTCAGTATTTTTGATAACACTCTTTCTATGGCTGATTAAGTATGAGCATTATCTTCATTTTGCAGGTAGGACATGAGAGCACTGAGGAGTCAGGTTCATGGTGATATGTAAATGTTTATATTTCCAATGATTTCAGTGGCAAGTTTCATACCTATATAAGCTGCTTAAAATGGATTTGGACATGGACTGTAATGATTATCTGAGATTTTACAGGGAATCAGTAATGGCATGGGGCTCTGAATGCTTTAGTGTTGAGTTCACCTTTTTGTTTTATGCTTGCTGAGATTATTTGAATTCTGTGCCTTCCATTTGCACCATGCTAGTTTTAGCATACTGGGACAGAGATGAGGAAAGCTGCCTTCATAGCTATTGGCCTTGAGCATTGTAAAGCAGAAATGACTTTAAAAAGGCATTTAGAAAAGGCCTGGTACTTGCTGGGAGATGGCCAGTGGTTGGATCAGAAGCTAGAGGAGAGACAGGAGTGAAATCTCTTTGTATTGTATTGTTCAAAGAGTCAATATGAAAAGGAAGGGGGAAGTGGGGGGGGAAGTGCGTTGGAATGGAGGCACCAAGTAGGTAAATGTAATAGCTTCTGGATATTTATAAAGCCTCTTTTGTAATATGACACATTCGAAAACAGAGAAGGTGGAGCCTGTGTTCAGAACTAAACTCCAATTTTCCATGTCAGAGAGTGAAGTCTTGTTTGCACTGTATGCTTTTCAGGACAATATGTGTGCTTGATACTTGCTCTAAAGAGCAGTGCTCATACAGCAGTACTGATGAGTATGTGAATATGGTATCAGTTCTCTAGGGAAAGCTATACATTCCACTCTGGGGGATAAAATGAATGCAGTACCAATAAAAAGATATTGCTGTTATTTTTGCTGACACTCATAGTATTGGCAATAACACGCAGATCAAAATATCTTCCAAAATGTGATGAAGAACAGTTACTCTGTTCTTCACTTTCACCAGCTGGGAACAGAGGTCTGATTTTAAAATGAATAAATAAGGTCTCTTGCTCTGACTTTGATGTAAGAGCTGTTGATACAGTAGCAAAGGTTACTGGAATTAATTCTGGAGAGGAATGCAAATATCAAAATGTAGGATAACAGGGTAATTATATTGATTGTTATAGTAAGGGTATTTTCTTCCTCTGCCTGAAACAAAGCAGTGTTTTTCAATGTTACACATAAAAAGAAAGACTTTTAAAAAAGTGTAGAAAAAATGTAGTGGAAAAAATGCATAAAAAGATGCCTTCCATCAAATACATGGTCTCTGAGTTCAAGAAGGTAATACACAATGCAGTCTTAGTGAATTAAACTGAGATTGGGTTGCTCCTAAGAGGAGCAATTTTAGTCCTTTTTGGTCTTGAAGTATAAAACTAAGGATAATTACTTATCCAGCATCAGTATTTTTACAGCAATTCCCTTTCTGTGATAGATGCAGTTGTGAAAAGTGAAGTACTTTTCCTTATTTATGCACAAATTAAGATGATTCTTCCTTATAAAACAAACAAACCCCAAACTTATGAGCCCTAAATTAAATAAATTCTGATATATAGAATTGTGATTATTAATTTGTTCACATGCTACAGGATTATCATAGTGTTTAGAAGCTCTGCTTATGGACTTTATTTTGTTAACACAGTATGGAATCAGTGCAGAGAGCTTCTTGAGAACCTACAAGAGACAACGTGCACCCGTGAAGATGACCAGCACAGAATAAAGAAGCTCTGAAATAATATTGGTCTATACACAGGCAATACAAGTACAAGCCGGCTCAAGTACTGTGTAGTTAAGGAAAGGGTGATATGTCTTTGCACAAACAATTCACTCTATTGAGACAGCTTTAAGAATATTAGATATCTCAAAATATTAGATATCTCAAGTGATAGATACAAAGGCATTTTTTTTTCTTCCAATTCAGTTGTTTCCATACCTTCAAAATAATGTGTGAAAGGAAATTGGAGGTGATTCCTGTTTTATGACTGATTTTGTCCTTCCATTTAAAGTCCAGAAGAAAACTGAAAACTTCTGTGGGTATTTTAATAGTGAAAATCTGACTGCAGCCCCATTACCATTCCATTAACAGATTCCGTTCATCCAATATCTTGGTATTAGCATTTACAGCACTAAAATTGTTTCATTTCATTAAGGTATGTGTTTAATAATGTTTAGTTGAAGAAAATCAAAAGTGCATCCTAATATCACTGTATTGACAACCCTTCATCCCTGCAGCTGAACTGCCTGTATTTATGTTAGTGTTCACTGGAAGGTTTCCTAAATGTTCGAGGCTGAAGCAGCAGTGAAGACATTTCTGTCAGGTCACTGCTGCTTAATTAGACAGTGTTGCTTTCAACAATTCTACCATATTGAATTTTTAAAATAGCAGGCTTTACCAGTGCCTTGATGTGTATATATGACTTAAAGAACGAGGTCTCCAGTCTGAGTATTTCTAAAAGTACATTATGTAGTTACTCCCAACAATCTTGAAAGCACTATAAAGAACAGCTTTAGTTTTCCAAATTTTGTAATGTGCTTGTACATATTTTCTGAAAATGAAACTTGCATGTTGCTAATTGGCTGAGTTTTGACTGACACACCACAATATTTTAACTACAAATCCTGGATCTAATCTAAATTAAATTTCATCTAAAGAAGCTTGTCTGATTAAAGACTTTTCATTTAATTGCTGTACAGTAGATGTGATCCTTGCGCTGCCTTTTTTATAGCTGGCTTTTCAAGGCCAGAAGTAGAAGCCTTTAGTCAGAAAGGGAGATGTCATCTTCTGAGGAAAAACCTTCAGTGTCTAACTCACAAATTGCAATGACAGTATATGAAGAATAAGACAGCTTAGTGCCTGGTCTCCTTTAAAATATACTTTTAAGCTAACTAAATAAAAGTCATCATCATAAGAGTGTGTGTCAAGATAACATCTGTCAAAAGAACAAATGTTTGAGAGTGATAAAGATAATAATGCAAGTCTTTCTTCTCTCAACTAACCAGCTGAGCTTTACTGCACTTATTGTCATATGATTTGGGCAAAGTGAAAGAAGTTAAAGTTAAGTTAATATCAGTTTGAGTGATGTATGCTTTGGTGGAAGAGGTAATATGATTTCTGTAATAGCAGATATACTTGGAAAAAAAAATGTACAAGTTTCTGACATGTCAGCCTTTTTCTGAAGTATAAAGGGCAGGCACTGAGCAGCTGAACTGATGAGCTCCTGGATGGGGGCATGTTGTTAAGGCATTTAAGGAATTATGCTTTGCCATTTCCTATGCACTACTTGTTCTGTAGGTGAGAGAATTTAGCTTCTAATATTGACAGTCTTCTAGAAGTCATTTAAGTCTTTCTGAAGGAGAAAGGAAAACAAAAGCGTACATGGAATAATAATGAAAATTGGAACTGGATCAGAGAAATGTGTCGATCCACTTCAGTCTGTGTACTTTGGTTGTCCGGGAATGGGGGAAAACTCCTATTCATTTAAGTTAGCATCATATCATTTGGACCAGATGATCTCCAGAGGTCCCTTCCAACCCTTACAATTCTGTGATTCTGTGATAATGCTGGTACTGCCAGAAGAAGATATGTTCTGTAGTTCCATAATTTGGACATGTTTACCTCTACTGTTAACTGCAAGTGGATCTGCACTGCAGGGTATCTCTACTCCAAATTACAAAGGAAATCTGTTTCTCCTGTCTTACAGGAGACCTCACCTATAAGACAGGTCTCTCACAATTACTTGATGTCCTTTTGCTTTTTCAGCAAAATTCTAAGGATGGTCACTGTCCACCTACTGCATGAGTTCTACTCACTCCTGCAGTTCTGACCTTAGCCCATTTGTAAGAAGGGCAGAGTCTCAAATATGTTCAGTGCATATGAGTTTGGTGGATACTGGTGGCTGGATCAAGGAGAAATTCCTAATTGAATACTACTTACGAGGGAGAGGCTCATAGCATGGGAGCAGACCATGCTTTGGATGGTGTGTATGGTAGATGTTTTGAAATCAGCCACAAGAACCAGAATCCTTGGAAGAGAATAAATGTTTTAAAGCAGTCAGAGAATTAGATAAAGGTGAAAAAGAGAGATGCTGGGGTGGGAGCTGTGTGATGTAAGGTTGGATGGGGCCCTGGGCAGGCTGGTCTAGTGTTAAATGTGGAGGTTGGTGGCCCTGCATGCAGCAGAGGGTTGGATCTTCATGATCCTTGAGGTCCCTTCCAACCCAAGCCATTCTCACATTCTTAGAATTGTAAGAAGGCAGCAAAAATACTGAAATATATTGATATTCCTGTGGAGGTTGAGATGTGTATCTGAAGTAATAAAGACCTCATTAGCCTTTATTCTTACTTGAATAATAACTTAATAAATATGGTGTCAAATGTATGATCACATTCTTATATTCTGAGACAGTTTGCTTCTCCTTTGTAATTGGTACCCCTTTATATCATTCCCTCTTCCCTCTACCAAACTATGAGCCATTCCAATCTTTTTCCATAAACATGGCTTCTATTTTTTAAAATTATTCTCACTGTTGAATTTGAACCTCTTCTTTTATTTTAAGATAAGCAGTGCAAAATCATTCAGAGTATTTTAGTGAGGACTTGCAGCTTTTTTAATGTCTTAGTAATAGTAATAGCCTTCCTGTGCTTCTCAGCATTTTTCACTGTCCATAGTTACACATGGAGAAGCTTTCCATTTATTTTTCTGCCCTAAAAAAAACCAACAGAATTAAGTTGCTTCTCAGCAGCATATAAACATAAATTATTCTGTCCAAAATACCAAATTAGCATTTTTCTGCAGTTAACTTTGTTTTCTCACATTCCCACACATTGTCAAGAACCTAATTCTTTAGAGTGTTGTCTGATTTTACTTAATCTGGGGGTATTTATTAGGCTGTGAATATGTTGGTCCCACCTGTCACACCTTGTTAATATACTGCTATTAAATAATCTGAAGATCCCAGGGGACTTTATATGTAAGCAAGAGCACAGAAACACAATTGTCATTTGTATAATTATAATTGCAGAGGGAAAAGAGATTTCTCCTTACTATGTTTTTAAGATAAGTCTCAAGGTTTTGTATAACACAGACATTTATTGGTAGCAATTATAAAATGTATTGATGTAAATGTTTAAGATAAACAGGAGGGAGGAAACACATGACTGAATGTAATTACATAAGGTTTTGGTTGATTCTCTTTCTAATTTATTCTCTGAAAATCAAAATCATGACTACATGCAAGGAAATGGCTATGTAGTTGGCATGTGGCAGTAACTGAGCACTGTCAAGTGGTGGAGGAGTGTATCCCTCTCCCCAAGCTGCCCAGCAGGCCTTGTAGTGCCTCTGCTATGATTGTATAACTACCAATGTACATTGAACCCTGTTGGAAATGGATATTGGTAGGAGTTTCCCAACCAGTAGAGATCCACTGTGCCAGCAGGAAGGGAGAATTGAACCCCTCTTAACATAGCTCCTTTCTTACTAAATGAAGATGTGCTTTGGGAAACAGAATACATTTGACACTGTATTTACCTTTCATGTCTACTATGAATGGAATTATTTTATAGACAGACACATTGTTCTCTCCCGTATTAATTTTTTTAAATGCATTTCACTTCTGCTGACAAGTCATTAAAATTCAGCATTTAAATGTCACACTTTGGCATGTAATTTGCTGTCATGAAAACAACTATGGATTTATTTTCTGGTGAGATTCTCGTTAACTATTGAGCAATATGTCAAAACCAGAAAGTGTCACAATTTCTTAAAGAGGGGAAAAGGAGAAATCTCCAAATGGTGTGGAATATTAAAAATTACCTGCACTGATAAGAAGATATTCAACAGCATCAGTTGTATTTTTCAGTATGGAAAAGACTATATAACTGTTCTGTTGGATTGGAGTTTTGATATAATTCTGATTAGCAGACCAGTAAAAAATCAGAAACTGATTTAAATCAGTTCTTGAATAGGAAACCATCAGTGCTCAACTGAAGGCACTGTACAAAAAAGTTATGGTGCTGTTCTTTTGAATCTTCTCTCTTCTTTTTGCATTCTCTTTAAACATTAAGCCAATAATGCAGCATGGTTCTAGAGAGAAGTGTGCTGTTTCAGGCACAGATGCCACTGTGGAGCATAATGCCTTGATCCTCTTTGGATTTTAAAGATGATAGACACTTTTTACAAGAAGAATATAACTTTCAGTGACTGACACAAACTTAATTTGGACAATTTTCTTTCCTAAATTCCTCCCACACCCATAAAAAATCCATTATACATATTTAATCGTTGTCCTTATCAGCTGTTCAGTTCTGCTTTATGCTATCAGACATTGTATTCCAGCTCACATGGGGCAACATAGTAGTAGCAGTTGAAAAAAAAAAAAAAACAAACCACTATAATTTTCCAGTGCTTTCATGCCAGAAGTTGTTGGTAACAGTAATTTTTTTTTTTTTTTTTTTTTAATGTTTAATACTTTTTGATCTGGTCATATTTTGAAAGTTTTGCTAGTTTATTTTTCATTCCCACATTATCCTGTAAGACTTGCTTTTTTTTTCCTTTCACTTTCTTAACACTAAAATATATGTGAAATGAAACCAAGTACCAGATTTTTTTTTTTTCAAAGTATTTTCACTGCAAACTATTTCCCACTATGTGCAATAACACATTCAGTAGCAGAGAATGTGATTAGTTTATTAGATAAATGTTACATTATCTTCTGGGCTTCTGTATACTTTTCTCCCTAAACTATTTCTCATTTTTTCTCTTTTTCTCTTTTGTTTTTTCCTGGAGCTGTAACAGTACGTGTAGGTTTGGTGTGGCTGCAGATTCTCGCAGGGAAAGTGCTCTGTAAGATCTTTAGTACCATTTTCTTCCTGTCAGGTTACCCTTTCCTTCAAAGAGCCCTTTTAGAAATTCTCTTAAAATGTATTTCTCATGTCAAGAGCATCAGATTCAGGCAGGGATGGGCAAGCGTTCAAAATGACCTGTCATTGTGAGAGCAGAATGGCAAAGAACATTATGCTGCTTTGGAAAAAAAATACCTATTTTTGCTGAGGACTGAAACAGCTCCTGAAGTGCCTGGATAATATTTGTACTTCCATAAAATTTTTCAGTATGATAATGAACTTTATTTTTGGTACAGAATTATTGTTTAGGATTAGAATATGTACTGTGACAATGGTTGATAGGAAAAATTCCCAACATGGATTTTGCTTTTAAAAGTTCTTCCGCACTCTGTTACAGAAATCAAATATTAAACAGAGAACAAAAACCTTCTTGTGTAAGGAAAGATGCCTGCATTATCCAGGCACGTCAGCTGTCGGTTGAGATGGGGCCCAGGGATTCAGCACCAAGGGCACTAACCTCGTTACTGCAGGCAAAGAGGTAATCACATAGCTGTGCAAAGTAGTTATAATTGCTATAGCAGTTAATGAACAAAGCCTCTTCCCAGGGCCTCCTTGGCATCCTGGATGCTTTTACAACAAAACTGAGTTGCAACTTTAGCAAAGCATATTTCTTCCATAGCCAAGACTAATGCTGGCTTCTTGGAGCCAGAGATGAGCAAAGAGGAGAAAGTGTCATGCTGTGTTTCTAACTAAGGAAGGGAAAGGTGATTAACTGACACGGAGAGACGGGAGGCTCTTGGCCCCTTCTGTCGAAGCTCAGTTTGAGGCAGGCTGAGCTGGAGCAGTGACTGGGAAGGGCCTGGAGAGAAGTGGACTCTCACCATGGCAGCAAGGAGCAATTGGGCTGTGAGGTTTACAGGATGAGTTCTGCTGTTACACTTACTCCTGGTTGTCCTGCTCAGAGTAGCTTAGATGCTGGTTTACACTCGGGAGTCTTGATGGAAAACTGTCCTGAAAGATGGTCTCTATCAGAGCTGATCAGAGATCATACTGCTTTGGCAAGTAGAAACAGGAAAGAAAGAATGTAATACAATAAACAGGAAATAAAGCAGCACAATAAAGTAAATAGCTGTCATTAAGAGTATTCTGATTATTATCTTTACTGCTACTGAAAAAAGACCGAATTCAGATTTTTGCCTGGTTTTGTTCCCTTCTGCTGGTTATCCTGGTTTGGTGAGGGTGTGAGCTCAATGTAGGAAGGAGAAAATCCAGCGCCCTCTGATGATTCTTCCTGTGAACTGCAAGTATTGTGTATGCATAAACAGTGCTCAGAGCACTCTGTCTGAATCAAGTCTCTTTTTTCCTCCTTCATCTGGTTCCTACTTTTCCTTTTCCGTACTGCCAAAGAGATGAATGCACAAAAAATTTTATTTATAGGTCCATAGATTCATCTTTCAGGATGCTCAGACACTTTCAGTGAGAAAATCCATGCAGAATTTGTAATGTTAAAATAATTATTTAAAATTTCAAGATGTTTTTGTCTTTGTTAGAGATACAGTTGATGCTTGTCTGTCTTTGCAACCTGGTTGGCACTGAATGAGATTAAATAAGATTCAATTTAATATTGTCAGCATAGTGGTATTCCTGGATAATTAGCCCCACTAAGCTTTACAGTACTTTGTTTTGTACACATAGTTTTGTCAGTGCCAGTTTATTATCTCTTCATGTTCGTTCATTTACTGTGTAGATTTACTCTTTATGTCAGTTTTAGAATCTTACTCTTTTGGCATTAAAAATACCTGACCTTTATACTAAGGTAGCATTTAAGATTTTTCAGATGTTAGCTTTGTGCTTATCCTTTTTATTATACTGAAGTATGTTTTTATTGATTCCATGATTGTCATCATAAGTCAGTTGTGTATGATTGCTTTTGTAGATTTTTAGACAAGTCTTGTTTGGATCAAATTCCTGCATTAAACTAGCCTACGAAGTGAAAGACTTACGCAGTTTACCATTTTTCTTCCATTTTCACAGAGGAAAGATTTTGAATGTATAGATAACATAGGAATCTTTACCATTAATGGTAAAATTTAGCCTGCATACATGGAACCCTTACAAGGACAGCGCTGTCATATATTCAGTAAAGCATCAGTTGTCTGGTCCTTTGCGCCGGGGACTTGTTCTTTTTGATCTGATAGTGAGCTTACATGTAAGAGCTTTCCCTGCCTTTTATTTGCTACAAGTTTTGTAGGCTTTAAGATCTGTGATCAGATCCTATGTGGGCTATCCAATTTACAAAAAATATGCCTACCAAAACCTCTGCCTTTCAATCTGGTCTCAGTAGAGAAGCCAGTGCATGGAACAGGCTAAGAGATTAACAGTTGAACTGAATGTTCTACAGATTAATGAATCAGTTCTTTTTTATTTTTATTGAAGTACATAATCCTCCTCTGACATCTCTGGTGAGTAGGTAATTCAGTGGTCCCCTATTTTTCCACCATGTGTATAACTAAATATATTGGTGTACTGGCAGAGTGGGTACTTCCCCATGAACGCCTTTAAGTGGGTATTGGGTGGTAGTATCATAGAATCATTAGGGTTGGAAAAGACACCTAAGATCATCTAGTCTAACCGTCAACAAATTGCCACTGTGCCCACAAAACCATGTCCCTCTGAGCCACATTTTCTTTTTCTTGAACACCTTCAGAGTCAGTGACTCCCTCACTTCCCTGGACAGCCTATTTCAATGCATTACCACTCTTTATGATTTTTTTTCCTAATTTTCAGCCTGGTAAATTAGCTTAAATTAACCTGTGCACAAGGAGGAATTTTGCCTAGTATATTTGGGAGGAATTAAACTGGGAGAAAACAGAAAGTTTTTCTTTTTTAAAAAGGAGTGATGAAAAAGAAGTTTTGCTACTGCTCTGTTATTCTGCCCAGACCTCCAAGGAGTATAATGTTATTATTAGATAATTGATCTAAGCCTTTACGCTGCCCATAGTGAATCTGAAGTGCTCACCAGTGACAGGATGTGATTAAAGGCATAGCCTTTTTACTTTACATAGAATATTCTGCATCCCAAAACACAACCTATTTCTTCCTGTTTACATGGCATAGACTGATAGTTAGTGCTGTCTAAATGATGCAAATGAGCATCTCGCTACACTAACAGTTTCTAGGAGTCATAGATTATATTCCCAGGCCTAAAGCTGCTTACTACATCCATCATCAATACCATTAAATTGTAGTTCATCTCATCTGCCTTAAGGGAAACAAGTGAATTTTGTCAAGGTATTCTCGGAAAAATGATTATACAATATGCATTATTTCTCCACAGCTATTTATAAATACATTAAAAAAAAAAAAGTACTGAGTAGAAAACAGTTTGCTTCACATGAAATAACAAATGCACACTGCGTTAGAGGCAAAACATTGTGTTCATTCAACAACTATCAGGCAGTGCCAATATTAATGTCAGTATCAAATTTTACTTCTGTACCCATGTGCATCTAAATGCATGCATCATAGCAATTCTAACTTCATGAAACATGTGGAAAATTTTACTGTTTTGCAGTCTTTATTTAAAAATGGACATGCATACTTGTCTGTTTCCTCAGCTGAGGTTGTGGCCAATTCAGATAACTGGGAATTGAGTAAGACCCTGGGTAACTTCAGCCAGAACAAAAAAGTGCCATTTTCCCTTCAGAAAGCAGCATGTCGTTTTGCAGGAGGGAGCCTCAGTGCCTGGAACTGAATGATAGAAATCTGTGTCAGGAAAAAAAGGCTTTCCCATGGGCATGGCAATAAATTAAGTGTACCTAAACAAGTTGTTTGAGGGATTCTATAGACTTTTATGCAAGATCATACATTGTTAGATGAAAGAACTGCTCAATGCCAGTTTTTTCAAAGATTTGCTAGTAAGATCTAGATCCAAATCCAAATTGCTTTCAGTAGAAGATAATGTGATGGACTGTTTTCTAGCTTACTTTCTATTTTCAGGCCTCATTTTTTCAGCGTTAGTACTGTTCCGTAGAGTGAAGCATGCATATAAAAGAAAGGTGGGATTTTGACTTTCACTTGAAACGCCAATTAGGGTGCTGAAATTCTCTCTACAAAAGAAGAAGAAAACAATCTTAGAGCTCAAAACTGAGAAAATGTTATTCCAAAAGGAACTGAAATCCTGTGAAATGTGATAGGGGAAAGGCCCAGAATAGAAATTATTGTATAACAGAAATGAGAGTGTGTGCTTCTGTTTCCTGCTCACTTTTTTTTAAAGGCAGACTTTTGAGTGTTAGTCTCATAGGAAAGAAGGGAAGAAAGCCAGAGAAGGGCTGTAAGAGTGATGTAAGCTTCACTTTGGTCTTCTTTTTTATTTTAAATCCTGCGTACACTGAAAGTATTTTCCCTGCAGTGGGTTGTGCCACTGTCACACTGGAGTACTGTGTGCATTTGCATTCACTGGAAGGGCTGTTACAATTCCATTAGTATGTTTAGCTGCTTTCTTATGTTTTGAGTAATGTGACAAAATGCACTAGTTCTTTATTATAACTCAGAATAATTAGTACAGGATTGTTGTAATAGCGGTACTGAGACAGAACAAATTGCAGGACAACAGGCATACAGAAGAAATGAAAAAAGGCACCAGAATTTCTCATCTGTAAGAAATTCTAACTTTTGAGAAACATGTTGTCAGGGGGAAATGGATTGATATACGGAGGTAAATTATATAATCTCTAAAGAAATTGTGTTATAACTCACTGTTTTAGAATGCCCAGAAACTTGAGAAGTACTGTCCTCTCAGAATTTCAACTCCTGTGGATTGAAGATTTGTCTGGATTGCTTGGCTCTCTGCTGATATGAAGGAGCTCCCAGGGCTCTGTGTACAGCTTTTCTTTATAGATTTCTGCAAAATGTTTTCCAGAATATATTATAAAAAGGGGCAATTTTTTTTTTTCCTGAAAATTTCCAAGATAAGATTCAAGTTTTGCCTCCTTTGGAGTAGTCACTTCTGTCTGTTCAAAGCTAGCACTGTACCAAAAAGCCATGGGCTTTGCTTTGGTAAAGATTTTTTTCTTTTTCTCAGTATCTGGAATTGTCTCATTAGGCATCTATAAGCCTAATGCTGAAATATCCCCCAGTAGTGCTGAAGAGGTATAACCTCAGGTGTGTTATACCTCCTTGATAGACAATTACTGCTTCAAATGAGATGGAAAGAAGAGATTGTTGATTGTTGGAGTGGAAAAAGAAAGCATTTGTATGAGGGAGCATTGAACTCTAAATTGCATTAATATTGGTTAAACCATTTTGTCTGGAAATTGAGCAAAACCAATAATGTCCTCTATGGCTTCGGGATGCTGTTAGAAAGAATACCGTACTCCAGTATGGCCAGTGATCACCTGGTGATTGTCCTTGTCATTTTCTGGTAGATTTGATGCAGTTCAATTAGATATCCAGTGACCTGAGTGCGGGTCACGTCTCCACCATTATTTGCATAGTGAGTTACCCTTATGTGGTGGTTAAACTAGTGCTGTGAACCACTGTGATTGCTCTCTGCCTTTAATGAGCAGGAGGAAAGTCATCTTGTGGCAGTATTCAGTTATCTACTTGAAATTTAGCACCTTACAGTATTTTTCACTGGTAAAAAGATGCCGTAATCCCCACTGAAATAATGCTAATTCCAAAGGCTTCCCTTCCACCTGCTTTCCCCAACCCCCCAGAATTTATGACACTTAAAATGAGAAAATGAAAAATCAGCTATCATTTTTCAGTCTGTAAAGTTTTCATGCAGCTACGTCAATGAAAAATGATTGTGAATGTATTTTTTTTTAAAGTCAAGTGAACAACAAGACTAAGATAAAAACTGTACATTAATTTAGAATCTTTCTTACCAATCTTGTATTTTTCCCTTTTGACATGCTTAGGATAATGTTTATAACCTTGGAAAGACTAACAGAAGCCCACAGATGCTGAAAGAATTGGTAACTTCTGTCAGTGGTTTATCTTCTACTGTAAACTATTAATTTTTACATGAAGATAGCTCCTCTACGTCCTGTATTAAGCTTTGTGTGAATACATCTTGGGAGACTGTTTCTCTATCATTAATGGAATCTAAGAAAACAATATATCAAATAATTCCAGAAGCTGTAGTAGTGATGTTCCCAAAGCCTCCACATACACTGAGTGGTGCTCTTAGACACCCTGCCCAGGTCACTAATACCTGCTCAGTGCTCAGCAACATCCCTCCTGTTAATACCTGTCAGAGACCTCAATCACCTGTGCCAGAAAAAAAAAAAAAAGCACCTAATGACAATCCTGGCTTCATACTTTCTGTGAGGAGATATTGCTAGCAAATAATAGGATGTTCCTTTGATTCCCCAAAGGATAATTGGCATGGAGTTCAAGTTGTCAAAACAAATTATTAGGGTTATTAGAGGAAGAATGTAAAGCTTTGAATAATCATTAGGTGAAGCTGGCAAAGATATCTATGCTGCTTTTGAATTGTTCAGTGGAAGGAATTAGAATTATGAGGGTCTGAATCTCTGTGAGTTTGCCAGTTATGTGGCTAAGGTGGATTGCTTTGTGCTGTCAGCATGGAGAGGATGCTGCTGAACCTGAGGCTGGATAGGTAGCTTGCCTTTTTGCAATTACTCTGAAATCAATGGCCTTCTGCAGGTAGCACTACACCTTTCACTCAAACATCAGTAGTTATTACAGCTCTTCTGATTATCAGTAGTTTTCTTTTGCTGTTTCCTTTTTGAATGAATTTCTTTGTTGCCATTGTACCAATCAATACTGCAGAGGCTTAAAAAAAAAAAAAAAAAAAGGGAAGAGGAACTGAACATAATGCGAGTAATCAGAAGGGTTGTATACAAAGGGGATGAAAAATAGATCTTACTCCGTGATCCATATGATAGAATCCTCCTCTTGTTTTGATCTTAGTTTAAACTGGAGAGCTGCAGGTGAGAAGTTGGTGACAATCATGCTGAGCCACCACACACTGTCCATTACCTTGGTGAAGGAAAACAAAGCCAAAAAGGCCTTGACCTCAGACTGTAAGATACATTTTCAGACCCACTAAGCTTCTCTGATATGTATTGTTGGGATCGTTTCCTACTGAGGCTGATGCAGCTGAAGAAAAGAAGTAGTGTTTTCAAATATGTTACATGGCCTTTATTACTCCTTCTGTGCTTTGAGGTGACTGGAGGAAATAGTTGAGAAAGTTTTACACATCTCTTGCTGGCATATGTTCAGTTCCCCTGATCTCTCTGGTTCAAGGCAGTCCAGAAAATAATGCAAAAAATATAGGATTATTCAAAGACATAGAGGGTTGACAACTTCAGAAAAGCAATTGAAGTGAACAAGACTACAGTCAGGATTTCATAGTGATATGTGCCTCTAGTACATAGACTTTAGTACGTGACGCTAGACAGTGGCGTAAAGGTCATTAAGATGGACTCTGCAGGACAAGCACTGTTTCATAGGAGAAAGTCTGAGCTGCTTAGCACAGGAAAGTCATTGACAGTAAGGGAAATGGAGAAACAAAACTGGATCTAAGAATTGTAACACTGCAGGTTGGAGTAGGATGGACTTCTTTGTGCAAAGTGATTCTATGTGTGGACAAGAAAGCAATGTCTGAGGAAAGAACCTGCAGGATGGGCCGAGGAGAAATCGATAACATTTCCTGTGACATGGGAACAATGACAGACATTTTGGGCCTGAGGTGATGGGGAAAGGAGGGAAGGTTATTTCTTATGAAATGCCTATTCAGCTGAAACTTGAGTAAACTGTCAGACTCATGGTCACTCTCAAACCAATTCGTACTGGAGAGGCAGCCTTAGGCAGAGCCGACATTCAGCCAGCCAAATTAAAAGCAATTTGTGCAGTAAAGAAGAATATAAACATGGGGGAGGGAGAGATAAGATATTTCACTTCAACAATTACCCTGAAAGCAGATTAGAATAGAATCCAAAGAGAGATCTTTTATCCCCTGTGAAATATTATGAGTAATTCTTGTTTTCTTTAGAAGTTATCATTTCTTTAAATGATGTTACATTTGCATTTCTTTCCTCTAAAAGATAAGAGTTGATTAATAGAGCAGTGAGTTGTACTTCTGTCTTATGAAAGTTTGTTTTGGAAGTTTTGAGAAATTGCCTCTTCTGTGATGTTTGACTGGCGCAGTGGCTAGGTTGAACTATAGAGGGAAAGGTAACGCACTGAAGGTAATTTCCTCCCTTATGTTTGTGCCAACTGAGGATTTACATATTCCTTTGCCCGTGGTATAGCTTAGAGTAACGGCAGAGCTACCACTTATTGTGTTCGGGAGATGACATTTCCAGAACTACCAGGTGTCAGCTGAGCATTGTCAGGGCACTTCCTACACTGGTTTTGCATCTTTTTTCCCTTATCATATGCTGCCTGGGACCTTTCTGCCAATTGGAAGGAGTCAGAACTCAGAACAGGATTTGTCAGAGAATCATCAGTAGTTTTGCAGCACACTGGACGAACAGTCCGGTCTGTGCTTTCATCATCTTGTAAACACACCACTGATTCACTCCCTAGAATACAAAAGTGGGAAAATAAGAAAGAACCAGGCAGTTTTGATCTCCACCTTGCTTCCTTTCAGCCTTTTTGTCCCAATAGGAGCCATTTGGAGTTGGAGAACAGACTGGACAACCTTGCTTGCAGCATTAGCAAATATATCAGCAAGCTGTTGTGACATTATGTACTTTACTGTCCCTTCAGAAATTAAGTTCAAGTGAAACAAATGTTAGAAAAAGACATATGGCTTATGGGGACAGGTTTACTCTCTAGCGAAAAGTAAAGTTATTAAATGAGCAGTGCCTGCCAATTGCAGAGAAGTTGGCAGGGATGTGTTGGCACACTGTTTTTTAATTTATTATTTACAAGGCCTCATGCAGGACTTCTGAACGCTGCCTGGAAAATGGCAGGCAGTGTATGAATATGCAGGGTCAGTGCCTGAATTATGTGCTGTGTTACACAGGAAGAATATGACACTACAAAAAAAGTCAGTAATCATTAGATACAGGAAGGAAGAGATCTCACTGTAAAAGATGAGAAAACTCTTTTTTAATGATTAAAACTGCGTACAATGGGATAACTAATTGTCAAGCCTATTTTGGAAGTCAAAGCAGGCAGCTTTTGTTATTTTTCACCACTGAATTGTTGTGTAAAATTGGCTGATCAGCAGAGAAAAAAACTAGACCAGTTGAGAATTATTATTTTCATATGAACAATTGTCCTAACGATCTTAGAACAGTAAAGAAATGCATTGTATTTTCAAAATTAGGGAAAGGAATCCCGACATCCATGGCTGCAGGTAGTTCAATGAAGAATCCTGGCTTTTTGTTAATAAGAGTGGGATGTATATATTAATCTACAGTGAGCTTCTACTTTCCGAGATCCAGAAGGCATCCAGGCTGATACACCTGAAGTAATACCTAATCTAATCTGAATCTCAGGGTAAACCAGCAAAACAAAACCAAGCGTTCTTTCCAAGAACTAAATGATTCTGTAGAAATATGCTCTCAAATTTACTGATGGTAAAGTATATTTAGTTGTCTTTTTTAATCTTAATAGTTCACTGAAGCTACCTGGTCTCCTTGGGAAACAGTTTTCAAGCAGGCAACAGCCACAAGTACAAGCACATGGAGGCAGCTTTGCATAAGTACAACTGCAGTCAGATTTGGAAACTGCCATGGGTCTGGCTGTGAGGTTGCAGGGCATGTTTGGTGCCACTGAACAAGCAAAAGCCCGGCCTGTGGGGACGGACAGAGCTGCTCTGTGGCATCAGGCCTGTATGGCTTAGGAGGTGATGACTGATCTGCATCAGACCTTCACACTCTCTTTTTTTTTTTTCGCCAATCATTTTCAAATACCATCATCTGGAAATTTTTTTTTCGTATACATTTAACTTTATTTTAACTTCTAAGGAATGGTTTGCATACTTTTATGTTTCGTGAAATATTTTATTTTTGATGTTTTTATTCTAAAAGTTTTTTTTTTTTAAGAGTGCTAGTGCTGAGCTGTGTAAAAATAACATGATCATACGGTTTTTAGTTTACTTTAAAAAGACTGCCTTTGTACAAGGGAAGCTTCAGCTCCTTTGCAAAGCCTGAGCCTTCACTTTCAGTGGAACGAAATGTATCAACATTGGAAGAAACCGAGTCCTATTTAAAGCTGAAAGCCTACTAGATGGGACAAAAACCCTGCATTTTTAAGGGGGAAGGAGGGGGGAGAAAGCCATTCATGAGAAGTATAAAATGTAATTTTGTTTTAAAGCTCACTAAAAGCTATATAGGTCATGAAGACAATCAGTCTTTTATTCTTTGAAATAATTCACATTACAGCCCTATGTATTACCACCCTTATCACAGAAAAGCCTTTAGATTTGTGTTGGCAGATAATTACAAATTGATTTCTGGACCCTCATTTTGACAATGGTTTTGAAAACCTTTTCTTTTTTTTCCCCTTTTTAAAAGCCTCTTGTGATTTCTCCTGCATCATACTGAAGGAGTACTGTCATGATGAGCTGGCCAGGTGTACTAAACCATTTATACAGAAGAGCCATAGAGTACAAGACCCAAAATATTCTGGAAGTGAATTGTGAAATGCTGCAGGTAACTGCAGTATACTTAATTTATGTCTATCTTCATCTTTCGTATCATTCAAACTTGAAATAATTTTACAAATTGTTGGTAATTTAACAAATGGGTAGCCTAAAATTTTATAACCTACAGCTTGCTCTTTTCCCTAGCACACAAAATCCTGGTTTCCTTTATTTTTTTCATCATTTTTCAGCACTGAAAAATTGAATAACCTGGGTACGTTCAGTCTGGGAAAAAAAGAAGACTAGGAGGGGGGATCTAATTAATGTTTATAAGTACCTAAAGGGAGATGGGAGGCAAATGGATGTGGCCAGGCTCTTCTTGATGACACGTAGCAAAAGAACAAGGAGTAATGGCCTAGAACTTGAACAGAGAAAGTTCTGTAATAATGTGCAGAAGAAGTGCTTTACAGTAAGTTTGGTGGAGCACAGGAACGGGCTGCACATAGGGGCTGTGGAGTCTCCTTCTGTGGAAACATTCAAGATCAGTCTGGATGCCTACCTGTAAGATCTATTGTAGGGAACCTGCTTTGGCAGGAGGGTTGGACTCAATGATCTCTTGAGGTCCCTTCTAACCCCTGCAATTCTGTGATTCTATGATTTAGGACTGTCAAAAAAATCTTCAGGAGTCTGAAGGCTTAATCCATTATTGTTGGTGTTCACCCATATGGGTTCAAGTCTATTTCTGAAGATGCTACTGAATCATTGCCAAAGACTTGGGCTGAAAATCCTGTTTGCAGTCTGAGACCTTTCCTACAGGTAGTAGCCAAATTTATAGACATAATTCATGCATTCAGGAGTTTACAGTTTAAAACACAGCATGTTATAGTTGAAAAACACATTTAGGTAAAGTTGATGAGTAGGAAGAGAGAAGATGAGTAACAAAAAATAACTGGATATCTTGGCATAGATTTGCTCTGTGCAAATCAGTCCACAGTTGATTGGTGACAGCAATGAGAGTAATCGCTGCTCACCACCTGCTCAGCCATGCTACTTTTAAAGGATAACTGAATGACAGGTGTAGTGGTTTTCTTTAGTTGTTTATTATTTCAGAGAATTAAGTAACTTTACCTTAGCATTTGGGATACATTTAAAGGATTCTCAACACTAAGAATATCCTAGACATGAAGGTATGTAGCCTGTACGACATGCAGTGACAGTAACAGAGTAACTGGAGGCTAAATTGAAATTTTTGAGTATTTCAGACTTTACTGATTTGTTTTTAGTTGTTTTCCTTTATAACTCAGACTTTATGTGTTAATAAAATGCTTGCAGAACATCAAGTATGATATCATTTTTCTTAGATTTAGGGGAAAAAATAATCTTTTATGAGGGGGTGGTGGCCATTAGCTTTAGCTAGTAATCCATATATATGCCTTTAAAGGACAAGTTTTTTTTCTAAAGCTTCCAGATGTAACTTGTAAACAGTATTAAGAAAAGCATATGAATGCCACTGTATTCAGTAATCTGTAACTCTCATGTGAGGATGCGTTTTGATCATGCTTCTTTTTGAACTTGAAGCTGAATCTGAATGGTACAAAATCACAAAATTTACCTTTCTTTATCTTGGTTTTGTTTTTTTTTTTTTTTTTAATGTTTGTATGTTTTGTTTTCCTTGTATTTATAAATCATTATTTCCATTAAGTATTTCACCTTCCTTTTAGTTTTCAACATTTTTTTTCTCTAGTCATATTTGGATTAAGATGCTCCATTTAAAAACAGAAAAAAATGATATCTGTGAAATAGCTAACGAATTACATAGAATCATATGAAATAATAACTAAAAGGACTAACTTTTTGTGTAATTAAAATTGTCCTGGAAAATAGGATGTGAACAGGTTGAGACTCTTTTCTCAGGGGCAGATCCTTAGCCGAAATTAATTATTGGAGTTCTAATTATTTCAGTGGACATATAACATTTCTTATATGTTAGAGTCTGCTTCCTCTTTTCTTCCCCCCCCTTTTTTTTTTAGGAGTATCTGTCATTTTTGTCTGTTCTTCATTCTTTCCTATGCCAAAATGTGTGTGTTTATATCCATGTTAATATATGTATGCATTGTAATTGCTGTAGGTATTGTGTTTTTTCTCTACGAGGCAGTTGAGGATTCTCCCTGTGAATCCTTCCTTATTTGTCCATAGGAGGGTGTTGTCCTATCGCTGACATGAATTGCTGCTATTGACATGCCTGCATTTAAAGTATTTAGAGTGAGGGGAAGAAGTATGAGTGAAAGACTGAGAATTGGAAAGAAGGCAGGAAGGAATGTGTTCTTCCCCTGAGCTCCAAATTAGATTGGAGAAGAGATGTCACAAGTGACATGGCTTTTTTAAATTAAAGAATATCACCTGAAATGAATAGGATTCCCATTTTATGAATGCAGTTTTCTACTGTGAAGGCGTATCAGTAGTGGAGCAATTGCATGAACTGCCTAATCCTGCTCAAGTCTCCCTGTCTGAGTCAGAAGGAAGTGAGCAGCATATCTCGACTGTGCACAGCAATATTCTTTTGGACCAGTTTCTACACTCTGGTGATGCAAATGCAAAGATTCATTTCTTCCCTGTAAAGCCAACGCTCAGACAGTATTGCAGAACAAACCTTTCCTTACACAAAGGTTATTTTCTCTCTGGAGCATTCCCTTTTTTACTGAAAGGCATTGTAGACTAGAAATTCTCTGAGAGTTCATGACATCCTGAGAGCCTTCCTTTCAGAGACAAGCTGTATAATAATACTGCAGTGACAGAAAAATCGAGGAGAGGTGGCTTTCTCTGATAGAGAATTTGCCTTTAATTCTACCCTGAAGAGATTGCAATGGAGCACCAACCTTTGTTCTGAATGTAGTGCTTCACTGCTATACCAACCACTTGTTAAATGGGAAGTAATTGGGGTTGAAAAAGAATTGAATGAATAAAGCTTTTGGCAGGGAAGGGGAGGAGGCAAAGTATGGGTTAAAGGTTATTCCTTGCAGAAATTTCATAAAATGAGAGGTAATGCAGCTTTTGAGCTGGAGTTGTTGGTGCTGCTGGAGGGGGCTTGCAGAAAAGAGGGAGGAGACTGCAGGGGGAGACTGAACCTGCAGAAACGCAATGAGAATAACAAACTAGTATCAAATATTCAGCTTTGTGGCATCTTATTATATTAGAAATTTCACTGAGTTTTGCAGCTTGGGTCATCGAACTCAGAGAGCAGAGTGCAAAGGAGAAGGAAGTGAGGAGTCAGGCAGAAATAACACTGTATGTATATGTATATTCTTATATACATATGCTATGTGTATGGGCAGCTATAGAAGATTTCCTGTTTGTGAAATGTTTTAGCATTACTTCAAACTGCATTTGCTGCTTCCAGAGAAATGGATTTCCCATGCATTTCAGTGCTTTTCTGATTTCTGGGGTTCAGAAAGTTTGAAAAATAATGAAGATTTTTATATTCTATTATGAACTTGTATCTGCTTTCAGACCCTTCTTTCACACTGCTACATTTTTCCTTCTGCCTCCACACGTTTCCCCAAAGAAACAAAAAATCTGTCATTAAAGTTCATCTGGTCTTCTTTGGGCCTGGGGACTAGTAAAAAGGTTTTATATACTTGACAGAACCTATGTTGACTAAAATATTGCTATTAAGGAAGCATTAATATACTTCCATCTTGTATATTTTTGTACTGCTTTGCAGTTATGTTATTCTTGTCTATGTGGTCCAAATGTGCATGGAATAGAAATGATTCATCTATGTATATATTGCAGTATTCAGGCAATACTGGAATAGCGTCTTCAGTTTTGTATCTGCATTTGTTGAAATTGTGCTGGCAAATTGGAGAAGGTATGGGAATGGGCCAGAAAAATAGTTTAGAGAGAACAACTTAAATTGAGAAACTTACAGCTCCATCTGTTCTGCTATTCTCAAAGAAAGAGAGATGATTTGTTTATAGTGCACAAGTGCCTTAATGTGTCGAAAATATTGGTTACCAAAAACCTCTATAATAGATCAGAGAAAGACAAGAATTGGCTGAAGTAGACTGGAAGCCGAATCCAGATGAATTAAAATGGGAAATTAGAAACAAACAAACAAACAACAGCAGAAACACCCTTAATTATGGCATGATACTTTCTGAAAAATGAAAGTCAAGACACTAATTTCTTCCAACTTGAATAAGGCAGCCCTCAGCGCAGTGTCACTGTTGCCAGACTTGTTAAATAAATGGAGAAGAAAATTTCAAAGGATTATTCTTTGTTGATATAAACACTAGGAAAGGGTCTGGATTCAGATATTGAATTTTGCAGTAATCAGTCATGATGCCAGATTAGTGGCCACTGGCACTGGTAAATATGATACCTTATTGTTTTGTGCAAGCAATATTATAGCAGCTGGAGCAAACAGCTTACTCAATACTATGAAAGCTTTGCTGTTGTCTTCAGCAGGAGATGGCCTTTTTATTTAACCATGTGGAACTGCTTAGGGAAATTCACATTGCCTGAGAAACATACTGTCCAGGAATGGTGGCTGTGTTCTTGCTACAGGAGTAGTGCTGCAGGTTGCATCCAGCACTGTAGTTGAATTGAGGTAACTGGGAAGATAATGGTTACTGTAATATCTGCAACATACTGAGTGAAAACATAACTTTTGATTTTTTAACTTGCAAAATTCTATGGTTTTACACCTGAGTCCATGCAATTTGTTATGTGCCTGCTTAAAGGTGTCATAATTGCCTGTAATTGCTTCCTGCTACCTCTAGGAAAGCTGAACTTGGGGGAATTATTCATAAAATTCAATAATCATTTACAGTTGAAACAACTCTCAACTTTGGTATTATTCAGTGTAAAACATGTTAGTTTTGTAGGTAATGTACTACAATTAGAAATCACCATTGAGTAAACAAATTTCAAGAATGGGGTATTTCCTCTGTGGCACATCTGTGTATTCTCTTTACTTGTACTTTTATTACTTGCAATTGCAATTCATTACTGTCCATAAAAATGGATCGTTTTCAGGTACCTTAAGTTAAACGAATGATTCAATAATTTAAAACTAGTGAGTATTTGTTCTCTTTGAGGGCAGTGAAAATGAATTGCACACTGTTGAATTTAAAATGCCATTCGTGTGGAGAAATCAGTCCCTGGAGAGCCTGTGAGTGGCACTGACACAGAGGGAATGGGGGAGGTTGCAGGGAGCAGATTTTTACTCATACTTATGGCCTGGTAGGCAGAGAAGCTGAGCTTTTTGAAGATTCAGCTGAAGTGAATTGAGTTGAAGGTATTTCCCCAAAATCAAATCTTCATATATGTTTGCAGTTGACTAGAGGGAAAGAAAAGTCAAAGCAGAGAAATATTGGCAGGGAAGAGACTCAGGCATGAGAGAGATCCGAGTCATGTGAAGTGAAATGTGAGCTGCTCTTTCATACCTAGAGAGATCAGAGATTCCCTTTTTTACAGAGTAGAAAACTTCATGTTGTTTTGGACTGAAATAATCTGCTCTCCTGATCCACAGAGAGCCAGGACCATTTTACCTGGATGGCTTCTCTCCATGCCTGGATGACTTCTCCTCATGCAGGAGGTCTGGGTGTGTTAGCATCTGTGGGCTGTTTGGCACCGTATAAATGTAGGCTACTGCATTAATGTCTGCTTCAGCTACTGATTGCAAGAATTGCCCTGCCATTCTTGGCCATCTTGTTCATAATTTTAACAGGTGGGTTAAACCCAGTGCATGGTAGCACATGGGGCAGTTTCACCAAATTCAGTGGAAGCAGAATCACTGCCAGTGTAATTTCTTCTTTTTGCTGCTGTTTCGTCTCAAACCCTCGTAATGACCAAAAACAATACAAATTGGATTCTTTATCATTATGTTTCATGTAAAAATCAACATTCATTTATCACGTATTGCAGTTGTGAGGATGTTTTAGCATGATGATATGATGATACCTGAGCTATTAATTTTTGGTGATTTAAACACATGTAGACGCATGTATTTAATTTCTGCCTTGTTTCTTATTTTAGCATCACATACTCAGAGTTTTTACTTTTATCTTTAAGAAAAGTGGACAGCTGAGGCTTTTGGTAAGGGCTGAGAAGGTAGTAAAGCTAATAATTGAATATGGAAACTAGCCTTGTGTCTCCACCTTTGTCTAGAAGAGGAAGTAAGAAGATATTTATCATACATAGATACTGTCATCTGCTTTGTTGAAAAGAGAATAAATATCCTGCCTTAATTCTTTTTTTTTTTTTTTTTTTTAAAGATACCTACCAAGCCCACAAATTACTTCAGCTTTATCTGAAGAATAGACTTTATTCCCTTTTCAAATTAGTCATTTCTTTTATGCATGGCATCTCCTGCCTTTCAGTACCTTAATTGAAACTGTAATAATTGATGCCGCCTTTACATATTTATTTCCTGTAGAAATAGTTTACACTGAATCACAGATTCAGGAGATAAAAATAGCATTCTGCTCATGGGCTTTGCTCCTCGACTGGCTGCAATGATAAAAGCCATTTCCTCTGCAGCAGGCAGCCTGGGACTGCAGCCCATGTGCATGAAGCTGCTGATTTACGGGGGTACTTAGCACCCTGAACTCCAGTTTAATTCAGTGGGAGCTTTAGCACCAATAAATTGAAGTCAAGTATATGTTTGAATGTATTTTATATACTGTGTAACGGGTTCTGATTACTTTCCTCGTTGGAGGAACTGAAGCCTGTTTTTTTTTTTCCTCTTAACTAAGTACTTGGTGATGGTTTTTATGCTTATATAAGCTATTAGGAAAAAAAAAGTACCTCAAGTTCTGTTCCCCCGAAGCTCCCATCCTTATTCTAGGCTTTGTTCTACTGCTTCAGCCTTTGTTCTAATGCAAAGAGTAGCACAAGATACAGAAAAATTGTTGAAACTGGTGCAGCAGTGTTTGTGTTTATCAGTGATGCATCAGACTTAGTAAATTGGCTCAGGTTTACTGTACTGTGACCATCCAGGCTCAGAGGTTGCTCAGAGAGCTCTGCCTGTTTCCAGTACCACAGGTCTTCGAGTCATAGAAAATTCTTGAGACATCAATGTTTATGATAATTAGATTTAACAGTGTATGTGAGGCAATCAAGTGGTCATATGCTTGAATGAACTCATATATGGAAGATATGATATCGTTAACCAATGAAATCCTCATGTTCAAGTAAAGAAAATACCAGGACAATTAATGAGCAGGAGCAGCACACAAGAGCACTCATTTTAACCCAGTACTCTATCATATTCCATCTGCTGTACAGAATAGTTAAGATTTATTTTAAAAAAAAAAAAAAAAAAGAAAAATCATCTGAAGTCTGCAAATCAAACATTCAAAAGATGGACAAAGGTAATTCTGGCACTGTTTGATTAAGCATCTTTGTGCTTACGGTGCAGTTACGGTGCAGTGTCTGATGATATGTCTGATGACATATTGCATGCTATATTTTTCTATATAATCTCTGCATCATTCAGTGCAGGAAGAGAACCTCTTGTTTGGATCACCTGGGATCTGAAATAGCTGTATTTGCAAACTGGTAGTTTAAACTCCTAGCAACCCATACATACTTACATAACAACTGAGCTTATCCAAGGTCCTCTGTTTCAGGAAATAAACTAACCCAATCAATCCCAAAAGCTACCATGGCAAGAAGAGAAATCAAGCCATGCTTGATTTTTATTTAAAATCGTTGCACTTATTTACTGTTTTCTGCTATTTGAAGTCCCGTTAATTTTTTAAATATTTATTGGCAGCGTGGTATGAACATGAGTGAGTAGGATATTATCATAAATGCAATGCTGCTATTTTGTTTCTTCTGAAAACTGTGGTTTTTACTTATTATTATGAAGAAGAAACAATTTCACGTCCAACTTGGATGGATGAATACTAGAGAATAACTGCCTTGCTGGGAATGTGTTAAATTCAGTGTTTCTGAGTCAAAATTTCTAAAAGAGATTTAAATTGTTTTGAAATCTTAGTTACTGAGGATGCTGGAGGGAAGGAATGTTTTACTGTATCTACTTCTGAGCTGTATTTTGAGAGAGAATCTGTATGAGTCGTCAAAGGTGCCTGTGTGAGATGTGACCTTTTCAGTTCCTATTTATTATGTCTTCCCAAATACACACAGTAGCTGCACGGTGCCTGTCAACATTACATTTAGTGAAACTGGTTCTCTGAAGAGTTCTCTTTCAGTCCTTAAATATTCCCCTTCCAAAGCTGATTCTGAAAAGGAGAAGAAAAAAAAAACAAACAAAAACGTGAAGAAAATTTTAAGATGGTGAAGAAATATATTTAAACTTTCTTTCCAGGTTTCTTTTCTAAAACCCTTCCTCCTATCGTCCCTTGCACCTCCTTGTGATCTATTCTTTGTTACTGCACTTCATTCTGATGGCTTTTGCTATAAATGAATTGTGTGACAATGAATTGTCCCAATTTCAAAATAACACAGTGCACAGTAGAAGCATTGTGCGCTTCTGAGAAGTGACTCAGCATCAGCACCTGATTGTTGCAGCCTGTGGAATAAGGAATCAAAACACTTTCAGCCTTTCCAGTGCTTTTTCTTCTTCGCTCTGACTTTTAGAAGGAGTTTCTAATTAATCCCCTCAACCTCTTATGGGGACAGGGTGTCTGCATCAGGGTGAACATGGAGGAGAGGGATTGAAGGTGTGAGCTAGAAACAATAAAATGTATGGTGAACCCATTGAAAATGTGGAAAAACTTGTAAAGAATAACCCTGTTACTGGACTCAGGAGGTCCTCTAGCTGCCTGGTCACTACTGCACTGGATTTCACTGTTACCAAAATCCTTGTAGCATACGTAAGTTGGGTGAAATCTTGTCTCAAAGCTGAATTCAATGCTTTTCACCCTTTTAAATTAAGTGAGGCATTTCCTTAAATCTCTATGAGCAATTAAAAGTGTAATCATTAAATGATTATTTGGGATAGGTGTAGTGCGGAGTTAGAAATGGCTTAGTTTGATTCCAAACAGGAACCTGTTGGAAACAAACGCTGATCTGCAGTATGAAAGCTTATTGCACTTACTTGAATGCCTGAAAGAGAATCCCATTGGGCTAGGTATGAGCTGGGTGATTGAAGCTTCTCAAATCTTTCAGTTATGTCAGGCTGTCAAAATCTGTGCAGCTGGTCTTCATAATCGTGTATCCTTCCTATGTTCCTACTGAAAACACTTGTACTCACTTAGGCTGGATTTTATCTCATCAAGAGCAATCTCATCCGTTTTAGTGCTTTGCAATGCTGCAAACGGGGAGCAGCTCTGAACTGGACTGATCAAAGTCTTTGGACAATCCTGTAATATTTCTAATAAATCAAAATAAATTGGCCAGCTGTTACCTGGCCAATTACCCCATTGCCCTGTATGTCTTGTTTGAAATGAGGAAGAGTCTGCTATGCTTTGAGTCTTTTGGTGGGGAGACTAGAATGGGCCAGGCCATCAGGATAGGAAGTCTGGGTGATGGGAAAGCAGCAGGCTGTGGCCTGTGGGAGGCTGGGGTAGCTATGCAAGTGCTGGGGAAAAGAGGGGACTTAGAGAAACAGAAATAATTGATAATTGAATTTGTGATTGTAGAGTGCATCATGTATGGTGTAATGCCAATGGGAGGGCAGACCTTCCTTTTCTTTTAGAGTGATCCTTCCTGCTCTCCATAGACAACATCACAGGAAAATGAGACTAACATACTGGCTGAGACAGAGAACTTTTAATTGATGGTTTTATTTATCAATAAAAGAGTGACGATTGACCATCTGGGACATCCTTTGTAGTCTTCATGAGTATTCTTCACATGGGATGTTGGTGCAGATAAGTAAGCATTGCCATCCGACCACTGAATGTTCTGTGGGCTTCACTGTTCTTCATGTTGCAGAGGCTTCACGACGTTGTGTCTGTATGGGGTGGAAAAATTAGATTTATTTTCTCATTTATGAATCAGCAGATATTCCCACTTTTTCTCTCTTACTGAGCAACTGGAAAAAATAAATAAGGTTGAAAGTAAACATTCCTGAATTTCTCTTTGTGTTCTGACTTTTTGCAGAAATTTCTGCAGGTGTAACAGCTGTATAATGTATAAATCATCATAAACAAGGCTTGAAAGGAACTTCACTGTTTATACTATAGCTTCCCTGCCCTTTAGCAGTGATGAAAACTGAAAATACCAGTGCATCTTGAATTCAAAGGAGAAAAAAAAATAGATGAGAGATCATAAAGGGGTAACGTGGTTCAGCTAGACTCAGCGTTTGGAATATTAAGCAGATTTGACCCATGCTGAGCAGAGTCTGAAGAGCAAATTCTTCTCAGCACCATCTCTTATGTCAGGACCCTGATTAACAAAGACATTTAAATAATGTCACTGCACTTCATACAATTTGAGCCTATTTTCTCTATTGTATAGCTTGTGAATGTAATTTTTTTTTTACTTGCCATATTTGACCTCTGTCTCCTAATAGTGACAGGCAATGATACTTTGAATTATTATGCTGCATATAAATGTAAGCTTCAAAAATAAAGCTTTTGTTCCTTTCCTGATGAAAGCACAATTTTGCAGTTACTTTAAATATTACAGCTCTAAGTCTGCTGTTGTTACTTCTACTAAGGATTTCTCAGTGAATTCATTAAAAGTGTCTGTTTTCATAGTGTGGCTTGTTCAAATAAGAAGCAGGGATTTGAAAGTTCAGGGTGTATCTTGCTGTGCTTAAGCTGCAGCAGTGTTACATATGCTGAACCTGTTTTTATGTTACTGGTAGGTAATAATGCAAGCTGAACTCTAAATTCCCTCATTAGATGTTTAAGTCTCTAAGGCTAAAAGGAAGGCTAAGTTTTGATATTTGTTAACAGAATGCTGGGTGAATTAATATTTTCCAGGGGGCACACAGAATTTTGAAAAAACAATTCCAGAAAGATAAAGGTAAGCAGAAGCCACCTGTGTTTTCCAGGCATGTGAAAATAATTTCAGGGGTCAGTGGTTTTGCAGCTGGAATTAACAACAGGGTAACAGAAAGAGGAAGAAGAGGAGATGCCTTTGCTTCCATTTTCTTGTTTGATGCAGTGAACAATGATGGTGTGAGAATGCCCCTAATGCGGAGGCATTTTTGGAAATGCTGGCTTTTCTCTTCATCTTGTTTTGATATTTTTTTTCCTTGTTTTTTTTTTTTAAACCATCTTAATCAGATCTGTTTCTAGATGGAAAAGTTGAAGAGGAGAAATGGATGGGCTAAACCCGTCTGGTTGTCACTCTAAATCTAGAGATTTAGGGCACAATAACCTTACCATGATTACAATTTCAGCTTTCAAGTGTTTTTCTTCCTTTCTGTTTTTGGAAAAATGGAAATGAATTTACTGCTCATTTGATTGGTATATATGTGAATAGAAGTAATTTTAGTGAGAACCTGCTCTTCCCTTACTGAATTTCTGAGTTAGAGTTCACCAAACCTCTGTGCTACATTTTGAGGTGGCCTGAGCTGTTGTTTGGCTGCCAACAGTCCAGACGGAAAGTATAAATCAGGCAGCAGATGAATGTATGATTGCTTCTGCAAAAAAAACAAAACAAAACATTTTTTCACTTGTTTTGCAGTTTAGTTGCCTGTCATACTTCATCTCCATCATACATTAATAAACATTTTGTAGGGAGATGCCTTGAGGAGAAAGAAGCTAGGAGATGACTAAACATGTTCTCATGGAGAGGAAATTCTCTATTACGTAGATTTCGGTGCAGTCCATACCACAAACAATTTGTGTTTGTTTCCTCAAGACTCTAACCATATTCCTTTATTGCACTTAGAGAACATTAAGAAAGCACCCAAATTATTCCAAATCATAGTTGTCAGTTACAGCTTTATGGGATCAGAGCCACAAAGACTGAGAATGTGCTTACGGAGAATCATTTGATGCTTCCGACAGTATCTCAGTTCACTGTCACATAGCCAAAAAAGTTGGTAAAAGAGCAGCTCTCCAGCACCTTGACAGCCATCTTCCAGCAATTTTTAAACAAAAGGGATGGACTTTTTCCTGTTATTAATTGAGATGGATTCAGAGTTAGTGATTGAACTGGAAGACTTTGCATTACCAGTTTGAGAATTTAGTACAGTATATGACTGCTATTTAGTAACTTTGGTGTAATCCGTCTCTTGCAAAGATCCAAAATATTTTGCTACTGTTGCATTAGAGCAACTGTTTAACAAAGCATATGGGAATTAGACAAAAAGTAGAGGTGCATGCATTTTTACAAGCTATATCAATACATGTCGACATCAAACCCAAATCTAAATGATAAGAAAAGTGGATTTTTAATTTAGAATTCAGGAGTGTGGTAATGAAGTGATCCAATTTTCTAAATTCTCATGGAGCACAATAAACCTCATCATACCAACTACAACACAGTGTCCCCAGGGATTTTACCAAACAGATTAAAACTGCTGACTTAGGTTATTCAGCTGACCTGTCTGTTTCTCAAATATAAATATAAAGACAGGCAAGGATTAGATGTTTCTTATTATTTTATTTATCGATTTGTTGAGAATGTGCTTTTGGGGAATAGAAAGTAACAAAGCATCACATAATCCTTTTGTCTTCTCTCTCTTCTTTATTGTGTGCTTGGAAAGTTGTTTTGTGCCCACTGTCACCATCTAGGCAGTGTTTTGTTGTTTGCTTCTTTTAACTATTTCCATTTCAAAGCATGTTTTCTATTCTGGGGCAATTAGCAGCCTGGCAGCTGTCAATAGCCAGAGACTAATTTATTTATTTGTTTGGACTGTGATGACTTTTTCTACCAACAAGCACGTGATCTTAATATGAATCAATGTTTGTTGGTTTGTTTGTTTTGTGTTTCACTTTTGTGTCTTATCAGTGAACATCATCCTAAGATTTAATCTGCCATTAAAGTGTCGTTCCTGTGAAAAACTGCTAAAATTTGTGTTTAACTAACTTACTGAGCACTGTTTGTGGGTGAAACAAGTATGGATTTCCCTAGAAAGGGATGAAATGCTGGTTCTGGTTAGTGCAGGAAATTCATTGAGTATATGCATGGGGCAGTTCAGGAGAACCACTCAGTTTGTGCCCTGAAGAGCAGTAAACTGTAGAAGGACCAAGTGAGGCTGTGGCACCTCCAGTTCTGTGTACTGTGCCGTGGGTATCACAGCTCTGAAGGAGAGAGACTTCTAAAGTTTATCCAATCTCTTGCACTGTGTTGGCAGTGTTTCTGCATTGGGAAATTCCCCACCACCCTGAGAAATGCACCAAGGGAAAGATGATTTCTGTAGTGGCTCTGCTATAGACACGTCTTTGTGCTGAAATGGTTGATGTGCTACTGAAGAATGCTTGTTGTAAAATTCAGGGGGTGCTGAATAGTCTGCCCTTTTAAACCACGGCTGTTACAAAATCAGCTGGAAAATGAGGAAGCCGCATTGCCTGCTTTGGAAAAGCATTCCTTTGGATTGCAACAAATCTGGGCTGTGCTGCTAAGAGCAGCTCTGCTCTTTGGAGGTGGGCATCCCACTGACATCAAGCAGACTGTGCCATGGTGTAGAGTTCACTGGTGCCATTCGAGAAGTTGAAGGAGATATAGAATGTGAGTGCTGCTCAGTTTTTGTATGTCATATCTCCTTCAACTTGATGGTAAATGATAATTGTCATTCAAAAAAGGTAGAAAAAATAAATATGCAGCACATTGTGTTCCCTAATGGTTCCAAATTGTATTGTTAAATATAATTAAGTATTGTATAGGTATATTTTTAGTTTTTTTTTTTTTTTTTTAATTTTATTTTATATTGATACGTATTTCAAGAGATCCCAGTGTGATTGTGATCACAAAAACATGTCTTGTTTATGGATAATACGTAGAAGACCACTGCAAAATGTCCCAGTGCAGAAATAGAGTAAACTAATGGTCCTTGTAGGCTGTTTGCCACAGATTACAGTGGAAATCAGTTTGGATTTAGCTTTTGCATTTAGAGTAACTTTTCCTTTCTTTTTCAGTATTGTGGTACGTTGCACATGTATTTACTCTGTATGTTACTGAACGAGGTTCTTAGAATTTGGACTCAGATCCAAACATGAATTCTTCAAGGGCAAAAGCAGCATCACTTGTCATTGATTCTGCTGAGCATTTCAGAAGAAGTGACATTTACTAGGGCTTGTTTTGAAGATTTATAAATGCAATATAGATTTGGCAAGAATAGCTGCTTCAATAAATGTTGTGCTGTAGCATGTAAGCATGGGCTTTAACACAAGCAGATTCACTAGCAGTTTGTCACCCAAGTAAAAATAAATATTCAATAAACAATTTATTAGGGAGGTGAATTTGCTTCTGCTTGATTCCACTTGGAAGGACTTGACATCTGCTGCCTACATAGTGTTATTAAGGACACAATCAAATGAAGACAAATTAATTGTGGAATTGTCAAAACTATAGCAGGGAAGCTTTTCCTGGCTAACAAAACTAATGCAAAGGATAACAGGAGAAGCGAAAGACCTATGGTGTATGCTTGAAAAGGCTTGGCATAATAGCTAGGGACAAGTGAATTATAATACTTCAGTAGAAGTTATTCTTCCATGGGTCTAACTTCTGTTTTACCAAAAGCACTTTGCAACACTTCACTGGCATTTGAAGAAGTTACACGGGAGGTAAAAATTGTTTACAGCCATTAGGATTCTCATCTGGACAGCCAGATTTGTGTGGCATGACTTTAATGCAAATGATAATGGAATAATAAAAGCATTGAATACGGCTTCCCGTTTCTGTTAGTAACACAAAAGCCAGTTAGCATGGGGAGAGCCAGAAGGGTCAGATTTGCCTCTGTCAGAATGCAATTACACAAGTTGCCCCACTCATCTCCACCCTGCAAAGCCCCGTGCCATCAAGGCTGTGCAGTGGTTGGGTGGTGCCCATGGTGGGTCACGCTCCCCATGTCCATGCAGAGATGCTTCAACATGGTGACATCTGCCATGGTGACACTGCTGTGGGACTGCAGGAATGTCTGAGACTTTGTCCTGCCAAGACAACCCTACATGGTCTTGTCTGCAAGGCAGAACCACAATAAATACAAAACACCACACATGCAAAATATGTCACCATTGCAGTCAGCATGGCAGGTGTTTTTAAATACAAAATAAGGAAAGAGAGCTTTAATTGTTTTTGACACCATATCAATTTGTCACATTAGTGTCCTTGCTGTAGTTTTTGACCAATTTTAATGGACTTTCAAGAAAATAAGATAATCAAAAATTATCTGTCTGAGAATCCCTGAATACGTTTGGATTTCATAAATGTAAAAGATTCAAGGACAGACCCTGATGCTGTAGATAGCCAAATGAATCAAACCTGACAAACTGCTAAATATAATGTAATGTGCAAAAGATACGCTGCCAGGACAGAATTGTACAGATTTTATGTTTGGACCTTTGGCATTTAGTTGAAAGTAATTGCAGATGGAATTATTTTCTTTCATATGTCATATACTGTTAGTAAAGTAAAATCAATGCCTATAAAAGCAGTTTACTTTATATACAGACATAGAAATTAATGCTGAGTAGGAATAGCAAACTAACAGCAACTTCAATTTGTGCTGCCCTGTGTTTATATTTCATTGACTGTTGTAAACAGAACAAATCAGTCTTAGGTTATGGTTGACTCTATGCAACAAATAGCTCTAAAGTGTAGAATAAAATGATTATTTCCCTAAAACAAACAAACAAACAAAAAAATGTTTTCTGTTTTCCTGCTATTAGGTGTTAGTATGGTGTGAGGTGGTGTGAATAGGGAACACCAGCTGAAGGCCAGGTTTGTTATAAGTAAATGGGTCAAGCAGGACATTTTCAGGAGTTTATTCACTTATTGCTCTTTTCCAAGATTTGTGCCTTTGATAAGGTAGTAAAAGGCATTTCCTAAGCAGATTACCTTGTTGGGCTTTAAACCTGGGGAGCTGAACCATAAGCGATTTGGTGTGAGAGATGGGCAATTCTCTGTGTTTCTGTTTATTGTATTGGGAACTGCATGGAGCTCTTGGAGACCATTTCTCTCGAATATATTTACTGGAATGTTTGTTCAGGATTTCATTATTGTGGAGCAGTGATCTGGTCAATGAAACACAGATCTCAGAATGAATAACAGTATGCTTTTAAAAGATACGTGATAGCCTGACTCGTATTTTGCATCTTCTGCTATGAATTAGCTCAAATTGCCATCACAGCAATCAGATTGATTGCTGCTTGTTTCATCTATCATGACTGTTATAAACTGCTGATAATAAGGCTGCGTTACATTTTTCAGTATTATTTGTATGTGCCTATTAAGAAGTTTATAGACAAAGAGAATAATCAATATTACCTTCTGATTACATATACACCTCGCTTAAAAATAATTAATGTGCAGGGCTTTTTTCCTTAACATATGGGAAAAATGCATGTGACATTTTTAAGCAGGATACCCTGAGGAAGTAGAAAATAAGATACATGAACGTTCCACCGTTCAAAAGTATGGTAGTGGGTAGTGCTTGATTATCTAGAAATATATCACTGTTTCTTAATGCTAGCAGCCACTGATCAGAAGACTTATCTTCTGTAACAATACTAAGTGAAAGCAATAAATATGAGCTACGCCACCGATGTTTTTGAAATGCTTAAACATTATTGCTGTCTCACTTGGTTGTTTGATCTAAAGGAGATGTGCTGCTCTGTATGCCATTCAGAACTGCTGATGGACACATTTTTGGAGTGAATGGTATTTTTGAAAATGCGTTCACTTTCTTGATATTAGTTGCTAATCCTTAAATAGCAGAAACACACCAAAGACGAGGAAAAAAGTGACTACCTGCTGTTTAGTTAATGACATCTCACTGTCTCTCCTGGTGGACCCCATTTTTTCTCACTGCTTCTTGTTTACGCTGGTGCAGCTCTGTGATACAGGAATGAATCGCAAAACACAACACATCTTTAACCCCTGACGCTGTTTTTAAAACATTCATTTTGCAGATAGAGAAAAGAGTCACTGAGTTTGTGTTGTGTCACAAGCGGAGATGAAGGTGGAGGAGGCAAAGGCCATCAGTTCCATGATGTACGTGCACTTTGTCCCTGTTGCTGGTGTGGTCTCTGTTGCTGCTGTTAGCTCTTGTATGGCTCAGCCTGCAGATCCAGGCTGCATCTCTGATCTTTGCTCAGAGGAAGTTCTCTATTTCTTTTGGAGCACAATGGGTTATTGTACGTCTGTGCTGTCAAGGGAGGACTTCAGTGATGTTAAGGGATTGGAACTACCTCAGGATGTTCAGGTTTAATTGACCTTTTAGACCCTTAAAATGGGATACAATGGCTTCCTGGAAAGCTAGAGTTACCATATTTCCTCTTTGTGTTTTATGTGTTATTACATCATGGCATGCTTTGAGGCATTTTGTTAATGTAGAGTTCCCAGTAAATGCCGTTTAGATCTTGCAACTCTTGATGGTTATGAGCAACAAATGATGAAACTTTTTGAAGTGATTTATTATGAATGGACATTAGCTAGAACTGTCCTTACCAAGATTGAAATTGTAGGGGCTGTTACTTCATATCTGATTGTTTTAGCTCTTCCACTGTGAATATTTTAGTTCGTTGACAAACTTACTCAAAAAACTCCTCAGATTGATTAAAATTCTTCTTGCTAGTGGCATTGTGATAAAACCAAATAACAGCTCATATGCACAACACTTTTTAAGTATTCAGAGACTGGCATTGAATGGCAGTAAAGGAGCTGGAAAAGCTAGAAAATAGAGCATGCAGAGCTGATAAAGAGTCGGTGCAAATCCATGAATCAGCATTCCATGAGTTGTCCAAAAATTTCATTGTCTCGCCAAGCTAGGAAGTATGAAACAAGGGAGGGAAAATGTATATCAGGTAGTAAGCCATATCAGTCAGAACTTCTCTCCCCAAACTTGTTTCTTTGTTCGCTAAAATAAGTTAAATAACCTCATTTTTACCCACAAGCATCAGCTGGATGTGCCTAGAAATACTGCATCTTCATAATTTGTTAATCTTAACTGAGTTACAGGTCAGAGCCCTGAGATGCACAGGTCAAAAATACCTAAATGAAGAAATATTTGATGTGCCATGTAAAGTGTATTGCATCCTCTGCTGCAGTTGTTGGAAGGTCTAAACCCAAAAAGTTTGTGTCTGTAAGAGAATAGGAAGAAGATAATTGAAATATTCCTTGGTTTGAAAGTGCTGTGCTGTTGTTCTGGATTACACAAACCCCCATAGGATGCATTTTTTGTACTTGGGGTGAGTTCAGAATGAAACCTGGGGAGCGTTAATCAACTGTTTAGGGGAGCAGCGTGCCATACAAGTTGCTCATCTTTGCTTTAGGCAAGCCAGCTTGACTGTCCTGGACAGCACCCAGTTTTTGGCCACCACCGTCTTTGCAAGGTTCCTACAGGAACCCTAACTTCTGCAACTGCTGTGTTTTTATTAAGAATAATAGCAACAGTAACAATTATTGTTGTTGTTACTGCTGAGAAAAAGTCCTCCTTGAGGAATTTAGAGTCCAAGAGAAATGACTTAAAAGTGAAAAATGGAAGACAGTTTCACACAAACTATGTACATATAGTTATGGATGTTTCTGAAATTTAAAGCTATTAAAGATTTAGCGTTTTCTGCTACAGTTTGCATTGGCCTTGATATAAGAAGTGAATGGTCAGTAGTAAACTGGAGGTTCTTGCCAGAGAAAATATTTCAAATATGTCACGCTTCCCTGTTTCACCCTGTGAATATACTGCAGAAGGCTTTGCTTGGCTCATGCTGATGTTCCTCCCATAGTGTTGTATGATAGTCTGTACACTGATCATAAAGACATATATTCAGAAGTAAATGCCAAGATGCATTTGCAATGGCAAACATTGCTATACTGCCCAGTATTGCACTCCTGCGTATTGCCTTTGCATCAGCAATTGAAAGCCCTCATCTGACAGCCAAAATTTGATTTTTCACAAACGACAGTGAGAGATCAGCAGTTACAAGAAGTGGTGGTAGGAACCACTGCATGGATCTGAAAGAACAGTTCTGCTCTGAGGCGTTTAAAAATACATGAAGAACCGTAGAAGTGAGATGAATTTGCTCGCATATGTATAACCTGCATATCCACATAATTTTCTATGCTAATTTAAGTGCCAGGACATTTCTGACCAATTCTGCCTTGTTACAGGTGATGTTTTAATTCCCAGATTGAAGGCACTTCAAAAGTGCTTTCCAAGGAACAGCATTTTTCAGACAATAAGGCTGTCATCCTACTGTTAGCATGAAATGAAATGGATAAAATAAAATGAGAAGGAAGACCTGCTGATTTTATACGCATTGTTAACTCGTATTTGGACAATATCTCCGTTCTTAGCACTGTATATTCTAGCATTATAACTGAGTTACAATATGAAAAATATCCCTTATTATGAAATGGGTGAATGGAAGTTTAGAATGGTGCAAAACGTCATGGAAAAGAATAATAATAAAAAAAAGGAATGAGAAAGAAATTTTTAAAAAAATGAAAATGATATTTTAATAGAAAAGGAAAGATTACCACTGTAGTGTAATAGTAGATTGCAGAGGATGTGGTAATGATGGCTGTTTCACAGTGTAGAATGACAGTCAGGCTTTTTAGGTTAAATCACCTACACTTGGATGTGCTTGTCAGCTAACACAAGTGAATTCACAGCTCTGTGAAACAAGCAAAGCCACTTCTTCTTTTAGTGTTATTTTGGGTGTATATGAATGTTTCCTTGTGTTCCTTGAAACTCCTTGGACTGACAGCTTTGAGGACGTGTCTGTGCGTGGTGCAGGGCCAGGAGGAAATGGAGGAACAGAAGATACACCTTTGCTTACCATATGTTAATTTGATTGGTTTTTTGATGAGTATGTCACAGCTAAGATGTTCCAGAGAGCTATTCAAGTTAAAGATGTAACTGACCGTGAATTAAATTTAGGTTGAACATTCATATAAAGCTGTAAACATGAAATAAGCTCCATTTTGCATACCTTACTTCCTAAAATTATTTTCTGTATACAGAACCATCTGCTTTCAAGGTTGAGGGTCACTGGTTTATGAGAAGGTTTTAAGACATAGTGGATAGCGTGGGATTTATGTCAAGGATCTGCAGTCTTTTTCATGTCTGTTCTATTCTAATCTATGGAAAATAACGTCTTGTAGCTGGAAGTTACATTATATATTTTACATTATCCCATTATTCTTTTCTTACTATCAGCTCTAGTGGCAGAAAAATCTTATATAACACTTAGAAACTTCAGCTTGTACAAACCAATTATTTGTATCTGTCTACATGAACTGAAATAAAGGTAAGGTAACATTGCATACTAGGTCCTGTGAGAGTATTTTATAATCTTCCTGGCAAATGAAGCACTCATTTGGCTTTTTCAAATGACAGAAATTCCAACAAAACAGAAGAGAAAAGCCTTCCCTCTACCTTCTGGGATAGTTACTTAGAGTAAATTAAAATCCAAGCTGTAAAAAGATCATGCTAGTAATTTAATTCTGTGGAGATTATCGCTTTTATGTATAATAAAACAATACATGAAAATTTGAAAGTGTGATCCTTAGGCAGCCCTTTCATCTGTTCTTTCAAGTGCAGAAGCTTTTGCCTTCTGAGTGTGAGTGAATTGCTGCTGAATGCAGAGACTGAACCTCTTGCATATTGCAGAGAAGTTCCTCCTCGAATTTCCAAAAGAGGACAAAAACCTTACCAGTGTAAAACTTGGTACTCAGTACAACTGCCTGGGGATGTTCAGGAGATCATGACCACAGAGCAGGAGTGGTGATGGCTGCTGTAGCTCTAAGTTGTTTCTTCAAATACAGGCTGTGTCGGGGTTTCTTTTGACCCAGAAAACAAAAAATGTTGGACCACAGCAAGAAAAAATAGAGCAAGTTCTCATGGAAATGTAACACAAAACTGTGCTGCCAGGTTTTCTTCTGCTTTCACAGAAACCATCTTCAGTCACAATTTTCAGAATAAATAAATATGCCAAACCAAAGATACAGGGGAGTTAGATGCTGTGGCACACCAGTTTATAGTGAAAGCTAACTGTGACATTTACTGTGCAGAGGTGGATTTAACTTCTCCATTATTATTTTTGCCATTAACCTGCTGTTGTCAGTTGTTCTACAAAATTGCTCTTGGAAGGAAGTTCTAGTTTTCTTTTCTGTAACTGGAAGCATCAAGATTTTATCTTTTGGCTACATTCTTAGGTAGAAAAAATGCCACTTGAGAAAATGGGTTTTGATATACACTCGGCATTAAAGCCATAATTTTATCTTAGTATTGAAAAGTGGACATTACTGGGCCTGTTCTTGAGATCTGAAAAGGGAGATGTGGGCTGCAAAGAAGTGCAGCTCTTCTGGAGGATGTGAAAGGGCAACCTGCAGAAAGCCACATCTATATGTTGAGCTGTCTGTTGTGAAAGTTAGGGAAGAAAGCCAATCATTCCAAGCTCTGCAGGTATTCTGACAGCTCAGGTAGGCTTTAATGGTTTGCAACACATGGCATGGGGGATGAAACTCTCTGAGCTCCACAACTGAGAATTTCCTCTCTGAAATGAAGAAGCAGTTTAAGGTAGCTCAGAGAAAAACCTATTTTATTGTAGACTGTACAGGGACAAAATGAATAATAAAACCAAAAAGTGGAAAAAAAATAATGTCACAACTGAAAAATAGTAATACGTTATGGCTTCAAGTGTGAATACTTCTGAGTTTTTTTGGCATTTTTATATGAGGATTTTCCTGACAAAGAAGGATCAGGCTTGAGTATATAGGTTTCTGCCAATATATAATAATCTCCTGTCACTTTGAATGGACTTGATATGTAAAAATCATTTTGTTGCCAAAATATTGATGCAGAACTAATCATTTTGGATTTCAAGTGGCACAAGAGCAGGAATGGCCCTGCATTAGGCTGTCACACACTGGTCTCAGTGAAAGTGCCCACAGATCCCTGTGAAGCCTGAGCATCCTTCCCAGCCTGCTGGGGAAGGTTTGCACAAATCCTCAGGCACTGAGAACTGTTAGTGTTGCAAAGGACTTAATTTGGGCTCTGCTGATGTACACCACACTGCCTTAAAAGTTAAAAGCTGTAGTTTTCCTGCTCGGGCATTCAGATGAATAAAAATTGTTTGTGCCAATGATTCTAAGAGCAAATTAAGAGAGAGAAGTAGCAGAAGATTTCAACAGTTGCTAATTAATTTGCATGCATTATAGATGTGGTCAGACATATCTGCAAAGGCATCAAATTTCTGTAAGATGAGAAACAGAGTCCAAGCCAAAGTAAAGGGTGCCAATACATAGAAAAATTGAACAGCCAAGAAAAGAAAATATATATTTGGATGCTGATTACTTTAAAATAATGTGGTGTGGCAAAACCAATGAAGCAAGTTAAAAATGAAATTGTTGTGAAATCATCTTTGATTCCACTTTTGGAGAACCTAATATTTTCTTTGCCAATGTGCATTTGTGAAAGCAGCAGTAGTAGTGGTGGGCAACCCTGCCCATGGCAGGGTGTTGGAGTTTGATGCTCTTTAAGGTCTCTTCCAACCCCTGTTCTATGATTCTGTGACTCTTTGATTTTTAATCTAAAACCCAAAGCAATAATTAAAATTTTGACTGTCACTAAGATGAAGCATTACTTCTTGTGGGGAAGGTTTGTATTTCTAGGTTTTTTTTTTTCATTTTTTTGTTTGTTTGTTTGTTTATTTTCCATGAGGACTCACAACCCAGTGCTGTTCAGTGCAATTCTTTTGTCTGTATCACTTTGGGTTTCGTCAGCTTCCTTCTGTTTGTGCATTGGCTTGTTGATGGGAACCCAGGGCTGGGAAGTGAAGTGCAAGCTCTGGGCAGGCCTGCAGCAGCACAGGGCTCACGAGGCTGGGTGTCCCTGTGCCACTCCCCGCTACTGACATGGAAGTAATGTGTGTACAAGAGCACCCTGTGATCCTGCTCAGCCAGCGGAGACAAATCGCTGTAATTGGGTGCAGAGTGGGACGCTGGCGCTAGGTGTGACATGGCAGACAAAGGGAACAGGAAATCACCACCCGGCGTCATATGCTCCTTCTCAACTTTAATTCTGCTTGCAGCTGTCAGTGTGGTGTTAGAGTTCTTGAATGTGCTATTCTGTTGAGCTCAGTGTGTGGGAGAGATGCTTTTTTGAAACTGAAACAATGGTGGGAAATGATTGGTGTAAGGTTGGCTTTGAACACATTGCAGTTCTGGAGGCAGTTACATAAGCAATAGCAATGCTAACTAATTGCAGAGGGGAGATTTCCTGGAACTAGATAAAATATGCATTTTCATCCATGCATTCTATCTCTTATCTGAGTTAGAAATGCTGGGAGATACATCTGAGAAAGCGTATTCCCTTAATTCTAATTTCTTAAGCTGTAATAAATGTTCTGTTTTCTTTCATTTATTGGTACTCCTTTAACATCACAGCTGTGTGGTTTTTTGTCCATATTAACTACTGTATCTTAAAATTGTGCAGCAGGAGAAAAAAAAATACATCCAGTGAAATAAAATACACGTGGCCATTGAGTCCTGGGATCGCAATGATTTGCTTTGCTTTTTTTCCAGAACGATTTTCTGCAGGCATAAAGACATACCTAACTAATGACACCTCTGTCTGTTCCCAAATACATTGCTCAGGACTGAGAGAGATTAATTTCCTGTCTTTATGCAGATGCTGCAGAGATGAGCTCTTTCATGCTTTAATTTGAACAAAACTCTTGAGAGAGATTCTGTGTGTTTTTCTTCAAAGTTTACAGTAATTACTGAATAATTGTTAGCATTTAATAGGGCCAGTGTTGGAGTGGAGTTGGAAAGGGAAATTGCAGTGATTTTGGAAACACGGTTCATAAATTAGTAGTTTGATAGATATGCTAATTATTCATATAAATGTGTATTTCACCCAAACTTTGTTGCACTTCTAAACTTGAATGTTATCGCAGTTCTTCCACATGAATTTATAGCACCACTAAAAACGTGTAATGCTAGACAATAGAGATGTAAACTCAAACAAACACACATACATAAACCTCCCTGCAAAAATAATTTCAGTACCACTACACTAAAATAATTGTATGTGCTACATGACCCATTTTTGTGTATTCACATAAAAACTTGTTCTGAGTGGCCTTAGACTGATTTGAGTCCATCTACTTCTATGGCACATCTGAAAAAGTGAGATTTGCATTTGAAAAGGATGAATCAGATCTAAAAATATCTCGGAGATTCTTCCTTCTCCCAGTGGTCTGGAATCATCTCCTGTACCCATTAACATCTACCGTGATTTCAGGTGAAGTTTTTTCTCAATAAACTTGGGTAACGTTTTTATTTAAGAAGAGGGATCAAAGAGGATTTTTTGTTTGTGGAAGCCCATGCATATTTACAGGGTTCCGCATTGTTTATTATTATTTTCATTAGTGGAAAAAAAAAAGAAAAAGAAAAAAAAGAAGTTAATGCTGCAGTACACCTATATTTTTTCCAAAACTGGGAGTTTTCGCCACTAAAATTTGCCTAAATCCCAGACAGCAGCACAGTCTGAATACTCCTTTACACCCAGCTTCTTTATCTAGCTCCTACTGAAGCTGAATATTTGATAAATGTTACAGTTATTTATACTTCCGCATGCTCAGAACCATCTGCTTTGGCAGAATGAATGAACCCCCTATTTAAACTTCTTTGTAAAATCCAGGCCTATGTAAACAAACAATGAACTCAATCTTCATGCCCTGTAAGAATGTAAAGAATTCAACTCTTTTTGAAGAGCTTGCTGGATAAAGCACTCATCCAAGAAGTGAGATGGCCGAGTTCTGGGTTCTGCTGAGGCTGATGGTCCTGAGTGTGCCTATACCAACACATCTGTTGTTGACTGCGAATGGAGCAGAAATTTAGAGTGTGTGCCTGAAGTAGAACCGAACCAGAGATGCCTCTTCAGAGGCTGGTTCTAACAGGCAGATGTGTCTCTTCCCATCTGCACCGAGGGTGGATTTTTGCTTAGGTGGTTTCTTTTAGGAAGATATTAGCAAGATTACCATATCTGGAGCTCTGATCGATATTCGTTTGGGGGTTTTGTGGTGGTTTATAGTGCGTGGTGTAAAAGAAATTCACTGCAATTATGCGATTTTAGTTATTAGATAATTGCAGATAATTACACAGGCAAGTTCTGTGAACTAAAGTCCTACTGTAACATCTAAAATCTACAAATTGGATAACAATTATGTTTATAATCATATCATTATTCTAAGTATAATTGCCATGAGATTGGCAGTGCATGTAATTAATGAGTAATTACTGGAATTTGCCTTTGCAGTTCTACTTCCCCCTTGTTGTAAAGTTCTTTGTCACAACATTTAATATAAAGATAAAATAAATTGACCTCCACATGTTTTATGTTAAAACTCAAAACATTTTTTTCCACTGCAGTACGAGCTCTTTAGTAGTCTAAAAGTATAGTTTAATGGAGAGAGCTGAGAAGGGTCAGTGTGGTGAGAATGGGGGAGAAGTGAACAAATCACCTCTAGGAAACAACTATTTGATGGATACTAGTGTTCAGAATTAAGATGCTTTGTCTATTAATGGTCAGCTACTGAAATATCTCTTTTCAATAGCTATCCCCAAAGAACTCTTTTTTTATGTATATAAAAATTGTAAGAAGTTAGAGTTGTGTAAAAATAAAGTCTTTCAAATCTCATTTTGTTGTCTTCTGTCTTTCTGTCATGCTAGGAAAAGCTTGATTAACAAAATTTCTTACAGGAGAAAGGAGTCTCTAGTTTACTCTTGGATTCATGTTCAACAAAGCTGTTGTTTTGTTTTTTTTTCTTATATAGGACATACTGTTGACAAAATTTCAAGTTCCTAAACAGTGACTTCCTTTTTTTTGTTTCTTTGTCTGTGTTTTTTCAGGTTTTACTTGGCAAGATGACTACACGCAGCATGTCATTGGTCAGGAGCTCTCAAACATCCACAAAATCCACAACAGACACCCTGACATCTTTGCATCTGAAGCATCTAATACAGGAAGGTAAGTCTTCTGTGGTATTTTTGCATAGTAGGCTTTGAGGAGTCTTGGCAAATGGTGGGAATTTGAAGCTGAGTTAAATGCATTGCTAAAACTGCTGTGTGTGCGACAAATAGAAAACGGCTGTACAACAGCACTTGGAACTGGTAGGAATAGTGAATAGAATGGATTAAAACTCTCAGCCATTTTCTTCTTATTATCATCAGGCTAAGAAAATATGAAGTTGTTAGTTTAGGTGTCCAAAATCCAAAGATCAGGTCTGCTAGACGTTCATGCACTGTCTAGTCTCAGTTCAGCCAGCTGCACTTAAGACTGGCTTTCAAAAGCAGATTTGTCCAGCAGTTCTTTCACAGGAAGCATTTCAGTTTTGTTTTGTCTCTGTTTTGATTTAATTCATAATCTGACCCAGTGCTTTGCACATATTCCACTGTATTCAATATAAAAGAAACAGAAACATGTCTTATAATCACAGTATGATACACTTCAGGAGTGCAGTAAGATAGAAGCTTAACTTGTAAAAACAGACAGCAATCTATCATTTGTCATAAAGCTGATAACTTCACATGGTAGTATCCAAAATCTGTTCTTATTGCTTAGGTGCTGTAAATGCCATTACTGTGTGTGTTACTCTGTGTGCTATCAGAAATTATTTTGAAGATCTTGTAGAGTATTTTTTTAATATATAATCATAGAATCACAAGGTTGGAAACGACCTATAAGATCATCCAGTCCAACCGTCTCCTCATCACCATTGCCACCACTAGCACTAAACCATATCATGCAGCACGTCGTCCAGACTCCTCTTGAACACTGCCAGGGAATAATGAGTACATCTAGAACTTTTATTCATGCGATTAAGATAAAATAGGCCAGATTTCTGCAAAATCAAAACAGCATTCTGCAGTGTTCCCAATTCATACTTGCACAAAAAATAAATATATAAGAAGATACGTGAGAAACAGTGTAGGTTTAGATTAGGAACAGATGATCACTTTTAGGAGTTCCTGTTGGAATCGGATTAGAGCCATTTTGTATTTTGAACTAGAGATATACACGAAAAAAAAATTGTGTACTGACATTTTAGGCACTTCAGGTACATCAGACTTTCAAACGTGTTCCACTTAGAGCAGTTCCCGTTGTGGATAGATTTTCTGAAGTTACCAAGCTGTGCCTCTGAGAGCATTATCTTATGTGCCAACAGTTTAAAACGTTAATTGATTTTTCTGGTTGTCCATTTGCAATGTATTTGGTAGGTCAGAGAACAGTAGGAACTTCTTCCCTGTCTTCTTGTAGTTTCTGATAAAATGTTTTAAGCCCATTGAGCACATATACTTGCTAAAGGATTATCAGATAATAATTAAATAATTTAAAAAGCAACTTAGTGTAGGTATCTGATTATCAAAGAAACATTATGACACGAAGACCTTTTATTAAGAGTAAAGTGTGTAATAAGACAATATGAAGTCATATTAATGAGTCATTAATCCTCACAGTGTTAGTGAGAGCAAGAAGATAGACCCAGACACTTGAAAGGTAAATTGACTTAGGCTAACTTACTGCATATGAAATCTAATAGAAGACATGGATTTCATCTTAAAAAATCCCTGAAATGGGGAGCTTGATTTCAAGATGAAAGTTTGTTCTTTGGTGCCTAACTGGACTGTACATGGCATTTCCTGGGTCCTTATTAAATTTCAAAAACAACAACAAAAAAAAGTTCTTAAAAGAGGATCCAAGATAAAGGGAAAGAAACCCATTGTGCACACTGGGAATAAATGTCAGTTGTGTTCATCGGTGCAATTAGGCAAAACCAGAAACGTTTCCAACAAGCTTCAAAACTATAAAGTGGGGTATAGCATTATTTCTATAATAAAACCATCAAGTCAGTAATAAGATTCTCACAGCATTTTAAAAGGTGAGTCTCTTTATTCTAAATTGTGGTATCTATTAATAGAGAACATTCTAGAAAAACTTAATACCGAGGTGCAGAGATTCATGTATTTCCATGAAGAAGCTCCCAAAGTGCTGTTTCTTGTAGGAATTGTATAATTATTTCTGTGGATAAATGTATTTAGGTTATTGTCTTTATACATTATTGTTCTTTGAATGCAGTCTTTTTTCAGAACAAGTTAAAACTGAAAATACTCCCAAATAAGTGCACAAGAACTCAACTGGCAGTCATTCCTCTTACTCACTGGGTGCTTTCAGATGTTGCGCTTTCATCCATTTTCCAAAATCATTTTGTTGAATTTAAAGGAAATATTTTAATTCAGTTTCAATAATAGCTTATTTAATGTGTTTGACTTTCTGTGTTAACAAGATGAACAACAGTGACATACTGCTAAACTACAAAGATTTTAAGAAATCTTTCAGATGTACTTGGAGGGTTTTATTAAAGTTGTCTTCAACTGAAATGTAATCCTTCGTTAGCCTTTTATATTTTAATTGTTATTTTTCAGTTTGTAATATAAAATATTACGTCTAATACCGAATTTAAACATAATTTGAGATCAATTACTATCTCCATAAGAAATATTAGGAAAAGTACATCTCAGATTTTGCGTTTAGCATTGGTGAGAGCAATTACATAGTGTAAGTAATAGTTTGAAAAGCTAACCTAAAAATTGTCTTTTATCTGAGCATTCAGTACCCATTAGCTCTGGTGGAAATCCTCAGGGCAGAATTTGGTCTAGTATTACCATTTTCCCTTCCTTTTCAAAGCTAACGAAGAAAGGAGATGTTGGAATTAAATGATGAATGAAAGATGAGTGCTTTAAACTGGGATACCTTCTGTGATGAGAACCTGTTTGGATTAGTTCATCTCTATTGAAGCAGAAAGCATATTGCCCAACTCTTTCTAAAAGTGTAGAACAGTTTTAGCCTGGCTTAAAGTTTAAAAGTAGTTGGATAATTTTACCTGTGCATCCACCCTCTGCCATACTGCAGAATTTAGAAGTCTGGAATACAAGAAAAATACAAACAGAATGAGCAGAAAGCAAAACTTTCAAGCTCTCTATAATGTTCCAGGCAGCCTACCTTTGTTTTCTTAGCAACGGGGGTAGCTGGTGGAATCGGAGTTGCACAGTCTTGAAGGTACATGAAATGACTTTGGAGGCTCTCAGCATGGGAACACAGGAAGGGAAATACAGGCTGTCCTTTCTTGTAGTGAATTTAGGTATATTCTGGGGAGAGGAGAGGATAGTGACAGTATAATTGAGCATGGGGGTTCACAGGCATTGGGTAAGTCTCAGAGTTGTGTAAATTGTCCTAGGTGTGAGGAGACCTCCAGGCTGAGAAAATAGAAAGATGTAGGAAGGCTTCCACAGCCCTGGTCCCGTTGCTGAGGACTTGCTGTGCAAATCACACCCGCCAGGGGGCAAGTCAGACCCAGGCCTCCAGCTCCATGATGCATCTCTGAAGCACACAGATTCCTTGTTGAAGCAGAAAAATGAAATTTTCTTCACTTAGGATCTGCCTCTTGGTGGATGGAAGTGGAGGCTTTTTTTCTGCTTCTTCAAAGTGAGCAACCCTGTGAGAACTATTGGTTGCAGTGCTACCGCAGCAAATTAGGTCATTAATTTATTTATCGGTATGAAATTAGTCAAGACATGCGTTAGATACAGCTACGGGCATTGAAGGAAATGTTGCTTCTACTATGCATAAAGTAATATAATTATACCCAAGATTTGGAAAATGAGATAACGGTAGTCTTTCAAGCTGTGTCCCTAAATATGCACCGTGACGTGAGCTTACAGTGGCCTGGAAGTGTTGAGAGCGAAATAATGCCTTGTCTTCCTGAGCTGGAAAGCTGCTCCACCTGGAATTGTTCTTCACTGAAGATGTGTGTGAGCACGTAGGTAGGAAATGCTGACACTTCCCTCAAAACAAACATTGGCACAGGCTGCCCAGAGAGGTGGTGGATGCCCCGTCCCTGGAGACATTCAAGATCAGGCTCTACAGGGCTCTGAGCACATGATGGAGCCGTAGATGTCCTGGTTCATCACAGAGGAGTTGGACCAGATAACTTTTGAAGATCCCTTCCAATTCAAAATATTCTGTGAACACTATGCCACTCACAGGCAAGGAAGCAGGCTGAGAATCCTCCCTCTGCTGTTTTGCACATGGAGGGAAATAGTTGCTGGTGTTGACATTTAAATTATCATAATCATTGACGTGTTGTTGAGATAGATGAGGAGAGGTGGTAATAATTCAGATTCACTGCACACAGCACTCTACACACAGGCCTGCGTAAGAGCTTCTACGCTGCTGTTGTTTAATCACCTTTTTAGCTCTTCTTCACAAACATCAGTGAGTTCTGTCTAAAAGAATCAGGAAAAAGCTATTCTGTGATTCCCAAGTGCATGAGAAGATCATGAGAGATGCTGTTTTCCATCTCAGTATTTCCTTGTTAAACTTTCTGCTAAAGCTGACTCGCTTAGTCCAGGAGGAGTAGATGTATTCTGTAAATTACGTGTGGATGAAACTGTGCTGTTTCTTGTTATCATGTAGCAAATTTTTGGAATCTCAGAACCATTCCATGTCTTTTTTGGGATGCATTTTAGACATGCATAGTTTCTTTTTTTTTTTTTTACAAATTTCTTCTGAGTGTGACTGCCTCCATGTCGGCATTTATTTGATTTACTCTTGGATCATTAACTTTGATTCATGCAATAAATTGTTAGCAGTGTCTGTTTTTTGAGGTTCTTTTTTTTTTTTTAAGCATTGAATTTTCTGTATATTTGTGGTTTAAAGGCACTTTAAAAGTGTCTTTTGTTGTTGTTGTTAAGAACTCCTGAATAGAACTAATTTCAGGGTTTTGTTGTATAAACAGTGACTTTTTTGTCAGGCATGCTGTATGTTATGCAGGCTGATGATATTTTGTTTGCTTTTGCTGTGCAGGATTTTGGAACAGAATGAAGATCATGAAAGAAAATCTCATCTGGAAAATGATGTGAATTTGGCTGAGTCTCTTCAGCAATATCTTAAATATCTAGGTCTTCTCTCTCGATCAGCAGCTACCAATTTCTATCCAAGGAAGAGGAATGACAAAGCTTCTGTCAAGGTTGAATTTTAATGTAGTTCCTACATTCTGTGATTTCTTCTCCTGTGGATGTTCTTTATTTTTCTGTTTTCCTGACACCAAACATTTTTTCTTAGTGTCTCTTCCAGTTGATGATCATAACTGCAAGACTTCCTCAGATGAACAGTCAGCTTCGTTATATAAACCATAGAGCTCTTCTAATGTGGAACATTTTAACTTATGTAGTGTCTGACTGAATATTGGAAAGAGAGGAAAATGGGGTGAAGTTTGTAACATCTTCACTGGCTGATCTGAAGCCCTCGTTAAAGCACCTGAAACCTTCCTTTAAAAAGAGCTGGCCAAACTGCCCTGTTAATTCTTTGTGGTTTTTATGGTGCTTAGAGTATAATTAATAACAATAGTTAGTAGGTTTTGACAATAAATCTGATCAGTTGTGCCTCAAAAATCCCTACCTGTTATTGATCATAAAGGAAGCCTATCACAATTAATTCAGATGCAGATGTCTGCATAATAAATACAACTAGGAAGAGAAATCACACCTGTTAAATCTTGGGTATCGTCTATGTTAAAAAACCAAAACAAAACAGGAATGCTTATTTGAGAACTGAAACAGTGTTTTTGTTTCCTAGAAAAAAATCTATTGGGTTCTAAGACTGAGCTTGATAAAATCCTAAAAATAATTGGATGAAGTGGATGCATGTGACAGCCCTCATAGCCCTTGATGCTTTGCTCAAAAAATGCACATGTACAAACAGTGTTGTTTTAAAGAAATAGGCTGCTGTTCTAGGGACCCTTTCAGAAAAAAAAGTTATGGGTTATTTGCATGAATACAGTCAGAATTACATGAATACAACAGCTTTAGCAAAAAAAATTACCTAGTACATAGAAAAAATCAGATGATGAAAATATGTCTAAGCCAAACTGCTAGTTTTTTCCAAGAATTAACTCAGAAATATAAATCTACTGCAGTGTATCTGCATCAGCAACACTCAACAACAGTATAAGTCGTATCAGCTATTTACTTGTGGGATATCTGGGACCGTAGTCTGTTCAGAAGCTGCAGATTTTCAATTTCACTGCTTGGCATGTACAACCAGGTTACAGTCTGTGGCAGATGCCAGTGGGTGCTCGCATGGAGTAACAGAAACTTGCAGGCAGTGCTAAGGTAGCTTTTGGGGATGGGTGAGTGACCACCTTTGGGATGCTTTGCCCCAGCTTATTACTCGTGGGTGCTGACTACAGTGAGGATGCCCTGCTTTGAATCACTGGCTTGAGAGTAGAAAAACCTTGTCCAAGAAGTATTTCAATGGGTCTGGTGCTGTCATGCAAGTTCATAAATAATCCATATGGCTGAGACCTTCTGTGTGGAAGCCTGCTGTGATAACACCACCCACCAACCTTATCAAGTGTTGCCATGGAGATGGGTACTCTGAAGCCTGGGGGAGTGGGACAAAGACGAGAAAATCTGGAAATGAGACATGTATAGAAGCAAACTGTATGCTTTATTTACTAAGAAGAATCTTAAAACGCAGACATAGAGCCAGACATGTTAGCTATAATTTTAAATTAAAAAAAAAAAAAAGAGAGAAGAAAAATATCTTAAAAAATAGTAATAAATCATGAATTTTACATTATCTTGGATAAGCTGCCCTTTGCTCTGCAAATCAGATGTGACTGTTATTCTTTATAAAGAAACAAGAGGGATGCAGTGTTTGTACCTTGATTCATTGGGTCATTATTGGAATAACTTTAAACAAAATAAAAGACACAATGTTTGGTCCTCTATGAAGCAGAAAAAAATGTAAAAATCAATGACTAGAGATGAGTAGGAAGGAAAGTAACTGCAGAAGCTGCATGTCATATGGCCATACCACCTATAGTTGTAAGTAACTACATTAACCACTTCTGTTGCATGTTCAACAAAATGTCGATGCTTTATTTTGTAATTCATATATCAACCTACATTGTATAATTGTAGCAAGCTCTTATCTTTTTAGCATTCTTGCATTATTTCGATTAAAATTAAGGTTTAATACAGAGGCACTTTATCTTGCTTAGAATTACAGCTTTAGGGCCCTCGCCTTTCTTACAAAGTCATTTTCTTTCAAGTATATATTTATCTCCCTTACTTCATCCTTGCTGTCAGAGAGCAGGAAATGTAATGCCACTCTTGTTGCTTTGATACTCCACCTTCTATGAAGTACAGCTGAATCCTGCAGAAATGCAGTGCTTCTAGGCAGAGTCCCAGAGTGGGTTCTGATTTGTTCCAAAAATGTCATCAGAGAACTCTAACCAAAAATAAAAGAGAGGAAGAAAAAGGGAGATGGTTTAAAATAGTTGTTATAATCAAAAAGTTTTACTCAGTGTCTTAACTTAGATATGTTTAATAAGTCTGCTTTATAAACTTTTGGTCTTTATTTTTTTCTACCATCTTCCATATGTGTGTTGTCAGAATAAAGCTATAGGGCTTTACAATTACCAGTCAGAGAGCATCCATACAGTTATGCACAAAGCTGTAAGATGAGGTACAGCAAAACTTAAAACAAAAGATAGCTTCATATTTCTCATGTTGAGAATACTTGATATGACAGTGCCAGAAATAATATCAAGCTTAAATCATGCAACTTTACCTTTTATACGAAGAGCTTCTCTGAGTGGATTTTGAAGCACGGAGACAATTTTTCTCAGTATTGGGACATTATCTTCTGCAGGCTGTAATGTAGCCAGCTGATAATTACTCTGCATGTGGATAAGTAAACGTAAATGAGAAGATTTTGTGAGTTTGTTTCCTGAGGATTATGGTTGTAAAGAGGGTTTCTCTTTAGTTCAGCTGGATAGAGTTGTTCAGAAAATGAGCACTTGGTGGCATTTGTTACTTAAGCATTAGCTAGTTGTTGGGGTTTTTTTCTTTTTCCTTTTTCCCCCACTCAGTGTTAATGGAGATTTTACCATTCAGAAAATCTGCATTATCAGTCTCTGTGATTCTTTTCTATTAAACCTGCACTCGGTATGAAAAACAACGTACAGCCAAGCACACAAACAGTATGAGAGATCTTGATTTATCTCATCTACTGAAGCAAGAAATGCAATGGCTTCAAATGACGTGAATTCTTCTGTGCATCTCCCCTCTGGTTAATTAAAACAAACAAACCCAGACCTGAAGAAAAACACTTTCTGCTCACAATGAGAAGCATAGTTTTGCCAGGTTATAAGGGACAGCACACAGCTGGCATCACTAAAGCCATCCAGCTGTAGAAGGAGATCTCACTCGCACTGATGCTGCCGGTAGCCCTGCTGCTGGGCTCTGTGACCACTAAAGCAAAGCAAAAAGAGAGGCAGCAAAATTGATAAGGATGGAAACAAGCACTACTTTTCAGCAGCCAAGGCTGTAGGTTGTGGTTGGTCTTATATGTTTTTAAAAACTTAAATGCATGCAGTTAAGTAATTAGATGTGATTTCAATTATACTGCTTTCATGTGACTGAGATTAAGTTTTTAGTCATTGCAGAAAGAGAAAAGATTTGAAATGTGATCCAAGCACACTTAAAAGTCTCAAATCCAGAAAAATAATGAAAATAACTCAGTTGGGTTAGCTTATTTTTTCTTCCAACTACTATTTTAACATATTCTCATGCTTTGTGATAACTTGACTTCTGAATTTTTAAAGCCTCAGGCTGGCAAAAGTGCTCTGCTCTGGTACTGTACGACTGCAGTAGGTTTGTAGATGCAAGACTGTGCACCTTGTTTCTTGCTCTTTTTCCTCTGGGCTCCAGAAAACCTTCTGAACAGCCATAGGACTAAGAAAGTTGCCTGCTGTACTTGTATTAAAGTTGCATTTCTTGTTGTAGGGGTCTCTGTTTTATGGGTTAGTGTTTGAGGGATAGAAGAAGAAAGTTATTGCTCTTATTCCTTCAGTCTGACTTGACTTTTAAAATCCTTAGAGGTGGGGACTTCGTGCAACTAAGCTATTCCTTAGGATGCTGTTCTTCTTAGGCCCTAGTACGTCGTGTAGAGAGAAAATTGATTAACTCAGAGTCTTCAGAGAATTTCACTTTGAAAAGAAAAGAAAAAAATCTTTCTTTACATTAAAGGAGTAACTAATAAAGGTCTCTAAAGAATCACAAAGAGCTAAAGAAATAGAGGGTGGTTAGTGGCAGCAAGCAATGGCTGGTTGTAGACCTGCAGTACAGCAGTGCTGGAAAGAGAAAAGATGCAAATAAATACCCAAGGCAGAGTCAGTTTGCTGCAATTTCAAAGCTTGCAAAGGTTAGGCAGGACATTGGGTAAAGCTTGTATTTCAACCCATGGTACAAGGAGTATTCCACTTTCCCCTTTCAGGGGATTGTTGAGTTGAAAATCAGGTATTTGACACTTTGTAATTGATCTCCTGAAAGAACTAAGATGTGTGATAATTATTAAAGGGATTATTATTTGTTTTAGAAAATCAGATCACACAAATGCTGAAATATATACTCTGAATTTATCTACAAACAGTGATTATGCTGATTAACTAGTAAGAAATTATGCAGTCATTGCTCATTTTAATCTGGAGCTGTAATTCAAAAAAGCAAGGCCCTTATTTATCTAACATTGATTAAAATATAGTACTGAGTGAAGACTGTAAAAAATTGATTCGATGGCTAACTGCTGAAAAGCAAAAGGCCTTTCTGCGGTGCATACATTTAAATTCTGCTTGTATAAATGTTAAAGTTAATATTTCCTATATGTGGGATTCTGTACAAGGAAGAAAAATGTAATATACCCTGTGCATAAACAATTCAGTAAAAATATCAGGAATAATTGATAGAGGTGTACCACCCTGAAGCTACAGAATTTCCTGCCTACTGGCATATCTGTGCAACAGCCATTAGAGTTAACATCTGAATGTCACAAAACATTGATGTACTTATTTACTTAATGCACTTAGAAAGTGGGGTAGAACAAATATCCCTATTTCACAGAATGATTAGATGGCTTTTCTAAGGTCATGGAGGAATTTTTTTTTGGTAGAATGCAGACTTAAAGTTGAACCTCAAGTGAGTACTTCATCTGTTTGATCATTTTTCCCCTCATGGATCTTTTCAGTTAAATAGAAACATTAAAGTCCTCTTATAACAAAGTAAATCAACAAACAAAAGCTCACAATAATTGGAGAATTCATTTAGCAAAATACCAATGTTTGTGTTACTTCAAGTCAGCCTAAGCTCCTTTTACAAACAGTGGAGAGAAAAGGGAATTTCCAAGTTATATATAACTTGAAATACATAAATAAATACATAAATATATATACACACATTATGAATGTGTTATGCATAGGCAAATATGTGAATTTACAGCTATCTAAATATATAAAATTAGACACTAAATTCAACATCTGAGCGTGTCTGGTGTGTATTTCAGATTTTTGTGGGGAAGTTTGGTATCTATGCCTTTGAGGGAATCATGGCTAGAAAGCATAGCAAAATTACATGCATGCTCTTTACACCGTAAATACAGACTTCTGAAATGACCTGCAACTTAATCTTTTAGCTTAATAATTTAGCAAGTGAAGATTCTACTGCCAGTACCATGCTTTTCAAGTCTTAGAGCTAACACCTGGCTATACCTACCATTTCTGGATTTGCGTATAAAGGCATGGCAATTCTGTGACTAACATAGAAATCCTAATCCCTCATCACACGTTTGTCTTGTATAGATTAATTGTTTGTACAATAATTGGAAGGTGCAAGAGCTATAGAAATGGTATTAATAAATGGTGTGTGTCAGTCTGGGGCTTTTTGTAAGGCTGATTCGTTACTTTGTTGTAATTATCTAGAAATTACTAAAGCATTGGTTGATAGTTTTAAAATCTCAAAAGCTGAATGACTTCCTTCTTTTTCAGATTCACCACCTTTTCAAAATTAATTCTTTATTTTGCTGAATACTGGGTGTTTGAGGCTCTTGTTTCTGTAATTAAGAAGGTAGTGGAGGTCATACAAATTTAAAAGTATCCCATATTTAATCTTAGATCACAGTAATTAAATAAGAAGATAGAGTTCACAAAACTTTAAATCTTGTCTTATTTAACATCTGTGAGTGTGTTTGTATATCAGTACCACAGACATGAATCCTGCAGATCTCTGTTCATTTATATTTCTTTGGATAAAGGTAGTCTCTAGGCTCATATGTTGAAGTTATAAATACGTTGGATTGGTGTTGATGTGCTCAACTTTTGGCAGATGAAGATTTTCATGTTTCTTTGTAAATCATTTTTAGATAATGAGTTAGCTCAATACACCAGCATATGCCTAGAGAAAATGTGTTTAAACATCTTTCACTGAAACCTTAAGTAACAGGCTTATTGACATATGAGCAAACTGTTCTCAGACGAGGGAGGCTGACAAACACAAGTATATCTATCAGCACTCATCACCATTCTGTAAAATTTCTATCATCCACTGGGGGCTGACTGTCACTTCATTGGTTCCTGTTATTAACGTGAGGGAGTAGACTAATCTGGTAGCGTGACAGTGGTGAAGCTGCCTCTGCTTTCTGTCCCCACATCAAGTCAGAGGCCAGGGAGAGCATATGCCACATGTATCACAGGACTCATGGTCCAAGTCTGGCTTTTGGCTTTCAGATCACTGTAGGTACACATGGACACACAACAGGCATCTTCTCACCTAGGAGAACGGTTAGAAGTGGAGTTTACTGAGGAGGCAGGACAGACTGCAGTGGAATGGACATATGGAGCATGGTCAAACAAGAGTACTGAACAGCATGCTTACACACACTCTTTCTACACCAAAGGTTTTGTTTCAGAAATGTTATTCTATCCAGTGGAATCCCAGAATCTTAGAATCATGCAATGTCTTGGGTTGGAAGGACCTTTAAAGATGATCTACTTACCGCTCCCCTGCTGTGAGCAAGGTTGCCACCCACCAGGTCAGGCTACCCAGTGCCCCATCCAACCTGGCCTTGAACACCTCCAGGGATGGGGACATCCACAGCTTCTCTGGGAAGCCCGTGCCACCAACTTATCACCCTGAGTAAAAAAAAAAAATCCTCCAAAACTCTAACCTAAATCTTCCATGTTTAAAGTTAAAGCCATTCCCTATTGTCCTATCACTATCAGACCATTTGAAATTCAGACCCTCTTCTGCTTATAAGCTTCCCTCAAACATTGAAAGGCTGCAGTGATGTTTCCCAGAGCCTCCTCTTCTCCAGGCTAAGCAAGCCCAGCTCCCTGAATCTTTCTTCACATGGGAGGTGCTCCAGCTCTGTCATCATCTTTGTGGCCCTCCTCTGAACCTGCTCTGTAAGTTCCATGTCTTTCTTGTGCTGAGAGCTCCAGACCTGGACACAGTACTTCAGGTGGGGCTTCATGATGGCAAAACAGAGGGGAACAGTCACCTACCACCCTTGCCCTGCTAGCTCCTCTCTTTTGATGCTGTCCAGGATGCAGTTGGCCTTTCGGTCTCCAAGAGCATTCTGCTGGCTCATGTCCAGCTTTTCATCCACCAGGACCCCAAAAGTCCTTCTCCATAGGGCTTCTCTGGATGAGTTCTCCCAGTCAGTATGTATATCTGGGATCATCTCCACCCAAGGGCAACACCTTGCACTTGGCCTTGTTGAATCTTATTCAATGGATGGAGATCTGTCAGAAACAGAGAGAACAAACAGCTAGCACGTTCCTCAGCAGAAAAGGGAATGGCTACTAACGATAAGAATTATTTATGCAGGAAAGTCTGTGTAGCTAAGAGCATCTCAAAGGAGACCGAGAATGTCTGGGAACATTTGAGACTTAAAAGTGAATTTTTTAAATAGTTACTTATACATGAAAGAAACCAACACAGTTATCCTCTCTTTCTTCTTTATTTTAGAGGTGATTTTGTTTAAAAATGGTAGAATATGCTGCTCACAATCAAATCTCTGCCACCAGAAATTACAGCAATGTAGATTGGTGAATGATATATAGGCAGACCTCCAGCCAATCCTGTTATGCAGTTCCACAACCAGAATTAGGAAGCAAAGTCATCACTAGTTTTGATCAAAGGAAGCTCTGAGGAGCCCTTTTGCTTGATCAAGCTTTTGACACTGCAAACTACAGGATGTTAATTAACAATCTTTGCCATCTTTACTTCTCTGATGTAGTTCTTAAATGGTTTCAAAGCTGTTGTAATTCTCCAGAAGAAAATATGAGATAGTTACAGAAAATTATTAGTGAAATAATAGGCTTTATGAGATGACTAACCATTTCTGTTGCCTTAGGCCTGTGAATCTGTCAAAAGACCACAGGCCTGCGAGCATCCCATTGCTGCAGAAGCACTGGTTTGGCCTCTTTACTGCTTTCTGGGTTACAAATTAATCTTCCAAGTTGTTGGTTTTTTTTTTTTTTTTTTTTTTTTTTTTTTTTTTTTATGCAGTGGTTTCTTGGATGATATAATATTACTGTCTACTGTAAGTGAAAAGGCTATTATAAGTTGGTGGAAAATACTTTTGCTCCACTACTGCTTGAAAGATTGAATTTTTTTTCTTTGGCTTTATTTATTATTGTCAGACAAGTATAAGAATGAATTTATATATGTAACTTCATGTCTGCAGCATGCAGAGACTTGTAGAACACAGATATCCCCTTCAGCTAGCTTGAAGCCTGCTAAGATATCCTCCTCACAGTGCAGCTCTATTCAGATACACTGGCTCACAGCCTGGAAGAATTAAAACTTTGCTAGCATAGGAGTGTACAGAACAGTCTGTGAGGACACAGCTGTATTGCTTACACTGCTTACCCAGCTCCAACCCCGGAACTTTTGCACTGTAATCCACTCCACATAACTGGTACAGCCCTCAAGTTTCATTGTCAGATGGATTTTTCTCAAGGCAAAGGTAAATGGAGGTGTACAGACCCACAGCCCACGGCGTCCCTGTGCTCTTTGTGAGATGGGAGCTCACATGAATGTGTGCAGTTTCCCAAGTAGCAGGTTGATACAAGGCAAGTGCATGCTAATAGGAAAAGCTAAACTTCTTTCCCTTCACACAGTAAGTTAAAGTATGAAATCATTTTATCTTTGGTAGCCTTAGGACACTGTGGATGAGGGACAGCCTGGTTTGTTGTTTTTGTTTTGTGTTTGTTGTTGTTTTTTTCTTTTTCTTTTTTAATTTTGGAGAAAGTATTGCCACTATCTCATATAGCCACAGTAAATAATGTAGGTGGAATCATGGTCCACCAAATTTGGGTGGTAGCAAACATGAATTAATACCTGAAAAAAAAATTCAAAAGAAAAAGGCAAAATGAAACTGAGGGAGGAAGATATTTTTTCCTTTTTTGTATTCCTAAAGAATTTCTTTCAGCATATTTCCCTTTAAGATTAAGAAAATGTATTCTCAAGAAATGAAGTATTTTGTCATAAATTTAATTCTATTACTTCTGCCCTTTGGCCAGACATTCAAATCCATCTGCCCCTTGGTGGATAAGTTGCACAGTATTTATCTGTGCCTTATGATGTATGTATCTCATCCTGTTCCTTTTTTAAATTACTTTTTTGTTAAACAAAACATATAGTTCATAGACTTAGAGAGCATTTGCAGGGTGTCATTTAATGTGCCCTTCTGTGAACTTTCATATAGAAAATGTCAGTTACTTACATTGCTAAACCATACAAGACATCACCCTAACAATTCCATCTTCAGAAAGGTTAGTGTATATAAGGCGGTTGAAAATGTGTGAATTATTGAGATAACTTATTTGAAAGGTGGTGAATGGGAGGAAAATCTTGTGAGGTGGAGAAATAAGATCATTTTTAATTGAGAGTTTTTGCAATTCAGAGTATTTTTTAAAAATGTTGTATTACTAACATGAGATTATTGAGTACTATTTTATCTGATGAAAAAATTGTTCATGATAATAAATAAAAGAAGGTAGATTTAAGCTAGATGAAAAGAAAATGTCTTTTACAGTGGGGGTGGTGAGGCACTGGCACAGGTTCCCCATAGAGGTGGTGGATGCCCTGTCCCTGGAGATGCTCAAGGTCAGGCTGGACGGGGCTCTGAGCACCTGACGGAGATGTAGGTGTCCCTGTTCATTGCAGGGGGTTGGGGCAGACAACCTTTAAAAGTCCCTTCCAACTCCAAGGATTCTGTGATTGTGTAATAGGGAAGTGCCTGCTAACAATTATGTATGTACTGCAGTATTATTTCCTAGTTCTGCACATCTTATTTGTCTTTTTATTTGCTAAGTTGATTGGTTGTGGGTGTTCTTTTTTTTTTTTAATTACTGTCAGTTTAATCAATGTAGAAATGAATTTTCTTTTTTACATTTTTCCTGCTCCCCATTTTTCTGTTCTTCATGATGTTAGCAGGGTCTCCAAAGGCACCAACTAGGGAATTGTACATGTTCTTTTCATTGGCCATAGGTTGTCCCATCTAAGTTTGAAATAAGTCAGACTAGCAATATCCATGTTCAGAAGGCTAGAGTGCAGAAAACCTTCCTTATTAATAATGTAAGATGTAAATTGTCACTGAACCACATGTAACAGATGTTTTCCTCCTGTCTCTTCCTGTAAAAAATAGATATTTTTTCCCCCATGCCACTTAGCAGTCTCAGAGTCTAGCATAATTATCCATTGCTGCATTTTTATTTGTATTTTATCTTGTGTATTTCTGTTTGCAGATACATTTTTGGTGCTGTGTTTTATCTGAGATGGCAAACAGCAAGGAACAGTTGTTTTTTTTTCTTTGTTACCCACGTTGAGGATTGCCATACAGCTGTGAGAGCCCTTTAATTAAGTCAGACTGAGCTACATCAGATGGGCTGGTAACTGAGTGCCCTGTGAAGACAGCTGAGCTGTCGATGCTGAGCTTTAATTAGAACTTTTAATATTTCATCCCTGCTGCCCGAAGTGTGACCTGTCAAGCTGCTGAGCGGCTGCCCCTTCTTGACAGAGGTGCAGCTCTGAGCCCAGGGCCAATTCTCACATATAATGCAATTTGTGTACAATCACTTGGTGTTTCTCTTGCATTTTCTTTCAAGACGATCTTACCTGAAAAAGCATAGGGAATCATAGATTTGTTAACATTAAAGACTATTTGGACTTGTTAAATAGCCCATGAAAAGCCACCCCACATCACCTGACCCTGATCTTTCACAGGTAGTTTGAGAGAGTCTAGCAGCTATGCTTTCCCTAAGATTTGGTTTATTAGCAAATCTTTAGAAGCAAAACAGGCGACTGGATGCAGGAAAAAGATCTCAATTAAAACATAGTTACTTTAGATGAATTTAGCTGATTCCATGTTCTTCACTGTCTGAATGGGGAATTTCCTCCTTTTCCTTTCATGTTTCCCTGCCTTTATCCCCAGACAGTCCTCTGAACATCATTAGGAAGTATTACTTTTCAGAAAGGGTGGTCAGGCACTGGAATGGACTGCCCAGGGAGGTGGAGTCACCGAGCCTGGGGGTGTTCAAGGAAAGGCTGGATGTTGTGTTGAGGGACATGGTTTAGTGGGAGCTATTCGGAATAGGTGAACGGTTGGACTGGATGATTTTTTAGGTCTTTTCCAACCTTGGTGATTCTATGATTCTATGATTCTATAAAGGAGCATGAAGTGGTAGGGAATGGAGATGAGGTGTGTGTGAGTCATCTGCTTTGTGTTATCCTCTTCAGTTCCTTCTGGGCAGTATCATTAAAATTAATTACACAATGCAAAGACCTGTTGGCACTAGGAAGTAAATACACAGAATCACCCGGGTTGGAAGGGACCTCAAGGATACATATGACTAGTAGATTTTCACATCCAGACCTTGCCATCAAGTATGTAGATAGTATTCATTAAAAACAGCAATTTTTTTTTCAGGCTAGATTCTACTTGTTGCTCTCCTCTGGTGTGTACAGTTTCTGCATGTCTCTGAATTTATGCTTCAGCTCTCTCTCAGTCCCCAGTTGGTCTACTGTCAATGCAGAGACACCAGGGATCTGTTATGATTCACAGCAGTGAGAGCTGGAATGATGGCTGACCCTTTAACCAAAAATCCACACCAGAGATCCAGGACATATTCTTCAACATGTTGCAGTACATGGTCATGGAATCATCTGTTTGAGATGGAAGGGACTCTTAAAGGTCACCTGGTCCAATCCAAACTTTATTCATATATCCAATCTGAATCTTCCATCTTTTAGTTTGAAACCATTTCCCCTTGTCCTTTCACAACAGACCCTGCTAAGGACTGAAGGAAAAATGAAGAACAGTTGGAATAACTGTGAGAGTATACAAACACCATACATGCATTTGAACATATACAACAAAGAGAATCTCTTTGTTCAAATTGACATGTGGTAGGGAGTGAAATAACTTAGGATAGTAGAACTGCTTTGTCAAAAAGACAAAATCCTGCCTTCAGGTTGTGATCATAACAAAATGTTTTGTTCAGGATTAGATTACAGTCTATGTAATAGTAAATAATGTTTTTTCTTTTTCTTTTTTTAAGTACCAAATAAAGACAGTGCTTAAGGGGCACTTAGAATTTGTCCTCAAAACTAAATTTCTTCATCTACAAAAGATTGTGACCTTTGAAATTCTGAAACTGAGAACAGAAAACTTTCATAACTGCTCACTCTTACCAGTTTTTTTTCAGCATTTTTTTCTAATTACAATGTGGCATTACAATAATTGAACCATCTTGTATATTTTTTGTTTAATTTACTGAGTTATTTTATTTAAAAATAATCAAGAAGTTAAAAGCTTTCACATTTCTTTATATCCTTTATATCTTCTTCATATTCTTTATATCCTTTATAACGGATGCTCTGATTACAAATTTAATTTAGTCAAAAATTCAAAGATTGAATTTTAAACAGAACAAAGTATCTTTTATATACAAAATATTTTTTATATTTTCTCAGTGTTATTTAAGAGATGACATTTCTGTTTTTTGCTTGAAGGTTTGCCTAAGTAACAAAAAATAAGAGTTATTCTCAGAAGTGTATTAAAATACAAAAAGGGAAATTGATTTCACTAATTTTCTTTATCCAACTGAATGCAAACAGTGCATACATCATTAACATCAAGTTTGAATTTTATCACTCTCTCTCTCTAATCTCTTTCTCTTGCTTTAATAATCTAATGAATTGTTTTGCAAAATTTTTGCCTCTTTGAGCAAAACTTAACAATGTGAGATTTGCAACCCCCTACACCTTACGGGTTCTGTTTCTTTCTTGTTTTCCTGATGGTTTATACCTGGGATAACAAAAATTATTACGATGAAATACTGACTCAGTCATTTTTTTCTACCTTCTGTTCTCTCTAGAGCTACATCTATAATGATCCCGTAAGGTACTACTTGATGCAAAAACCCAAAGAAAGAGCAACTCCATTGGCCCACACATCAACATCTCATCAACAGTATGCTGAAAATCTCCATGGGATGAACTTCAACCAGCCTCAGCCAGACAAGTTCTCAACGGAGTCAGAAGCGGGGCTTGACCAGAAAGCTCTGATGGCTGCATTGCATACGTACATCACTCAGAACTTGTCAGCACAAAGCAATGATAAAAGCTCTCACAGTAGGACTAAAGGGTCACACGTTTATGCTGATAGATTCTACTCTTCTCAAGTTGGTCCTTTTGATGGAAGTTTTTCCAGAGGAAAAGCAGAAGATTTCAAAATGAATAAACTGTTCCAGCCACAGCCTGCCTCTGGAGTGCTGGGGCCAGCCCCCGAGATGCTGAATCATAAGTCTGCTTCCCAGAATGATCCAAAGGACCTGTTGAGGGTAGTGGATGGTAAAGTTGGTACTTATTTATTTTATCTTTTCTGAAGTTTCCTTCATGATCACTGAGCTTTTTTTTTTTTTCCTTTTTTTTTTTAAATATAAATAGACATTGACATATATCTCCTACTATTGACATATTTCTATCTTTTTACCATAATACTCAGGGTAATAATGTTCACCATTCTAACGACTCTTTTCCTTCAAACACCTACCCACATTCTTCAGCCCACCTTCCATATGCATGCAGATATACATGGCACTCAATAAACCATAGCATTTACGTAACTTGTTATATTTTCAAAGCACTTTTCCAACAATATGTAATTATGTGTGTATCTTTGCTGTTGCAACTGTTTTTATGTACCACACTATATATAGATACTATAGACATGCCTAGTTTTGTTAAATTTTTATTTACTTATCTAGAAATTCAAGGACAATGGGTAAAATTCAAAGTTAGACCCAGAAATTAACAGTGACATAAATTTTGGCACAGTACGTGTGGAGGGGTCTCTCAATTATGCAGGCACACAGTAATACAAGAGTTAGACTTGATGATCCATATGGTCCTTTCCAATTCAGAATATCCTATGATTTTACATTCTATAGGATGGAATTAGAGCTCCATTTGGCTAGGCCATCTATTACAACTTGTTTGCTGTACTTTCTTTCTTCTTTTGCTAATGCAACTTAGCTGTGACTGGATCCTGATTTCTTCTGTATGTGATAGTTTGACAGATACTTAAAAGAACATTGAGTGCAACATCTCATAGGACACCATGATGCATTTTAAGTGCTGCTTTGTACTGCAAGGCGGATTGTCATCTTGTGGCAGGTAGAGTTTAGAAAATAATTTTCAGTCATTCAGTGTTTCTCCAAGCTAACCAATAATTGGTGTTATTCCAGTGGTTCACAGTGTCTGAAACATGAAATAATTGATCCTTTACTATTGCCAAGCAGTTACATCTCTTACACTGCATTTACCACTATCCCAATAGATTTTCATTGTATACAAGTAGGTTTCTTTGAATCCCTTTTGTAGTTATTATCATCTATAAAGTTTAATGTTCTTAGATTTCTGATGTTTTTGGTTTTTTTTTTTCCCTTTTTCTTATTTTTATTTTTATTTTGTAAAACAAAAACAAAAGCAACAACAACAACAAAAAAAGCCAGAATACATGAAAACATCAAAGATGCGGCAGGGAAAGATAATGCTTGCAATCTAAAGGATGCTCAGAAGTGAAAGCATTCTTGGTATGGTGCCCAGAGATAATAGGTTTCAAAGAACGAACTATAATGTAAAATCAAATCCAGGTGGCACTGTAAGTCTCTTGCACAGGTTAGACAATTTTGTTGCTAGACTCAAAACAAACTAGGCACATGCTGGTTTCATTATCCTCCAGCTGTTCCACTTCACCTTTCCTAGTAGGTGCCAAGTGGGAAAAAAATGCTTAACACTTAGAGGGAATAACACGTTTCACAATTCATTGGGTTGTGCTGCTCTGACTTCGCATACATAACGTGCCTTGTAGGAGCTTCTCCCATTGCATTAGGTTTTAAATGTTTCTTAGACATAAAATTATGATCATTTGAGTAGGAAGTAATATGTATTCCTTTGCATTTTTGAGCCACTTAACAGTATTATAAGGAAGAGGTGAGAACAGATACGAGTATATTCACAGCCTAAAGTGCTGTCTGTTAGAATGATGATGGTTTGGATTCAGATTTGTCCAGATAATATCTTTTTCTGCTTTTAACATATCTCCAGGCTCTTTGGTGCTTCAGGATTTCTGTATGGAGGTTTCACACTCTCTTGCATTTTCTAAACCATACAACTGTTCAAAAACTGAGCAGGACAGTTGCATGGGCTCAGTTCAGTGCTGCATCTTGTGCAGAATTAGACACAGCAATCTGTCTGGCAGAACAATCCAGAAGATACTGAGCAGATTAGCACTGAGAATTGTGGTGAAACAGTGGCAGGTGAATTAGCTAACAAGGCACCCTGAGGGAGAAACAGAAGAGAAGGAAATGTGGAATTATTTTTTATCAAATTTGAAAACAGTTTTTGTTTTTCCAAAAATAGCACATTTCCATATTTATAGAGCACAACTATTTGTGCATGTTCTCTGTCGTGCAAGGCTGTGGCCGCCAAGCTGGGTGACGCTCAGCTGCTGAGGACAGCTGATGTGTGTTGAACAGGATGGTGGGTTACAAAAGAACAGTCTGCCCTGTCGGACTGCTGATGGCAAGGAGGAAATGGCATGCTATGATTTCAACACAGTTACTGCTCCTGCACCACTTGTTGAGCAAACTGACTGTAGCAGTTGCCCCAGTGATGTATGGAGCATGGTTTATGTGGTGTGCAATAAAAGCCATTTTTCCCTTGTTAAGTTGTTATTGTTACTGAGTAAGGAGAGTTCAAACGGTGAAGCTGATATTAAAAATTATATCATCTGTGATATATGTGCTTTTAAGGTCATCACAGTTCTATAGTTAATATGAAAGGCAACTTGCCTTCTTCATTTCAGAAGATTAAGCTGAGGCAGAAGTCTGGTTTGCAGTACAGGCAATCTGAAGCATGGCTGAGCATTGCTGACTTCATTCCAAAAAGGCTGGTGGAAGAATGTAAAGGCTGTACAGAGACATGTGCATGCTCAAGCGGGTGCTCCTGAACTGCTGTGCCATTGCAGTAGCCCACTGCTTTTTGATTTTCTACAACAATATTTTCTGATTATAGAAAATTCATAGTAATTCCTTTCAGTTGTCCAAAGATGCTTTTTAAGTAGATGCATTTATATTTGTGTGTATCAGCCATATCAAATTGCTTGCAAATGATTTACAAAAATGAACCAGTGCCATGATATGAAGTGGACACGGCACTTTAACACCATTTCAGTAAACTGGGAAGACTTTGTGCAGACCTCAGTTTCACCAGGCTGTTATAGACCTTTTGGTGACTCTTCCTCTCGATGTACTGTAAGCATGATACTCCTCATACTTATTACCTTTGTTTGCTGCCTTCTGTCCTCAGCATTTTAATTCACACTTCCTCTTTAAAAGCAGCCTAAGTTTTCACTCACACTAGCACAAGTGTGAGTGTTGTTGACCAGAGTAGGAATAGCACCGACAGAGGAATGGGAGGGTTCTCTGTAACACTAACACTTTTTTAATGAAACAGGACAGAAGGACTTGCAGTGAGCTCGTTAGTAGTAACTGGAGTACAGCCACTGGCTATTCGGTTTCTCATTTGATTGCTCTCCATCTTTCTTTTTTTTTTTTTTTTTTTTTTTTTTTTTGATGTTATTGACTATTATCCTTTGGAATTGGACTGCAGAGGTAATGCTTGGGTAAAGTAATAAATATGAAGAACAGTAGGCTTGGAAAAATGGAATGGAATGGAAATGACAAAGCTGTATTGACTACATGTTGCTGACTAGCTCAGTGTTTGGTTCTGACAGCTGGCTGCAAAAGAACTGAAACAATTAAACCAAAATTCAGTAGGGCTACTTTAATAGAGCTCTTTTAATTATACATTACCTAAAACGTAATTCTGCTTTAAGATTTCTTTTCTGATATTGATGTAATGGCCAGTAACTAGCTCACATAAACTTAACAGGCAAAAATGCAGAAATAAGTTATTTTTCTGAGGTTTAAAACTTACTTTCATCTTGGAAACCCAGGGTTGCTGATTTTTCAAATTAGAATTCTAGCAACTTTAGACTTGACTCTGCTACTGAATTCCTGTAATTTGAACTAACTTATCTTAAATGAAAGAATATTTTATGCAACTTTTACTCAGTTGTTTTTATCCCTCTTCTATTTGTTAAAATTTATTTGAAGTGTCTCCTCATGTAAAACTTTGTAGCATGTTAAACACTGAACTACTTCAAAAGTCTTATTCCTGTATTTGGAAAATAGATAATTGTTCAGAATTCTAAGCAACATTAGCATTTATTGGACTTGAAACCCAAAAGAATCTAAATTTTTAGAAAATAGACCTGAGCAAGTAGGCATGTTTTTGAAACTTCTACATAAACCTAATTTCTGGGTAAGATGTTTCCTAGCAGCTTGAAAATCACAATAGCAGAATAGCATTTTTTTTCAGTGTTATGACTAGAATCAGGCATCCTAAGCCTAGGGAAAATAAATGTAGGTTCTGTTCTGAAGATGAAGAAATTGAAAATGCTTCAAAACTATTGATGGGAGGTATGCAAGTGACCCTAAATCACTGAATACTATTCACTATCACTGAATAGTAAAGAAATTCATCTGGATTGTGGGAAACTCATGTACAGTTCTACAATCTGTTATTCCTCTTTTTGCCTAGAAGGGAATGACATTGATCAATGATGTGTTCTTAGAAAAAGTTCTTAGTTTGCTTTTGTTCTTAAAAATGATTTGCTCTTCTCATAGACAATTTCCATGACCATTCCACCTTTACAAAGGGGCTCAGAAATACAGAGGTGGATCCCACATCTGCAGTAAAAATGATTCTAAATATTATTCTAGAGGCATTCAAAAAACTTCAAAATTTCATAGATTATTAACTGCTCTACTTCATGGGTTATGCATACCAATGGAGAAATGGATAAAAGCTCTTGAAAAAAATACTCACTGAAATCATTGTAGTTTTCATTCTGTTGTAGATGCACAGATGTCAGGTAGCCAGTCTGTTCCAAGAATAATTTTTCCTACTGCAGAGTACTTGCAGTGTGTTTTTATGCTATTACTTGAAAAGTTTTAGTTTTGATTGTGAACTGACATATATTCTGTCTCTTCTTGGCTGACTTTATTACTTTTGCTTCAATAATTCAGGTTTTTCTGTCATGTTATGTTATTGGTCGATCGTTCTATAAAACATAAGAACAGAAGTGATACCAAAGCAGCAACAACACTTGTGTAGTAACCTGGCAGCGCTGGTATTTCTTATAGCTTAATTTCCTGCTTTGTGTAACACCCTCTCCTAACGGCTGTCTTCTAAATAGCTGTTGTGATTCCCAGGAAAGTTTCTTGAATTCAATTTGATCATGGACTGGAGAACTTGGCATAGATTTTGTTTTCAACTCTCTCACTTAACATTTTCCCTGTTCCTGTTTTAACATTGTGGGATCAAAAAGAAAATGACAGAAATGTCCAATGTCTTGGTCTCTTTTCCCAATGACAAACAATCCTTGGTTCATGTCCCGCAAAATCACAGGTGTTCTGCCTTTTCCCTAGTGCAGAAAAGTATCTTGCTACTACTTCTTACCTAATGCTGTGAGAAACAAAACCTTTTATTTTGACTTTCTTCTTTGAGTGTTTTAATCTTTGTCAGAGTGGGCATTAGGAAAAATATCTTTACTGTGAAGGTGCTCAAAGACTGGTACAGATTTCCTAGGTTTGATGCCCCAGACCCATTAGTGTGGAAGAGACATTTGGATAATACTCTCAGTAACATGCTTTATCTTTTGATCAGCCTTGAGGTGGTAAGGTATTTGGTGATGTTGCTAGAAAATGTTGGATGTTGCCTTTAGACTGCTTATGTAGAAATTTATATATTCAGCAGTCTACAACTTGATGTTCTTACACTAGTGAAAGGTTTCTTGCATACATATATGTGTTAAATTTCTGAAGAACATGACTAAGCAGAACAGAGGCATGATTAGAAATGGTTTTGGAGATGCCAGAGGAAGCCCTTACTTCAGTGTTTCTTTCTCCAATAGAGATTTGGCTGAATTTTGCACTAAATAATTTTTTGGAACTAAATAATATATGCAATCAGAAACCTTTCCTGAATAGCTGCTACACTACCTCTTCCAGTTCATCTCTAATATCCACTGTCCTTGAATCTTCTCATCTTCGAAACCATTTTCACATCAATGTTGGCTTTGGTCTTGGGTTGTTGTTTTTTTTTTGTCGTTGCTGTTGTTGGTTTTGGTTTGTTTGTTTGCTTCCTAAATATATGTTCATTTGATTTTCTTGGTCTGGACTGTCAGCTTAACATTTATTTCCTTAATATGATTTTTAAGACATTTTCCCCATGCTGTTCATAGCTGACGAACCAAAACAGTGTTTGGTGAAGTTCATTTTTGTCAAAACACATACCTTCCAACCATTATGATTTAGAAGATTTGTTCATTGCATATGCATGTATGAAGTATTTCTAGTTGGAGTGGAGCTTTTCGATTGAATGACAAAATATCTGACTGCTGCTTTTCCAAGATTGTATACAGTTGCAGAAACCAAATTGATAAAGAAACTTGAATTACTATTGTATTTGCTGTATTTAGGTACTGCTTTTTGGTGCAGCTTAAAAAAAAATTGAGCTGCATTAATACTTCAGTTTTCGAGTACTTTTGGACTAAGAAATGGTGATGAGATTGTAAAAAAATGAAAAGTTTATTTTCATCTCTGTAGGACAACTTGTTAGGTTGTACTGGCATAGATTCACCTTGTCATAAACTGTAACATCCATTTTTAATACCACATTTTTTCTGAGGGCATCAGCTAACTTCAGTTTATGTATTGGCTTCCTGAATTTGTATACACTTCTGTAAAACAAGACAGTCTTCAAAAAGGATAAGATATCTTTCAGGAAGTACTAAAGATATTTCTGATACAAGCACATATACTTACTGAAAACAGCTTATGCTTATGTTGTTTTGTGATCCAGAAACACTTATTAAAGGTGTACTGAAGGACCTAGAGAAACACCAGGTGAATGTGGAGAATCTCAGCTCAACTGAACTGGATGAGATCGCTGATACTATTGCTAATGCAATTCAGACTGCTGGCATTCAGGAAAAAACAGAAAATGGTGCTGGAAAAACTCGAGAAGAAAAAGCGGAAGCAAAAATTAAGAAAGGAGATGCTCAAGGAAAGGCAGAAATTCATACTGGATTAATGGAAAACCGTGTTAACATACCAGGTATTGATTGTAAGAATTAAGTACAGTGAAGGACAGCGAGCCTCATTTGCCTTTGTTTTACATTAGTGCCAGCCTTTTTTTTAAAAATTGGTTTTAAGGATGACAAAGGGGGAAAGTTTTTGTATTTTTTCCTCACAGGCTGCAAAGCATTAGCTTTGTTGTTTTCTTTTTGTGATACTTTATTTACCTAAACTACATTTGTTTGTGAACACTTGATCTTCAAGCTTCACAAACAGTATAAACCTACACACTTGGTTATATTGAAAAACAAATTGCTTAATGCTGCGCGGTCTAATTTCCCATTCTTTAAAATGAGGTGTTTAAGCAAAAGGATAATGAAAGATGATTGTATTCCAAGAATGTGTTTCAAAATATGTGTAGTAAATAATTGAATTTTACAGGTAATCATTCCGTAATGTACCACAATTGCTTGGCAAAAGAAAGTCTTAGGTACATGTAGAAAACAACTTGTACCTTTACATGCTCAAGGAACATAGAGAGTTATTGTGATTATTTGCTTCATTCTGGACATTTATTTCCATGGTGATGCAGATTTAGGAGCTACAGTATATAGCATTAATAAGCAGATATCACAGCAGAACTTAAACTTCCATTTACACATTCTTTACTTTAAGAGTGTTATGACATCTAGTTCATGAAAATACAAATGACATCAGTGATTTTAAATTATTGTCTTCTTTTCCTCCCCAAAGTACGAAAATGATTACAGTGATGCTATACTGAAAGCCTCACTAGTGAGAGACGTTCTGGTTATTTTAATTGCCACTTCTACAAAAGATGAAAATGAGCAGTTTTGAGGATTTGTGCTGGGAGAAATGAATAAGTCTTAGTTCATAAACCAAACACCCAACATTGATTGAGGTTAATGAAGTGACTGCATATCATCATTGTAGTTAAACTGTAACATGATTTTGGTAGACAATATAAAAAAAAACTTTTCTTCATTTTTTTTTTTCTTTTCCACTAAAATGTGTGAAGGGCTTCTTTTTTCTTTAATGTAAATGCCCATTCAGCCAGTTAGAATAATTTTTGATTTTTTCTTAGATATCAATAAACTGATATGAAGATCAGACACTTAATTAGCAAAATAACACTATTAGATTGGCTCTTGAAGTACTCTGTCTATTGATCTTGCATTAATTTGCTGTCAAACTGGGGTTAGAATAACAATACTGAATTATACAGTGCTCTTTAGTCTGCCCTTTCAGCTTTGATGTCTTAATGTTTAAATTGCATGAAAAGGCCACCAGTACAAACAAAGAAGCCTTAAAGCAGTGTTTGTTTCATGTGTGATGTTTTCCCTTCATAACTGTGTATTTATGCTTTTCACATCCCCCAGACAATGGAATGCATGAAGCCAGTGCCAGAACTGACCAAGAGGTACAGTACCAGTATTTTAACAAAACATTCCATCCCAGAATATCAGTTTTTTATACAGTGAAGGTCAGAACCACATTTTTGAATCATAAAAATTGTTTTGTGTCTTGTGCAGGTATAGTTCATAATCACAGCTTAAGAAATTTTCTGTTGATGCATTGGAATTTTAAATGGACATTTATCTAAACCTTATCTAAGATGGGTTCCAAAATAGAAGGTCGGGTCCTTTTTTTTTTTTTTTTTGCCTTTCTTTCAGCTGTAAACAGTCAGAATTCGTAACAGATTCCAAAGCCCAGATAAATTCAGGCTCTTTCCCTGGTATGTGAATTTGGAGCACTGAGGTGTTCTACTGACAATACTTTGCTTTCCTCTGCCATATGGCTTCTGGTTCTGGGGAAAGTAAGCATCATTGCTGAGATACCTGGTTTTGAGAAGCAGTTGAGTAAAACATGCTCTCTCTGAGGATAATATATGTGGGAGGATTCAGAATTGTTTCTCCTTGCATGGGATCTGCTGTTCCTCAGTTTTTCACTTTACAATTAACTGTTCCAAATTGTTTAATATCAGAGACGATTCAAAAGTTTTAGGCATTAAAACTCTTCCCAAGGTGGTAACATCAGATTTTCGATTCTAATCCAAATAACTTTACTAATATTCCTCATGAACTTTGAATCATACCCTGTAGAACTGTCCTATATTCATCCACTTATTAGGACTATTTATCATTCTTTTTATGGGTTTCATGGAGCAAAATGTACTCAAGGAAATATTTTTTAAAAACTGCAGTGAAACTTTTCCTGCTGTATGCTCTGTCAAAAAGCTGCAACAGCTGGAGTAAAAAATGAGTAAATCCTTTTCTGTTTGCTGTAAAATCTCTTCAATAGCTGTCCATCTACCAAGCAAGGCAAACACACAGGTACAATTTGTCAGGAGTTCTAACCACCCACATGAAATTCTTCAGGGGGATAAAGCGGTGCATTCATGATTGATTTATAGAAGATCCCATGAATGAATTTATTGGTGACAATTTGAATAGAGGAGGTGAAAAAAATGTATTTGACACAGAGCACGAAGTGCCCATAAGCCATCATCTCCTTCCAAGTCCTTGGCTGCAATAAATTTTTATATAATGAATCCAACTAATGAGTTATTCCAGGGAATTGTTTTGACGTTTGCTCATTTACTTTTGTTTCAGTTTATTAGACAGATTTTCTCTGAGTAAAGATACTGTGGTATTTGAATAAGAATATAACTTTAAAATATAGAAATCTTTCACCCATGTTAAATCTATTGAAAGGTGCAGTGGCATAATTTAATGTTCATTTATTATTAATGAATAAATATTTTATTCCTGCATAGTCTTGAAGCATGCAGAAATAAATAAAATGACCATAGTCTATGAATACTCTAACATATCAATTAAACTTGAAGGAAAATATCCAGGTTTTTCCATTGTAACACATTTAGTTTTACAAATAATAATATTCTTTTAATACAGGAAAACACTGCAAAATTAATTAACTTCTTGAAAAATAATGCATTACCTGGAAATATGCCTAAAGACCTAATACATGAAGAATCTACTAAGTCAGAAACCAAGAAATCTGAGGACACTGACTCTTCTTCCTCAGAAGAAATAAATGCTGGTGTAGAAAATGTAAAAAGTGAGACTTTCTCCAGGGAGCTGACAGCTGCAAAGAGCACTGAATCTGACTCCAAAGACCCAAGTGAGACCCGCTACTGGATGAAGAATGCTTTAATGAAGGATGGAAACTCCTACGAACAGCCTGAGAAAAATGCAGGACAAGGCATAGAGCTTGAAGTGAAGTCTGCAGAGGAGAAAGAATATGGCTACATTGTGACAGTGAAAGAGTAAGTATAGCAGCCAATTTGAATGACTTTTTAAATGTATAAAAGATGAAGTCATTGCACCTAATGAAATATGAATGCACAAGAGGAAAATGCCACAGGCTTGATTTTTAATACATCTGAAACTGTTTGCTGCTGCTTCAGTACTTTGATGAAAATATAAGAAAACAGTTCCCTTTTTTTTTTTTTTTTTTTACAGTTGCCTTTTTTCCAATGTGGAGATACTTACTTTTGTAGGTCTTTTGCTTAGACTTTATCTTCTCATGTTCAAGTGACCTTCCAATATGTCAGTAAGTGTGCTTATACTTAGGATGTGCTCTTTAAATATTTGACTTGAAAGTGGCCTAAATATCAGTGCCTGAGTCATTCTTTGAAAAAATGGCACACAATAATAAAGCACAATGTTTTCTCTGTGGTTTCATTTTTGATCGGAGAAAAAAAAAAAAAAAAGGAATCTAAACCTCCCATACGCAGCTGGTTTAGAAAGAAAGACCTAATTATTTCAGGTCATGTCACTAATGAATTTGACATTTCATGCTATATTTTCAAAAGGCAACTTTTTCCACTAGTGATAGACAGTTTAACATAGGAACATTTGGGAGCTTAGAACATTAAGAGTGCTTTTACATCCTTATCCTCCTGTAAGAGCAGTGTTATATTTGATTAGCCATCCTAACTCAATTTGTCTGAGAAGTTAGGAATTTCTAGGATGACCTTAGAATTCTCTGCTTTTTTTTATTGAGAAACAGAGACCGAAACTTCTGTAGCACAGGTAGACTCTTTTGTCTTACTCATTATTCGAACTGGAGGCAGCAGGACTGATAAGAGTTCTTGTTTTGACCATACTCTGTTGTTTCTAAACACTTGTGGCTGGGTACCAGAAAGAACAGCTTTCTCCCAGGGGCTGCACTTGAGAAAGATGGGATCACAAAGAAAAGATGATATTTTGGGGGAAGAGATTTTATGCAGCACGTGGAAGGAGCAGGCTGTAGAGAGTGGAAGCTGTGGCTTGGCAGCGTGCAAACATCAAAGAGACAGAGAAAGACAGAGATTTCTCAAAACGTAGGAAACAAACACCTGCTCTCAGAGATAATGTAAGGAATATATTCATAAGGACTCAGAGGTTACCCTGCAGGAAATAAAAGTTAGTTATCGGAATCAGAAATCCTGAAGGAGGGTGCTCACTCTTTGGGAGTTTTGGAGTATCTGCTTTAAGGAGGGCCCCAAATGATTCTGGCATCCTCTTACACTGTTAACTTGCTTGTGTGTCAGTTGTTCATCACTTAATCATCAAGTGCTTTGGATTTAATTAACCAGATCAAACATTTTGCAACTATGAGTTGTTTTCCTATAACATGTTCAGTCTGGATGACTTGTTACTACTGGAAACTGGAGCCTGGCTAACTATTCTAAACAAGCTCTTCTTAGAGAAAACTAGTTATTGGCAGATTATTCTTCCACTCTTTTGTTTAGGTCACACCTTTGTCCTTCAAGTAGTTTGCCAACAGAGCACTCAGGAGACTCCTAAGTTATTGAAACCAGTTTACCAAAAATTGATGGGAGACTATTTTAAGCACACCTCTGTATCCTGCATATGAATGCTATGCGAAACAGTAGAAACTACTTTTTATTACAGCTCAGCGCTATTTCTCCCAGCTCCAATCAGTCTGGAAGGCACCTTTATCCCATTGCCACTGTCCTGACTTTACTCGTGAATTCTATAAAATCTTTTATAACTCTATGCTCTGAATTCCAGCATGTAGATTGTCCACTCATCTTACCAGGTTTCCTCCTAGTTAGCCCAGCTAATGTCTATTGTTATTCAGTGGAACTTGCTGGAGAGCTCTGTTGGTCTATATGCTTCTGGTCCTGGGTCAAAATGCTTCTGGAGGATTCCACATACACAAATACAATTTATTGTAGTTTTGTTCAGCCTTCACAAATTTTAATAAAAGAAAGACAAAATGTGTATTTCTTACATATTAGGTTCTTGCATTTTTAGTCATTTTCAGGCAAGACGCTTTTAGATAAACATGGGCGTGTAGATAAAAATGCCCATATATTTTTTTTAATAAATGAGATTAAACTTGTTCAAGTGTTCCAAATAGACAAGTTTAATTAACAACAACAAAAAAAAGTGTACGTATATATATATATATATATATATATATATTTATATGAGTATTTCTAATGGTAACCAGCTTGTTTCACAAAGCATATAGTATCTGCATCCAGTTAAATTAACTGATAACTCCTCACTGCATTCTTAGCACAATAGGAACTACTGGATCTCATTTTTTCCAAAGTCACTGTAGAGAAAATGAGAATAATGGGTTTTTTTAGTTCCTAATCTAGAATGAGTTAGTAACAGAATTAACTGATTAGATTGAGCTAAAGTAAAAAACATATATTTTTTTAACCAGGGTGAAATAGCATTTGAACTACAGCAATATGATTTCATTGCAGTGGCAGATGACTTCTCTCAGAACTTCAACTTCAAAATGCATTCTATTTTGTTTGTTTTGGGGGAGTCATTCATCTTCTTTGTCTTAAATAAGTTTGATTGTAATGCTAAAGTAAAATGGAAACCTTTTATCTTTTAAAAGCGATTTTTTAATATATTCTGAAATTTTGCAAGAGTAATAAAAGCTAGAAAATTACACATGCTAAAAATGAACTTGCACACTCTGCAGGAACAATGAAATATGTTCTATAATGGCTAAGGTATCTATTGCTTACTAATATTTCTCATAAACATTTCTTTAGTTCATAAAGTGGCCTTAGAGAGCAATTGGATTAGTGTAGCTGAGAGTTTTAATAAAGACTTGTTTTCATGAATGTTGCTGTAATTGTAACCTTTCTAGGGAGAGAGAGGATAGAGAAAGTGATAATGTTGGTTAACTATTACTGCACAGAAGGGAAATGTTAATGTTCCCTGCATTGGTTTGTTTTTATACTGCAAATCAGTACAAAATCAGTCACTGTCTGCATTAAATAAATAATGGTAACAAATGGCTTTGCGAGAAGTGTATGCTGCACATCTCTGTGGATCTGTGCTTGTACATTATACTCACACAGTGAATAAAAGGGAATGGAACTATTCCCAGTAAGTTGTTTAATCTATGTGAATCTAAAATCACTCCTACTTGAGAGGCGGTTGTAGTCCGGTACTCGGGAAATCATTTTGACAACTGATCTTACAAGCTTTGTGTTTACATCTTTAAGCTTTTTTAAAGTGCTCTATTTAAAATATGAGGGAGCTAAGTATGTGCTTGAATTATGTTTTTCTAAGCCTGGGTTTTAGGCAAATATGAAGTATGTTTCTAACAGCAATAAGCACAGTCAAGATTATAGAATTACAATTATGTGGGGTTTATCTTTGAAATCCAACCTTAACTTGTGCAACAAAACGAAATGCTGAAATGTGATGTAAGAAGTACTTTTTTATTTTCTGATAATACTGTCTTTGTATGTTTTTCTCTTTTCTCCACAAACCAATATGTCATAGTTCCAACCCATCAATTTTTATAGGCCACGATTTTTGGTGCAGTGAAGCTTTATTTTTATGGCTGAAACTGTGGTCTTTCGGTAAGAAAGGGAAATAGTCCAGCATATTTGTACACTAGGGATAATAGCTTGAGTTCTTTTCACCTTGTGATCTGAAAATGGAACTGAAAAGATTATACTCAGTGGTATAGTTGACAGATGTCAAAGGTGATCCATTCACTATTAGATTCTCAGGCTTCCATGGCTTTGCAAGCATGACCCAAGGAGATATTACGACTGCTTCAGTGAACTCCTAAGACGCCAGCTTTTAATTGTGCCACAAAGAAAAGATAAACATTTTCATGTAATACTTAAATAAAAGATTTGCGATAGTTTAAAGATTTGTCAAAATGGCAGTGTGATTGTCAATGGCAAGAACAATAGGTCACTCCTGCTGTGTTTGTCTAGTGACCTTTCAGATGGCTGGAGCAGTGCAATCCATACCAATCCATAATATCCATCAGCACTAAGCTTCAGAATGAATTGACAGCTTCAGTGGAGAAAATTGTCCAGCAAATCCTCCACTGTGCTGCTTCAGCACTTTATTATGCTGAGAAACCAATCAAATTGGGTGATTTACTTTGTTTACTCTTTTCTCCTTCAAAAAATTGATATTCAGCCACTGTAGGATTTGTGTGAGAGAGGTTTGTTTCTTTCTCAGAATTACTGCTATGAACTGTTTCTACTAATCTCTGAAATAATCCTATAAAATGAAATTATCTGAAGGAAGTTATTTTCACTTGCATGCTGCTTCAGCCATAGCAATAAAATACCTCCCTGTTATAGTGGGAATATATCAGTGGGAACTCTCCAATCAGAGAAGTCTCAGACTAAAGAACTCCTCCTCTTTTTTGAACTTCAAGGATGGAAAATTTTTGTTTAACACGAAAAGATGCCAATACTCTCATTTGTCTGGCAGGATATGCTCTGAGATGTGGACCAAAATCCCACAGTCAAAATATTTAAACACCGTTTAGACTTCTGAAACTCCTGTGAGGCAATCCAAAGCCTGACTATCCAGAACATGTAGTTCTTACCATTTAGAACAAAACAAAATGCAAGCTGCTGCTTGCTCAGCAGTGTAAACAGTGAAGCTGGTGTGCAGTTTCAAAACTAGTGGCTAGACTTCAACGCACTAAGGGAAGTTCTAGTTACAGAGAGAAAGTTCATTTCTTTTCACTGCTTAATCATAGTATTTTGGTCTTCAAATGCACAGGAACCTGTCTTATTTTGTGATTTATTTGTAATGTGTGTGCTGTAAGGCATGTGTTGAATGGCATCACCTATGAGAAGAGAATGAGGGCTCTTTCTAGTTTAGAGAAAAGAGGGTTTAGAGATAACCTAGTTGATCTATGCTTTTGCATGAGGAGGGAAAGCAGAGGGCTCTTCTGGTAACCAGTGACAGGACTTGTGGGAACAGCAAAAGCTGCACCAGTAGAGGCTCAGACTGGACATCACAAAAATGTCTTTAATGTGAGGATGATCAAACAATGGAACAAGAAAGGTGGTTGATGCCCCATGCCTGGCAAGTGATCAGGAGGAATTTGTACAATGCCCTTTAAGTTTGTTTAGCACTGAGATCATCAGGCAGTTGGACTTGATGATCTTTTTAGGTCATTTTCAAATGAACTACTCTAAATTTTAAGGTTTTTCACATACATTGAAGCTCACAGACTGTTCGTGGAGGTTCTGTTGGCTTGTGAGCCTACTTCTGGCACTGTTACATTAGTCAGTTCCTAGATAGTTTCTGTTTTGTCACATGCTAGCTCAATTCCAGACTGTCTATGTAAAATTAGGTTGTAAATCTGTTCACAACATGTTAACTTAATTGGATCATACAATCAGTTCTGTGCTTTTAATTTGAGATTGCGGATATTCTGCTCAGTTACTTTTGAAAAAGCTGAAAATTGATCTACTGTTCATAGTATAAGACTGCTATGAAAGGTGATTAGTCTGACCCGTTTATTATGCTAAGGGTTAGGTTGATTCTAAGAGCTTGGAACTATTTCTGTACCTTCATAAAGGTGATAAAGGATATTGCTCTGCATACAGTGATTACTTCCTACAGGATGTTGCTCAGGTTAGGACCCTGAAGCTGAGTTGTACAGAATTCTCAATTTCTTCTGCAGATTTTTTGTTTTCCTAGGCAAGTTGTTAAAGAATTTCATTTTCATGATCTTCATCATTTGTTATTTCCACCAGTGATATGCAGGCCATTTTAATTGCTTTTAAAAATGAAATATAAAATAGAAATGAATCACAACGTATACAACGAAACAGGAATAATAGGTTTTATTGTTCCTTGTTACTGGAAAGTCTTGATGTTTCTTAAAAGCTGAGCTTTTGTATTTCATGAGGCTTTTCAGCTCTCCTTAGAAAATAATAACAGAATGTTCTTGTCCTTTAGTACACACATGTACAAACAGAAACACTGATTTGACCTTCCCTACATATCTCAGTGTCCTCTTTGAAATTGTTATTCTGTATGCAAGTATATCTTATCAAGGGGAAAAAATTGTGCATATTCTTCACTTAATGTCTACAACTACTTTTAAAAAAGTAAAAGAGAAAACAGAAATGCTCTTGGTACAAAAGTTTGTTAAAATCAGTTCCTGACAGCACTGCTCACAGGCCAAAAAATAAGAAGGAAAAATGTAAAGTTCTTACTGCTCAATTTATCACTTTCACTAGAAGACTCTGCCCATGTATAAATAAATGACTGTCCAACACTGAACTTAAAGCCAAAAGTTTTGCTTCTTATAATGTAGCTTGATCTGCTACATAAACAAATGAATTTATCGGTGAGAGACAATTCTGCCATTGTCTGCACCACAACCACTATACAGAAGTACATCTAGAATATTCCTTGGTTAGCTGTTCACATGCAGTTATTCACACTCCCTAGTGTTTTTTAGACACAAAATCATTTTTTCCTCTTTCATCCTTCAATATCATTGTGATTCTCAGCGGCAGAAATCGCATCCTTCGCATCACTGCTTTAATGCAGTGTTTCACCTTAATTCTGATGTTATACATTCTCATAGGAAAATTATACTTCACGCATCTTTTTAATGCACAAGAAAATAGCAGAAAAACAGTGGTGGTGCATAGCTTTTTCTGTATGAGAATTCAGCTTTGAATATTTTTAATTTCTTCTTTGTTTTATGTGCAGAGATGGTATGACAGCCTGTTCTACTTCTGTTGCCCTTCGCTTTTGTGATCCCAAAATATGTTAAATTATCTTACCCCAGAATCTGCTGATGTAGATAAATTTACAAGAGTCCATCCAAGCTCCCACTTATTCCTCTTTTCACTTCCCCAATGTTTTGCTTTGTTTGCTAGTGGGTCAAGCTTTGTGACTGACCTCTAGAGAAACATCCAAAGCCAGATTTTGCCTTGATTTAACTGGTGACCAACTGATCCATGACACAGAGTAATGACACTACGTCTGGTCCCTTGAACAGTTGAAATGCACTGCGTAATTTTAGCAGTGCGCCTGGAGTCCCAGGAGTGCCACAGTGACTAGCTCAAATTTGTATCTCTCTGCTCAGCTGAACACATAAATATTGCTGGTGTTAAAATGTTCCTAGATCCACCATTTTCTCTTTCTGTATCTTCTCATTAGCATCTCTTCTTTGGGTCTCATGGACCTGCAGCCAGTGCAGAGGCACCGCAGCCTCTCTTTGAGTAGGTTCATGCTGCTCTGCTGTCTCCATGCTACAGATCTTTACTCATTGGGTTACATGTCTCTTATCATAGGGATGGGGTGCTAAGCTGTGTTTTGCTTCTGTAACAGTAGTAGACATAAAACACCCGAGATGATGCAGTATCTCACAATTCCATATGGTCAATCCTTCTAGTCCATTACGGTGTTTCTCTGGTAATTGCCATGTAAATCATTTTAAAGGAGTGACAAATATTAACCTTTTGGAATGTGTGAAAAGGAGAAAAACAAAGGTTGGAATTCTGGTGAATTCATCAACATGAATTATAATGCAGTCCATTCTCTACTAGCACTTTTTCATCAGTGTTTTGCTCAGTTCTGGCAGGTTCAGCTATAAACATACAATAATTTGATTTTCATGCCCGATAAATTTTTGAAATTTCTTGACTCAGATAACATGTATACAATGTAAACATCTGACCACTAAAAATTAGAATGAAGTCATTTTTATCTCACTCTAAATTGTTTATATGACATGCAAGAAAATGCTTCACAAGGAGATCAGTGAGGACTAATTCAGAACACTAAGAATAAATCAGAACAGAGAAAATAATTTAATTTTACTATTGAGTAATTATTTCCACTCACTGTTTTAGAAGAAAGGTATACTACAATCTTCAGATTATGGTGTGCCTGATGGAGAGATAAATTCAGACTTAATTTATTGATAGATTGGAGATTGAGTTTTAGAAAAAGTCAATTATTAAAATGTTAAACATTTTGGTATCTTACAGAAATGTTTGTGTTTCTTTATTTTCCTTCTTTGAGCACTAGGCTGATGGACATACTTTGTCTTTTGTAATTTAAATCATCTGCATTGTAATTTGGTCTGGGCTTTAAGTTACCTTGAAAGAAAAACATTTTTGGTGCTATTAAGGTAGGGAATATACGAAAAGTTAAAAGTCCATTAAAATGTATATCACCAGCTGACCTTGATCTCATTTATTAATTACTCATAAATAATCTGATTTTAAAAAACAATCTTGCTATGTCAGGGCTTTTTTTCTATCAGGGAGTTAGGGTTTATGACAAGTAAACTCCATCACTGCTTCAAACATTCAGCTTAAAAATGCATTAAGGAGTGCTTGGATAGAATCCAGTCTTGGAAAGGAGGATATCATCGTTATGGCACAGATTATTGCCATTATTTCCATGTTTTTGCCATTAACAACATGTCTGTATGAATTTGTCACTATTAACATAGCTGGAGGTACTGCTTATTTGGGACAATACAAGCACAGGCTGGAACAGGGTCACACTTCAATTATAACTCCAGAGAGGTGATCCTTCTTGACTTCTCAATCACTCTTGTGTTTCCACAATGCCGTTATCACTCTGACCTTCATAGCCTTACCACTGCTATTGATTTTTACCAGGTGTCATCTGTGTTACAAATTGGTCTGGACTTGAATCTGTCCGTATTAAGGGGCTTAAATTCACACTCATTTGTGGTGGAAAAAGATGGAAAAAATATGGAAAGTGGGAATTTGCTGAGCTGTCAAAAAAAAAAAGAGTAAGTTTAAAAAGGTTTAAAGGCCAATAAAGCCAATGAAAAAAACAGCATATTAAAACAAACTGCATCTAAAGATATAAAATTGCAGTGTCCTTAACATGTTTACAGTTACGGTCTCGTGACATCAGGCTGCTCTCCAGCAACCCAGTGAGTAGCACTGTGCTCTGCTGTTATTTGGTTGCTTTCATCAGTCCTGAATAAATGCGAATTATTTACAAAATTCATTATGATATAACTGAATTTGAGGCACAGGATGAGTTCAAACCAGATAAAATATATTTAGTGCTGAAATTCATTTCTTCTCTCAGTATGTACTGGAGATGAGAACTTCAAGATACATGAAGCTACACTGGAACATAGACAAGAGACTCAAACTCAGACAGACAAGGCAAGTGTTGTAACACCATGGACTTGATGAAACATCAGTGTCCAGGACTTTCATTATAGCACGTGGTGTGGGTTACTCTCAGGGGCACTTCCAGAAAAGAAAAGTAAATACAATTTTGGTGTCTAAAGATCCTTCAGGTTTGGTGGGCTCAGACAGAATATAACTTTATAACTTTTAATCAGAATTACTTTGATGTTAAAATGTTCTGCTGTAGTCCTCACTGTACTTCCTCTGCATCCTGAAAAGATGCCCTTTAATGTCTCAGTTTATGCTCTGTTGTATGGGAACTTTCTTGTTGTGAGATTCCCATTGTGTCTAGGAAATGAAAAGTAAGATTTGTAGAAAGCAGAATTCAATGGTTTATATTGTTTTTTTCAAACTTAATGAGGATGGGATAGTCCCACTGCCATGCAGCCATGCAGGAGCATTCACTTCTTCCATGGGATATACGTAGCTGACATCATTTATTCCCTCTTTGGCAAATACAGTGACTTTTGTCTAGAATGTAAACCCTCTTGTAAGTAGATCAGCTGGTTTGGTAAGCAACCTCTGGAGTCAGACAGAAGTTGCAGCTTGAGGAAGAGCATCATGAAGCCAGATTCCCGAACACAGGAATGAATGGGAGGATGGAACTTAGATTTTCTTGAGGACCCTTATCAAAGCTATGTCGCTTTTCTGTGATGGAGCTTTTCCATTCTTCCGTTACTATTGAACTTTGCATACAAAGAGAGGCTCATATTCTTTTATTTCATACTTCTGTAACGGAAGTTCCCATTATTTTGCGTATTACAATATTTACCAATCTTATGGAAAAAAAAAAAAAAAAGAGAGAGACGGAAAAAAAAGTTGTTTCCTTAAAATGAAGGTTTCCTAGTATCATTTTCAGCTTCTCTGTGTTGTGATGTCAGACTCTGAAACCACATCAGTGATAAACCACTTCCATATCTTATGTCTTAGCTATTTCTATCGAAAGACTTCTGTGCTTCCACCTCCAGAGGACCGTGCCAGATTTCTCTCTTCACTTCTGTGACAGCATTTGTCCCAGAGCCTCGAGGGAGCAAATTGCCTTCTGAGGAGATGCATCAGCCTCTCCTGAGAGAAAAGCTGCTGTTGCAGCAAAACCACAAGTTGTACCTGCCCTCCAAATCAACAGGAGATAAATGGGATGCTCTTCATACCGACTTTAAGGAGTGTGACTCGCAGAGCAAGGGCCACGGCGTCTCTGCGGATTAAGAACCGGTTATGAGATAGGAGGGAAAGATTCGTCATGAACTGCTGCTTCTCAGCGTGTAGAGGGATTAGTGGTACCCCATGGGCAAATTGTCTCTGTTAGGAAGAACTATGGAGGATTTAGAAAAATTCCAGATGGATTTAAATACATTGAGGGATTAACGAGCACAATGGTAGATGAAATTCAGCTCGAATAAGTGTGACAGAATAATAGACATTAACAAATATAGTCCTTCTGGGAGAAAAAAAAATAGAAAAAAAAAAAGATATTCTTAAAACTCCTCGTACTCTGAGCTCTGAGGCAATGGAAAATTAACAAAAAAACATGCTGTTTAGATGCATAGGTCCTGCCATTGGTATGGTGGCCCATGTTTTCAGACATGGAAATTTAAAAGAAGGCACTCAAATCCTGAAGTAGGTTGTCCATTTCTAAAATACAAACCTGTCCAATATATCTTTGAGGTCAACAATTTAGCAGGATGATTTTTTAAAAAGATAGGGATTTTAGTAAGTGATAAGTACATGGATAATCAATTACTGGTAGAAGAAAGCGATAATCCTACTTACTTATTTTCAGAAGAAATGTTCTTGGTTCAGAAGGGCAAGAAGTGCTGATTCCTGATCTCTCTCTTTGCCCAGGCTGCAATGCTATGAGCATGGAGACAGAGTGCGCAGCTGAGTAGCATCCTAATCTTGAAACACATGGTACGTGCATTACACAAGGTGCATGTAAGGAAAAAATGTCACTGTTACAGTGCCCCTAGAGTCAGATCAGTGATCAGATAGAATCTGTTTTTTCTTGTGTAATGTTATGATTTATTAGGTCAGGGTCCCTAGCTGTTCTAGAGTAGATAGTTTTGCACCTTTTTGAGAGGGCTTTGGGCAGCTGCCAGAATACCAGCAATTTCGTAGCAAGTCTCACACCTCTAACTTTTTCCTCAGAGAATTGAGACCGGTGTTGAAAACTGTCACCGGATGATTTCCTTAACATCTTGCTTTCTTTACTTTTAGCTGTGTGAATGAAGCAGTGCTCAAGAGAAAAAAAAAAACAAAACAAAACTAAAGAACAAAAGGTTTCTGTTTATCACAGCATTGTCTCTCGCAGGATAGGCTGTTCTGTAGTTAGTCCTTACAGAGCTGTATTTCAAAAATCACATCTCCTACCCTCCTTCATAAGAACTTTTCCAACATTATCTTGGATTTCATTTTCTTTTTTTTTTTTTTAAAGCTTCATTTTCAGACTCTCATGATTTAACAGCTGGCTTGCTAAAATCAGGCAGTAGCATGTACAAGGTTGTGTAATGCAGGCTCCTATCTTGTGCTCACATCTGTTGCTGAGAACTGATTAAATGACTGGAGTTAGCATGGAATCACAGAATCATAGAATGGTTTGGTTTGGAAGGAACCTTTAAGATCATATAGTTCCAACCCCTTGCTATAGGCGGGAACACCTCCCTCTAAACCGGGTTGCTCACACTCCCTTCCATCCTGTCCTTGAATTTCCAAGGGCAACCCATGCCAGTGCCTCATCACCCTCACAGTAATGAGGTTTTTTTTGATATCTAGTCTAAATCTACCCTCTTCTAGTTTAAAACCATTTCCCCTCCTACTGTTGCTACATGTCTTTATAAAAACCATATACTGCTGGAGATCTGCTGCCTGCAGCAATTGCTCTTCTTGCTTATTCATGATTTCAGTAGCAGAAAGAGGAAATTGTTCTCCCTCTCCTTTTTTCTTGACTACTTGTAGTAGGCAGAGCAGTTATAGTTGGTGTGAACCAGCTCCTCACAAAAAGGTAGAGCTCAATTCTGGTGTTCTGGCTCCACTACAGTTTGTGCTGGAGCTGGCCAGGTTGCTCTTGCCAGTTGCCCATCAGCAAGATGTTTGCTTGCAGCCTAATCAATGTTCTTTCTGCTGCCTAATAGCTTTACCAGCCTAAGCAATCTGGTCCTGAGCTTCATTCATCCTAAATGTGGCTTCTTGCACGTTGGACTCTAAAGCATTCTGTATGGTATTCCAGACCAGTATTTCTGAACTTTGTTTATAGTTGTTGGTATCTTTATTTATTTACTTATTTTGGGGGGGATTTGCCTTTCTATCTGTGGCGTTAAGGAAACTGTGCTGCATATTAAGAAATTGATACTGTTAATAGACCATTGCACTGTTAATTAAGGGAAGTCAGTTTGATGTCAATACCCAGACAACACTCAAGATTGGCCAGGTGGAACTTTGTTAAGTAATTATTAAACCAAAGTAATTATTATTAAACTAAAGAATGTATCTATCTTGAAATTCAGTTTTTAGAAAAATAAAAGCGTCATGAATAAAAAAGTATCTAAGATCAGTACTAAAAAGAAGAGCTGCATGAAAGATGCTGCAATGTTAACAATTTCTTAAAAATCTTAGATGTAAGTGCTCAAATACAAAGGCAGCAAGACCGACAAAATTATGTTTTGCAGCTCAAGTCTCAGTTAACTTCTAGGGAAAAGAGCCACCACATTGCATAGTCTACACTTACCTCTCAATTAAAGTTTATTAAAGTTGATTACTCGAAGTAAATTAATCAACAGATTTGGTCCTTATGACTTGGGCTTTCGAAGAACGTTGTTCTTGTTATCTCTGTGGTTAGTGCTTTTTCCTTTTAAGAAATATTTCTAGGTTTTAAGCTTAAATGGCAGTTATTTAAGTATTTAAGGTGAAGGCCAGACTGTCTTATTTAAGTGCTGAACTACACGTCTTCCCCAGGAATGAGGACATTCTACTTTTCCCATGACATCACTGAGTTCCTTGAGGGACAAATGAGTACATATCCACACAAGGAGATTCTGGCACCTCTTCTCCTCTTCTATTTAGAAGGGACTTTGTGAGACTCCAGAAGATAGCCCAGACTTCTAGGTGTCTCCCTGCCTCACGGAGACATACCAAGCCAGTAGGTTATTCTGATCTCCACCCTATCTAACATGCCTGTACTGAAAAGCACCTTGTGGAGTGTCCCTGCCGTCTTTCCCTTACTACTGCAGGGCTTAGAAAGTGAAGCAGGAAGTGGAGGAAAGCTTACAGAACTTATTCCAAGCAGTTTTAACTCCTACATTATAGGAGGGTCCTCTGGGTACTAGCCCTAAGGGATAAGTCTGTCTGTCATCCTCTTGATGGCTCAGTGTTTCATCTTCAGGCATATAAATGATGGCGGAGGATGGATGACATGCAAGAGGGAACGTGACCATAACTCACATCACTCAGCAGAAGGGAATGCTGCTGTCCCAAATGGTTTTCAAGTATGTGCATGTTTTACATAAGTAAACAGACTAAATAAAAAATCTCTCTCCACAAAAGCCTTGGGTGCTATGCTCAGGTACTTCCACCTTCACTTGAAATGTGGATTCAACTCAAGGTGAGCACAAGTGTAACCAATTTTTGAACCTTCTCGATGAGAAATAGGTGGAGCAAAGATGCCATTGTACTTGAATGTGGACAGCAAAAGAGAGGCTGGTTTTAAGAGTGGCACCTACCACTGTAGAGCATGAGCTTTCTGATGCTGCTGACAGGGCTGTATTTAAGCACTCAGGCAACTTTCTGGCTGTAGATAAATGCCTTGTAATTTTGGCAAAGTGCTCAGCACTCTCAAAAACGGGTGAATTGGACTTCTTTGCCTATGTCCTGATGTAAAAAAAACCAGGTGGATTGAATCCTACCTTTCTTAAGATCTCACTGGGGATTGGACTGACATTTAAGTTTAAGGAGTGCTATTCCTTAGTGTCAAGCCTATTTCTGTACTGTAGATTATTCGTCATTTTTGCAGAAAATGATTCAATTGAACTAATATGACAAGGCTGACTGGATGTCCGTTATATTGCTGCATTACAATTGCTAAACAGAATATTGGAAGGGCACTAGGTACAGTCTGGTAAAGACAACACATAATTTGAATGATGGCACTGAGGGAGAATTTCAGAGTTCAGTAAGTGGCTTTTCGAAGACACTTGGCAGTTGGGAGAAGGAAAAGCGAATGAGAGCAACTGCTTGTGAGACTGACATAACCTCAGTGTAACTTTGAGCTACATGTTGCTCTCCTTTCTGGGAGCAGGCTTCGCAAATGTGAGCAGTCAAGCCATCTGTATAAGTGGATCAGATTTTTTGCGACCTAAATGGATCAATTTATGGGATTGTTTTGACAGGCATGTTGGGAAATACAGAACATATAGTTTTCATCATTCTTTACTGCTGTTCCTTCTCTTGTTCCCTTTGACACTGCCCACTGGCTTTTATTAGAATCTGAGCTCCATTTAACTCAGCATGCAAAGCTGGCCGTGCTGCCAGTGTCCCTCCCTGCAGAACTCCTCCTGTTCCTTCATTTACATGTTTCTTTCTTGTTCTTGAACTAGAAGTGGAAGCTTTGAGACTTGAATGAATAAACCATTAGGTCCAGGTCAAAAATATGCCATTCATTATTCAAACTGGTTGTACTCACTTTTCTGATTTATAGGTTATCTTGGCAATTTCTTGGGAATGTGACATCCATCTGCAGCACTGTTTGGATAACTGTGGGGTGTATCAAGATTAGCATACAATATTCAGCACTACATTTTTGGGGGAGTGGTTTAATTGGCCATGTGTGAGGCATGTATGGTCTACAAAGTTCTTGACACCTACTCCATTTTCCCACAGCAGGTGTTTTGCAAGGCAATTCAGCAGTGAGGAACAAGTTATGTTCACCTGGATCCAGGTGCTTTAAACATGATGTGAAATCAGTCAGTTGGGTTCTTCAGACAGCCAGTACCCCATGTTGAAATAATATGCAATATGAGATTAATCAAATATTGCAATATGAGATTAAACAAAAACAGCATTTTTGAGATGATTCTGTGCAAGACTTGAAAATATGTATCTACATAAATCCCAAAGGAAATATTTATATTTTATTCCCCCTTTATTTCTTTATTGTCATTAAAATTTATCAAAAAAAGTATATTCTGCAAATAGTATGACATAGCAGTTGGAATCTGGGTAAAACAAACTTTGGCTACTGATTCTGTAGGGTTTGAATTTGTCATTTGAAAATAATATTTAGGCTAGAACTTACAGAAAGAGATGACTAAGGAGGCAAAGCAAGAGAAGAAAGTTATTTATAAATGAATTCTACACGCTTTCTGACCCTCCCTTTGTCTTTCTAGCTGTAGAGAACTGGAGCCGGAAACCTGAAAAAGAATTGCTCCAGGGGGCCCTGCTGGGGCAGGAGTTGGGCCACATGGACCCAGAAGTGTCTTCCAATCTCAGCTGCTCTATGATCTTAACACAGTTAACTTAAAAATGCAAAAGAGAAATCTACTGCAAGTAAAATTATAGAAAAGATAGGAAACACATATAGTATCAGAAATGGTGTTGCCAGCAGAACTAGGGAAGTGACCTTCCCTCTGCATCTCAAGTACTGAGTTCTGTTTTGGGCCTCTCACTACAAGAGAGACACTGAGGTTCTACACTAGAGGACCTTGTCTAAAGTAGGCAACGAAGCTATGAAGTGTCTGGAACACAAGACTTAGAAGGAGTGGCTGAGGGAACTGGGACTGTTCAGTCTGGAGAGGACAAGGCTCAGGGGAGATGTTATTGCTCTCCATAACTACCTCAAAGAAGGTTGTGGTGAGGTGGGGGTAGGCCTCTTTTCCCAGGTAACAGTGATAGGACAAGAGGGAGTGGCTCTAAGTTGAGCCAGGAGAGATTCAGGTTGGGTAATAGAAAGAATTTCTTCTCTGAAAAAGTGGTAATGCATTGGAACAGACTGCTCAATGAAGTGATGGAGTCGTCGTCCCAGGAGGTGTACAAGAAATGTTTAGATGTGGCACTTAGGGACATGGTTTAGCAGGAATGCTAGTGATGAGTTGATGGTTGGAGTAGATGATCTTAAAGGTCTTTTCCAACATTTGTGATTCTGTGATTCTAAGTCTGAAGTAAATTCTATCTCAAGATCTTGGCCATCAGAAGCTATATGATCTTCAAAAAGGTGCTATGCCACACAGAGGCTTTTTGTTCCTAATGCTGAAACCTTTCCTGGAAGTGTTAAGAAACTCTCAAGGCAATTAAAAGAAAATTAAAAAATCAAGGACTGTTAAGGATATATATATAAGGATATATATGGGATATAAAGAACCCATTAATTTTCTTTATCAAAATGAGGCTTACACATCCTCAAGTGAACTTCCAAGGCATAAAGAGCATCCATGGATAGGTTGTGTTGCTTTTCTTTTTTCCAGTATGTGCTTTTTATCTCTGAGTCCTTTGCAAGTTGTGATTTCTCTTTAAGAGTTTACCATTGCTGGTGTAGTGAAATATATTATCACAGGCTCAAAAGAAAACTTACATGGACAGAATCTGTGTTGTGCTGTGTCTGGACATGAAGTGGCCATGGCCCAGACCCACTGCACCATACTGCTCTGAGTGAGCAGAGCCAGGCAGGACTGTTAGTAACAACACGGCTCTCTGTCCTCTCCTGCTTTAGGAAACTAAAATCTAAATCTCTTCAAAGCCAGGATGGATGGGGCTGTGAGCAACCTGGTCTAGAGGGAGGTGTCCCTGCTGGTAGCAAAGGAGTTGGAGCTAGGTGATCTAAAAGGTCGAATTCAAATGATTCTACGATTCTAAAACTTAACAGTTCAAATAAAGTTGTAGGAACCCTGATCCACTCTTATCTTTCCTGCAAGAGTTGGGCCTCGTCATCATGATTGCATCCAGAGAAACTTTGTTCTATTAAAATGTCTTCTTGTACTGTCTTCTATTTGTTCCTTATCTGAATTGTTGTGTTCTGTTTTTACTTCTTGCTTTATGTAACACTTTTAGTTAATTCTATTGTAGATGAATCCTCACAGTCAATAGAGATATCACATTTTTGAACCGTGTTAGCCAGTTCCTTCAGAACCCTGGAATTCATGTTATCTGACCCCATAGACTTGTACGTGTTCTGCATCATGAGGTACTCTGGACTTGCTCCTCTCTTACACTAGGAGGGATTTTGCTCCCTCCACCTCAGCTTTGAAGTTCAGGGACATGAGAAGTGTGAGAAGCCTGACTGGCCACAAAGATGGAGGCAAAGAATTCATTCGCTGCCTCAGCCTTCCCCATATCTGAGGAGGCCAGCTCTTCCTTTTCATTTATCAGAGGTGAGACACTCTCCTTAGGCTTGGGGTAGTTTGCTTAACGCCGTACTGCTGGGAATAGTGTGCTCACTATTGTGCTGATATATATATTATGCTCATATCATTGTGCACTATATATGTGCTCAGCATAAATAAAGCTAGAGTCAGTCACTCTGTAAGCACACACTGTGCAACACTGAGCAAAATGCAGTATGAATTAAAGTAGTAGGGAAATAGAGTGTGGATAATGATTAGGCATTTTCAACTCTCCTACCATACAGCTGTTACAGAACTGTAATCAGCAGGACTAGTATGTGGCAACGTTTAGAAACTGTAAAAGTGATACTAGAAGGTACTAGAAATTAATCAGTTCTTAATGTGAGTCCTCAAATGTGAGAATGTGATCAATAATAATACTGATACCAAAGAAGAATTGTAGAATCCTAGAATCATAAAATGCCTTGTATTGGAAGAGACCTGGAAGCCCAACCAGTTCCAACCCCATGCCGTGAGCAGATTTGCCACCCATTAGATCAGGCAGCCTGGCGCCCCATCCAGCCTGGCTTTGAACACATCCAGATAGCACCATGCCTTTGAAAAGCACCAGTATACTTTTCAAATGACAATTTCTTAGCCTAACTCCAGATGTGAGCTTGTGAACCTGTGTTCTTTAGTTTGCTATTGGATGAGAGTTAACAAGACTGCTACTAGATTCTCAGACGTGCAGAAGAATGACTTTCTAGCGCCTTTTTCTCTCTCATTTTCTCTCCAGCATTCTTGCTGGACTGTACCACTCAAATGCTCTGATTACATATTACTGTTATTACATTGACTCATAGCAGCATACATCAGTTTGGAGGTTGGGAAATGCTTTTGCAAGGAAGGGGAGGTAAGCAGGAATGGAAGGTTGAGCTTTTAGAAATGTGACTCTTGGTTAAAAAAAAATGACATCAATGTATGCAGTAGACTTTTCCTGCACCTCTGTGTATACTTGCTGTTACAGTGAAAGCCCGCTTGCTGACACCAATCATTTCCATAAAATTTAAGCCAGTGTCTTTGGGAGGAAAGATTTAATTAACACATAAGCCCCTGAGTCACTATGACAATCTGCTTTCATAGTGATGAGAATAATCACATTTCTGCCTACTGTCAGTCCTTGAAATATAGGATTTTTATGAATAATCTATAGTACATTTTTTTCCTTACAGAAACGATCAGATTCTTTTGTTACTTTCAGACAAGAACATTTCTGTCTCATACATCTAGAAAAACTCTAAATTTATCTGCTGCCTTGAGGGGCTACCTCTGCCTGTGTGACAGGAGGTCTCTTGAGCATTTTGGGTTAGTAGCATGAAGGGAGGCTGAACAATTCCAGCCTAACCAAGATCCATGAGACATCCCATTATTTAAATAGAGGTGCCCTTAGGGCACTGCATGCAGAACCCGGCAGGGTAAATAAATAAATAAATAAGCAGCACTCGTTGCAGCCAATAAATAAATCCATGGCCGTAATTACAGTGCAATAAAATTAGATTCAAAAAACTTTCACTGTGAAGCAAAGATAATAACCTAGGTACAGAGCTGTGAGAGGTGTTTTTTTCCCCTTAGTCCAGTTGAAAAGATCATGTCTAACAGTACGTACTTTTCTGACACCTCCTTCTCTTACTTGTTATAAACCCTTGAAGGAAAAGATACAGAAGGTTTTTTTTTTTCCCCCTGGGTTAGTTTCATCAAAGTTGTTTCTGATTTAAAGTGGCATAAGTCAGATAAGTATCAGGCTTGTAAGGTTTAATGCTATGAGTGTTGGGGCTTTGACAGTGTTAAGAATAATTCTATAATCACAATTTAGAGAATGCTGCATTTGTTGTTCTCAGTAGAGCTTGTTATATAATTTTCAAATCTTTTTACTTTCTAAATACATTTTTATTTGGTTTCACAGCACTGAACAACAGCTAAACAAAGTACAGTCTGTCTATTAGAATGTTCTTAATACACCTTTACAGCTTTAACAACTTTAATACCTAAAAGTTTTTAAAATATATATTTTGCATCTAAATAAATGCTTTTTTTTTTAAATGCTAGCAGTCCTCTTGTGTTATGCTTGATTGCAACCTGTTTTCTAAATTAAAAAATGTAAGTGTGGCATCGACAAAGGTGAAAAAGATTTAAAGTGGGCTCTGGCAGCATTGCATACGCTCACCAAACTAAATCCTATGTATCTAATCAGTGTCCTCTGGACTGTGTGCCTTGCTCCATTGTTTACTCTCAGATCCATAATAATTTTGTATCCTTTCACTGGGCGAGGATTCATTTTAAGAACTAATGAATTTAAAAATTTGCTTTTCCCTTGTCCATTTGCTACTGAGCCTGCAATTTGACTTTCATTGTTTGTTTCCCTCCATGTCTCGTCAATCCTTTTCTCTCTTTCTGTCCTTTTACTTTATTACATTTTTTATTGAGGATCGAGATGAACTGGTTGCTGCATCATGGGCCCATTACACTTCCTAACAATTCCATTTACACCTTATTGTTTGTCTTATTGCTGGAAAATTCAGGTGATTCATCATGCCTGAAGAAGCACCTGATCCCAATTCCCTTGATATCACGATCACTATGTGACAGGAATACAGTTACTGGTGGCTTTCAGACTCTAAGAGGCCAAGGTGATAACTCTTTTGGGACTTTTAGCCTCTCAAGTATTGATGAGTTCCATTTTCGTAACGCTGTGTTTTCTTGCTCCCTTTCAACAGCCCCCTGAGTGTGGAAAAGGGCCTGGAGTTAATAAAGGATGTGGCAGATCTCCTGAAGCTGCAGATGAGTGCCTTCGATGATGTCAAGTACGTATATGGAATTTGCCTCTTTTTATTTTATTGGATATATTATTTTTCAGTAGTTCATATTACAATGGAATGACTTCTCTTTAATGCCAGAAACATATGCAGAAACAAAAGAACATTTTGGTGATCTTTATAACATCCCCTACACAAATTTAAGAAACAATTATTTAATACAAACTATAAAGACTGAAATAACCCCATGCTCCCACAGGGAAAAATCTCTTAAAGTACTGTAAATCTATAACCGTCGTATTTAACAGAGTATGGGTTAAGCAAGTACAGTAAAGAGTCATCATACTCAGCATAGCTGAGGGTGAAACAAAATCACAGCGGGAGAAAAACTTGCTTCCTGGCTTTCAGTATGGCACATGGCACAGGTCATGCTGCTTGGACAGCTACTAATTTAACAAGTCACGGGGAGTTCAGCTGTGTTGAAATGCTGCTTTTCTCATGATTTATGCTGATAAATTTGCTGTATGGTAATCACCTAAGTTAGGAGGTTACGATTTTCCACGTTTGGTTAAAAAAAAATAAATTATAATGGCGATTTTCTGAGACCACTTTGATAGGGACATTTACTTTATAAAACTTTAGTTTTTGCTTCCTTAAATAGAATAGTTTAATAGAGAAGTAATGGAAAAAAAGAATTGGCTGTGGTTGGTTTGTTACAGCGTGCTGGAAAGAACTCACATCCCAGTGCACGGAAAATAACTGTTATCTCAGTAGCATCCAGGCTTTGCCTATGTTTCAGTATTTGGGGCTGCTTGTTTTTCCCCGTGAGTCCTATTGCTGAAGGGCAGTGCCTTCTCAGCCTTTCTTGTGTTTAGCCTTTGGATCCAGTGAATGCAATTTGTATTTTTTAACTCTGTGTTTTTAGCCATGGTCTGAAGATGTTGCATTTTTGGTGGAAGTGTTGTATTTTATGAAATATACTGTTAATGAAAACTGAATTTTGTAATGACAAAAAAATGATGTTTATGGCCTTCCTTATAAAAGAATTTTCAACCTTGAATTTGAATACTACCAGATAAATCAAAGCTACGCATTCAAAGGGATAATTCCACAGAACAAGTTCTCTGCTGGAATCAATGGGTTCTACTTCATTAACTTCATTCATTTACATTAAAAGAGCACTTTCACCTCCCTCTACCTTTCTAATTGTTAGCATTAAACCTTTTTTTTTTTTTTTTTTAAATCATTTGATAAATTGCAACAACATTGCAGTTGTCAAGCTGTAGATTTATTCTTTAATGGAAAACATCCCTCCAGTGAAATAGCAAGCTATGAATAACTTTTTTTCTTTTCCTTAATATGCAACTTTAGGAAAGCTGAATATTTTGCATCCATTAATATGCAGTCATATGACAGTACCAAAAGTACTTGTATGATATGGTCTGTATTTTAAAGGTGCATTATAAATTATGATAATTACAAGCAGGACGGACTATTCTGTCTATCAGCACATCATAGATCTTTGCCTTTTTAACACACCTGTAAATCTGTTAAAGGTTATCCCAAATCCCAAGTTAGGGAATAATTACAGAATCACAGAATCACAGGGTTGGAAGGGACCTTAAGGATCATGAATCTCCAACCCCCTGCCACAGGCAGGGCCACCAACCTCCACATTTAATACTAGACCAGGCTGCCCAGGTCTATCCATAATAAACCTTTAGTCCAGAAAATGAGCTGGTTAAGCTCAGGTTAAACCCATGAAGTGCTATGGAAATACAAAGGTGGACATCAGACAGCAGAAGTAGAAGCTTTAAAAAAAAAAACATTAATGTTTTTTGGATTTGTTCTTTTGTTGTCATTACATAGCCATCATTGGAAAACTGTATGGACGTGAAAGCTCTGTCTGAATGACCGCCTGTAGAAGGGTTTCGAGAAAGATCTAATGATATGGGTGTTCCTAATTCACCATTGACATACTGAAATGTGAGGATGAGACCTCTAAGGAAGTATTTTATTTTATTAGTATTTTGGTGGGTTTTTTTCCCCCTCAGGGATTTAGCTTTTAAAAATATCAGTAATCTTAAGATCAAGAATTTATGAGAGGTTGGAATATGGAAAACTAAATTAGATTGAACTCTGACCTGAGTCTGAGCTTGGATTAAAATTCTCAGTTTTCTCTTTCCCTTCCAAGAATTCTGAAAAGGAAAATAGTGTACATCTGAATTTTTTAGACTACTGCACAGATTTCAGATTAAAGTCATTTTAATGAGAGCCACAAATTTCAGAATTCAGACAAGGCTATCGCATTCAAGAGGAATAATACAAAAACTGAGGACAGAGCGTCAGTGGTGAATTTTTAACATTCTTTAAATTCTCAGATAAGGTTTTTTGTCCTATTCTATGCAAAAACTGATTTCAAGGGTACTGATTCACAAATACATTACTACATTTAGTTAGTTTTGTTTGCAGATATCCTTCATTCCTCCATGTATTTTTATTTTTTTCCTCTGCCTTGGAGTTTGGTTAAGTGAACAGTGGCTTTTTTCTATGGGTTCCTACTGATTACCATGTTTGTTCTTGATTTTATTTGATGCATGGTAGTAATCAGCTTATCTTCTCTTTCACAATCCTGCCAACTTTAACCGATGGCCTGCATTTCACAACGTAGCCTCAGGCTTGGCTCCCAGAGCGTTCAGTCCACTTCTACAGTTGGTTTGTTGTCAAGTTTGCATTGACATAAACTTTGCTCACCCTGTGAAGCAGATGATTGGGAATAGATTTGGGGAATACATAATTAGAAATACTTCCGTACTGAAGAAAAGATCCAACATGTTAGCTGTCACTTCTGGATACAGCCTGAATCTTTATGGAAGTAATAGTTATGCTTAATATGTTTTGTTAATGGTTATGTAGCTGTCAAATAAATTCCATTATTTCTTATTACATCATTAGAGACCATTAAAAGGATATTAGCATGCTGATGTAATTATGCAAGCAGACGTAAAATGACTATAGTTATGATTTTATAATCTAATTATGGGTGTCCAATGCCTCTGGTGATTGATTGTTGGACTGGTATCATGGATTGAAGTCAGATGGGTAGTAGTGCTTGGAGGGTTTGTATTTATTTTAAAATTAATACTGTCTCTGCAATCTGCAATATTGACCCTCTTCTTGTAATTAAAGCTCTTTTTACATTATAGAATGAACTTAGAAGCGCAACAGGTTATCAAGAAACATCCAAATATAATAAAAGCTACTAAAAATTGTTAGCTCGGCTGTGAAAGCAGTGGAAAGAACACTCAAAATTTATAGTAAAAGTGACATGCATGACTTTTTCACATTCTTATAAGAATACAAATTATTTCTGTGCTCTTATTTTCTTATACTTGGGATATTTAGTGAGAACATTGCTAATGGGAGGTTTTCAGCTCTAAATTTAGCTGAACACCTTTACATGGAAGGAAAACAAATTATTCTGATGTCATAGTATTTTAGACTGCATATCATTTTCAGCCTCCAGTCAAGTGTGATATTTTCTGCTGAATATTACATCCTTTGATGTAAACTGCAGTAACAGTGATTTTTTTTTCTTCTCATTCTTATTTCTCTCTTTAGCCTTTTATGATTTTCCCTATTGCTGTTGAAGATCGCTTGCTCTGTGTATCTTTTTCCCCAATTTTATTCTATCACTTTTGCTTCCTTCTATGCATTTCAATGAGCATCTTTGTCATTTTTGCCTTTTAATATACTTAAGCTTACGTACCCAATGAACTGTCCTTCCAGGACATGTGGTAACTTGAGAAAAAGCATTTCCATAATTTTTCAATGGAAAACCTGTAATAGGGCACCCTGTATTCATTCTATAAAAAGCATCAATGTTTATCTGTTACTTTTATTTTGGAGCATAGCAGTTGTTGTCTATATTGGCCTTTAAACTATTTATGTAATGTTTGGGATACACAGGATACTCACTGAAATTCAAGTGCTAATGTGAACAGATTTTCTAAGCTGATTCTGATTATCTAATGTGAATTCCTGGATTGCAAAACCATAAAATTTAATCTATTCCCTATCAGTACAGTTGGTTGCACATGTATCATACATCCAATGCTAAGATAAAAACCTCTATCAGTGGGATTTTAGACTCTAACGCTCAAACTAAGAGGCCACAGTTTGGCTGTTCAGCTTTCACCTGAATGTTCTCACTTTCCACACTGAGATTAGAGATGAACTCAATATTTTAGTTGAATTGTGTTTTACATGAAAAATGAAAATTTGCATTAAATGAAGCTATGTATGGAAACAATATGGAAGCTTCAGATGGCAAATCCATTAAAAAAATTCTAGCAGTCCCAGCAGTGTTGTTTGACATTTTGAAAATAAAATGCTATAATTTTTCAATTGAAAGAAATGACTCATTTCAAAATTTAATTATGTTTAGCTTATAAGGCAAATGCTTCAATTTTAGTGATAAAAAATAAACTAACAATTGATTTTGGTGAAAACTAAACTTATTGTTTGGTGGTTGCTTTCTTTTTTTTTTTTTTTTTTTAATTTTTTGTTCAGCTGACCAAAAATATCAGCCTTTCAATAATGACTAATCATGGTACAGTCTTTTATAATATATTTTTATATATTTTTACAGAATTCTGTCTGATTCCATTTGCAGGAAATAAAATGCTCAGCTAATGAGCAGCTCTTCAATGTTCCATTTTATCTTCATTGTTCAATGTGTGGCTTCAGGCTTTCTTTATTCCACATTATTCAAATCCTGCACTGAGGTCAGAAAATCCATTTCTTCTCAGTTTTGCTGTTGTTTTGTTTTGTTTTCCTGTGGTGCTCTTGTGCTCCTGTGGATCTATCAAAGCATTTGACAAACTTAAATTGATAGTCATTATAAGAACAATACAGTGCTAGAGTTTATTCATGAAAGTATTAATGGCAAAGCATCTACTAATTTGAAATGTCCAGTCTGATATCTAAGAGTATGTCTTAGACTATTGTCTTCTGTGAAGAACTCCAAGTATTGAGTTCTCGTTGGCTTCAATTATCATTCTGAGTATTCAGCTGTCAGTTTAAACAGTGCTTCTGTTAAAAAAAATAAAAATAAAAAAATAAAAAGCATGGCATGACTTGGCTTCAAATGAACTGAGTCTGAATCTCTGAGGTGGAACTAGATGGTACCAGCAGAATTCAAGGTCATGAAATGTCCTTAAGGTCGTTATAGTTTCATATCAGTTTTTTGAAATACTACCTAAGGTCTGCCAAAAATGAAGTTAAAGATCCTAAAAATAGTTATCTGCTCTGGTATCTGACCACTATTCATTCTTGGACATCAGGGATCCTATTGAATAAATATTTTGAAAAGATAAGGGACATCTGTCAATAAAAAGTAAGTCAAGACTGATTTTTCCTGTTGTACTTTCCTATTGTCCTCTTGTACTGTGTCATGTCCTTAGCATCAACTCTGTTTTTAAGTAATTACATGAAAACAGTAATCTAACAAAAGCCTGAATTTGGAAGGCTAATCACCAGAAATGCTGTGGGCACACTCTCACCACACTTTAAATTTCTGGTTTTTTAGCAGTGAGGGTACTGACACTTTCTGGCTCCTTTTAAAAAAAATGTCTCACATGAGTAGTGAGTAGTTATGAGTAGTTATCATTATCCTTGCTCTTAGGAAGGACTGAAACGGTTGGGTTGGAATAATACAATCTGAAAAGCCAGTCAACCATCCCAGTGAAAAGAATGTGGACTGAGGAAGATATTTGAAAATCAAACCAAGTGGTGAAAGTTCAGGAAAGCTTTAAACTTGTTCAAATTAAAAGCGTAGGGCAGGCACATTGACGAGTGGAGCTCTCAGTCTCACCTATTATGGATGTGCATTGGCTGTAGTGTCCTAATCATGCTATATAGGTTTTGTTCATTGTTTGTCATGTTATTTTTCTAACACCTGAAAAACTCAATCAGCCAGTTAATCATATTCAGTCATCCAGAACCTAAACGCTGGAACAGTACTTGGTATTTTCACTTCATCATGCTGATGGATTATGACATTTGGTATATGTACGCTCTAAATGTGAACATCTCAGTAAATTGTCGGTAGCTTGAAAGGCAGGATAGTGTGAGGGAGGCTTATTTAACCCAGTGAACTGTAGTGGGACAGGTAGCACAGTGTCTGGTTAGGTTTTGTACTGGCCAGTAACATGAAACTTGCCACTGCTGTACAAGCTCTCCATGGTTTCTTTCTCCTTGATTCAGTGTGAAGCATCGTTTCTTCATTCTCTGCACCCGTGGGTGAATCTTGTGAAGTTTTTTTGTTTCTAGATTGGCAGATTATGCCATCTGTGCCATTTAGAGAGGACTTTTCAAGTACTGTGCTTATAAAAAACCATTCAGTCCATCTTCTTCTCCTTATTGTGCTGTAGTATAAGCTATCAGTAGGTTGAATTTTTACTTCCACTACATTTATTGTCCAGAAATTAAGCAACATTTTTATTTATAACTGTACTTTTCCTTGGTGTCAATAAAAGCATTTACATTTCAAAAAAGTTGAAAAGCATTTGTGATCTATTTTTTTGAATTTAAATAACAAACCAACAGGCTAAGGTTATTTGGCATAATCTTGTTTAAAATGATATAAAAGCATAACTCAGAAATAATGGCACCACTTTTATTCAAACTTGACTTCTTCTACAGATTTAATGAGTCTGGAAAACAAATTGTCTGAAAAATGTACTGCTGTAACTCATTGCATGCAGGCTTTTATAAGAAATTACATTGTGTTTTCTGGTACATATTGTCTTATTTGACAACTAATTTTTAATATAAAGATGCATCAATTTTACAGAAATGAGGATAAGGAAACAAAAATAAGGTGGAAGTTTCAACTATGCATTCCTTTACTTAAAAATGAGAGATTTCTCAGCCTTGGCATTACATTAGTCTTGTGGCTTTTTTCCCCTGAGGTACAATATATTTTGTGTGCTTTTCTTTAATAAATGTGCATATAACCAAGATCATTTTGCCTTCTCCACTGTAACTTTCCTGCTAGAAAAATATAAAAATATATTAAAAATAACAAGAAGGATTTTGGCCTGCAGCATTTTATGAATTGTAGGTGACAAAATAGAGAGACCATAAAAATCTAGGAAGACTCTTATAAATAAAAATGTACTAACTTCAGCTTTCCATTACAACATTTCATCTCATTAAATCAGAGGATTTGCACCTTTGTAATCAAACATAGAATGAAATCCCATCTTACAAACATATATCCATGCACTCAGGAGAAGTTTTTTTTATAGACAAGTGAGCTTCTAAAGTTTATCTATTTTAAACTTCATATTTCTTCCTGTACATTCTATATTACTTTCTCTATATTATATTCATTTTTAATAAAATTAAAGTCCATCATATTATAAGGTGGGAAAATATACTCCTTTGTATCAAGCAAGGCAGTGAATATGTGCCACTGCATTGAATTTGTATAGCTTTATTAACAGGTAATTATTTCCATTATACAGATGGGTAGACTAAAACTCAAGATAGCTTTCTTGATTTTTCCCTGAAATGGTACAGAATTTGATGACAGATAGATATGAGATTAGAAACATAGAAGTAGAACTGTGATTCTCACTCCTGAACTAAAACTTGGTCTACAAATAATACAATTAATATTAGAATTGGAAAATACTATAGTGGAGGGCAACTGGTTAAATACATTTAAAAGAGAAAATTCTTTTAAAGATTTATTTGAAAGAATAATTATAAGAAATATGCAAAATTACTCTCTTTGTCTTTCTTTATCCTTTGTTCCTTGGCTACCTGATCTCCTTCAAACACACAAACACACTTTTATAAATTTGTTACCTGTATGGATGCATGAAATCAGTATTACAGACTTGCTGGCCAAACAGAACAAATAAATTATTCTTCTTCACTTTTTTTTAACATCTATCCAGAAAATATTGTACAAATATACAGGTCCACGAGCTTCCTGGGAAATTTTGTATTCCCAGGGAATGAAATTCAGTGGGAGCAAATGTGACTGAAAGATTGTATAAATTCCCCCTGCAATGCTTCCTCTGCAAAGGAAGTAGGCTGGCACCACCACGTCTCTCCCTAAGAGCTGCTGGTGTTAGGTCCCAGGACTGAGTTTTCCAGTTGGTCTTGTCAGAGCTAAAGGATCTTGAAAGGGCAAGCAGTAGGGCTCTGGTTGTAGCCATCTAGCTCAGAGTTTCAAAGCATTTTGAATGGAGGCTGTAGCAGTTTGTTTTCGTTGGTTCTCAGTTGTGCTGTATAATCCACATTAAAAAAAAATATGTCCTATCTGGATCCTGTCAAATCTATGAGCATGCTGAACCTTTATTTCTGCAGAAGTCCTAGCATGAGTCATGCTCTTCATTAGCTATTGAAAGTCAGTTGTGCAAACTGAGGATAAGGTGGCTATCAGCACAGGAGACAGATTTTACATGCAAGTTCAACAGAACTGTTACTAATACAGGTGTGCCAATGTAGGCCTCATATCAGCAAAATACATTGAATGTTTATTGTCTGAAATCTTAAGGCTTCTGTTTGTGTGCTAGCCAGACTACCAAGAGAAAAAAGAAAAAATATACATAGAATCCTGTTATCTTTTCTTTTTGTTTCATTTTAAAGACATAACTTTGTTATTGTTTAGCTTAATCATTGGAGACTTAAAAAATGCACTGAGTATTTTAAGCAGTATTTTGAGACCATTGTCCCAGTCTGAAAGTCTTTTGTTGCAAAAAAAAATTATAGCACTTGCATGTTTTGTTCTTTAGATGCTGCAATTAAGAACCATATTAACATAGCAGGCAAAGCTGGCAACTTTCAAGTACTCACCATGGTGAAAATATCAAGTTTTGTGGCTTGTGACAGATTAATAGAAAAATTATTTTAAAACTTCACATTATTCATAGATCTTGAGTAATCATTGGAGGTTGCATTTTGTAAAGAATAAAATAAGAACAAATGAATATGGTATCGATCTCCAAATTGAGCGTTGCCCATTTTTAAAATATTTCAAATTATAAGCTTAGCAAAAAATCTTCACCTAAGATGAATTGAATTGTAACATCTTTAAAGTACTCTTTTATCATGTCTTGCTTTGTAAATGAGCATCAGTATTTAGAAAAAATGAAAGAAAAAGCTTATATAATAGACAATTAATATGAAAATATGTAAAAGTCAATCATTTTAGTATTTATTGGTATCAGAGACTCTCCAAACATGGACCGGTGTTTTTGGAAAATATCCCTTTATGGATGAATGATATATTTTCTGTGACTTCATTCTTGAAATTATTCTAATGACAGTAGAATCAGTGAGAAAAGTGGAGCAGAATTACTTCATTGGAGCATATAAAGAAGGACTAGAAAGGACAGTGCAAGGTGTCCAAATAATTATCTGATTTATGATGGATATATATGTGCATTACAGAGGTAAATTTGAACTGTAACCATCAAATTTGGCCCAAAGCTTTGTTTCCATGTAACTCCATTTGCAGGATTTGGTTGCTCTGAAACTGGCTGTCTAGCTAATCTTTCTAATCTATCTGCTGAATACATCATACCCTGCTGCATGGTGTAAACTGTTCTAATCAAATGTAAATGATAATAGAAAATTCTTCACTAGCTGGTGAATTTGTAAGCATTGCCATTAGTGTCTTTCCCATGGCAAGGATTTTGGTTTTCCATAGAATTCATGAATGGCTTGGTTTGGAAGGAACCTTAAAGATGATCTAGTTCCAACTCCTTTCTGTGTTCACTAGATGTGCCCCTCCAACATGGCCTGGAGCACTTTCAGGGATGTGGCATCCATCACTTCTCTGAACAACCTGTTCCAGCACTTTAAGTAAAAAATTTCCCCAAACAATGAATCTAATTCTCTCCGCCTTGTCTTATCACAGTCCTATCGAAATGTGTAAAAAGTCAGTTCCCTCCTGCTTATAAGCTCCTTTCAAGTACTGGAAGGCCAAAGTGAGGTCCCCTGAGCCTTCTCTGCACTAAACAAGCTCAACTCCCTCAATCTTGAAGGAGAGGTGCTCTAGCCTTCTGACAATCTTCATGGCTCTCCTCTGAATCTGCTTCAACGTCTTTCTTTTACTGAGGGCCCCAGGCCTGGATACAGTACTACAGATGGAGCCTTGCAAGGCAAAGTAAAAGGGAACAATCCCTTCCCCCTCCCTGCTGGCCACCCATCTGTTGCTTCAGCCCAACATGCTGTTGGCCTTCTGGCTGCAAGCACACACTGCTGGCTTGTGTGCAGCTTTTCATCCATCAGAAACCCCAAGTCCTTCTTCATGGAGCACCTCTGAGTGAGTGCTTCTTCCAGTCTGTACCATATCTGGGATTGCTCTGACACAAGTGCAGCTCCTTGCACTTGGCCTTGTTCACATGGGCCCACTTTTCAAGCATGTCCATGTCCCTCTAGATGGTGTCCTTTCCTTTTGTTGTGTCAGCTGCACCATTCAGCTTGGCATCATCCACAAATTTGCTGAGGATACACTCAGTCCCACTGTCTGTGTCACTAGTAAAATGTTAAACAGTGTCAGTTCCAAAACCGGCTTGTGGGACAACACTTCTCTCTGGCCTCCACCTGGACTGAGAGCCAGTGACCGCAACCATCTGGCTGCAACTGTCTGTTGAATCATCCAGCCTACAAATCCATATCTCTCCATTTTAGAGATAAGGATGCGGTTCAGGATGATGTCAAAGGCATTGCACGTGTCCAGGCAGACAACATCTGTTGCCCTCCCTTTGTTCATCAATGCTGTCACTCAAAGAATGGCCCCAGATTGGTCAGGCATGATCTGCCCTTCATGAAGCCATGCCGGCTGTCTCACACCACCTCGTCCATCTCATGTGTGCCTTAACATAGCTTCCAAGAGGATCTTTCCATTTTCTTCACAGACACAGAGATGAGACTCAATGGACTGTAGTTCTCTGGATCTTCCTCTCTCTTTCTTAAAAAGTGGAGTGATGTTTCCTTCTTTCCAATCACCAGGGACTTGGCCTGACAGCCCTGCCTTTTGCAATTTGATGAATACCTTAGCAACCTCATCAGCTAGTTCCTTCAAGACCCTGGGATGCATGTTATCTGCCCCCAGACGGTGTTCATTCTCAGGAGGCAGTCTCAAATCAGATACTCAACTTTAGTATTTTGCCATTGTCACCTATTGATGGTGTTGATGTTTGTACAACGTATCTTCTTTAACTTTCCCTCTGCAATTTAGTTGCAAGTTGAATATAGAAATATGTCTGCAGACCATGTTGCAAACAAATGCATACAAATTTAGTTTTTGTATAGGATGTAAATATTAATGGCTAAGATAATGTATTTTGGGCGGTAATGCAGCTCATTGTGGAACACCCTTTGTTGTTCTGCAGTTTGAGAAGCATGTTAAGAGTTTCCAGAGAAGGGTTTCAAGAACTGAAAGATTGAAATGGAAGAGTGAAATAGGAAAAAAAAAAAAAAAATCAAATTCATCATTGGATGTAAGAAATGGGAGAGTAGATACAGCTGTACATGAAGTTCTGATCACTTCAGATACCAAATTAAGCACTTTTATAAACAATAAGTATATTAAAGGTGGCCATTTTTAGCACTAAGTCTAGGTGATGATCAAAATATTCTACCCAGCAGTTCAGGGAAGTTATTTTGTAGAGGCTAATACCAGAGCACAATAAACTCTTCACAGATTTCCAGAATATTTGAGGTTTAATCAGTACCTGCTTATGTATAGATAATATAAATAGAATTGAAGCAATTATCCACAAAGTAACTTTTGATCAGAGGTTCTGGTCGAAAATATTGGTGAAGCCTGTATCAAGTTATTGGTGGATTTATAGCTAATCTGAATAATAGAAGGAGCCCAAATAGCAACTATATGCTTTTAATCCATCTCTGTAATATATAAGGATGACCAGGTGCATTACTGTGCTTTTGCTATGCTCTGTAAATCATGTTATCCAAACATAATGTATTACAAAAACACCTCTGTGAATCACATGCTTTTTTCAATTCAATTCAATTTGATATGTTTATAGCTAATACATATAATATATAACACATTTACACAAGTGTGAGCATTTTACATTTCCAAATTGGAGAGGGTGTAGAGGAGGCTGAAGTGCAATACAAACAATGGACATAAACTTCACATTCCTAAACACAGTAAGCGCAGAAATATGTACACATTGCAAGTCATTAGTTCAAGCCCACCAAACATTTCCTGAAACAATTACCTTCACTGCTATAAAATTCACTTTGCACAATCCTCTGGAGCGTTACTAATTGCTTTTCTTAACCCCCAGAGATTAAAGGATTTTGAAATGAACATATAGACAAGTGGCAACTCTAATTTCAAATTTAAGCTTTATAAAGGCAAACTCTGTTATATGAAACAGTGTAATTAAGAGACTATTTAATGACAGCAATATCCAGTCCTGATCCCCTCATCTTCCTCCTATCTTGAGAAATCACACTCTGCTTTTATTTTTTTAAAGTATGATGCAAGCTCAATTCATTTTCATCTGGCATCAGCTCTATGTCTCATCTTCAAGAGTGCATATAACCATGTTGGCACATGTTTCTCAAATCCTTTTCCACTAGAGGGTATGATAGACTGTGACTGTATTTCACAGTAAACCTTCTGTATGATATTGTAGTACTAAAGTACACACACATGAGGGAGAAGAACGGGCACACAAGGCTTGGTACATAATTTATGGAGAATTAAATCCTGTCATTCATAAATATAACTAAAGGCTTGAAAGTGATATGGACTTTGCCATACTGATCATGGTCCAGCTCTGTTGCCATACTGATCATGGTCCAGCTCTGTTTATTCATCCATTAATCATCCATTTGTTGACAGACAAAATAAAAATGTTGTTAATCTGTAAAACTGTTAATGAAAAGAAATACTTCTGTTTTACTTCAAGAATATTTATTTGTTTGCGTGTTCTGCGCTCCCCCACCTTCAGATGGGAAATAAAAACCCAAGGGGAGGGGATGTTATTAAATCAGCAATCAACCTTCAAGTCGTTTTAGTATAAACACTGTAATTATTTCATCTCTAGTAAACAGAATATAAGACAACAGCACTTAAGTGTTACTATTTCCAATATTTGAATATCTGTTAAAAAAAAACTGATGTAGCTGAAGGCGACATTATTGAAATATATTTTAAAAAGCACAAGTTGTGACAACCAACAGTAATTAGTCAGTAAATTCCTAGTAATAAATTTAGCAGGTCATTGCAGCAGACCTTATGTTTTGTATGGACAGAAGACACCAGAGTTGCTTACCTTTATTCAAAAATACATCGGAATATACTATTCTGAAAAAAAAAAAAAATAGCATATGTGATTATGGTATAGTTCAGATACCTTCCAAAACTCACAAGGTGGATTTCAGTTCAGTTATGTTAGAATAGTCAACTGCACATTTACATGGGTATAACCATAGCAGCATAGCATGCACCTTGTTGGGAATAAACATTATTAAACAAAAATCTTATCTAAAACATTGCTTTCATAGATGAAAGATGCTACCACCTACACTTCCAATCTCTTGGTTAAGGAAAAAGTAACACTGCAGTGTGTGTGTTAGACTTCGTTTATATTTCTGGTGTCTCTTTCTCTGGTATCTTTCTTGGGCATGGCTGGCTGGGCTCTGGCATGACGTTGCCTGCTGCCGAGCAGAGTTGTGTTGGCCTTGATTTGTGGCAGTGGTATGTTTGCAATTCGTCCGGTCGTAAACATTAGTGTGCACTTCAGCAAGCCCTGGTATTTCAATAATTGCCATTAATATTAGGTAGATTGCAGAGGCTTTGACAGCTGCATGAGAAAGCGGCCTTGCTTATCTAAAGAAAAGTTTCTGGCTAGGAAGCACCATGGATGTATTTTATGCATCTTTGTACCCTATCTCAAGATTGTCACTGTCTTGTCAAAAGAGTCTTTTTGAAAATATTTTGCAGTCAAATAATTACTGGCTTTGTTTAAATGGTCTCATCCAACATATAAATGAACAATGAGGAATTCCCCAAAGGGAATCTATTGTTATTGAAATGTTTATTTATTGAGTGCGTTTACCAGAAGCCCCCCATGAGAAAAATCTCATTTTATGAGCTTCTTGAGCAGTCAGTTCCCAAATATCTAGCAGAAAAGCAATTTTGGCCAAACAATCTCAGGGTCTTTTGTTTGCTTTTAAATAATTGACAGAATACCAATGTGCAAAAAGTTGTGACAGGAGCTGCTTTATTTTCTTTATTTTGCAAATGTTCCTAATGAAATTGGGCTTATGTTGTGCTCGACTATTTCCTTATATTCAATCAGTTGATTATTACAATGGAGAAAAAATAGTATCCCATCTAACAGTGCAAGAACAGACATTTGAAATGATTCTTAGATTTCTTCTTTCTTGCAGAAAGTATGGGTATTAATATAATCCCTGCCCCATATGGAATTTTTATCCCACCCTATATCTCATCCTATCCTTCCCTCTATTTCTCTACATCCTCTTAGCTATGAAGAGCACATACATTGTGGCACACACACACTGGGCACATTCAGGTGTGGTCAGCTTCTTTGTCTTTGCTGATAAAGCCAAAGTGTATCTACACCATGTTTGAAAGGTGACATGAATTCCAGGTTCTTCACAATAATGGAATACGTAGATTTGGGAGAAATACCTGAAGTTCTTTGTTTACATGGTCCTTGGTGTGGGACAGATGTGTACTAGGTTGTTTTTATTTGCTTTTGTTTGAAGCAGACCACTAATTATACTGTGTCTGAGCAGCCAGAGAGGAATCGTCAGTTCTCTTAAGTTGGGAATGCAGGAAGAACAGCGCAAGATTGGTTATATTCAGTGCATGATAATATCCAACTTCCAGGTGGCTGTTATGGTTGATTACCTCTATGTTAGTGGCAGAACTGGGGAATGGCCTGAATTTCTGTAACACATTTTATGTATCTTAAGTAATACAATTGTAGAGTATTATAACCAAACATACTACTAAAATGATGTTCATAAATGCTTTATAAGTGCCTAACATTATTAAAATGCATTTCTTGAACATTAATGACTTGACATCTGGAGTATCCTTTAGCAATAAAATCTGTATTTTAGTTTTCTCCAACACAGAAGAGTATTTAAAGAAAAATGGTTGATTAATGGCAGTTCCTAATAACTATGGAATAAAATACACACAGTGCATGCTTTACGAGTAAAAGATTGAAAGGAGGCTCCTTAATCTTACTCTGATTCCCTTTGTGACCTCAAAACAAAGTCTTAATGTCAACAGTAGTTTACTTCTACTTAAAATGGAAAAAGTTTAAAGGTATTTCTGTCTAGGATACATGTGATGTAATTAAGTGCTCGCACTTCATTAACTGCTCTTCATTGTATGAATGGAAAATACAAATGCGAAGTGTTAGTAAAAGAATAATTTAATACTTCATTTCAAGCCCTGCAGCAAAATTATTTTTCAACTTCTTTTATGTAGCAATTTTTCAGATTTCATTCTCTCATGAGTCATGGCTATATTAGGTCAAAGCACGTTACCTGTATGGTTCTTATCAGTTTACCACAGCTGAAGCAGGTGTTATCCATAATATAATTCTAATGCTTCTCGCTGTTTGTGTGAATAATAAAAAATTAGGCACTCACATAACACATATGTGAGAAAACTGTTATCACTTGCCAGTTTTCATGTTTGTTCAGCCCTTGCACTCTCTGCTCTTATACAAATGTATATTACAGTTACTACTGTAGCTTGCAATCTGAAAAAAATTCCTTAAAAATACTTTTACCATGGTCGGGTGTGTTTTCTTATTTTTTTGTTTTTGTTTTTGTTTTGTATATTTATGCATTTTAGAATAATATTAGAATGGAAATATCTTTATTCCTTCATAAGATGTGCATGTAAGTTGGATATTATTGAGATAAAAGGAGAACGAATGCAGTATTACATCATACATAGATTTGTTTTCCTTGAAAAATACAAAATGATTTTTTCTTTGAAACCTTGAATACCTTTCTCTTCATTTAGCTAACTAGTACCTTGCTCTGCAAATGCGCAATAGATTCTAAAACCATAAAGATCCATCAGGATACACCCAAAATGGTCACCACAGTTTCATCATTTCATAAGTTATTCAGATAGATGGTAACCTCTGTTGTTAAAAGATAGTAATTAGTGCCATCTTTCTTGTCAAAGTCAGCCACTGGATTAGCTGTCTTTGTCCAAAATCTTTTCCCCAAGTATGTTCTTACAGAACATGTTTAACGTATATATTCTGAGTTTTTTTAATCATTCCTCTGATTTAGAGTCATGACAAGAGAGCTAAACTTGTGTTAATTTGGAACTTTATGTAATCTTTTTAGATGCTGAATTCCAGTGGAGTTCTGTGTTGGTTTTGGGTGAATAATAATTTCATTGCCTTCATTTTTCCATTTTTGTAATAAAAATAGTTGTTTACAGGACTATTTGAAGTTTAGTTAATATCTCTGAAATTCTTTCAGACAGACATAAGACCCATGCATAAAAAAAGAAAAACCACAAGAGGTATAAGAATGTATGCAAATGTAGCTAATGAAGCAAAAGGAACAGGGCTAAATGGTGTCTTAATGGTTTCTCCTTAAAAACCTATTTTGAAAAAGAATATTATGCCGTGTATCTTGATTATGAGTCTTACATTTTTTAATAATCTTTTCTAGCATGCTGGGACCAGCTGTGACCTTCAGAGTGCACTCAAACCTCCAAAACATTTCAACTGCGGATGTTGCCAAAGCAGCAGGTAAGAATCCTTATCCTCCATTGCAAAACTGCGGCCTCACAGTTTAGAGGGCTGTAGGCAGAAAGACACATGGAGACTACACTTCTCCCTGGAAGGCTGGCATTAAGAAGGGAAACAATTGAGGGGTGAGGGGCTCATATGGGAAGTGTAACAACTCTGAATTAATTAAAAATGCCCCAAAACTCAATATTTATAGGGAAAAGGGATTAAACAGAGACAAATAAGCATGGCTTAGCATGGTGAAAAATGATCAGTGTTGTCTTGATCTCAGAAAAAATGTTGGTTTTTTTTTTTTTTTTTTGAATGAGAATTTATTACTGTTGTGTTTCTGATATCTTCAGAAGAAGAAAAAAAAGGTATTGTGTCTTAGCCTTAACTGACAGATCAAAAGAAGATATAAATATATATATCTTTGTTGATGCAGTGTTTATACAATTTTCCTGACCCATTAATCCTGAGTAAATACTGAATATCTGGAACTAAACTGCATCTGAATAAATACCACTGTTCTAAGGACTGCTCTTGGCTTCTAATCAACTTGGCTGTCAACTATATTATGGAGGAGTTGTTGACTGAAAGAAATCATTTATGTAAAATAACTCAATTGATAACTGATTTGTTTCCAAATTACCTAATTGATAGCTTTTAAAAATGATAAACAAGTTGCAATATTGCTTACAAATAGAAACAAAAAGAAGTTCATTTAGAAAACCACTGGGAGCCCAAAACTGTCCATTAACAACCTCTACTTCCCTATGGATGAATTGAGCCAGGACTCTGTAGGATCAAGAATCTATTTTCAAAGTGTCTATAAGAGAATAACCACAAGCATCAGTACAAATTAGGGGATGATCTGCTGGAGAGGAGCTCTGCAGAGAATGACCTGGGTGGACAAGCAGTGTGCCCTTGTGGTCAAGAAAGCCAATGGTATCCTGGGGTGCATTAAAAAGAGCATGGCCAGCTGGTAGAGGAAGGTGATCCACCCTCTATATTACGCCCTGGTGAGCTCACATTTAGACTACTGTGTCAAGTTCTGGGCTCTCCAGATCAAAAAGGCCGGAGATCTCCTAGAAGCCCACCGAAGGGCAACAAAGATGAAAAAGGGTCTGGAGGAACTTCCGTATGAGTAACCTGGATCTGTTCAGCCTGGGGAGAAGAAGACTGAAAGGGGATCAGATAAATTTTTATAAACATCTAAAGAGAGATGGCAGGCAAATGGATTAGGCCAGGCTCTTCTTCATGGTGCCTAGCAATAGGGAGAAATTGCCTAAAACTTGAACACAGGAGTTTCCATACAAAAGAAGAACTTCTTTTCAGTAAGAGTGATGGAGCACTGGTCCAGGTTGCCCCAGAGAAGTTGTGGAGTCTCCTTCCTTGGGGATATTCAAGATATATTAGAATACATTAAAATGCAGTTATAAATGTTATAAATAGTTTATTTCGGGAAAACCGAGGAAGTATCATTAGTTTTTTCTTCCCACTGGGATCAAAGTAGTTTTTTTCACCTTCTTTACCTTAAAGATTTCTGACAAGTTCGGGGGTCATGGAGGCAAGAGGCAGTACTACAGACTCACCAGCTCATTTTAATCATTTAAATTGTATTTTACCTACTATAATATTTATATTCCATGCGTTTCCTAACTTCAGTTTGTTTAGTGCATTAAAATTTTCAGGTTTTGATTGCTGCAGAAGAACATTCGTAGGAGTCTTACATCAACTCCTGTCAGTATGTCACCAAGTATAACCGTATTTTTTTATAACTAAACCTGTATTTGCCTTTTAGCAAAATAATAATAATAAAAATGATAACAAAAATAAATTATATATATGTCCAGGAGTCAAACATTCTAAATTAAAAAGTATCTCCTCCTTTTCTAACTAATAAATAAAGATGCAGTAGTCTGACAGTGTGCTTGTAAATCAGATCACTTATTTTAAGCAAACTTTTTTTCACTTGCAAATCTTTAAAGCCAAAATCAAATTTAGAAGTTAGAGCAACAGCAGTATGTACTTACATAAGATTTTTTTCAGGCTTTGGCTGTAATTAGAAATTTTAGAAGTTGACAATTTAATGAATAAAGTGATTTAAAAATAGAATTTAACAAAGGAAAGTAATGTGGAGTAAATCAGTGAATATTGCCAGGGGAGGCCCAGGTAAATATGTTACTCCATCTTGTTTACAGAAAATGAGTAGACGTAACTGACAGAAGAATTTCACTGTCCATCCTTAGATTGAGACTAAACAAATTTAGAAACTGAGGTACTCAGATGCCACAGTAATTATGGGAATGTAAATTATCCAGTTTTGCAGAAAGGAATCTATTTCTGCAGCTTTTGTAGTAACTTCTTATTTCATTACTATCCATAGCAACATGCTCTGTGCAGCACTGAGCTCTTACTATTTGTGTAGAATATATTTTTGTAATCAAAATGGATAAATTACATCCTTTATTTTCATTGTTTAAAAACAGAGAACTATGTTAAAGTTTTCCATTCTCCCCTGTGGAGTTTCACAAGTATACAGGCTAGAGAAGGCGTGGGACTCACAGCAACTTTGAAAACAGATGGATGATGTAGAATATCTACTGAAATTCAAGGATAGGAAATTATAGTGATAAAAGTGGTTTACTGTATTTTCCTGGTCTTTGAGATCCATTCTTCTTCATATGCAGAAGACCCACACTTAGGAGAGAAAAGCTTTCCAAAGTCCATGTTCTTGCTGGTTAGATATTTTATCTGGAATCTCACAGTCCCTATTCTTCGTAAATGTTTTTACTGTTTTGCACTTTTTAGAGCTACACAATTCTATGGGAAATCTAAAAGGAGAATAATTTAAACTTCTGTATATTTTACTCTCGCAGGCTATGCAAAATACAATTAACAGTACCTTTGTTTTTTCACTACAGAGCTGAACTGCCAATGTGCTATCAGTTTTGCACAGTTTGATGCTCATAATATAGAACAAATCTTGCATAGTATAACTGTCCTATGACCTCTTTCTGGTTAATAAGCCAGACTCAATGGTGCATCGCAACATTTTGATGAAATAAACTTTCTCTAGACATAGAAGACCTGTTCTAGGAGTAATTGCATTTGGCACATGACATCATTTAGACAAATGAGTATGGATTTCATTTCTCTTCAGTTTAAAGGTTAGAAGAAATCTCGTAAAGAATAACTAGCAGGAAGATAATTCTATTTATGTAAAATTGCCATATAGTCACTACAGTAATGAGCAGTGAATTCAGATGTGTACAGTTTAATAGGTAACCCGAATAACAGAGATAAATGCAAAGACGTTTAAAGTAACAGTGATAATTAGAAAAGAGGAAACTTCTGAAGTTTCCAAATACAGAATTTTAGCATAGGATGACTATGAAAAAGTGAAAAAGGGATGGAGGACAGAAAAACCCTGCACACAGTCATTTTCTTATGTGTGACTGTAGCCTTTGTCAAGTAAGAATCATGCTTCTGCTTTGTTTGGTGTTGCATGAAGAGGCAACATCTGAGATGTTAAAAAAATTGTTGAAGAGCAAAGTGATGTATGCATAGCATTGGCATATTTGGGAGGGGGAACTGTAAGTACAGTGAAAGGCAATGTATAAGCAGATATTGAGGAATTAGCAGGTCTGGTGTACAGATTTTTGGATCTAAGATACTTTGTGATATGCACTGTTAAAACAAGTCACAATTTTTCACTTTTTTATAAAAAAGAGGGATTATGAAAATAGAATATCTAGAATTCATTTACTGGGCTGTTGATTTATGTTTCTTTAGATTGCTGTTGTCTTAAAGGTAAAACCAGGATTTTCAAAAATTGCATGATTTGAGAGCAACCATTAATCTTGACTTAAGGAGTGAGTTGCTGAATGATACAACCTTCTTGTCTAAAAAGTATTTATCTGCTACCTTTCTAATTCTGCAAAAAATTGGAGCATTAATACACAGGGATGGTGAGAGCAAAAACACTGTATCATTTTTACTATATAACAAGTCAATTTGAATAAAGATCCTGTCTGCAAAGTATTAGAATGAATAATTGCAGGTAGATAGAAGTCCTTAACATTTTAAACGCCTGCAGACGACTGCATTTATAAAAAACTATGGATTTTGAGATTCAGCATCTACAAATTTTGGTCATTGTCCCAACTGTTGAGAAACATCCCTGGCAACAAATATTGTAAAGAATTTTTGATATTGAAGATCATTATTTTTGCTAATGTTATCGGCTCTAAACAACCAAAATAGGATCATTAGCTTTTAGCATTAAACAATACTTTTGATATGAAAACAGTATTTCAAAGCTCTTAGAGTTAACTTACCTCATCTAGTGATTTAAGCTAATGCCGTCTCATTGATTTAGCGTGATCCAAAATGTCATAGTTTTAATCTTAATCAGGATGACTAAATGACCTGTCATGTTAGTGACCCTGGACTTGATTGTTGAAGGTACTTATGCCTCATTCTACTCCAATTTGTATCAATTTGTATAATTTCCTTATAAATTCAGTCATAGAAAGATTTATTACAAATATATTTGTAAAGAATTAACTGTGGAAGTACAAATGATTGGTTTGTACCAAAGATGCACTCATTTTTAGCTGTTTGCAGCAGTTGGTAGTTTTAGCCTTTAGCGTAATTGAAACATACATTTCAACTTTCTAGCAAATTTGATGTAAGTCTAAAATATTACAAATTATTTTATATGAATATTCTCTTGTTTTCATTCTAGTCATGAAATATAGTTTTCTTTCTATTGGCTGGGGGAAGTGGTATTTTACAGCATAATATAATAAATTTCACAGTCTGAAATTTAGCAAAGTAGAGAAGATAATTTACCTAATATCACAGAATCAATTGATTAGGTTCTGGTATGCTACTTAAATTGATTGTCTTTTAATCCCAGAAATGCTCCTGGGAGTCAGTTTTTTCTCTAGCCAATAAGTACTGACCATACCAGCATTGCTGATAAAAACACAATAGCTTTATATTATTGTGCATCATTAGAAAAAAATGTTTTCTATGAGGCATTCAGAGAGAACTATATTTTCATATAATATAACTTTGTATCTTCACGTAATAAATCTATGTATAAAGACATACATAAAGAATGCATAAATGTAGAGAAAGGAGATAGAAATAGGAACAGCAGGACAATGAGGAGTAAATCTTCAACAATAAGATTCATAATTCAGCTGTAATAAAATGAGTGGAGGAAGATGAAAGCCTGAGGTTGAATTTTTCCCTCTCTCTGGATTTTTGTAGATCATGTAATTAGATATCTTTCTGTCTGAGATGATAAGAGAGAGTGTGTCTATGAATAATTTGAAGTTCATCTTTGAAGTGAACTGACAGTTTCAGTGTCAGAAACTTTGGACTACGTAGCCAGGAGGCTGTGAGGTCCAGCTGATTTCATTTGCTGCTGCCCTGGTTTAAGGTGAATTACAATTCTTTGGTCTTTAATGCGAAAAGTAAAGTTTTGACAGCTCTTTTTTATTGCTAGCTCTCTTAAGTCTGTTGAATCAAAACCTGATTTCTTCTGCTCAAACCTCCTTAGTTCACATTGTCTTTTTTCACCTCTTAGCCTCTCTGTAGTGGATCAATTCCCGTTTACCTACTGTATCATCAAATCTATCTGAAGTATTTTCCTCAAATTCTTCCAGTGTTGAATATAGAATGTCATTATATTTTTGAAGTATATTCAGAATCTCCTCTGTTATCAAATACCTGATATGGTGATAATTTCCTTGCCACATCGTTCTTCTAATGAAAAATGTTACAACTATGACAGCCAATATCCTCTTTATCCTGGAATGAGTTTTAGCAGTTTTAACAGGTACTATGATTTGTGCCTCAGTCCTAAACAAGAGAAAACATCTTTAATTATCACAGAATTGTAAAATCACAGAATCATAAAATGGCTTGCATTGGAAGAGACCTTAAAATCATCTAGTTCCAACCCCTAGCCATGGATAGAGTTGCCCAGTGGCTTCCTTCTAACAGTGATGGTCGTTACTGTAATTAGAGTAGGTGTTTTTTTTCTTTTGAAATACACTTCTCATCTAAGAATAGTTGAGAAGTATCTTAATTCAAAAAGAAATCTTTTTACTTTGAAACTAGATTCTTTAAGTCCACTTTTGGTTGTAACAGAGACCTTCATTATGTTCACTGTGCAAAGTGCTATCATTCCAGCATGACACTTCACAAAGCTTCTTAGCTGCTGGGAACTCTGGAGCTAGATAAGTGTCTTACAGACTGGGGAGAAAAAACCAAGAGCCAAGTAGTGTTATGTAGCCTTTGTTCTTCAGTTATAGTAGTGGTAATTCCCCTCATCGTATTCTGTTCCCTCTTACTAAAGACTCTCTCATAAAAGATTATCAAGTTAGTAATGGACGAAGATGAAAACAAGCATGCTGTTGATGTAGTACATATATTGATACTTAGAATCTGATAGTTGATGCCTGAACTAAACAGGTCTATCAAAGGTACATAGGTAAGCAGAACTGATGCTTAGAAGAACATGTAGCTGCAAAGACTGATTTACAGCTACTCATGTTTCCACTGGTTGCTTTCTCTACAACCTGTAGTCAGGCCTATGAAGGTAGGTAAAAAATTAGCTCTCTGTAGTTCTAATTTATATCAGTTTAAAGGTTAATAATGATTGTAAGCTGACTTTTTTAAACAGCCCTCTTTAAATAATGTATAATATAAGTTAATGCATTGTGGAATAGAATTCATCTAGCTCAGTTACAGTTGCATAGAAGTTAGGCATTTACTTAAACCATTTTTATAGGATGTCTCTACGTTTAAGGAAAAAAATGGATTGATGTATAGATGTTGGTGATAGTCATATCAGCAGATAATAAAAAAATCCAGGGATATTTATTGTAGAATTTAGTGCAGGAAACTTGCAGGATCTTCCTGCAGTCCCTCCTTGGTAACATACTCAAAAATATTTTTCTGTTTCTAGATCTCATAATCTTCCAGTGCAAACCATCTTTTCACCAGCCTAACTTTCCTTCATTCTCAGTGTCCAAGGGTAACCTTCTGAAAGCTCTTTAAGAATTCAAAATTAATTTATTATTAAGCAAATTTACAAAGGTTTTGAGTTTGGTAAATATTGCTTTGTGTAATATTTTTAAATAATCAAATTCCTGCAGTCAGCTTGTAACAGAGGATGAATCAGTCACAATGTATTTATTTTCACAGATATGGTAAACAAACATGTAATTTTTAAAAGGACTGTTCTCAGCTGGTATAAATAAAGAAACAAATACTGTGGAGACCCTAGTACTGAGAATGGGTCATTGGAATAATATGGTTGATTTTTGTCCTTTTATTTTTTTCTGTATAGCAGCAATTCTGTCTGGTCAAAGTGTGAACATGGTAGCAAAATGTCTTGACCCGAGAACATTTGAGAACTAAGTTACATTATGATTCATAGAATAGCAAGCAAAATTCTCCAAGCCCAAACCAACCAGTTTAATGTCATATTTCATCATATTATTTGGCAAAATTGCTGCTATTTTATTTAACGCTTCTATGATAAGCTACACACTCCCCAGGAAAATAGAAATATATATGTAATACGGCATAGTCAATAATAATGCTTGCAATTCCAGACATCTTTTAACATTATAGTACTTCAATAGAGTGCTACATATTCGTGTGCAGTACACTTAAGAAACTATATTTGTTACCAGCAGATCATAAGTATATTTAAAGACATTATTTAGAAATGATACACTAAGAAGAAATCTGGTAAGGAAAGCTATGTAGCTAGCTAATCTAAAGCTAGCTAGCTTTTATATAAAGAATAGGTAGGCAGATATCTTTTTCATAAATAAGTACCTTTTTAGGTAATTATAAATAGGGGAGTTAAATTCAGGTCAGGTAGTATTTTAGCCTAACTTTAACCTGAAAAAAAAGAGCAGTCAGAAGATTTTGCAGCCATTAGACAGGTTGATTATAACTTTTCAAAATGCAGAACAAGATAAACTTAATCATTTTAAATTGTACATGCATATAAACAGTAGGCATCAAATCGAACAGAGGACAGTCATACCAGATACTTTAGTGGGAAAGTTTTCTTTATCTGATGTAACTAAATATCCTATTTTTAGTTGGTGAAATTGGATGATTAGCAATCTTGTGATTATAAGTGATGGCTTTCCTATCAGCCAAATGTTAAAAAAAAAAAAAAAAAAAAAAAAAGGTAGAGCAGTATTACAGGGTTCTTTGAAAAATAACTGTTATTTAAAGCACAAGAAAAGAACACAATACGTGCAGAATCATCTAAAAATCAAGCACTCGTCCCTTTTTGTTGGAGAAAGGTAATAATGTGGAAAAGCACTTCTCCAGAAGCACTGCGCTTTGGTAGCAAAGGGCAGGGTTGGCTGACCCAAAGCTGGTAGCAATATGTTCTTATGGTAGAGCACAATTTATTTTGGGATAACATCTTAGGAAGGAGGCACAAACATGACCTGGGATGAAAGGGGAGGTGCAGGATTTTTGCCTGACTGCTTAGTTTGGAGGCCCAGCAGAGTCTCACGTTATCTGCCTTGAAAACAGCCCCTTGCATGATTTTCTGCTACTGATAACTTGTATGGGAATGTACCTGAGAGAGGAAATAATGACAGTGGGACAAGAATTATTTGAGAGCTTTTGGAGAGTTTGTGAAGAGAAGTTTGCTGCATTTGTACTCACAAGGGCACAGTGATCAGCAGATTTCAGTCCTGTGCTTCAATAGTGCCTTCTTTTGGAGCAGTCTTTCTCCTGTGGATTGAAGTGTACTTCAGCAGCTGCTGCTGCCACCTGATATGCATGGCCCATGGAGTTGTTAGGCAATACTGTGACTTCAAGGCAGCTGATTGCATGTCCATGAGGTGTGTGTTTTCTGGCATGTAAGATAAGAGAGAATCACATTTATATTTTCAATCTCGTTTTTTATTTGGAGGAAATGTTTCTTTCTTTTTTTTTTTTTTTCATTTGTTATTTATTATGGTGAAAATTATGTGCAGGAATAATGACCATTTTAATAATTTGAAAACAATTAAATCTTTCTAGTATTATCCAGTCTTCAGGAAAACATGATATTTCTCTTTGTTCTTTCAAAAATATATTCTATAAATTTAAATGTTCCAGATTACGAGAGGTTGTATGGCTTTTTGGTGGCTAAAGTCAAAAGACATGCTAGATTTAATCTAGCTACAAATTCTCATTAAGTGCATGTAAATTCTCTTTGCCTCTGTTTTCTTGTTTATAAGTCTATAATATGGGGGGGAAAAAAAAGCTGTAACATAATGATTTTCTAAAACATAGTTCAGAGGATAAACAGTATGGTCTTCTATTACTGAATAATTTTAATTTATTCCCATGCCGCTGCTTTTCTGCCTTTTTGTTGTTTTTTTTTTTTCCTGGTCGCATCACTCTAACAAAATCGGGGTGACAGCAATCATAAAATCATTTTGGTAGAATGATCTATCGAGTGGCTTATTTAGTTCATTCTCCAGAATGGTGATGGGGTTGGTTGGCCGGAGATCATATAGATGATATTTGATAAGCTATTAAAAATAAGAAAGAAAGGAAGGAATTGAAAAGGAGAGAGAAAAAGGAAAAAGGAAGGAAGATGAGAAACAAACGTGCAAGCCAAAATCCAGAAGATGCTTCTTGGCAAAGTTTTATAGACATCTTAGATCAGTAACAGGAAAAGGTAGGTAGCTACACCCCATTACTCCTTCCTAAACAGCCAGGTAATTACTTTTGGCATTTTGACAAGTGTTTGCTGGAGTGAAGGTCAAAGCTGTCAGCAGAGAAGATCTATGCTAATCTGCTCAGCTGGGGAAGACTCAGGTAGATAATGTTTTGTAATTAGAAGTTGTGGAAACCAGTTTTCACTGTATTTTGGTTCTGAGTAGAAGTGAACTAATAATACAAAGTAATTTCATTTATCATAATTTACCAAATTGGCTAAAAGTGCACCTAGGCGTAAGCATACCATGTGAAATTGGAGAAAAAGGAAAAAACTGGTATTGTGGTATAAATGTAACATATTTTTATATGCATATATACATATGTCTGGCACTGTATGGATGCATATGAAGGTGTGTGTACATTATATGTGTGTCTTTGTAATTAGGCATACAAACGGAGATGCATAATGCTAATATTTTTAGTCTGAATTTAAAAAATATTGTTCATCTAAGGAAAATCAAAGAAAACCAAAAGAAAAAATGTATCTGTTGAACTAGACTGGGCTGTAGAATTTTGCAGTAAATTTCACATGGAAAAATTCAGTGTACGTAAAAAAACCTCCTATTTTTTCTTACCAGATGTATCAATTTCACTTAATTGAGCAATACTTTATGAATGAATTCCTGTATTGTATTTTAAACTAAGAAAGCACTTTGGTGTTTAAACTACACTTAAAAAAAGTGTTCATATTAAAATAATTATGAAAATAATTACTGTCTTTAAAAAGTATGTAGGCTGCTCTGAAAGTAATGCCTCGTATTTATTACCATGGAGACTGCAATGGATACAGAGAGTGCAACAACACTATTTCATAGAGCAAATTCTCAGCAACAAAACACTACTTTTCAACACAGTCATCACCTGTAGCTGTCCATTTTCACCAGCGATGAACAAGAGCCTGCGTACTGCACCTCTAAAAATCTGCACCAGTGGAGTCATCCACTGTTTCACTGTGGTGAACCATGCTATGGTGGTGTCAATGCTGGGAAAGGGTTGCCTATACGGTCCGTATTTCATCAGCATGAGCAGATCGAATTCAAAAGGCATCAGGACTCTACGGTGGATTTAGCATTTGACATTATGGGCCAGCAACTCTCATATATTTTTTGTCAAGTGCTGACTACTTTTTCATGTCTTCGTACTCCTATTGTGATCAGGCTGAGGTAATACTGACTTTTCTCTTCTTACTGTGCTATTTGTGCAGCAGTGTCTGTGTATAATGGCAGAAAGAGATAAACAGGGAGCTTTTCATGGAGGTACAAAGTGTTCAACAATCCTCCCAAGCCCCAGCTATGACCCTAAGCCTTCATTGATTATACATATACTTAACTGTTCATCTCCTCTAAGTTTGCTTCTTAATGTAAAGTAGTTTATATATGAGAGCCTTTCATGAAATTTTTGCCAAATGTAAAGCAAAAAAATGCAAAACTTCAAAAAGTAATGACTTTCAGCAGACTAATATGCATCATTGGAATGCAGGCCAGAATTTGATGACTTAATCCTCAGTCTAAACCTAGGAAGATAAGGGCACAGTATTTCAGTGGTTGCAGTTGGAGCTGGGCAGGAACCTCACAGTAGTAGCTGTTAATAGGGGCCATTTTTTTGCTGTTGTTTTCAGCCTTAATCAGCTCTGCCAGACAAACTGTTGAACTGTCAGCAGCAAAGATGAGTCACAGGGGTGCAATGCTGTAATACTTTTTCACGTTATATGCAATTCAGAGCATACAGCTAAACAGCAAAAAAAAATAAAAAAATTAAAGATTTAGATCTAGGTCTAAAGAAACAATGGACCCATCTGGAACATAGACATTAACTGAGAAAATAGGGGGTGCTAATTTCTTCTGGATTTTATGGTAAACTTTGTAAAGGAGGCAAATCTTTGCAGGACCTCCCAAAAGTAATCGACTAGGAAGACCAGAAAATGCTCTTTTCTTTCTTTCTTTCTTTCTTTTTTTTTTCCCCCTCTATTCCCTCTATCCTTCATTCTCTGAGCCGATTTTGCGTATTTTATGACTCTTTATGATGTTTCAATCTCTGGCATTTTTCCTCTTCAGGGGAATCATCATGTATTCATTCTCTTCTTTCACTGCCATTTAATAACTTGAGGGTATATTCTCTACCCATGTGCAGCCATATAGTTGTGAAACTCACATTAACATTAATGGGGAACGTGCAGCTAAAATCAGCCACACTGAGTGTAGTTACTACTCTTGGCTGCAAAACAGATTGACATGTTCAAACAAGAGTTATTTCCACTTAACAACTGAGAATTCAACCAAGTTATAGCATTGTTTTCTGTTAAATTAAAAGTATTTTAATATTATTTTTAATGCATTTCAAATTAAGAAACCTTCTTACTGTGAAACCACTTATGTTAGGGCATAATGCTTACAAAGTTAGGTGACATTTTAAGCTAGTAAACTTTTATTATCGTCATAGCTCCCAGTACTCTACTTTTTATAAACATTAAGAAAATGCAGTAAGAATTATTATTTGGTCGCAAGTTAATGCTTTGTTAAGGTACCTGGTAAAGATCAGTTGACCCTCTTGATTTATGTGATTTAAACATGGATGAATTCTAATGATTTAATGGTATTCTATGTCCCCTGTGATTCTGCTTTTCCTTTTTGGTCCCTTTTCTCATATTCTTTCCGTCATTCATTTTCCCTGGCAACAGAGCTCTCATAGTATAACTAAAAATCTGAAATCAGCAGAGTGGATGAAAAAAGAACTGAAAGCTGAGTGATGTGAGAAGCTTCGAATATCAGAGGTACAGATAACTGTTTCCAAAAGTGACAGTATGGATGAGGAAGCTGATCCTTTTTTCTTTTTATTGAACTAGTGATGAAGCATTTAGCATATTTATATATATTTTTTTAACATACTGCTCTAGTTTCTCTGGTACTATGCCAGAGTGAATAAATGCATCCATCTTTCATGTTATATTGGTTTCTTGGTGCATTGCTTGTAGGTAAAGACTCTCAGAGAACTTAAGAACTCCAATTTTGTCTTTTAGATATGTCACACTTCAAACAATCATATTTATGTGTAGGGACTTATGTATCAAAATGAATTATAAATTACCCTTAAGAGTTTTAAACAAAATTAGTGGAGTACTGCCATACAGTTAAATAAATCTTTACTTCAGACAGAAGGCAGTAGGAATCTGAGGCTCCTCATACGAAAAGATGCTTAAATCTCGGATTTCTTCGTGAAGAAAAAAGCGTAAATGAAAGGTATGAAGACAGAATGGTTAGTAACACAGCACACAGCCCATGGCTTGCTTTCACTTTCATTTCCAAATTTTGGTGCTCTTAGGAATAGCTTCTGTTTGGCTCTTAGTGCATACCTGGTAATGGCTATAAGTTTTTCACAGAATGTATTGCTATGGTTGCTGAATATCCTGAACCTCCCTAGTTCCTCTTCTGTATAAACATAAGAAATTCACACATGTTCATCAAATGTTTTTTAGTCATTAGTGTCACAAGATGGAAAATTGAGTTTGTGGTAGATGCTTATGGAGATGTGCAAACTTCTGTTGTTGGCCAAGCCTTACCCATAGGCAGGCAGTTATGTGGGAGAGGTTCTCTGTGTTGATACTCAGACATATTAAAATTAGATAATGCAGTCTTTCAACATCTCATTTAAAAGGTAATACTTGTAAAGGAAAATAATAGTGAAACAACTTGGGTCTGAATTTCCCTAGTGTTTTTCTTACTAACACTGCTGGAGATAAAACATGGCTACAGCAACCAGTATAGTAATTGATGTAGAAATCAACGCTAACAAAACATCACTGTCTGCATTTTTAAATGCAGTATGTCCTTTTCTGTATGATTCTCAACTTTTTTTTATGCCTGAACATCAATGAGAAAACAATACAAGGAATTTTGTGAGATTTCTATTCTCCACTTCTGTAAAAATATTAAATGAAAAAAAAAAAAACCCACACCAATCCACAACAAAACACGGGTATTGTATCTGGTACAAATGCAAAAAAGTTTCCTTTAACTCTAGAAGAACATGGAGTTGTTGGAGTGGGTGGAGAAAAGAGCTACAAGGATGACCAGAGGGCTCAAACACCTCTGGTATGGGGGCAGGCTGAGAGAGATATTCAGCCTGGAGAATCGAAGGCTCTGGGGTTGCCTTACAGTTGCCTTCAAGGACTTGAAGGAGGTCTACAGAAAAACTGAGGAATGAATGTGTTAAACACAGAGGTAGAACATGCCTGCTTAAAATACCTGACACTTCATATGAATAAATGTTTAAATTTCCAAGATTCTATATACTTACGGAGCTGACAGTTATCTTTTATTTAGGAAGATTTCTAGGATGATTACGTGGATAAAAATTCACATTAGTAATTTAGATTTCTCATAATTTTGAAAGGAGTATTCCAAGATTTAGATATGACATTTATTGTCACTGTTAATTAAATTCCTGTATCAGCATTTTAGTGTATAGGAATGAAACAGTTTCTCTGCAATTGACATGTCATAAACTAATCAAAGTTTTCATAAATAGTTAATCTTTTACCTAATCCTGAAATATTTCTATTAAAAGCATTGCAAGTAAAAACATGACATTCTAATTTTCTTTTTTATTAATGTTATTATTTTAGTTTATGAACATTTTTTTCTGATTTCCATTTTTATTTTTTTAGGGCATAACTTCCCACATTTTTAATACAAGACATTTCTTTTTATCTGTAATTAAATCCATAACTTGTTATTCTCAGAAGGTTATTATGGATTGTGACTTGACTGTTAGAAAAAACTAATGACTTAAAGAGGCTCCTAATATCAATTTGGTGTGAGGATTTAATTTATTATTCATTAATTTTGTATTCATTGTAATAGCAGTAATCATCATGAACTCATTGGATAGGTATGAAAATGTCATGCACATTATATTTCCATAGGAATTCAGGTTGTTAGTCATCTCCAGGAAAACATAAAATGCCATTCATGCATTAATGCTGTCACTTGTTTCTTTATAATTCCATGCCTGTATTTTACATAAAACTCTTAATATGTATAAGCTGTACTGGAGTTTTGAAATTTCAATATATGTATAAACTCTCTTGTCTTTC